>NW_027362762.1:918994646-919594646 GCF_046119375.1 Phyllobates terribilis
TCGCAGCTACTCTATTCTCGGCGTGCCAGCGGAAGGGTGAGGAATCTGTAATTTGCACCAACTTGGGTATTTGCAGGGGCTGTTCTATTTGTTTATTGTCCACTTTGTGGTTCAATAAAGTATTCCCACACTGTTTTACCTTCACCCTGTGTAGTCTGAGTAGTGTTACGCCGAAGGAAAACCCCGAGTCTTCACAACTTTCTACTGTATTTAAGAAATCCTGAAACCGTGAACATTTTGGAGGACCTTTATTTCATGGGTTAGGGTTACACCAGTGCTAAGGTGGCCATACGTACAGTATTAAAAACGCAGATTTCCCCCGAGCAGCCAACGATGGACACCAGGCTTGGTACAAATGTTAATTTTATTGGGGAAAGTAAGGTTGATGATCTTGGGAAAGTTCTGTGTAAGGAGTATAGGCATCTCATTAATTTATGACATTAGATAATTCAGATATTAAAAGTAGGCAGGTAACGTTTATGCTTTTTGAGTAGCAGGGCTTCTAATGATAGCCTGTGCAGTAAATGCTAGATCTTTTGCAATATCCTGTGTATAAACCTATGGCCGGCACATTGTCTGTGCACCACAGGAGAGCATGGAGTGAATTTCCCTTGTTCTGGTTTTGTTTGGTGAGCCGATCATCTCTCTCTGTTGTCTGACTCACTTCTTTGTATTTCCAACTAAAAACCTTGATAGAAAAACAAGACCTTACACTCTATGGGGGTCTTGTGTGAATACTCTTGCTCGTACAAGCTTGTCTGAAACCGATGGTTTTGTTGAGGGTCTATATATCGCATCCCACTTAGAGAATTCACTACATGCTAGGAAAGCTATTAACCCATGAAATGATTGTGACTTGTCTGCTCTGTCAGTCATTCATTTTTTGGTACAATCTATTTGTCCAGTATAAGAGGAACCAGATGGACTATATGGAGGACATGGTGCCATCACTAAATCTGTTATCATTGTACTGTGAGTCAGGAGCTAGGAAAAGTTGGGTATGACAAGTTGAGGTAACAGAGGTCATCTTGGACAGGATGTCCAAGAGTAGAGAAACCTGATTGATTTAATTCAGAAACAGCACCACTCCTCACCACAGGCTATGTATGACATTGCAGCTCAGTCACATTCACTTCAATGGAAACTGAGCTGCAGTATTAGACCCATGGACAGGAATGGCACAATTTCAGAACAAATTCAACCACATTTTTCTAATTCTGTACAATTCCTTTAAGAGTAGAGGACGCTGGCTCCAGCAGGAGATAAGATTGAGAGGGGGAGCTTAAAGAGTTGGCAGGCAGAGTATCAATTTTGTGACTACCCTGAGTGCAACAATAATATATATAAAAAACAACTCATCCTCGTAAAGCCTATAGTGGGAGTCTTGGCACAGGACAAACCATATCTGCCCAATATAGTACAATGAGGTTCAAGAAAGAGAACTCCTCCAGCTGTAATCCAGATTAAAAAGTAAACTTTATTCCAACATACTTAAAATGATAAAGAGCTTTGAGCATAATCCAGTGTAATATTTGTTTTTTTCCTGCACATTTCAGACTGTGCCCCAGGCCTTATTTTTGGATAATATGGTTATCCATGAATAAGGATTGGGATACAGTCTGAAACGGGAAAGAACAAATATTACACTGGATTATACTTGAAGCTGTTTCATTGTTTTAAATATGTTGGAATAAAATGTACTTTTTAATCTGGATTACGGCTGGAGGACTTCCCTTCCTTGAACCTCGTTGTACCATATGTACCATAGCCATGGGTGAGGTACTCGTCTTCCACACCCATTCAAACTACATGAAAATGGGGGTCCTGGCTGGGTGGTTGGACTTGTGTTATTTTGGCTATTCACCTCTGCATATCGTATGATACCACTATATTTGGTTGGCCAGGACCTGGTGTTATGGAGTTAAGTGAGTGAGACCACAGTTCAAAAATAAACTTAGTTTTACTGAGGAATATCTTAAGAAGAACTATATACAGCGGATAGTAGGTACAGATCTTCATGGAGTTCTCTATGCCAATATGGAAACTGTTAAGCTTCCTTTTTTTACTGACACCTCTGAACCACCACTCGGTGCACTTTCTCTTCTTTTCTCTTCCCTCTCCCTTTCTCGTTCCATTACCTTTCCAGCTGAAACTCCATAACGTTCTGCTGGGCCTCCTGCCCCAGGCTTCAATACACTTCCCCTCTCTCCCTCTGTCTCTGTTCCGACTCTGGACTGCTATATGGCTTTTTGATCACTTCTATCTCTGTCTGCAGGGTCTTACTGTCTGCTTCTCACATCTCCCTCTTGCCACAGGAACACCCACTAACTGTGAATCTGCCACCTAATCAAACCTGAGGTCTGCTAAAGCTGCAAGCTGGGCCAGAACTAACTCTACAGGAAAATCCTACTCTGTCCTTCCACTTACCCCCTCCCACTCTGGGCTAGTCCCAACCATTAACTCTATCTCTCTCTGCTAACTATCTGTTGCTAGACAACGTGCAACTTCATCACTAACAATGCAGATGACTAAACAGGCAAATATTATAACCCATCACATATATTCAACTTGGTTGTAGTCAAAACCTCCAACTTCCTTACACATCACTAGCCAAGGTGGATGTGGAATCTGTGTTCCATCTTTTGTCAAAGTGTTCCGAATTCTGTAATAGACGTCATTCCATGGATTGCTCTATTCCATGTGACTGCTTAGAAGCCTTCAGATTATTCATTGAGTGGGTTCAGGAGCAAATTGGTTCATAAATGGTTAGAGATGGTCATTCTTTATTTGAATATCTATCTCCTTTTGCATGTCCTGCTACATTACTTTGCAAACTTGTCCAACTTTATCCCTGTGTTATATGCTTTTTATTGTTAGTTTTTATGTAAACCTTGGTGCACTTACATCATCATTTTCTGCAGTTTTATAACTCTTTGAAATCTGTTTTGATCATTTGATGTTAATTTGCAAGGGCTATAGGCTAATCGCACACAAGATGGGAACCTTTTTTTTCTACTATTCAAACAGACTGTTTTGACTAATTAGTCAGAGTGTATAGTTAATGATGGGTTATCTAACATGTTAATATTCAACAAATTAACCTAGAGGCCGAATGACTGTGCAAATCTGATCAAAGCATATAAAAAGATAAGAAAAGTGATTATTGCTGCATTTGTAATCCTTAAAGGTATACCATTAACATGGGAAAGTAATAGATTCACTACAGACTCATAGTCAAAGACAAGTCTTACCTTAGCAAAAGAGATAGAGTAGAGCCTCTTACTCAATAATCCTTGTAAGGAGTAGGTGGAGAGCAGTTATTGGGTTCATTAAGCTTGCTATAGATGTCTCCAACATTCCAGTCTTTCACCAGTGAAATTACATCTGCAACAGTCAGATCCTCCCCCGAGGATCAACCATCACTAGATCATCATAGGACCCGTAATGGGAATAGTCTAAGCTGACCTTAACATAACTGTGTTAGATATGAGTCACATCCACAGTACAGAAACTAACCTATAACTATATCACAGCCATCTGAAATTGGTCTTAAAGCTCTATTCTGATGGCATATTGTGGCCACATTTAAGTGCCTGTATTTAATGCTCCAGGACCTGAAACCCCTATGGTTCAAGTCAACTGAGCTTAGATCATCATTTGGACATCCAGTTATCCATTTTGACACAGACACTAAAATTTGTTGTTCTGAATGCAGCTTTACTATGAAATAATGCTGCACATTACAATTAAGTAAAAATATTTGCAGGACACTGGTTCAATGGCTACATCACATCGGTAGTACATGGCTGCTTGACCAGAGTCTTGAGAACATCCTACCACCTGCCAGTATCCCTGAAGCCTCTTCTGATTTGTAGGCCCCTCCAAATCATTACGTAGTGGCACAAGTCATGAATGGCATTATCCTATGGGTACTATTCAGCAGAAGGATCAGGAATGCCAGTAGGGTGGTAGGAAATTTGCCAGGCTCTGGTGTGTAGTTGCAATACCAGGGTCCTTGTATCAACTCTAGTCTCCAATTTGTGGCCCTTCAACTGTGGCAAATATAGTAGTGCCACCATGAAAGTTTGACAGCAGTTCATACAAGAAGTTGTAGTTTTATAACATAAGATGATCTACAGGTTTGGGGGATCACTAATTTACTTGAACTGTATGTATTTGGATTTAAGAAAATTTGCCTTCTCTCCAAGTGCTGTTGGTAGTGGACAGTGGTAGAAAAAAACTCCAGTGATCTTAAGCCATCAGTCTGTGTTATTTATATTAACAGGAACAGACTTCAGCATTGACCTAGTGGCTTTGTAAGGTTCATACTATTTCAGAGCAACCCTACAAAATGAGTGTGCATTTTCTTGGTCTACCACCTTTGTACAAACACTATAAAGAAAGGGAATCAGGCACTCCAGATAATGAATGAAAAGGTATAAAGACTTTATTTTTAATGCAATTCAAAATGTGACGTTTCAGTCTTAAATTTCAGACCTTCATCAGATGGATTGCCTAATTGTAGGAAGTGTCATGGGTGTGTCAGATGTGACAGACAGTCGCCCTGCAGTTGGCTGCAGAAGATCTCTTCATTTGGCATTACAGACACCTTCTTAGATCAGTCTCACTCTAGGACCCAGTGGTTACATCCGTCCTGCTAATTCACACCCAGGCCTGGGTGTTTAAATACTTTCTGTTTGCTACATGGAGGTATCGGTGATATTCACATGTTCTCTTGTGAAGGCTTGGAGCTATTGCAGTCTGCTTATTTTCTCTCTGGTGCTACGAGGACGTGTGGTGTAATCTCTCTGAAGTCGGCTCAAGCTAAGTTACTTTCCCCCGTGTTTGTCCCCCTTGTTGTCTTTAGTTGTTAGTGGGGACTGACTAGTGCTCATTTCCCCCCCTTCCTATCTAGAGCCAAGCCCTAGGGAAATACAGGGTTTAGGTTTCTGTGCAGCGATTGGTGAGGAACCAATATAGGAACAATAGGGGAGACAGGGTGATATCAGATCTGCCTAGGGGTCTCCATTCCCCTTTTCCCTAGTCTCTGGGCTCCCTTCCCCTCCTCCCTTTGTGTTTCACTTAGTCTTACCCACAACTTGCGTTACAGGATGAGAGTAGTGGAAGGTGCTTCATTAGTAATGGGTGAATGTGACACGCCCAGGGGAATGGGGACGACTCGGTACCCGGGCCTTTGCCTGGCCTTTGGGGATGTCGCGGTGGTTGGCTCCCGGGCCCGTACCCTGGGGTCAGCTTTTAAAAGGGGATTGTTTGTTAATTTTATGAAAGTTCGTGACGCCACCTGTGGTTTCTGGTGAGAATCACCAGCACTGCGGCAGTCCACTGAGGTCGGTGATAAGGCAGCTCGATGGTATAGCTTCCCACAGGTGGAGCTAGGCCTCAGGGCAGCGTACGGAGAAGAGGATGCAGGACAGGCGAGACCCAGCCGGGTCAGAGCAAGAATGGGGAAGAACACAGTAGTCACTTCAGTACCTTTTACTGGTGGTAATTCAGGCACATCCCGGAGCACTGTAGGGTGAAGGGTGCATATCAGGATCCTCCCCAATGAGCGGGTATAGGGCCTCCTGTTTCTTGCCTCTGCGTAGTAAGTTTCTGACCTGCCTGAAGCTAGGCCTAACTTTATCTCTGTCCTGCACCGGCTGACATTGTGGTAGGGCCTTCTCTTGGAGTGCACGCTCCCAGCTTACGGGGTCTATGTGTCTCCTGGCTCTGTTACGTATCAGCTCTCTGGTGAACCTGGGACCTGTAGTTCTCCAGGGATTCCGGTTATGCCTTACTGGGTCGTAGAGATCCCGGTAAGCTCGGACCCGGTGTCCGGTATATGTTTCGGGGTGAGCTGCTACTCACTTTCCACTCGCCTTTGGCCACGCTCGGGCCCTCACTAGGCTACTCACACTAACGGCAGCTTGCCGCTCTTCACCACTCTTACAGGCGTCGGCACACCTTGGGCTCTAACTGAGCTCCCTGAATCTAGCTAGCAGGAGCCTCGTGCTCCACTGCTGAACTATTAGCTGAGTTCTCTAAACTAGGCTGAGCTCCATTGCAGACCAACCTCACTCTGGCTTCTCTCCTGCAGGAACTCTTCAGAGGAACTCCTCACTGCCTAGCTCCACCTTCCCTATTTATATCCCTAACGGGCTCCCTCTGCTCGTCTGAGGTGGAAGGTGGAGATCTGTGAATGTTTATGGGGGCCTCTTGTGGAGGATTCCATTAATGCACACTTCTAGGATCTGTGGTACCAAACGCAGCTGGGCGCCACAATTGCCCCCAAATGATCGATGCACATTCAACAGTTACTAATGCAGCGTGTTACACAACTCTCGCCATACAATTAGGCAATCTATCTGATGAAGGTCTGAAATTCAAGACTGAAACGTTAATTTTTGGATTGCATTATAAATGAAGTATTTTTGTCTTTTCATTTACTATCTGGAATACAGGATTCATTTTCATTATATTGGATTATATGGAGTGGTATCCTATCTAAGCACCATTTCACACAAAGTGACCTTTTGTACAAACATTATTGCCAAAGGGAGTGGCCATTCCATACACAATAATAATAACACTGATGTCCACCAAACCTATAAATCACTTGTTGACTTAAAAAGAAACTGTTAATAGTTTTGTTGGAAAACTAAAAACCAGTTTTAAGTCAAGACTCCAAGGGACAAGGAGATGGGGAAAAGAATTGACCCCACACAAAGAAACCAATACTACACATTCATCCAATGGAGACTCCAAGAAGTAACTAATTATCTAGATAGAATACAGATAATGCTGTCCACTAGCGATTTCCAACATTCTCTTTCCATGGTGATTATGACATTGTGGATGACATTGAGATATATCTGGAAGGGAATGATTGATGAGAGAGTGAATGATGATCAAGGCTGACCTTTAGTGGTCAGGAGCAAGGGTGTCCTGATCTCCTTAGTAAATGCTGAAGATAAAAATGTATAGTATGATGGAAATATCCATTATAAAGAAATAAATATGACAACCAACACTAAATATGACTACGTTATAATATGATTTGCCAAACATTTATGTATTTGAAAGTAATGTAGCTTTGCAGAGACTTCGTTCTGTACTTTTGTCCTTTTCCATCTTTCTCTCGAATCTGCGTCTCCTTCTGCTTAGCAGTCTGTAATTATGCCAATTGGCAGAAGGCAGGAACACAAAGTAATAAATCATTATGTACAAGTTTCAGAAGTTATTGAATTAAAAAAAAGAGAGAAATTGGATCCCCAAACCCTACAGAAGAATAATTTGTTCCATGAAAAAGTTTGAAGATTCCAAACATGGCAGATCAGGAGAGGTTAAAATAAAGAACTCTCACTTCACTGATTTAATAGGGAAAAAAACGATCCGCAGAGTGTTCTCCGGGCAGACGGTGGTTTATTAGTGTCCTACACCCTCCAGCGTCTTATCTGAAAGAATATTTAGCACATCTGGCAGTATTGTCAGTGACACTGGGAACAGACTGCTGCCAATAAACGATGAGAAGATGCTGTTCATTAGAAGGACTGACAGGGTTCTTGATGAATATCACCAAAATGAAAGAAAACTTTCTCCGGTGGGGATAAGCTGATATTAGGTCACAACAAAGCTGACAGTGATGATCAAGTTGAAAGAACGGTGTGATAGTTGGGGAGAAAGGCTTCTTCTGGCTCTTAAAATTACAGTATTACAGGAAAAAAGCAAATCAGAACATAAAAACAGTTATAAAACCAAAATGAGGATCAAAGGATCAAGTCTTCGTCATTCCATACATCATTACAAAATAAACAGCTTATCTTACCGGAGTCTAAAGTTGACCGAAAACTCATAGTCCAAGGCAGGACATCTGACCCATGAGATATAAAGGGTCCTTGCCTCATTCATTGCTATTATGAAACAGGATAGACTATTATTAAGTATAAGTTTGCTTTATTCTAAATGTTTCTTCCTCAATCGCGATTAGAACATTTTTTTTAGAAACGTCAAAAGAAGAATTTCTAGCAGTGTAAAGAGTATTCGAGAACTACTAAATATTTTCCAAGGTTACAATGAGAATTGTGAAGTTTGATTTGAGCAATAAAACGTTTCCTAATTTCTAATAAAAAAAACTAAATAAACAACAAAAATGAAAAGAAAGAGCAAAAAAGGGGAGAAACAGGTATTCAAACATTATGAGTGCATGGGGGATATGATCAGATGAGTCCCAAACTCCTTGGTCAGGAATCAGGATTGCCTCACTAATTGTTTCCATTTGCCATTTGTAGATGTGCCCATGATAATTTATCAAGATACCAATTCAACCAACACAATATACAGTATGTAGAAGGGAGAGGGGGAAAAGGAAGGTCAGCTCAACGTTGTCTGATGCACCTTGTCTGGATAAGAGTCACCACACGGAGCCGCCCTGGTCCGGAAAGTTTTCAAATTGAGCAAAAAGAGAAAAAAGGTTTCTCCAGCGTTGACTTTCAGATAAAATTTCACATTTATTAATAATTCTTCATAAAAACAGACTGGTTGGCATATCACCGCTTACCCTAGGGACAAACTGACTCATTTTGACTTCATAGCAGACCATGATTAAGACGTTCTAGTCAAAACGCGTCGGTTTGTCCCTAGGGTAATCGGTTGTATGCCAACCAGTCTGTTTTTATGAAGAATTATTAATAAATGTGAAGTTTTATCTGAAAGTCAACACAATAGTACACAAAAGAAAAAACATATATTAACATATACATGTTTTTAACTTGGGTACCTATGGTTGATAACGGTTAGATGGCTGACTGATGGCATATGGCAGAGGAATCTGTCCAGTGAAAAAGGATACATTACGTCAACATAGTGTATATATACAGTATATATATTTTTTTTTTATCATTATTATTTTTTTAAAAGATGGCCAACACTTGCCATCTATTGAGACGCCATTCGCAGGCCATGAGACATCCATTTGACGATCGCTTTTGAATGTATGGACGTATCATCTTTTTTATATTCGTTTAACATTTTATCTTGGAATATGTCTGGTTTAGAAAAAAGTGAAACGGGATTACCATTATAAAGATATCAAAGACCTATCATTATGATAGGTAATCAGTATCAGAACAGTGAATCCAAC
Source organism: Phyllobates terribilis (assembly GCF_046119375.1). Taxonomy (NCBI): domain Eukaryota; kingdom Metazoa; phylum Chordata; class Amphibia; order Anura; family Dendrobatidae; genus Phyllobates; species Phyllobates terribilis. Next base: position 919,003,786 of record NW_027362762.1, read on the forward strand.
ACCTAATGAACTACTATCAGCTTCTATAGTGGCCAGTTGTAAACATTATACAGAGCAGAGATCAACATCTGACATCTGTTCTTCACGCTATAGCACATTATTTCTGGCCATTATATGTCCTATTTTATTTTCCCTTCTTGATGCTACATCTTTAATTTTCAGTTGTCTCTGAGCTAGTGGGTGGTGACTAGCTGCTATGATTATATGCAGCACTCATAGACATAAGAGATTCCTGCTCTCCTGTGCTTATATACGATATGCTTAAAAGCAGCAAAAGAATTGGGGTGAGATAAAAAACACAAAAAAGTAACAGCATGATCTGCCTCTCTCCCTCTCTCAGTATGCTCCTCTCCATAGACTTCAAGAGGCTGCTGTAATCTGATCTCTCAGTGAGAAGGCTATTCTTCTTGTCTTGAGCAAGTTGGATTTTAGCTGTTTTAAAGAGTAAATGATGAGTTCAGCAGGGAGGTGGGTGGAGGAGAAGTGGCTCATAAGTGGAGAAAGAAACATATTTTTGGTAAGCTATAATATCAGTTTTCTTATATTTGATTGTACTATTAATTTATGTAAAGCTTTTTGCAATGGCACTGGCTATTTAACATGCTGATCTCAGTGCAGGCACAATACTTTTGGTGATCTTCCATAACTGTTATCATAGCACAATTTGAGAATTTATGTACAACCATACCCAAACTTACTTTACCTGCCACTTCCTCCCAGCGAAAATGAAAGTATGTATGCCCTTTGGTTGCTAAAATTAGATTTCCTCCCCAATGTTTTTTTTTTTTTTTTCTTTAAATAACCTTTTTTTCTCACTCCTACATAACTCAATGGTTCATCACAAGTGGAAGAGCAAATAAGAATTCAGTGTCGATTGCTAAAATATTCCATCTCATGTACATTAATCATTTATAGCCATTAAATGATGTCATTTATTTTTACATTTGCAAAAATAGTAGGTGAACCCTTATATAAAGATCTCAGTAAGCACCATGAGAATAGAAATATGGAACAGCTCAATTAAAGGGAGGATAGTGCAAATGCGGGCATGCCGATCCGCGTTATGAAGAATGCCATATGAAATATTGCAGTGCAATTAAAACTATTTGTCCACTTCGAGGTGTCAGCTATATTAGTAAATGAAGTTATCCACTACTACATTAGAAAAGTAACCGACCCCCTTCATTTTAAAGGAATTTATCACCTTATATATTTTTTTAATAAACATATAAACGGATGAACACTGTTTTTTTAACTTCTTTTTAACTGTATGATTTTGATTATGGGGGCAGCTTTATTATCACAGCTGCTGCAAAAATAGTACATCCCCTTTGACTACTTCACTTTTAATACCATCACTATGAACAGCAATAAATGCAATCAAATTATTCCTATAATATTGCTATTTTTCAGTATTAATATTATTATTACTCCTCTGACTTTGTATTTAATTGTTTATTTTTGGAAATCTGTTAAAATGAATCTGTCAGCAAAGTGTCACCACAGTACAGACTGTGTACATTATTAAATAGATCCCTTAGACCTGATGAAGCTGTGGTACTTTCTATGTCAGAATGGCTGCACAATTCATTTTAAATATTTTACATTAGAATATTAACCCCTTAACATATAATGATGTATAGGAACGTCATTTTTCTAAATGCATGGAGCCTACACATTGAAACATGGTGGTGGCAGGTCCTTATGTGGGGCTGCATGTACACTGCTGATGTCAGGGAGCTTCATGTCATTGATGGTATCATGAATTCACGGACGTACTACTCTATATTCAAAGAGAAGATACCATTATCACTCAGTGCACTTGGTAGACGTACACTTTTGCAACAAGACAATGATCCAAAATACACATCTGATGCATTTCTGAAGAACAGGGTGAAAATGATTTAGTGGCTGAGTGTCTCCTGGTCTGAACCGAACTAAACAGCTATTGGGAATTTTGAAGACACCAGTTGTTATCACTCTCCATCAAGCATCAAAGATCTTAAAGGGGTATTCCCATCTCCAAGAACCTAGGTAGGTGTAATAATCATAATAATAGCAAATACCTCCAATTAGAAATGTAGTATAGTTTTTCTAATTCGCTATGTCTATTTCCTCCTATGCAGGTGTGGCACCCCAGGGGTCCGGTTGCAACAGTGGCATTGCCTCCCTCACAAGAGGTGATGCCATGCCTGGAAGCAAGCAGGGATCCCCTAGTCAGGTATACTAGCATGCAACTCTTTCCTGGCTCCAGACCAGCAAGGGGAGCTCCTCCCCTTAGCAACTGGAATCTGGAGGTGGGGTTAGTTAGAGTTAATGAGAGGAGTTGAATTGAGGAGAGCGAAGAGGAAAGACCTGGGGAGTGGAGCTGCATGACAGCTCATCCAAGAGAGGAGCGTAGAAGAACCAGACACCGGAGTCCGAGGTTGAGGGGCACTGAAGGCCCAGCAGCAGAAACCGGAGGGCAGGAGACTGCAGGTCTCCTGGCCCCATCAGACGCCCGGAAGCTCAGCAACACATAGGGCCCAGCACCGCCACGTGGGAGCGACACTCCAGGAAGGCCCGAGCTGCCTGCCATACAGGTGAGCACAAAGACGTTTTTGACGCTCCCCCAGGGCCGTGGGGTACTCGGCAGCCGGGCCTCTGGTTGCTGGGGGATATCACAGTGGCTGACCCGGTCCGTGGCCCAGGGCGGTCACTCAAAAGGGCGACTTTGAGGAGAGACTGCGCAGTTTGTTTAAAGTGTACAAAGGCACTGTTAAGGAAATACTGGCCCAGTTGAAAGATACCTTTGACACCCGCACCGCAGCAGAAATTAAAATGAATTTCTATGGGTGCAAACAAAGGGTGCGGGACAGTGTACGGGACTATGCTCTAAACCTGCAAGAGGCGCTGTGAGCCATTAAACAGGTAGACCCCGACAGTGTGCGAGATGAGGACAGATTGCTAACTGAGCAGTTTATTGAGAGGCTCCTGTCTAACGCTCACCGGACACAGCTGCGCATTATGGCTTAGCAAAACCCTGATCTGGACTTTGTACAATTTAAAGACTGAACCATCCGGGTGCTGCGAGAATCAACCCAAAGTGGCACAGCACCCCTCCGGCGCCCAGCTATCACATACCACCAGGAGGTGGCGTTCTTTTCCCCGGCACCTGTGGAGGCTGACACGCAGACTCTAGATAATGACCCCTCTGCAGACCTACACCTTCAGGTCCAGGAGCTGACCAAAAGTGTGGCTACACTAACCAAAACCATGCAGGCCATGCAAGTGTCTCCAAAGGAAAGGATCCAGCTGGCTTCCAGTCCAGATGACGTCCCATGGCGACGACAGAGAAGAATTCCACTGACCAGGGGGAGGAACAGCGATCACTATGACCAGGACGGACAACCCATCTGCCGCCGCTGTCAAAAGGCGGGGCACTTCGCAAGATTCTGCAATTTAAAACAAGCAACCCCTGGGACAGAGGGCCAACCCCCAGGAGTAAGATGACCAGGCCCACAAAGCACATACATGGGAGGACGACGGGTCCAACCTGTCATGCTTGATGGCATCCCGATGAACGCACTGCTGGACACTGGGTCCCAGGTGACAATGGTGCCATATATTCTTTATAAACAATACTGGACTGATTCACGCATTACCCGCCATTCAGATGAACATCTTAGCATCTATGCCAGCAATGGTCAGCCCTTGCCTCAGGCGGGGTATAAAGAGGTGACCATAAAAGTTGGAGCTCCTCCCCTTAGCAACTGGAATCTGGAGGCAGGGTTAGTTAGAGTTAGTGAGAGAAGTTGAAGTGAGGAGAGAGAAGAGGAAAGACTTGGGGAGTGGAGCTGCATGGCAGCTCTCCCCAGAGAGGAGCGTAGAAGAACCGGACACCGGAGTCCGAGGTTGTGGGGCACTGAAGGCCCAGCAGCAGAAACCGGAGGGCAGGAGACTGCAGGTCTCCTGGCCCCATCAGACGCCCGGAGGCTCAGCAACACATAGGGCCCAGCACCGCCATGTGGGAGCAACACTACAGGAAGGCCCGAGCTGCCTGCCATACAAGTGAGCACAAAGACGTTTTTGATGCTCCCCCAGGGCCGTGGGGTACTCGGCAGCCGGGCCTCTGGTTGCTGGGGGATATCACAGTGGCTGACCCGGTCCGTGGCCCAGGGCGGTCACTCAAAAGGGGGATTATATAATAGGGGATTTGGAAAATGCTTGTGACGCCACCTGTGGATTGCGGCTAAAGGGTTTCCGCTGCTGTGGAGCAGTCCTCTGGAGCTGGTGTTACGGCAGCAGGGATGGTGTGGCTCTCCACAGGTAGAGCTAGCTCCGGGGCAGTGTAGGGGTGAATGGTGGAAGCTGGTGAGAGACGGCAGGACGGTCCCGGAGGAAAGACAGACACTCACACGGGGGTAAGCTTCAGTACCTTCACTGGTAATGATACAGGCACGGTCCAGGGTACTCTGGACGAAAGGCGCACTTTTGGACTCTCCCCAGTGAGCGGGTATAGGGCCTCCTGATCTGTGGCTTTACTCGCTAAGCTTCTGACCTGCCTGGAGCTAGGCCTAGCTTGGTTACCATCTCTCTCTCTCTCTCTCTCTCCCTTGCGCCTGCTGACCTGGTGATAGGGCCTTCTCCTGGAGATCAGTCTCCCTGGTCGTTGGGGCCTCCGTGACTCCTAGCCCTGGCACTGTAGTCAGCGTTTGGTAAACCTGGGACCTGTAGTCCTCCAGGGGTTCCGGCGGTCCCTACTGGGTATAAAGGGTCCCCGTAGGCGCGGACCCGGTGTCCGGTATATATCTCGGGGTGAGCCTGGTATGCTCCTCTGCCCCCTTATTATTTCTTCCTTCTCCTCTCGCCTTCGGCCACACTCAGGGCCCTCACTAAGCTTCAGTGCGTGCTGTAGGCCTCAACTTGCCTCGCACAGCAGCCTGCGTGCTGCTCTCTCACTGAGCACACTAAACTCTAAACTAAAAACTGTGCTGCCTGGCTCCACCCTCCCTATATATATCCCTAATGGGCTCCCTCTGCTGTTCTGAGGTGGTAGGGTGGAGGTGTGTGAATGTGTGAGGGCCCCTTGTGGAGAAGTCCATCCATGCACCCTTCTGGGTTCTGTGGCACCAATGCGCAGCAGGGCGCCACATTTTACTCAGGGACGAGGGCCACAGCACAGCTATAAGCAGCAGGGCCAAAGAGATTAGCGCAAAAGGGAAGGCCTCCAACTTCACCTGGCGAAGTGGATTCCCAACTTGCTTGCAGGCTGCCCGGACCTCTACTACAAGCTAGTACCCGCGCCCCGGTTTGCCTAACCACCGCAAGTAAAGATAATAGGAAACCGCCATTAAGTTGTGGACTGGTTATTATCTGTGCCATCCCCTGCACTACACTGCACATCACCATTTCCTGCCCTGGAGCTAAGCTCTGCCTGTGGAGAGCTGTCCGAACTCTGCTGCGTCACCATCAGCTCCAGAGGATCTGCACCGCAGCGGCGGCTCCATATAGCCGCATACCACAGGTGGCGTCACGAACCTTAAACTATAAAAACTATAATCCCCTTTTATTGACCGCCCTGGGTCACGGACCGGGTCACTGCCACTGTGACATCCCGTGCGCCGACCGGCCCGGCACGGAGTACCCCACGGCCCAGAGGGCGCGTCACAGGCATTGCAGGACTTTAGGTATCCATGGTTATGATCACTAGCAACTAGCTAACTAACTCACTTTATCAGTGGATGTAACCATGAATATCTAAGATCCTGCAATGCCTGCACATGATGAAAGATAGTGAATCAGAAAAACTATACTACATTTCTAATTGGAGGTATTTGCTAATAATATTATTATTACACCTACTACATATTGGGACAGGATCTTTGAGATGGGAATACCCCTTTAAGGAGGTCATTCTTGAAGAATGGAAAAACATAGTTGTTTCAATACGTCACCAACTTGTTTATTCCAGGCCAGGAAGATGTGGTACTGTCTTTAAAAATCATGGAGGTCATATAAAATACTAGTCATGTAATGCCCCAAAGTTGTACATTATGTAGTAGAGCTGGCAGCTACCTCTTTATGTTTGCACTCTGTTATTATTTCCCTTTGCAGATTATGTACATGAGAATTCAGCACTTAGAAGTGGTTTATATCTGTATAAAGTGATGGACTTATTATGTTCTGCCATTAAGAGGTTGTCAAGGATAATTAAACAGTCCTGCTTTCCATATATGACCATAAGGTCAATTGTACCATAAGTTATGGATGCAAGAAAGTGCCAATGATTCCGCACTCCTCCAGGTCAAAGAAGGGATGCAATACCCAGTGCTTGGTTAAAAGTAGTGTTGAGCCACCCCCGTAGTGTTCGAGTTCGGTTCGGTTCGTCGAACACCCGTGTGTTCGCCGAACTGTTCGTCGAACTGTTCGTCGAACACCTTCGAACACCGTTAAAACCAATGGCAGGCAAACAAAAACACATAGAAACACATAGAAAACACCTTCAAAGGTGTCCAAAAGCTGACAAACTGCTCAGAAGACATAACTAACACATGGAAAAGTGACAAGTACATATAGTCATGCGAAAATAAAAGAGGTGGAGGAGTAAAAGGAGGGGGAGACACAGATATAGGCATGTCATGCCCTTCTAAAATCCAAAAAGTGAGAAGCCGACACGGCCAGTCCGCTCCTGCCCGTGCCACCTCCGTGTCGCCGGGTTTGTGTCAGAGCCGCGGTGAACCCTGACGGCCAGCCCCCCTCTCCCAATACTGGTGCCTGTCCGCTGGTGGGTCGAGCGAGCCCCCCTGTGGTGGAGGCAGCTCTAAGCTTTTTAATTTAAATTGTCTCTCTAATTTGAATGAATACACTTTAAATCCATTTACAAGGATCTATTGGAGGGCAAGTCTCATGCCAGCAGCCGCGGTAATTCCAGCTCCAGTAGCGTCCACTAAAGCTGCTGCAGTTAAAAAGCTTTTATAAGGATCGAGCTCGGCTGTCCACCGCAAGGCATCCTACTGCCAGTCCCAGCCCCTATGCCTTGGGGTGCCTCCTGATGCTCTTCACTAAGTATCCCATGGTCCCGAAGCATTTCCTTTGAAAAAATTAAGTGTCTAAACTACAGGTGGTGCAGCTTGCTTAACAGCCGGGATAATCCGCTTACTAGCAGACACTGCTACTAGGCACAAAGTATTTCCTGGGCTAGATGCAGTTAAAAATTTGTAATTAGATACTCTCGTTGGATGCTGAGAAAGCATTCCATAGAGTCTCCTGGCACGCCATATATGATTCTCTTAAAAAGCTTGGGGTAGGGGTCTAGGGGACCCTTTTATAGCCAAAATCACGGCCCTGTATCGCAATACGTCACCTAGGCTGAAGATAAATGGAACTGTAGCACCCTGAGGGCTCGGTTGCTAAAGACGTATTGCACCTCACCCAGAGGTGTGATATCTCACTCTCAGGTAAGGATGGAGTGTGGATCAGGACCCGACACCTGCATGCATTACACCACATTGCCGTGGGGCAGGGCGACCAATATGCCCCTGAGATGGGCACAACAGTCCCTGTCCCTGGCTGGAGTGGGGGGAGGGAACACTGAGGAAGGGGAACCCTGTAGTGCAGGAGCAGGGAGGAAGCAGTTCCTGGGTGCATTGAGAAGGGAGTATAAAAGGTGGGCACCATCTTAGTTCAGTGCAGAGAAGTCTGAGCAGAAGTGGCAGGGAGCAGGGGCTCTGCATGAGCTCTGCTCCGGAGGTGGGCCTAGTAACAGAGGCCCAGGCCTGGAAGAGGGAGAAGGAAGGAAGAGGAGCGGAGAAGGCTCCAGGAACGAGGAATGAAGGGATCCCAGGGGTGCGGACGGGCGAGTCGCCACCGCACGCCCGAATCCACCTGCGTGGAGGGGTCAGGCCAAAGGGGGAGACCGGTCCCCGAACTAGTGGAGGCAGGAAACGACCCTCAGCTAGAAACCGGAGGCTCTGACATCTTATGTGGCGCAGCCCCTCGCTACACCCGCTAGGAAGGCACCACATAGGGTCAGGGAAACTGGCGCCAAGTTTACCAAGAGGAGGCCCGAGGCAGCCGGACAGAAGTGTTGGTAAGAAAGGCCAGACAAAGGACACACAAAGGGGGTCCTGTGAAGTGCTCCAAAGTTATATGGGAGTTGTCTGAGCCCCTCACCTGGTGAGCACAGTACGACGTGGGCAGCCGTTACCTGCAGACGTGGTCTGGATAATAAGAACTGTGAGTAAAGGCCCTGAACTGCATCACTGACTCCGTGTCGTTACTGCTGCTGCCCTGCACCATCACCCCCATCCTCCGCATACACTGCCCTGAGGCTATACTCCTCCCGTGGGGAGTTATGCTACGCTCTGCTGCACCCACAACACCAGCCTCAGTGGTCTGCCCTGTAGCGGCGGTTCACTCTGACCGCAATCCACGGGTGGCGTAGTCGGACATTTAAACATGAAAACCACATAAATAGTTCCGCCACTGGTTTGACCGCCCTGAGCCACGGAACTGGGTTGCCGCCACGAAGACTACAACCACCAGCATCCACCAAAAAGGGTCCGGCTCCGGGTGTCCCAAGGCCCAGGGGGTGCGTCAGAACATTTTCATCACCTTTCACAATCACCAATGGGACAAGGCAGTGATGTCCTCTGTCCCCTCTCTTATACATCCTAGTGACGGAGCACCTGCTCTCATCAATTCGCCATAACCCCAATATTAGGTGGATTGAGGTGGGAGGCACCGAGTACAAGTGCTCTCTATTTGCTGATGATGTCCTAGTATATATCACTCAATCACATATATCCATCCATGCTGTTATGGCTGAAATAGATCACTTTGTTACATGGTAAAATTTTAAAATCAATGCAGCGAAGTCTGAGGCCCTCGATGTCTCCCTCCCCAAATCCATATAGGATTCCATCCAGTCCAACTTTCCCTTTGCCTGGCCCTCACAGGGTATCAAATACTTAGGAATTCCTATTCATAGAGGCCTCTCCCATCTATGTTATCTTAATTTTGGGCCCTTTATTGAACAACTCCATACAGACCACGGTTGGCAAGTTAGAACTGTAAGATTCACTACGTGAACCACTGGTGTTTTGTGGAAAAGCACATGTACACCGCGTTCCAAATTATTATACAAAAAGTGTTTAGGAGTGATAAGGGAAGAATTTGTTTGTTTGTCAGTTAAACTCATTGATGGTGATGTGTGTCAGGGCTCTTTATATCACTGTAAGCAATTGCAGACACCTGTGCTAATTAGTTTGGCAGGTGTGTCCAATGAAAGGCAAGACTACTTAAGAAGGCTCTCTCACATTATTAAGCAGCCTACATTTTCTGCCAAAATGGGAAAGAAAAAGGATGTGTCGGCTGCTGAGAAGCAACAAATTGTGGAGTGTTTAGGTCAAGGCATGACTACAATCAACATTGTGCGATGATCAGGATGAAGTGTCTTGGCAATCAAGAAGTATGTAGCTGATTCACAGTACACACGTGTGCGTGCTGATAAGGGCAAATTGAGGACTCTTTCCTACAGGCAATTACGTCAGGTTGAAAGAGCAGCGGCAAAAAAGCCTTGTCATAGCAGCAGACAAGTTTTTGAAGCTGCTTGTGCCTCCAACGTCCCCCGAACAACAAGATGCAGGGTCCTTCAGAGGTTTGCAGCTGTGCATGCGCCATCCTGTCGACCTCCTCTATCCACTTCACACAAGCAGAAACGGCTCCAGTGGGCCAAACATTACATGAAGACTGATTTCAAAACTGTTTTGTTCACGGATGAGTGCCGTGCAGCGCTCGATGGTCCAGATGGATGGAGTGGAGGATGGCTGGTTGATGGACACCCCACGCAAACACGGCTACAGCGCCAACAAGGAGGAGGTGGAGTAATGTTTTGGGCTGGAATCATGGGGAGAGAGATTGTCGGCCCCTTTAGGATCCCTGAAGGCGCTAAAGATGAACTCCATAATGTATGTGGATTTTCTCAAACAGCACTTCCTGCCATGGTTCAAGAAGAAGAACCGTGTATTTCACAGCAAGATCATTTTTCTGCATGATAATGCACCATCTCATGCTGCACATAAAACATCTGCATCTCTGGCTGATATGGGCATAAAAGGGGACAAACTTATGGTGTGACCCCCATGCTCCCCTGACCTCTACCCCATTCAGAACCTTTGGAGCATCATTAAAAGGAGTGTCTATGATGGCGGGAGGCAGTTCACATCTAAGCAACAGCTCTGGGAGGGCATTCTGTCCTCATGCAAAACAATTGAAGCAGAAACCATCCAAAACCTGACAAATTCAATGGACGAGAGAGTTCAGAAGCTCCTTTCGAACAAGGGGTCCTATGTGAAAATGTAACATCACCTAGAATAAAGTTTTGAGTTGAAAACTGTTTGATTTCAGTTTCTAACAACCTGCTTATGCTTATAATTTCAAAAATGACCATTTTTTTGGTCTTTATTAAAATGAAAAGGTTGATCGAAAAGTTTGGGGGATCTAAGAGTGTGGCAACCCAGTAGTCATGATTACTTCGAATTCTGACAATATGAGGGTCATGCTGCAGGTAGTGCAGCAAGAAGGCACTTATGTGCCTTGCGCATCTCGGAGCCCAAAAATTATTTTCCGGGCTAGATGCAGCTAAAAATTATTTTTAATTTTAAATCTGGTGAAGCTTTAGTATAGATGGCCTAATAGGATCAGTGCTGCACACTGCTACAAAGCCCAAATTATTTTCCAGTCAAGATACAGATAAACATGATTAGTAATTTGAAAGCTTAAAACGGTTGGTAGGGTGATTTTAACCAATCATCAAGCTTTTACTCTCCCCCGGATGACACAGGGGTAGAAAAGTCGTTTCGGATCCATGATTTGTTCATCTTTATGAACGTGAGTCTGTCTACATTATCAGTGGAGAGCCGCGTGCGCTTCTCTGTCAGCACACCACCAGCAGCGCTGAACACACGTTCAGACAGAACGCTGGCTGCGGGGCATGACAAGATCTCCAAGGCGCAAGTGGCTAGCTCCGGCCATTTATCCAGATTGGAAGCCCAAAAAGAGCAAGGGTCCAGTGACACAGTCGTGGCTTCAATGTTTACTTGGAGATACTCCTGTACCATCGTCTCTAGGCGTTGACTATGTGTCAGACTTCTTGTCTCCTGTGGCCTTGCAAAGGATGGGCTAAAAAAGTGGTGAAATGATTCCGCAAAATTGATGTTACCAGCAGATACTGTGGTTCTGTCACGGTTTGAGTGCTGAACACTTGACGGTCCCACGGTTGGCAAGTTGGAACTGTGAGATTCACTACGTGCACCACTGGTATTTTGTGGAAAAGCACATGTAAGATTCTGCAACAGTCTCTGCTGATACTCCTGCATGCGTGAATCCCTTTCTATGGCAGGAATAATTTCTACAAATTTACTTTTGTACCGGGGATCTAACAGTGTGGCAACCCAGTAGTCAGGATTATTTCTAATTCTCACAATTCGAGGGTCATGTTGCAGGTAGTGCAGCAAGAAGGCACTCATGTGTGTTGCGCATCCAGGAGCACCAAGTCCCTGTTGTGTTGGTGGCGAGGTAACAATCATGCTTCCTTCCTCTGTCCTCTCCCCCCAACCTCGCACAACAGAAATGTGATCAAGGTCTCCCTCATCTGATGAGTCTTCCATCAGTTCGTCCTCCACTTCTTCCTGGGCTCCTGCACCTTCCTCACTAGTTTGGCTGCTACCATGCGCCCTGGTAAAACCATATCCCCCACCCTCACATGCCTGCCGCCTTGGTGCTGCCGACCGTCTGGACCTTGCAGATGTTAGCCCTTCCGCATACAACTCCTCCTCCTCTACTTCCTCCACCTCCTCTTGTGCCACCACCTGACTCCGAATTCTGTTTAACATGTGCTCCAGCATGTAAATCACCGGAATAGTCATGCTGATAATGGCATCGTCAGCACTAAACATCTTCGTCGCCATTTCAAAACTGTGCAGAAGGGTGCATAGGTCCCTGATCTGAGACCACTCCTCCAGCGTGATTTGCCCCACCTCTGAATCTCGTTGGCCCAGGCTATACGTCAGAACGTATTGCACCAGGGCTTGTCGGTGCTGCCACAGTCGCTGCAACATGTGCAGAGTTGAATTCCACCGGGTAGGCACATCGCATTTTAGCCGGTGAAGTGGCAGGCCCAACGACTTCTGTAGAGATGTAAGTCGCTGAGCTGCGGGATGCGAACGGCGGAAGTGAGCACACAGCGACCGTGCCCTCTGCAGAAGGCCATCTAGTCTGGGATAGTGGGCTAAAAATTGCTGGACAACCAGGTTCAACACGTGAGCCATACAAGGCACGTGTGTGACATTGCCCCGGCGAAGGGCCGCACCCAGGTTTGCAGCATTGTCGCACACGGCCTTCCCTGGTTTCAGGTCCAGTGGAGACAACCATTCATGAAATTGGTTCTCCAGAGCTGACCACAACTCCTCAGCTGTGTGACTCACATTTCCCAGACATTTCAATGTAAAAACCGCCTGATGACGTTGAGCCCTACTGCCAGCATAGTAAGGAGGTGTGCAGGATCCCTTCTGCGCAGTTAGAAAGCTTGTGGCATGACCAGACAGGCTTTGGGTGCAGGTGGAAGACCGAGAGGAGGTTGAGGAGGCAGAAGCAGTGGTGGAACTTTGACATAAAGAGGATTGACGCACAACTCGTGGGGACGGCAAGACTTGGACAGCAGCCCCTTGTCCTGCTGTCACCATAGTTACCCAGTGCCCAGTCAGCGACATGTAACGCCCCTGTCCATGCCTACTCGTCCAAGTGTCTGTGGTGAAATGCACCCTGTCACACACAGAGTTTCTCAAAGAAGCGGTGATGTTGTGTGCGACATGCTGGTGGAGCGCAGGCACACCTTTCTTTGAGAAGTAGTGCCGACTGGGCATCTGGTACTGGGGCACTGCGACGGACATAAGGTCTCGAAAATCCTCTGTGTCCACCAGGCGGAAAGGCAGCATTTCTGTAGCCAAGAGCTTGCAGATGGTGAAATTCAACCTCTTAGCTTTCTCATGGCTAGGAGGAAATGGTCTTTTACTTGTCCACATCTGAGGGACCGAGGGCTGGCTATTGTGCTTAGACGGGGTTGATAAGGGTGTCCCCGGCAAACTGCCGGTCTGTGAGGAAGATGCAGGCGGACATGTTAGGTTGCCTTGATCCAAAGGTGGTGCTATCGATGTCGGACAGCGCTCAAGACCAGCTGGTGTTACCACCTCCAAAGAAAATGATGACTTGCCAATCACGCTGGCTGTTGCGGGTAAAGAGGTGGCAGGTCTGCGCCCCAAAACAGGTGTGACTGCTGTCCCCCCAGTCACAGAGGATGAAGAGGCCGCGGATGCACAAGATATGGCAGACGGTGGTTGGCCCGGCCGGCTAGACCGCATTGTAGCACACTGAGCTTCCCACTGCAACTTATGCTTCATGTCCATGTGCCGGTTCATGCATGAAGTACTCAAACTATGTATTTTTTGGCCTCTACTTAGCTTTTGCTGACAAATGTTACAGATAACACGAGTTGGGTCATCTTTATCGATCTGAAAAAATGCCCAGGCTATGCAAGGCTTAGCACCCATGCGACCTGAAGAGCCACCACGACTTGTGGTGAGAGGCAGAGTTGTGTTTGAGGATGCAGTTGTTGACGTGCTTCCAGTACTACATCTCTGTCCAAGAAGGCGCAACCTGACCTCGTCGTCACTAGCATCTTCCTCCACCTCCTCTGCTGACCTCATCTCTTGGCTGACTGTGGGTTGACAGTAAGTGGGATCTCCGACCTCATCATCATCACCCTGTGCGTTATCACACCCGTCGTCCTCAGAGCCAACCTGTTCCTGCCCTGACAAAAAACTAAAGTTGTCGCTCCAATCAGGTATTTGAGTCTTATCATCGTCTTCCTCATTGTCTCCACCAACAGGAGTTACAGTTTGGGAATGAGGGTCTACATTATGGTCAGAACCTTCTGCGTCTGGTCCTGGATCCGACTCATAAAGATTCTGGGCATCAGTGCAGATCATTTCCTCGTCTGGATTCACAGAAGCGCTGGAGTCGACCTCTGATTCCCAGGCTATAGTATGAGTAAACAGCTCTGCAGACTCAACCATCTGTTCTACCTCATACTCAGACGGGCAGCTGGAGATTTGGGAGCTGTGAGGAAGCAAGTGCGATTTGGGTGACACCTTTGAGGACTGGAGTATTTGTGATGTTGAAGTTGATGTGGAGGAGAGCCCACTTAAAGGAGCACTTGATATCCGTTGAAGCACCTGCTGTTTTTGTGCCTCATCTGGAATTTGTAGCGATTGGCGTGGCCGTAAGAAAGGGATCTTATCACATTGTCCGCTAAAAGAAGTAGACATTTTAGTTTGGCTGGAAGATGGTCTTTCTTCTGCACCTACCCCACGGACACAACCTTTTTTCCCATTCCCAACACGCCTATTCCCCTTTCCACCAGCAGCAGGCCTTTTTCCACTCATTTTGGTGGTTAACTAATTCACAACTCTGGAGTTGTTTGCACAAAAAAACAATGGATGGTAACCGAGCAGAGCTGAGTGGCCAAACTGTGGTATTAGGCCAAAACTATTGGCTGGGTTAGATGCAGAAAAAAATTATTTTTAATTTGCAACCTGATGGAGGTCAGTATAGATGGACTAATAGACCAAGTCCCACACACCGCTAGAAGCCCAAATATTTTTTCAGAGCTAGATGCAGAAAATTTTTTTATTCAATTTGCAACCTGATGGAGGTCAGTATAGATGGACTAATAGACCAAGTCCCACACACTGCTAGAAGCCCAAATATTTTTTCAGAGCTAGATGCAGAAAAAAATTATTTTTAATTTGCAACCTGATGGAGGTCAGTATAGATGGACTAATAGACCAAGTCCCACACACTGCTAGAAGCCCAAATATTTTTTCAGAGATAAATGAAGAAAAAAATTATTTTTAATTTGCAACCTGATGGAGGTCAGTATAGATGGACTAATAGACCAAGTCCCACACACTGCTAGAAGCCCAAATATTTTTTCAGAGCTAGATGCAGAAAAAAATTATATTCAGTTTGCAACCTGATGGAGGTCAGTATAGATGGACTAATAGAATGATGCTATGCCCAAAAGATTTTACTTCACTAGGTGCAGTAAAAAAATTGGTATTCTATACACAGGTGGTATATCTTGCAACACAGATAGGCTACTCCACTGACTAACACACTCTGCAATAGGCCAAAAAGGATTAGCTTTGCTAGATTCAGCCAAATGCTGTGAAAAAAACTTGCACAGCACTGGCACAGACCTGCCTGGCAAAAACTGATAGGAACTCATGTAACCTAGTCCTGAAAAGGACTCCAATTACAATTAGTCTTTACTCCCACAATCTATCTATTTAAGAGCACAGACCTGCCTGATAAAAGTCATAGGAAATGCTGTAACCTAGTCCTTAAAAGGACTGCAATCACAACTATTCCCTACTCCCAAGCTATCTGTATATTTGTGCGAAAATTGGCTTGAAATTAACAAGGTATAGCGCACACAGCAACAGCGGTGCCGTCTAACACGCAGCTGCAGCAGTGAGAAAATGGTGGCGACGGTGAAAATGGCTTGGTCTTATAGGGCAAGGACATGTGACATACACTGCCAATCACACATGCCCTTGCTTGTGTGAAAAAAAGCACTTCGCTCCGTCTGTGCGCTGCTGATAGGCTGACAGATTGCACCTCCCCACTGTAAATGCGGGAAAGAGAAAAAAAAATGGAAATCTTCATTATTCCTGCAGAGATCCACCCCCTGCCCCTCCCGCCGCCCCGCTGTACACTCAAAATGCGTATTAACATTAATTTTCATCATTACTGAGAAAAAATCCAGTTATGATTTTGGTGCACGAACAGTTATCGAACATAACCTCGAACAGCCGAATTTTTCTCAAATTGTTCGTGTTCGCCGACCGGCTCGAACACCGCCCAAAACAGCTCGAATTTGAGATTGGCGAACAGTTCGAGTAGAACAACGCTCATCTCTAGTTAAAAGTCCATTTATTTATAAGCTAAAATCAGACGCGTTTCGTGGACGTCCTATCCACTTCATCAGTGCATAGCTTGCCACATGAGCTATGCACTGATGAAGTGGATAGGACTCCACAAAACATGTCTGATTTTAGCTTATAAATAAATGGACTCTTAACCAAGCACTGGGTATTGCATCCCTTCTTTGACCTGGAGGAGTGCGGCATCATTGGCACTTTCTTGCATCCACAACTTATGGTACCCGGACCATTGAGGTTTGGTGTCTCCTGCAGCACTCCACAATACCATTATATGAGTTGTGCATTTCACAACTCACCAAGGTGAGCATCCTTTTTCCTTTACACCACTACTTGTCTGGGTAACAGAGCTACTGGCGCCCCCTCTCCATCTTATTGCATAAGGTCAAATGGTTAGACCACATTGCCTAGTTCTGGGCCTAGCAGTGAAGGGAAGGAGACATTTTAGTCAGAGTGAGTCTGTGTGAGTCATCCTTGAGAAGCTGAGGGAGCAGGTAGGAGAGCTGCCATAGCTCCTATATATGAGGGAGCAGGTAGGAGAGCGGCCATAGCTCCCGTATATGAGAGAGAAGTAGGTAGGAGAGCGGCCATAGTTCCTATATTTGAGGGAGCAGGGAGGAGAGTAGCCATAGCTCCTACATATGAGGGAGCCAGTAGGGGAGTGTCCATAGCTCCTATATGTGAGGGCGCAGTACGTAGGAGAGCGGCCACAGTTCTTATATATAAGAGAGTAGCATGTAGGAGAATGGTCATAGCTCCTATATATGAGGGAACAGGTAGAGGAGCAGCCATAGCTCCTATATGTGAGGGAGCAGCAGGTAGAAGAGCGGCCATGGCTCCTTTATATGAGGGATCAGGTAGGGGAGCAGCCATAACTCCTACATGTGAGGGAGTAGCTAGGAGAGCGGCCATAGCTCCTATACATGAGGGAGCAGGTAGGGGAGCGGCCATAGCTCCTATATGTGAGAGAGCAGGTAGGGGTGTGTCCATACCTCCTATATGTGAGAGAGCAGATATGGGAGCAGCCATAGCTCCTATATATGAGGGAGCAGGTAGAGGAGCGGACATAGCTCCTATATGTGATGGAGCAGCAAGTAAGAGAGCGGCCATAGCTCCTATATATGAGAGAGCAGATAGAAGAGCAGCCACAGCTCATATATATGAGGGAGCAGGTAGAGGAGAGGCCATAGCTCCTGTATGTGAGGGAGTAGCATGTAGGAGAACGGCCATAGCTCCTATGTATGAGGGAACAGGTAGAGGAGCAGCCATAGCTCCTATATGTGGGGGAGCAGCAGGTAGGAGAGTGGCCATGTCTCCTTTATATGAGGGAGCAGATAGAAGAGCAGCCATAGTGCCTATATATAAGAGAGCAGGTAGAAGAGCGGCCATAGCTTCTATATGTGAGGGAGCAGGTAGGAGAGCGGCCATAGATTTTATATGTGAGGGAGTAGCAGATAGGAGTGCAGCCATAGCTCCTATATATGACGGAGCAGGTAGGGGAGCGACCATAGCTCCTATATATGAGGGAGCAGGTAGGGGAGCGGCCATAGCGCCTATATATGAGGGAGCAGGTAGGAGAGCGGTCATAGCTCCTTTATATGAGAGATCAGATAGAAGAGCAGCCATAGCTCCAATATATGAGAGAGTAGGTAGTAAAGAGGCCATAGCGCCTATATGTGAGGATCCAGGGTCTCAGCTGCAGATGGTAGTGTGAAAAGGATTGTTCATAGAATCAGACAGTGGAGCTGAGGGATCACTGCACCTTAAATATATCTGCATTATTACACTGGATAGCAGCTGTGATTGCTGCATAGGAATTGAGTCTGTGTTCAAGCCTCATTATTCTGGATGTACCTGTGTAATCTTACAACAAATAAATGTTATAACCACCCCTCTGGCCTCCCTGTTTTCTGGACTATTTGGAATGTACCACATTGCACCACCCTGCCAGGAAGAAGATGTTAATTAAGTGTATTCTGGCATCACAAACTTTCTTTTCTTTTTGTCACTGCCATGACGGAGTGATAACTTCCACACACCACATGGTGCATGACAGGTGGAGTAGTTTTTGATTTGAGGTGTACCTATTTTAAAATCAACTAATTTGAGTGAAACTGAAGATTTTGTAATGAAATTTTTATTATCAACCTTACGTTTATTTTATGGATTAAAAAATGTTCAGTGAAACTCAGTCTTGTCAAAAGTTTGGAAATTGTTCTTGTATTCAGTTGATTAAAATCTTATCTTACAAAGTAGACAACCTTTCTTCAAATTTTCACTGACGTCAACATCCAGGGATATTAGCTACAGTACAATGGGTTGTAAACTTCTTGATTATGTTGCGCACCATGGACAAAGGAACATCAAGATCTCTTGAGATGGACTTGTAACCTTGAGATTTTTAATATTTTTCAACAATTTTCTTTCTCAAGTCCTCAGACAGCTCTCTTCTCCTCTTTCTGTTTTCCATGCTTAGTGTGGCACACACAGACACACAATGCAAAGATTGAGTCAACTTCTCCACTTTTTATCTGGTTTCAGGTGTGATTTTCATATTGTCCACACCTGTTACTTGCCACAGGTGAATTTGAATGAGCATCCCATACTTGAAATAAAGATGTTTCCGCACAAGTTTGGAAAGGTGCCAACAATTTTGTCTGGCCCATTTTGGGGGTTTTGTGTGAACTTATGTCCAATTTGCCTTTTTTTCAGTTTTTTTTGTGTTGTTCCAAAACATGTGTAACTGCAAACATTTTCTGAGAGAAAAACTTAATTTTCTGGAACAGTTTCAAGAGTGTCAACACTTTTGGCCATGACTGTATATATTGTATATATAAAATCAGGGAGGAACTTGGCAGGAAGATTATTTTGAATATTTTTGAAAACTAACCACAGATCTTCTGTGGATGTCACTTGTGCAAATCTTTCTGTCTCTTCATGAGAATGCCAAATAGACTCAATGATGTTAAGCTCATGGCTCTTTGGGGGCCATATCATCACTTCCAAGACTCCTTGTTCTTTACAATAAAGACATTCTTAAACACAATCTGCCACCATGCTTTTGTAACTCCATCTGAGAGCAGCATGATATAGAGAAGGAGGCACTGATTCCAACAATGTGGCATTTACTGGGCTGCTTGATTACAGAAGTTTTGATTAAAACTGTTTAATCTATTGACGATTTAGCAGTTCTCTGAATGCTGATCTCTGTATAACCCCGCCCGCACCACTGATTGGCAGATTTCCATGTACACTGTGCATAGGCAGAAAGCTGCTAATCAGTAGTGGGGGTGTGGTTGGACTACCTGTCAGTAGGTCAAGCAAAAAAGAAGCAAGACAAAAATATATCTCATACCCTACCATAATTATATATAAATGTAAAGCAAAATTGCATAATAAATATAGGGTACTTAGTGAACTATTTTTGATCAAAAAAAGTATACAAGCCATCCCACCAGCGGAAAGGTGACCCTAAATTGGGACGGTACCTATACTGCCTATATTAAAAACCTTACTGTATATCAAAGTTGAAGTAATGCATATAAAAGGGTAGACAAATAGGACCGGGTCCCAACTCCAGACCACCTAGGCCCGTGGTAAGCTACATATATACCAATCAGCTCAACAAAGGGCATGCCACACCCTTAAATTGCACAGAATGCAAACAAGTCAAAAAACCAGACAATGTGAACTGAGGTCTAAGATGGCAGACATACAAGAAACAGAGGCATGTTCACACTAGCAAAAAAGAAGCAAGACAAAAATATATCTCATACCCTACCATAATTATATATAAATGTAAAGCAAAATTGCATAATAAATATAGGGTACTTCGTGAACTATTTTTGATCAAAAAAAGTATACAAGCCGTCCCACCAGCGGCAAGGTGACCCTAAATTGAGACGGTACCTATACTGCCTATATTAAAAACCTTACTGTATATCAAAGTTGAAGTAATGCATATAAAAGGGTAGACAAATAGGACCGGGTCCCAACTCCAGACCACCTAGGCCCGTGGTAAGCTACATATATACCAATCAGCTCAACAAAGGGCATGCCACACCCTTAAATTGCACAGAATGCAAACAAGTCAAAAAACCAGACAATGTGAACTGAGGTCTAAGATGGCAGACATACAAGAAACAGAGGCATGTTCACACTAGCAAAAAAGAAGCAAGACAAAAATATATCTCATACCCTACCATAATTATATATAAATGTAAAGCAAAATTGCATAATAAATATAGGGTACTTAGTGAACTATTTTTGATCAAAAAAAGTATACAAGCCGTCCCACCAGCGGCAAGGTGACCCTAAATTGGGACGGTACCTATACTGCCTATATTAAAAACCTTACTGTATATCAAAGTTGAAGTAATGCATATAAAAGGGTAGACAAATAGGACCGGGTCCCAACTCCAGACCACCTAGGCCCGTGGTAAGCTACATATATACCAATCAGCTCAACAAAGGGCATGCCACACCCTTAAATTGCACAGAATGCAAACAAGTCAAAAAACCAGACAATGTGAACTGAGGTCTAAGATGGCAGACATACAAGAAACAGAGGCATGTTCACACTAGCAAAAAAGAAGCAAGACAAAAATATATCTCATACCCTACCATAATTATATATAAATGTAAAGCAAAATTGCATAATAAATATAGGGTACTTAGTGAACTATTTTTGATCAAAAAAAGTATACAAGCCATCCCACCAGCGGAAAGGTGACCCTAAATTGGGACGGTACCTATACTGCCTATATTAAAAACCTTACTGTATATCAAAGTTGAAGTAATGCATATAAAAGGGTAGACAAATAGGACCGGGTCCCAACTCCAGACCACCTAGGCCCGTGGTAAGCTACATATATACCAATCAGCTCAACAAAGGGCATGCCACACCCTTAAATTGCACAGAATGCAAACAAGTCAAAAAACCAGACAATGTGAACTGAGGTCTAAGATGGCAGACATACAAGAAACAGAGGCATGTTCACACTAGCAAAAAAGAAGCAAGACAAAAATATATCTCATACCCTACCATAATTATATATAAATGTAAAGCAAAATTGCATAATAAATATAGGGTACTTCGTGAACTATTTTTGATCAAAAAAAGTATACAAGCCGTCCCACCAGCGGCAAGGTGACCCTAAATTGAGACGGTACCTATACTGCCTATATTAAAAACCTTACTGTATATCAAAGTTGAAGTAATGCATATAAAAGGGTAGACAAATAGGACCGGGTCCCAACTCCAGACCACCTAGGCCCGTGGTAAGCTACATATATACCAATCAGCTCAACAAAGGGCATGCCACACCCTTAAATTGCACAGAATGCAAACAAGTCAAAAAACCAGACAATGTGAACTGAGGTCTAAGATGGCAGACATACAAGAAACAGAGGCATGTTCACACTAGCAAAAAAGAAGCAAGACAAAAATATATCTCATACCCTACCATAATTATATATAAATGTAAAGCAAAATTGCATAATAAATATAGGGTACTTAGTGAACTATTTTTGATCAAAAAAAGTATACAAGCCGTCCCACCAGCGGCAAGGTGACCCTAAATTGGGACGGTACCTATACTGCCTATATTAAAAACCTTACTGTATATCAAAGTTGAAGTAATGCATATAAAAGGGTAGACAAATAGGACCGGGTCCCAACTCCAGACCACCTAGGCCCGTGGTAAGCTACATATATACCAATCAGCTCAACAAAGGGCATGCCACACCCTTAAATTGCACAGAATGCAAACAAGTCAAAAAACCAGACAATGTGAACTGAGGTCTAAGATGGCAGACATACAAGAAACAGAGGCATGTTCACACTAGCAAAAAAGAAGCAAGACAAAAATATATCTCATACCCTACCATAATTATATATAAATGTAAAGCAAAATTGCATAATAAATATAGGGTACTTAGTGAACTATTTTTGATCAAAAAAAGTATACAAGCCGTCCCACCAGCGGCAAGGTGACCCTAAATTGGGACGGTACCTATACTGCCTATATTAAAAACCTTACTGTATATCAAAGTTGAAGTAATGCATATAAAAGGGTAGACAAATAGGACCGGGTCCCAACTCCAGACCACCTAGGCCCGTGGTAAGCTACATATATACCAATCAGCTCAACAAAGGGCATGCCACACCCTTAAATTGCACAGAATGCAAACAAGTCAAAAAACCAGACAATGTGAACTGAGGTCTAAGATGGCAGACATACAAGAAACAGAGGCATGTTCACACTAGCAAAAAAGAAGCAAGACAAAAATATATCTCATACCCTACCATAATTATATATAAATGTAAAGCAAAATTGCATAATAAATATAGGGTACTTAGTGAACTATTTTTGATCAAAAAAAGTATACAAGCCGTCCCACCAGCGGCAAGGTGACCCTAAATTGGGACGGTACCTATACTGCCTATATTAAAAACCTTACTGTATATCAAAGTTGAAGTAATGCATATAAAAGGGTAGACAAATAGGACCGGGTCCCAACTCCAGACCACCTAGGCCCGTGGTAAGCTACATATATACCAATCAGCTCAACAAAGGGCATGCCACACCCTTAAATTGCACAGAATGCAAACAAGTCAAAAAAACAGACAATGTGAACTGAGGTCTAAGATGGCAGACATACAAGAAACAGAGGCATGTTCACACTAGCAAAAAAGAAGCAAGACAAAAATATATCTCATACCCTACCATAATTATATATAAATGTAAAGCAAAATTGCATAATAAATATAGGGTACTTCGTGAACTATTTTTGATCAAAAAAAGTATACAAGCCGTCCCACCAGCGGCAAGGTGACCCTAAATTGGGACGGTACCTATACTGCCTATATTAAAAACCTTACTGTATATCAAAGTTGAAGTAATGCATATAAAAGGGTAGACAAATAGGACCGGGTCCCAACTCCAGACCACCTAGGCCCGTGGTAAGCTACATATATACCAATCAGCTCAACAAAGGGCATGCCACACCCTTAAATTGCACAGAATGCAAACAAGTCAAAAAAACAGACAATGTGAACTGAGGTCTAAGATGGCAGACATACAAGAAACAGAGGCATGTTCACACTAGCAAAAAAGAAGCAAGACAAAAATATATCTCATACCCTACCATAATTATATATAAATGTAAAGCAAAATTGCATAATAAATATAGGGTACTTCGTGAACTATTTTTGATCAAAAAAAGTATACAAGCCGTCCCACCAGCGGCAAGGTGACCCTAAATTGAGACGGTACCTATACTGCCTATATTAAAAACCTTACTGTATATCAAAGTTGAAGTAATGCATATAAAAGGGTAGACAAATAGGACCAGGTCCCAACTCCAGACCACCTAGGCCCGTGGTAAGCTACATATATACCAATCAGCTCAACAAAGGGCATGCCACACCCTTAAATTGCACAGAATGCAAACAAGTCAAAAAACCAGACAATGTGAACTGAGGTCTAAGATGGCAGACATACAAGAAACAGAGGCATGTTCACACTAGCAAAAAAGAAGCAAGACAAAAATATATCTCATACCCTACCATAATTATATATAAATGTAAAGCAAAATTGCATAATAAATATAGGGTACTTAGTGAACTATTTTTGATCAAAAAAAGTATACAAGCCGTCCCACCAGCGGCAAGGTGACCCTAAATTGGGACGGTACCTATACTGCCTATATTAAAAACCTTACTGTATATCAAAGTTGAAGTAATGCATATAAAAGGGTAGACAAATAGGACCGGGTCCCAACTCCAGACCACCTAGGCCCGTGGTAAGCTACATATATACCAATCAGCTCAACAAAGGGCATGCCACACCCTTAAATTGCACAGAATGCAAACAAGTCAAAAAACCAGACAATGTGAACTGAGGTCTAAGATGGCAGACATACAAGAAACAGAGGCATGTTCACACTAGCAAAAAAGAAGCAAGACAAAAATATATCTCATACCCTACCATAATTATATATAAATGTAAAGCAAAATTGCATAATAAATATAGGGTACTTAGTGAACTATTTTTGATCAAAAAAAGTATACAAGCCGTCCCACCAGCGGCAAGGTGACCCTAAATTGGGACGGTACCTATACTGCCTATATTAAAAACCTTACTGTATATCAAAGTTGAAGTAATGCATATAAAAGGGTAGACAAATAGGACCGGGTCCCAACTCCAGACCACCTAGGCCCGTGGTAAGCTACATATATACCAATCAGCTCAACAAAGGGCATGCCACACCCTTAAATTGCACAGAATGCAAACAAGTCAAAAAACCAGACAATGTGAACTGAGGTCAAAGATGGCAGACATACAAGAAACAGAGGCATGTTCACACTAGCAAAAAAGAAGCAAGACAAAAATATATCTCATACCCTACCATAATTATATATAAATGTAAAGCAAAATTGCATAATAAATATAGGGTACTTAGTGAACTATTTTTGATCAAAAAAAGTATACAAGCCGTCCCACCAGCGGCAAGGTGACCCTAAATTGGGACGGTACCTATACTGCCTATATTAAAAACCTTACTGTATATCAAAGTTGAAGTAATGCATATAAAAGGGTAGACAAATAGGACCGGGTCCCAACTCCAGACCACCTAGGCCCGTGGTAAGCTACATATATACCAATCAGCTCAACAAAGGGCATGCCACACCCTTAAATTGCACAGAATGCAAACAAGTCAAAAAACCAGACAATGTGAACTGAGGTCTAAGATGGCAGACATACAAGAAACAGAGGCATGTTCACACTAGCAAAAAAGAAGCAAGACAAAAATATATCTCATACCCTACCATAATTATATATAAATGTAAAGCAAAATTGCATAATAAATATAGGGTACTTAGTGAACTATTTTTGATCAAAAAAGGTATACAAGCCGTCCCACCAGCGGCAAGGTGACCCTAAATTGGGACGGTACCTATACTGCCTATATTAAAAACCTTACTGTATATCAAAGTTGAAGTAATGCATATAAAAGGGTAGACAAATAGGACCGGGTCCCAACTCCAGACCACCTAGGCCCGTGGTAAGCTACATATATACCAATCAGCTCAACAAAGGGCATGCCACACCCTTAAATTGCACAGAATGCAAACAAGTCAAAAAACCAGACAATGTGAACTGAGGTCTAAGATGGCAGACATACAAGAAACAGAGGCATGTTCACACTAGCAAAAAAGAAGCAAGACAAAAATATATCTCATACCCTACCATAATTATATATAAATGTAAAGCAAAATTGCATAATAAATATAGGGTACTTAGTGAACTATTTTTGATCAAAAAAAGTATACAAGCCGTCCCACCAGCGGCAAGGTGACCCTAAATTGGGACGGTACCTATACTGCCTATATTAAAAACCTTACTGTATATCAAAGTTGAAGTAATGCATATAAAAGGGTAGACAAATAGGACCGGGTCCCAACTCCAGACCACCTAGGCCCGTGGTAAGCTACATATATACCAATCAGCTCAACAAAGGGCATGCCACACCCTTAAATTGCACAGAATGCAAACAAGTCAAAAAACCAGACAATGTGAACTGAGGTCTAAGATGGCAGACATACAAGAAACAGAGGCATGTTCACACTAGCAAAAAAGAAGCAAGACAAAAATATATCTCATACCCTACCATAATTATATATAAATGTAAAGCAAAATTGCATAATAAATATAGGGTACTTAGTGAACTATTTTTGATCAAAAAAAGTATACAAGCCGTCCCACCAGCGGCAAGGTGACCCTAAATTGGGACGGTACCTATACTGCCTATATTAAAAACCTTACTATATATCAAAGTTGAAGTAATGCATATAAAAGGGTAGACAAATAGGACCGGGTCCCAACTCCAGACCACCTAGGCCCGTGGTAAGCTACATATATACCAATCAGCTCAACAAAGGGCATGCCACACCCTTAAATTGCACAGAATGCAAACAAGTCAAAAAACCAGACAATGTGAACTGAGGTCTAAGATGGCAGACATACAAGAAACAGAGGCATGTTCACACTAGCAAAAAAGAAGCAAGACAAAAATATATCTCATACCCTACCATAATTATATATAAATGTAAAGCAAAATTGCATAATAAATATAGGGTACTTAGTGAACTATTTTTGATCAAAAAAAGTATACAAGCCGTCCCACCAGCGGCAAGGTGACCCTAAATTGGGACGGTACCTATACTGCCTATATTAAAAACCTTACTGTATATCAAAGTTGAAGTAATGCATATAAAAGGGTAGACAAATAGGACCGGGTCCCAACTCCAGACCACCTAGGCCCGTGGTAAGCTACATATATACCAATCAGCTCAACAAAGGGCATGCCACACCCTTAAATTGCACAGAATGCAAACAAGTCAAAAAACCAGACAATGTGAACTGAGGTCTAAGATGGCAGACATACAAGAAACAGAGGCATGTTCACACTAGCAAAAAAGAAGCAAGACAAAAATATATCTCATACCCTACCATAATTATATATAAATGTAAAGCAAAATTGCATAATAAATATAGGGTACTTAGTGAACTATTTTTGATCAAAAAAAGTATACAAGCCGTCCCACCAGCGGCAAGGTGACCCTAAATTGGGACGGTACCTATACTGCCTATATTAAAAACCTTACTGTATATCAAAGTTGAAGTAATGCATATAAAAGGGTAGACAAATAGGACCGGGTCCCAACTCCAGACCACCTAGGCCCGTGGTAAGCTACATATATACCAATCAGCTCAACAAAGGGCATGCCACACCCTTAAATTGCACAGAATGCAAACAAGTCAAAAAACCAGACAATGTGAACTGAGGTCTAAGATGGCAGACATACAAGAAACAGAGGCATGTTCACACTAGCAAAAAAGAAGCAAGACAAAAATATATCTCATACCCTACCATAATTATATATAAATGTAAAGCAAAATTGCATAATAAATATAGGGTACTTAGTGAACTATTTTTGATCAAAAAAAGTATACAAGCCGTCCCACCAGCGGCAAGGTGACCCTAAATTGGGACGGTACCTATACTGCCTATATTAAAAACCTTACTGTATATCAAAATTGAAGTAATGCATATAAAAGGGTAGACAAATAGGACCGGGTCCCAACTCCAGACCACCTAGGCCCGTGGTAAGCTACATATATACCAATCAGCTCAACAAAGGGCATGCCACACCCTTAAATTGCACAGAATGCAAACAAGTCAAATAACCAGACAACGTGAACTGAGGTCTAAGATGGCAGACATACAAGAAACAGAGGCATGTTCACACTAGCAAAAAAGAAGCAAGACAAAAATATATCTCATACCCTACCATAATTATATATAAATGTAAAGCAAAATTGCATAATAAATATAGGGTACTTAGTGAACTATTTTTGATCAAAAAAAGTATACAAGTCGTCCCACCAGCGGCAAGGTGACCCTAAATTGGGACGGTACCTATACTGCCTATATTAAAAACCTTACTGTATATCAAAGTTGAAGTAATGCATATAAAAGGGTAGACAAATAGGACCGGGTCCCAACTCCAGACCACCTAGGCCCGTGGTAAGCTACATATATACCAATCAGCTCAACAAAGGGCATGCCACACCCTTAAATTGCACAGAATGCAAACAAGTCAAAAAACCAGACAATGTGAACTGAGGTCTAAGATGGCAGACATACAAGAAACAGAGGCATGTTCACACTAGCAAAAAAGAAGCAAGACAAAAATATATCTCATACCCTACCATAATTATATATAAATGTAAAGCAAAATTGCATAATAAATATAGGGTACTTAGTGAACTATTTTTGATCAAAAAAAGTATACGAGCCATCCCACCAGCGGCAAGGTGACCCTAAATTGGGACGGTACCTATACTGCCTATATTAAAAACCTTACTGTATATCAAAGTTGAAGTAATGCATATAAAAGGGTAGACAAATAGGACCGGGTCCCAACTCCAGACCACCTAGGGCCCGTGGTAAGCTACATATATACCAATCAGCTCAACAAAGGGCATGCCACACCCTTAAATTGCACAGAATGCAAACAAGTCAAAAAACCAGACAATGTGAACTGAGGTCTAAGATGGCAGACATACAAGAAACAGAGGCATGTTCACACTAGCAAAAAAGAAGCAAGACAAAAATATATCTCATACCCTACCATAATTATATATAAATGTAAAGCAAAATTGCATAATAAATATAGGGTACTTAGTGAACTATTTTTGATCAAAAAAAGTATACAAGCCGTCCCACCAGCGGCAAGGTGACCCTAAATTGGGACGGTACCTATACTGCCTATATTAAAAACCTTACTGTATATCAAAGTTGAAGTAATGCATATAAAAGGGTAGACAAATAGGACCGGGTCCCAACTCCAGACCACCTAGGCCCGTGGTAAGCTACATATATACCAATCAGCTCAACAAGGGCATGCCACACCCTTAAATTGCACAGAATGCAAACAAGTCAAAAAACCAGACAATGTGAACTGAGGTCTAAGACGGCTTGTATACTTTTTTTGATCAAAAATAGTTCACTAAGTACCCTATATTTATTATGCAATTTTGCTTTACATTTATATATAATTATGGTAGGGTATGAGATATATTTTTGTCTTGCTTCTTTTTTGCTAGTGTGAACATGCCTCTGTTTCTTGTATGTCTGCCATCTTAGACCTCAGTTCACATTGTCTGGTTTTTTGACTTGTTTGCATTCTGTGCAATTTAAGGGTGTGGCATGCCCTTTGTTGAGCTGATTGGTATATATGTAGCTTACCACGGGCCTAGGTGGTCTGGAGTTGGGACCCGGTCCTATTTGTCTACCCTTTTATATGCATTACTTCAACTTTGATATACAGTAAGGTTTTTAATATAGGCAGTATAGGTACCGTCCCAATTTAGGGTCACCTTGCCGCTGGTGGGACGGCTTGTATACTTTTTTTGATCAAAAATAGTTCACTAAGTACCCTATATTTATTATGCAATTTTGCTTTACATTTATATATAATTATGGTAGGGTATGAGATATATTTTTGTCTTGCTTCTTTTTTGCTAGTGTGAACATGCCTCTGTTTCTTGTATGTCTGCCATCTTAGACCTCAGTTCACATTGTCTGGTTTTTTGACTTGTTTGCATTCTGTGCAATTTAAGGGTGTGGCATGCCCTTTGTTGAGCTGATTGGTATATATGTAGCTTACCACGGGCCTAGGTGGTCTGGAGTTGGGACCCGGTCCTATTTGTCTACCCTTTTATATGCATTACTTCAACTTTGATATACAGTAAGGTTTTTAATATAGGCAGTATAGGTACCGTCCCAATTTAGGGTCACCTTGCCGCTGGTGGGACGGCTTGTATACTTTTTTTGATCAAAAATAGTTCACTAAGTACCCTATATTTATTATGCAATTTTGCTTTACATTTATATATAATTATGGTAGGGTATGAGATATATTTTTGTCTTGCTTCTTTTTTGCTAGTGTGAACATGCCTCTGTTTCTTGTATGTCTGCCATCTTAGACCTCAGTTCACATTGTCTGGTTTTTTGACTTGTTTGCATTCTGTGCAATTTAAGGGTGTGGCATGCCCTTTGTTGAGCTGATTGGTATATATGTAGCTTACCACGGGCCTAGGTGGTCTGGAGTTGGGACCCGGTCCTATTTGTCTACCCTTTTATATGCATTACTTCAACTTTGATATACAGTAAGGTTTTTAATATAGGCAGTATAGGTACCGTCCCAATTTAGGGTCACCTTGCCGCTGGTGGGACGGCTTGTATACTTTTTTTGATCAAAAATAGTTCACTAAGTACCCTATATTTATTATGCAATTTTGCTTTACATTTATATATAATTATGGTAGGGTATGAGATATATTTTTGTCTTGCTTCTTTTTTGCTAGTGTGAACATGCCTCTGTTTCTTGTATGTCTGCCATCTTAGACCTCAGTTCACATTGTCTGGTTTTTTGACTTGTTTGCATTCTGTGCAATTTAAGGGTGTGGCATGCCCTTTGTTGAGCTGATTGGTATATATGTAGCTTACCACGGGCCTAGGTGGTCTGGAGTTGGGACCCGGTCCTATTTGTCTACCCTTTTATATGCATTACTTCAACTTTGATATACAGTAAGGTTTTTAATATAGGCAGTATAGGTACCGTCCCAATTTAGGGTCACCTTGCCGCTGGTGGGACGGCTTGTATACTTTTTTTGATCAAAAATAGTTCACTAAGTACCCTATATTTATTATGCAATTTTGCTTTACATTTATATATAATTATGGTAGGGTATGAGATATATTTTTGTCTTGCTTCTTTTTTGCTAGTGTGAACATGCCTCTGTTTCTTGTATGTCTGCCATCTTAGACCTCAGTTCACATTGTCTGGTTTTTTGACTTGTTTGCATTCTGTGCAATTTAAGGGTGTGGCATGCCCTTTGTTGAGCTGATTGGTATATATGTAGCTTACCACGGGCCTAGGTGGTCTGGAGTTGGGACCCGGTCCTATTTGTCTACCCTTTTATATGCATTACTTCAACTTTGATATACAGTAAGGTTTTTAATATAGGCAGTATAGGTACCGTCCCAATTTAGGGTCACCTTGCCGCTGGTGGGACGGCTTGTATACTTTTTTTGATCAAAAATAGTTCACTAAGTACCCTATATTTATTATGCAATTTTGCTTTACATTTATATATAATTATGGTAGGGTATGAGATATATTTTTGTCTTGCTTCTTTTTTGCTAGTGTGAACATGCCTCTGTTTCTTGTATGTCTGCCATCTTAGACCTCAGTTCACATTGTCTGGTTTTTTGACTTGTTTGCATTCTGTGCAATTTAAGGGTGCGGCATGCCCTTTGTTGAGCTGATTGGTATATATGTAGCTTACCACGGGCCTAGGTGGTCTGGAGTTGGGACCCGGTCCTATTTGTCTACCCTTTTATATGCATTACTTCAACTTTGATATACAGTAAGGTTTTTAATATAGGCAGTATAGGTACCGTCCCAATTTAGGGTCACCTTGCCGCTGGTGGGACGGCTTGTATACTTTTTTTGATCAAAAATAGTTCACTAAGTACCCTATATTTATTATGCAATTTTGCTTTACATTTATATATAATTATGGTAGGGTATGAGATATATTTTTGTCTTGCTTCTTTTTTGCTAGTGTGAACATGCCTCTGTTTCTTGTATGTCTGCCATCTTAGACCTCAGTTCACATTGTCTGTCAGTAGGTCAAGCAGTCCCCTTGAGAGAATCTCCTGCTGATTAAACAATGATTCTATGAAAACTATATTAAGTAGCCCAGTAAGTAATACATTGCTAGAAGTCAAGGTCTCTGCCCCTATATTATGCTTCTCTCAGATTAGGTAGCAAAAACCTGGTGAAAATTCACAGTTTTCCATACATTGGCTGTATGACTCAGGCCATTGTCTTGCAGCAGAATAAATTTAGAGCCAATCAGACACCTCCTTGATGATATTGCATGATGGATTAGTGCCAGCCTAGATTTATCCACATCGAGAACACCATTGATCAGTATTCCAACCAAATCTTCATCTCCATTTGGTGGAATATTGCCCCAAACTTACAAGGAACCTCTCCCATGCTTCACTGTTGCCTACACACATTATTGTGTCACACTCCAGCCTTTCGGCTGACAAAATGCCTTTTGTTGCAACTAATTATTAGTGATGAGCGAGCATGTTCGCTACTGCTCGGTGCTCGCCCGAGCATCTCACTGCTCGACATGCTCGTTGCTCACTGAGTATTTCCGGGGTTGCTCGGCGGGAGCTCGGGTCTCCTCCCTGCATGTTTGGCTCTCTATAGAGAGCCAATGAACATGCAGGGATTGCGTGCTACTCGCTGTAATGCCGTAGCCATGTTGGTTGTGGCATTACAGTGATTGGCTAGCCGCACAGAGTCATCAGGTCTATATCAGACTTGGCGTGCCATGCTCGTCACAGTCACTCCGGAATTAGACAGTGTAGGGAGAGCTGCTGCTGAGCTAGGGAGAGATTCGCTTGTTTCTAGTTAGTGTATGTGTACAGACTATATTAGAGACACATATCCATCTCAACAAACAGTCCTTCTGAGGACTAATCCATCTGCAGAGATATCAGGCAGGCAGTGTATATAGGCAGGCAGGCAGTGTATATAGGCAGGCAGGGTATATAGCAGACTGCAGTGCATATAGCACAAGAGGCTCCATCACAGTTCTGCCTTCTGCTGCTGTTAGATATTTCTAGACAAAGGCCCAGGTCTCAGGGGCCAGGAATATTTTTTTTTGGATCTTAATCCTCATTATTGGCTTAAAAAGCAA
The DNA here is from genome assembly GCF_046119375.1 of Phyllobates terribilis. Taxonomy (NCBI): domain Eukaryota; kingdom Metazoa; phylum Chordata; class Amphibia; order Anura; family Dendrobatidae; genus Phyllobates; species Phyllobates terribilis. The sequence continues at coordinate 919,036,187 of NW_027362762.1, forward strand.
TCCAGAGAACACCGTTGTTCTGCGTCATTTTCTTGCTGGCACCGCAGAATACAGCCAGGTCCTTTCCACATCTCAGCGCTAAAAATCCAGCTATTTAAAACAGTGTTTTCTCCATCACACGGATCACATATACGTTATCAGAAAATACTGCCATTTCTGGCCTCCATTAAAAATTCGTTGCAGTGTGTCAGTGAAGCAATTGACACCAGATTGCTGTTCAAAATAGTTACCTACAGGCCAGGTATTTAAAACTGTTTTTTCCGTCACACGGATCACATATAATTTCGCTCCAAATTCAGTCATTTGTTGTGAGCGTGGAAGATATTGTCCTCCATTTAAAATGGGCAAGGCACGTGGCAAGGGACGGGGAACTGGACGTGATGGTAATGGTGCATGCAGAGGCTGAGGCCGAGGGCAAGCTGAAATTGTTCCACAACTAACACCCACATCTTCTCACACGACCTTTCTGTCCCAATTATTAGGGGACCGCAGAACACCAGTATTGAACACATAGCAGTGTCAAAAGGTTATTGGTTGGATAGCAGATAATGCTTCCAGTCACTTAGCCACCACACCACCACCCTGTTTTCCACACGGTCAAGTCTCAGTAGCTGTGAGTCTGGACCACATATTCCTCACCCTAAACCTCCTTCCTCCCACCATGCAGAGTGCCCAGAGACAACTAATACCACACTTGGACACTCTGAAGAACTGTTCACTTTCCCATTTTTAGATTCGGGCCTCTTGCCCAGTCCACTTGAAGCGGGGCAAGAGGAGATCGCATGTAGCGATGCCCAAATATTTGAGCAGCCACAGTCACACGAAGGCGACGGTGGGAAATTGTCCCAAGAGGTGGCCGATGATGAGACACAATTGCCAGAAAGTCAGGAGGAGGACCAGAGTGCGGAAGTGGAAGACAAGGTGGTGGATGATATAGTAACTGACCCAACCTGGCAGAAGGACATGCAGAGCGAGGACAGCAGTACACATGGGGAGGGAGGCAGAGCACCCCAACAAGCAATAAGAAGCAGTGTGGTGGCTGCAGAAAAAAGGCAGGAAACCGTTACCCGTAACACCAACACGAAGGAAGTTGCCAGTACAACTGATAGGTCTTTCCGAGTCTGGTTGTTTTTTAAAGATTCTGCCGATAACCCCAAAAAGGCCATTTGCACCACCTGTCTGGCCAGCATCAGCAGGGGTGGCAAAACGACCAGCCTGAATACCACCAGCATGATCAGGCACATGGCAGCAAAGCACCCGACTTTGTGGGCCGACCCCCAGGGTCCAGGAACAGTGTCTGTGGGTGGCACCATTGCTTCTTCCGCTGTTGTGCATGTAAGCCAATCCCCTGTCCATGGTGCAATGCGAAGATGCCTCCTGCCCAGCACCTGTCGTTGCACACTCTCAAGTAGCAGCATCAGGAAGCACATCCTTGTCCCAGCGCAGCGTTAAGTTGTCCATACCCTAGTCCTTGGAACGCAAGCGCAAATACGCAGCCATAAACCACAGGCCACAGTACTAAATTCCCACATTTCACGACTGCTTGCGCTCAAAATGTTGCCTTTTGGGCTTGTGGTGATGGAAGCATTCCGCAACCTGATGGCGGTGGCCGTGCCTCGGTACTCCATCCCCAGCCACCACTATTTCTCCCATTGTGCTGTCCCCGCATTACGCAAGCACGTGTCCCAAAACATTAGCCGTGCCCTCAACAACGCAGTTACCGGGAAAGTCCACCTAACCACGGACACCTGGACAAGTGTTTGTGGGTAAGGATGGTACATCTCGCTGATGGCATACTCGGTTAACATAGTGTAAGCCAGGACCCAGTCGGACCTTGAAACGGAACAAGTCCTCCCGACGCTGAGGATTGCGGGCTCTAGGTCAATCAGGGTTGCCCCCACAGTCTACAGCTCCTGCACCTCACCCTCCTCAGCCTCCTCCACCTCTTCAGCCTCCATCTCCAAAATGACCACATCAGTCACAAGCTGGAAGCACTGCAGCACTGCCTCGGCCAAGCGGCAACAGGCTGTGCTGAAGCTAATATGCTTAGGTGACAAACCACACAATGCTGAAGAGTTGTGGACAGCTCTGATAGAGCAGGCAGATCTGTGGCTCACACCGAAGAAACCTACAGCCAGGCATGGTCATGTGCTTAACCTCGTGGTTCAGCGGTTTCTCAAATCCTACCCGGAGCTGCCGGATCTGCTTGTTAAAGTGCACCACCTGTGTGCCCATTTTAGAAAGTCACCTACAGCTTCCGCCGCCCTTGTCATGTTTCAGCAGCGTTTGCAGCTTCCGGCTCACAGACTGGTATGTGATGTCCCCACGCATTGTAACTCTACACTGCAGATGTTGGGAAGGATTTGTGAGCAGAAGAAGGCAGTTGTTGAGTACCAGCATCAACAAGGCCGTCGGTATTCAGTTCACACTCCACACATAAGACCTCAGGAGTGGACATGGATGTCAGACATATGTACCATCCTCCAAAACTTTGAGGACTCCACCAAGATGGTGACCGGTGATGACGCCATAATTAGCGTCACCATCCCACTTCTCTGTCTTCTGAAACACTTTCTGCTCACAATCAAAGAGGATGCATTGCAGGCGGAGCACGATGAGATGGAACAAGGAACCATACAGGGTGATTACACACAGCCCAGCCTCATCTCATCCCAACGTGGATTGGTTGACAATTAGGAAGAGGAGGAGGAGGATGAAGAACAGGAGCTAGTTTCATGCGCTATAAACGGTACTACCTGCACAACTGTCATACCGTCTGTGCAGCGTGGATGGCCAGAGGACAGAGAGGAGGAAGGTGAGGAGGAGAGCATGGTCAGTCATCCTCTTGGTGAGGGCACGGAAGTCTTGACTGTCAGCAGTGTGGCACGCATGGCTGAGTTTATGTTATGCTGCCTTTCCCATGACCCTCGCATTCTCAAAATTTTGGGTGACAGTCATTACTGGTTGGTGATACTTCTAGACCCACGCTGCAAAGAGAACTTTATATCTCTTATTGCTGAGGCGGACAGGTCTACAAAAATGGGGCAGCACCAGGCCCTTGTTGCGGAACTATTAAAAAAAACACTGACAGCAGACGTCACAGTTCGTTGGACAACCAAGGAGTACAGGTGAGAGAGACACAAATGCAATCCAGCAGAGGCAGGGGAACACTGTCAAAGTTCTGGGACAGTTTTCTCAGACCCTCCCATCGCAAAGGACCTGAAGTGGGGGGTACTCTCACAAGGAGTGCAAAGTTTGGGAAGATGCTGAGAGAGTACCTTGCCGACCGTACCAACATCCTCCGTGATTCCATTGTGCCTTTTAATTAGCTGGATACGTGGAATGAACTGACTTTCTATGCCTTGGAGGTCCTACCGCCAGTGTTTTATCAGAGCGGGTTTTTAGTGCCGCTGGTGGAGTTATAACTGATAAGCGCATCCGCCTGTCAACTGAAAATGCTGACAGGCTGACTCTTATAAAAATGAGCAAGGGCTGGATTCGGCCAGACTTCTCAACACCACTGAATGATAGCAGCATAACATAAACTCAAATCCAGTGTCTTTTCTTGGGAGGTGTATTAGCATGGACCTCTTCACAGCCACACATGGGTATACGTTGCTTGATTTTGGCTATTTTCTCTTGTCCTCTTCCTTCTCCTCATCCTCCACCACCATATCACTAGAATGACCGTGGTCCGTGAGGCAACACCCACATAATTTTTTTAAAGGGTGTTTATGATGCCCGTAAAAAATAAAAAATTATACAGTATGTTCATGTATACCCCCCAGGGGTAAATGTTTGTCATCCCATACACTTAATGCATGGTATTCCAAGTATACGAGAACTGCTCCTTTCTAATGGGAAAAAATTTTTAAGAGGCCCTCTAAATCTCTTCCACGGGGCATTGGAGTGACCCCCAATTTTTGGCTGCCCTTGCATTCACTGCATAGGCCAACACTATGGGAGACCCTCTCCTTTCTAATGAGAATTTGTCGTTACTATGGCCCTGTTCTATGTGTCTTTAAATTTTTAGTGGGTTTTTTCCTAAAATTGGTCAGCCTTGGACTCGTTGCATACCCTATAACTGTATAGCAGACTCTCTCCTTTCTGATGGGAATTTGTCATTACTGTGGCCCTGCTCTATGTGTCTTTAAATTCTTAGTGGGGTTTTTCCTAAAATTGGTCAGCCATTGGACTCACTGCATACCCTTTAACTGTATAGCAGACCCTCTCCTTTCTAATGGGAAAATGTCGTACTTGTTAATGTGGCCCTGCATAATATGTCTTTAAATCCTTAGTGGGGTTTTTCCTAAAATTGGTCAGACGTTGGACTCACTGCATACCCTATAAGTGTATGGTAGACCCTCTCCTTTCTAATGGGAACATGTCGTACTTGTTACTGTGGCCCTGCTCTATGTGTTTTTAAATTTTTTGTGGGATTTTTCCTAAAATTGATCAGCCGTTGGACTCACTGCATACCCTATAACTGTATAGCAGACTCTCTCCTTTCTAATGGGAATTTGTTGTTACTGTGGCCCTGCTCTATGTGTCTTTAAATTTTTAGTGGGGTTTTACCTAAAATTGGTGAGCCGTTGGACTCACTGCATACCCTATAACTGTATAGCAGATTCTCCCCTTTCTAAAGGGAATTTGTCGTTACTGTGGCCCTGCTCTATGTGTCTTTAAATTCTTAGTGGGGTTTTTCCTAAAATTGGTCAGCCATTGGACTCACTGCATACCCTATGACTGTATAGCAGACCCTCTCCTTTCTAATGGGAACATGTCGTACTTGGTACTGTGGCCCTGCTCTATGTGTCTTTAAATTCTTAGTGGGGTTTTTCCTTAAATTGGTCAGCCGTTGGACTCACTGCATACCCCATAACTGTATAGCAGACTCCTTTCTAATGGGAATTTGTCGTTACTGAGGCCCTGCTCTATGTGTCTTTAAATTCTTAGTGGGGTTTTTCCTAAAATTGGTCAGCCGTTGGACTAACTGCATACCCTATAACTGTATAGCAGACCCTCTCCTTTCTAATGGGAACATGTCGTACTTGTTACTGTGGCCGTGCTCTATGTGTCTTTAAATTCTTAGTGTTTTTTTTCCTAAAATTGGGCAGCCATTGGACTCACTGCATACCCTATAACTGTATAGCAGACCCTCTCCTTTCTAATGGGAATTTGTCGCTACTGTGGCCCAGCTCTATGTGTCTTTAAATTCCTAGTGGTGTTTTTCCCAAATTTTGGCAGCCCTTGCAGTCACAGCATGGGCATTAACACTATAGGAGACCCGCTCCTTTATAATGGGAACATTTTTTTTACTGAGACCCTCCTCTGTCTCTTCAAAGGGGTATTGGATTCTGTCCAAATTTTTGGCAGCCCTTGCAGTCACTGCATATGCAATAACAGTATAGGATACCCACTTGTTAATAATGGGAACAACAAAGCATAGCCGGCTGATGGCTCTCTAACTGGCCTTTTAAGAATAGTAAGGGCCATCTGATGGCCCTATAAAAATAGGCTTTATGACTTTCAGAGTCCCTCCATCATAAATAAAACAGGATGTGTCTGATGATGTATCACAGACCACATTGCCAAATAAGGTTGTAAAATGTTAAAATGACATTTCCCGGTGAATGCATTTGTCTTAAAAAATAACGTAAAAAAAAAAAACAATAGGATTAGTGATGAGTGAGCACTGAAATGCTCGGGTACTTGTTGCTCAGGGCGAGCAAATTGAAATACTCGGGTGCTCAACCCGAGCAACGAGCCCAATGTAAGTCTATGGGAAACTCGAGCATTTTTCAGGCGGCTCCCCACGGCGGTCTGCAGAGGGCCTAAAAATTGCCCAAATCAATGGGAACAGTGCTCAAATGACATGGGAACAGCATGGGGAAGACCCCTGGTCACTGCTGTCAACATCGTTGTCAGAGTATTACGCCACTTTTACGGACTCACAATAAAACATTCAAAAACGAAACCAAATTGGATTTTCCTGGCAAATATGTTAAGGAACATCCTTTCCAGGGTAATAACTTGTATATAAGGCAAAATAAATAACCAAAAACAAAAATACTCCTCCACACCTTCGGCTATGTTCACACTTAGCGTTTTTGATGCGTTTTTGCACTTTTGCATTGCTTTCAACCAAGACAAATGCATTCACCAGGAAATGTAATTTTAACATTTTACAACCTTATCTGGCCATGTGGTGTGTGACACATCATCTGACACATGCATACAGTGCTGAAAAGACATGGGAACAGCATGGGGAAGACCTCTGGAAGCATCTCTGACTCCCAGGTCACTGCCTAAAAGTGTGCCCATCATAAGTGATCCTTGGTGCATGCGAGGATGCCTCCCGCCATGCACCTGTCGTTGCAGACTTGCAACAATCACCGTCCATGTCCTTGTCCCAGTGCAGCGTTCAGTTGTCCCTACCCCATTCCTTGGAATGCAAGCGCAAATATGCAGGCAGCCACCCACCCTCCCACAGGCTGCAATACTATACTGCCAAAATTTTGACAGCTGCTTGCACTTGAAATGTGGCCTTTTAGGCTCGTGGAGGTGGAAGCTTTTCATAACCTCATGGCGGCTGCAGCCGGGTGTCCATACTCGGTCTCCAGCTGTCACTATATTTCCCAGTATCGCCTCCGCCTTCCACAAGCACGGGTTCCACAACATTACCCGTGCCCTTCCCAGTGCACTTACTGGGAAGGACAGCCTAACCACAAACACGTGGACAGGTGAATGTGGCCAGGGACGGTGCGGAGTCAGTTCACAACTTTTTTTGCTGAGAGTTGTATTTAGCTCGGTGAAAGGACTGGCATAGAGGGAAACCGTATCTACCCTGCGTGTCATTTCTCCCAGAAAGTCCTGTAATTGAGCTTGTTGCAGAAGCAATGGTAGCCCGTCCAACATCAACTCGCACTTGTCGGTGGTGCTTTGACACACACACACACATCTTTCTTTGCGCATTTAATTTATTGAATACAGTGTTGGACAATGGCCTGATCTGTAATGCGTTTTGAGAAATAACATGCATAAGCATGGTCGATCCACATTAAAAAAAGCAGCCATAGAGTGTCTGGGAACCTTCCCCCACACTTTTCTTAGCCATGGCTGCTTTTCGGCAGGGTTGGACGGGCCCACCAGAGAACCGGAGACTCCTCCGGCGCGCCCTGGCTTCTTCTTCAGGAGAGTTCATAGTGCCAAGGTGAGGCCATGATGATGATAGAGGCCACCATCTGCTTACTTTTCTGTTACTTGGAATGCAAGTGCAAGTATGCAGTCAGCCACCCACCCACCCCCAGGCCACAACAATAAACTGCCAGATTTCTGGGCAGCTCTTTGCACTTGAAATATGGCCTTATAAGCTCATGGAGGCAGAAGCTTTTCACAACCTCATGCCGGCGGCGAGCGGGTGTCCATACTCGGTCTCCAGACGCCACTATATTTCCCGGTATCGCCTTCGCCTTCCACAAGCACGGGCCCCACAACATTACCCGTGTCCTCCCCAGTGCACTTACTGGGAAGGACTGCCTAACCACAAACACGTGGACAGGTGAATGTGGCCAGGGACTGTACGGAGCTAGTCCACAACTTTTTTTGCTGAGAGTTGTATTTAGCTCGGTGAAAGGACTGGCATAGAGGGAAACCGTATCTACCCTGCTTGTCATTTCTCCCAGGAAGGCCTCTAAAGCTGCTTGCACTTGAAATGTGGCCTGAACATTACTGCTGGTACTTTTCTGTGGGAATTTGCTTGCCTCCTATCAGCCTGGAATATTTCCAGCAAACTATGGTGCGACGCCATGGTATTAGCACTGCCTCCAGTACCAGTAGCGAAGCCATCCCCAATTTCCATCTCAGGAATTTTATTTAGTAGACTGAGCAACTGCCCAAATACATTTTCTCACAAAGGAGCTGAAGATAGAGTGGCAGTAGGTGCAAATTTCTCCAGCCTGTTAGATATTGTGAATGGCAGCATATTGGATCAGTGGTTAGCACTGAAGCCTTGCAGTGCTGGGAACCTGGGTTCAAATCCCAGCAAGGACAACATCTGCAAGGACTTTGTATGTTCTCCCCGTGTTTGCGTGTGTTTCCTCCTCAGTAAAAAAAAAACAGCCATAGAGTGTCAGGGAATCTTCCCACACACTTTTCTTAGCCAGGACTGCTTCTCGGCAGGGTTGGACGGTCCCACCAGAGAATTCTCTGGTGTGCCTTGGCTTCTACCTCAGGAGAGTTCATGATAGTGCTAAGTTTGCAGCTGCTATGGGGCTCTTGAGCGAGTGAGAAAGGTTAGCCCTCAGAATCAAATCTTCTGGTGGGCACAATGTTTTTCAATCTGAAACAGCTTCTCAGTGGGAGTTGTATTTCACCACAGCCATATTCTTTAGCTCAGTGAAAGGACTGGCATAGAGGGAAACCGTATCTACCCCGGCTGTCATTTCTCCGTCACCAGGTTCCGCCCATTGTCACACACGACCATGCCTAGCTGTATGTTCAGCGGTGAGAGCCACAGATCAGGCTGCTGTGTCACAGCTTTCAACAACTCTGCAGCGCTGGGAGGTTTGTCAATTAAGCAATAAGTATGTTATCTTCAGCACAGCCTGTTGCCGCTTGGCCAAGGCAGTGCTGCAGTGCTGTCAGTTTGTGACTGATGTGGTCATTTCGGAGATGGAGGAGGAGGTGCATGAGCTGAACAATGTGATTACATTGAGGTTAAATTGGTGACGCTGTTATTTATACTAAAGAAAGATCCAATTGTTTTGTTTTTTTTACGTTATTTTTTAAGACAAATGCATTCACCGGGAAATGTCATTTTAACATTTTACAACCTTATCTGGCCATGTGGTGTGTGACACATCATCAGACACATCCTGTTTTATTTATGATTGAGGGACTCTGAAAGTCATAAAGCCTATTTTTATAGGGACATCAGATGACCCTTACTATTTTTAAAAGGCCAGCAGTCGGCCGTAGCTATTGTTAGATAGCCATCAGCCGGCTATGCTTTGATGTTCCCATTATTAACAAGTTAACAAGTGGGTCTCCTATACTGTTATTGCGTATCCAGTGACTGCAAGGGCTGCCAAAAATTTGAACGCAACCCAATACCCCTTTGAAGAGACATAGAGGAGTGTCTCAGTGAAAAAAATGTTCCCATTATAAAGGGTCTCCTTTAGGGGTAATCTGGTCTCCTTTAGGGGTAATCCCCATTGTGTGACTGCAAGGGCTGCCACAATTTGGGAAAAACCCCACTAAGAATTTAAATACACATAGAGCAGTGCCACAGTAGCAAGGTACGACATGTTCCCATTAGAAAGGAGAGGGTCTGCTATACAATTATAGGGTATGCAGGGAGTCCAACGGCTGACCAATTTTAGGAAAAACCCCACTAAGAATTTAAAGACACACAGAGCAGGGCCACAGTAACAAGGTAAGACATGTTCCCATTAGAAAGGAGAGGGTCTGCTACACTGTTATAGGGTCTGCAGTGAGTCCAACGGCTGACCAATTTTAGGAAAAACCCCACTAAGAATTTAAAGACACACAGAGCAGGGCCACAGTAACAAGGTACAACAGGTTACCATTAGAAAGGAGAGGGTCTACTATACAGTTATAGGTATGCAGTGAGTCCAACGGCTGACCAATTTTAGGAAAAACCCCACGAAGAATTTAAAGACACATGGAGCAGGGCCACAGTAACAAGGTGCGACATGTTCCCATTAGAAAGGAGAGGGTCTGCTATACAGTTATAGGGTATGCAGTGAGTCCAACGGCTGACCAATTTTAGGAAAAACCCCACAAAGAATTTAAAGACACACGCAGCAGGGCCACAGTAACAAGGTACGACATGTTCCCATTAGAAAGGAGAGAGTCTGCTATACAGTTATAGGGTATGCAGTGAGTCCAACGGCTGACCAATTTTAGGAAAAAAAAACACTAAGAATTTAAAGACACACAGAGCAGGGCCACATTAACAAGGTACGACATGTTCCCATTAGAAAGGAGAGGGTCTGCTATACAGTTATAGGGTATGCAGTGAGTCCAACGGCTGACCAATTTTAGGAAAAACCCCACTAAAAATTTAAAGACACATACAGCAGGGCCACAAATTCCCATTAGAAAGGAGAGAGTCTCCCATGGTGGTGGCCTATGCAGTGAATGCAAGGGCTGCCAAAAATTTGGAGGCACTTCAATGACCCTTGGAAGAGACGTGGAGGAGGGCCTCATAAAAAAATGTTCCCATTAGAAAGGAGCGGGCCTCCTATACTTGTAATGCCCATGCACTAAGTGTATGGGCTGACAAACATTTACCCCTGGGGGGTATACATGAACATACTGTATAAAAAAAAATTTTTACGGGCATCATAAACACCGTTTAAAAAAATTAGGTGAGTGTTGCATCACGGACCACGGTCAACCTGGTGATATGGTGGTGGAGGATGAGGAGAAGGAGGAGGACAAGAGCAAATAGCCAAAATCAGGAAGCGTATACCCATGTGTGGGTGTGAAAAGGTGCATAGGAATACACCTCCCAAGAAAAGACACTAGATTTGAGTTTATGTTACGCTGCTATAATTCGGTGGTGTTGAGAAGTCTGGCCCAATCAAACCCTTGTTCATTTTTATAAGAGTCAGCCTGTCAGCATTTTCAGTTGACAGGTGGATGCGCTTATCAGTTATTATTCCACCAGGGGCACTAAAAACCCGCTCTGATAAAACGCTGGCGGCAGGGCAGGACAGGACCTTCAAGGCGTAGAGGGCCAGTCCATTCCACGTATCCAGCTTGGATACCCAATAATTATAAGGCACAGAGGAATCATGGAGGACGTTGGTACAGTCAGCAAGGTACTCCCTCAGCATCTTCCCAAACTTTGCACTCCTTGTGAGAGTACCCCGCGCCTCAGGTCCTTTGCAATGGGAGGGTCTGAGAAAACTCTCTCAGAACTTTGACAGTGTTCCCCTGCCTCTGCTGGATTGAAGTTGTGTCTCTCTCGCCTGTACTCCTTGGTTGTCCAACGAAGTTTGTCCTCTGCCGCAAGCGTTTTCAGATGGGAATATTTTTAACAGTTCCGCTACAAGGGCCTTCTGGTACTGCCCCATTTTTGTAGACCTGTCCGCCTCAGGAATAAGAGATATAAAGTTCTCCTTGTAGCATGGGTCTAGAAGTGTCACCAACCAGTAATGACTGTCACCCAAAATTTTGAGAACGCGAGGGTCATGGGAAAGGCAGCGTAACATAAACTTAGCCATGCATGCCAGACTACTAAGAGGTAAGACTTCCGTGTCCTCACCAAGAGGATGACTTACCATGCTCTCCTCCTCCTCCTCTCTGTCCTCTGGCCATTCACGCTGAACAGACGGTATGACAGCTGTGCAGGTAGTACTATCTATAGTGCATGAAACTAGCTCCTGTCCCTCCTCCTCCTCCTCCTCTTCCTCATTGTCACCCAATCCATGTTGGGATGAGATGGAGCTAGGCTGTGTGTAATCACCCTGTATGGTTCCTTGCTCCATCTCATCGTGCTCCGCCTGCAATGCATCCTCTTTGATTGTGAGTAGAGAGCATTTCAGAAGACAGAGAAGTGGGATGGTGACGCTAATTATGGCGTAATCGCCGTTCACCATCTTGGTGGAGTCCTCCAAGTTTTGGAGGATGGTACATATGTCTGACATCCATGTCCACTCCTGAGGTCTGAACTGAATACCGACGGCCTTGTTGATGCTGGTACTCAACAACTGCCTTCTTCTGCTCACAAATCCTTCCCAACATCTGCAGTGTAGAGTTCCAATGCGTGGGGACATCACACACAAGTCTGTGAGCAGGAAGCTGCAAATGCTGCTGAAACACTGCAAGGGCAGCGGAAGCTGTAGCTGACTTTCTAAAATGGGCACACAGGTGGCGTACTTTAACAAGCAGATCCGGCAGCTCCGGGTAGGATTGGAGAAACATGGTACGTGTGTGAGCTCGCCTCGCCTCAGAATCGCCACCAGGTTCTGGCCATTGTCACACACGACCATGCCTGGCTGTAGGTTCAGCGGTGTGAGCCACAGATCTGTCTGCTCTTTCAGAGCTGTCCACAACTCTTCAGCATTGTGTGTTTTGTCACCTAAGCATATTAGCTTCAGCACAGCCTGTTGCCGCTTGGCCGAGGCAGTGCTGCAGTGCTTCCAGCTTGTGACTGATGTGGTCATTTTGGAGATTGAGGATGAAGAGGTGGAGGAGGCTGAGGAGGGTGAGGTGCAGGAGCTGTAGACTGTGGGGGCAACCCTGATTGACCTAGAGCCCGCAATCCTCGGCGTCGGGAGGACTTGTTCCGTTTCAAGGTCCGACTGGGTCCCGGCTTACACTATGTTAACCGAGTATGCCATCAGCGAGATGTACCGCCCTTGCCCACAAGCACTTGTCCAGGTGTCCGTGGTTAGGTGGACTTTCCCGGTAATTGCGTTGTTGAGGGCACGGCTAATGTTTTGGGACACGTGATTGCGTAATACAGGGACGGCACAATGGGAGAAATAGTGGCGGCTGGGGATGGAATACCGAGGCACGGCCACCGCCATCAGGTTGTGGAATGCTTCCATCACCACAAGCCCAAAAGGCAACATTTTGAGCGCAAGCAGTCGTGAAATGTGGGAATTTAGTACTGTGGCCTGTGGGGCGTTGGCTGCATATTTGCGCTTGCGTTCCAAGGACTGGGGTATGGACAACTGAACGCTGCACTGGGACAAGGACATGGACGTGCTTCCTGATGCTGCTACTTGAGAGTGTGCAACGACAGCTGCAGGGCCGGAGGCATCTTCGCATGCACCATGGACAGGGGATTGGCTTGCATGCACAACAGCAGAAGAAGCAATGGTGCCACCCGCAGACACTGTTCCTAGACCCTGGGGTTCGGCCCACAAAGTCAGGTGCTTTGCTGCCATGTGCCTGATCATGCTGGTGGTGGTCATGCTGGTCCTTTTGCCACCCCTGCTGATGCTGGCCTGGCAGGTGGTGCAAATGGCCTTTTTGGGGTTATCGACAGAGTCTTTAAAAAACGACCAGACTCGGGAAGACCTAACAGTTGTACTGGCCACTTCCTTCATGTTGGTGTTACGGGGAATGGTTGCCTGCCTTCTGTCTGCGGCTACCACACTGCTTTTTCCTGCCTGTTGGGGTGCTCTGCCTCCCTCCCCCTGTGTGCTGCTGTCCTCCCTCTGCATGTCATCCTGCCAGGTTGGGTCAGTTACTATATCATCCACCACCTCGTCTTCCACTTCCGCACCCTGGTCCTCCTCCTGACTTTCTGGCAATTGTATCTCATCATCGTCCACCTCTTGTGACACTTTCCCACCATCGCCTTCGTGTGACCGTGGCTGCTCAAATATTTGTGCATCACTACATGCGATCTCCTCTTGCCCTGCTTCAAGTGGACGGGCAAGAGGCCCGAATCGATGAATGGAAAAGTGAACAGCTCTTCAGAGCGTCCAAGTGTGGGATCAGTTGTCTCTGGGTACTCGGCATGGTGGGAGGAAGGAGGATCAGGGTGAGGAATATGCGGTCCAGACTCAGGGCTACTGAGACCTGACAGTGTGGAAGACAGGGTGGTGGTGGTAGTGGCTAAGTGACTGGAAGCATTATCCTCTATCCAACCAAAAACTTTTTGACACTGCTCTGGGTTCAATAGTGGTGTGCTGCGGTCCCCTAGAAAATGGGACCGGAAGGTCAGACGAGAAGATGGGGGTGTTTGTTGTGGCACAATTTTGGCTTGCCCATGGCCTTGTCCTCGGCCTTTGCATGCACCATTATCATCACGTCTAGTTCCCTGTCCCTTTCCACGTGCCTTGCCCATTTTAAATGGAGGACAGTATCTTCCACGCTCACTAGAAATGACTGAGTTTGGAGCGAACTTATATGTGATCCGTGAGATGGAGAAAACAGAGTTTTAAATACCTGGCCTGTAGGAAAGTAGTTTGAACAGCAAACCGCGGTGAATTGCTTCACTGACACAGTAAAGGAAAATTTTAATAGAGGCCAGAAATGGCAGTATTTTCTGATAACGTATATGTGATCCGTGTAACGGAGAAAACAGAGTTTTAAATACCTGGCCTGTAGGTAAGTAGTTTGAACAGCAAACTGTGGTGAATTTCTTCACTGACACAGTAAAGGAAAATTTTAATGGAGGCCAGAAATGGCCGTATTTTCTGACAACGTATATGTGATCCGTTTGACGGAGAAAGCACTGTTTTAAATAGCTGGATTTCTAGCACTCTAATATGGAAAGGACCTGGCTGTATTCTGCAGTGCCAACAAGCAAATGGTGCAGAAAAAACGGTGCTCTCTAGATTGCTTTTTAAGCAAATAATGAGGATTATGATGCAAAGAAACGTATTCCTGGCCCCTGAGACCTGGGCATTTGTATAGAAATATCTAACAGCAGCAGAAGGCAGAATTGGAATAGAGCCTCTTGTGCTATATGCACTGCAGTCTGCTATTTACACTGCCTGCCTATACACCCTGCCTGCCTGATATCTCTGCAGATGGATTAGTCCTCAGAAGGACTGTTTGTTAAGATGGATATGTGTAATGTACGTTTTTTCTGCCTACACTACTTAATACACAATCAAATCTTTCCCTAACGCACCAGCAGCTCTCCCTACACTGTCTGATCCGGAGTGACTGTGACGAGCATGGCGGCGCCAGGTCTGATATAGAGCTGATGACGCTGTGCGGCCAGCCAATCACTGTAATGCCCACAACCAACATGGCTAAGGCATTACAGTGCATGGCAGGCAATCCCTGCATGTTCATTGGCTATCTAAAGAGCGCCAAACATGCAGGGAGGGGACCCGAGTTCCCGCCCGAGCAACCCAGAAATACTCGGCGAGCGCCGAGCATCTCGAGCTGTGAGATGCTCGGGCGAGCACCGAGCAGTAGCAAGCATGCTCGCTCATCACTAAATAGGATCTTTCTTTAGTATAAAAGACAGCGCCACCAATTTAACCTCAATGTAATCACATTGTTCAGCTCCTGCAACTCCTCCTCCATCTCCGAATTGACCACATCAGTCACGACCTGAAAGCACTGCAACACTGCCTTGGCCAAGCAGCAACAGGCTGTGCTGAAGATAACATGCTTAATGCTTAGGTGACAAACCGCCCAGCGCTGCAGAGTTGTTGAAAGCTGTAACACAGCAGCCTGATCTGTGGCTCTCACCGCTGAACATACAGCCAGGCATGGTCATGTGTGACAATGGGCGGAACCTGGTGACGGAGAAATGACAGCCTGAGTAGATACGGATTCACTCTATGCCAGTCCTTTCACCGAGCTAAAGAATATGGCTGTGGTGAAATGCAACTTCCACTGAGAAGCTGTTTCAGATTGAAAAACATTGTGCCCACCAGAGGATTTAATTCTGAGGGCTCACGTTTCTTCCCCGCTCAAGAGCTCCATAGCAGCTGCAAACTTAGTGCTATCATGAACTCTCCTGAGGTAGAAGCCAAGGCACACCATAGGATTCTCTGGTGGGACCATCCAGCCCTGCCGAGAAGCAGTCCTGCCTAAGAAAAGTGTGTGGCAAGGTTCCCGGACACTCTATGGCTGCTTTTTTAATGTGGATCTGACATGCTTATGCATGTTATTTCTCAAACCGCATTGCAGATCAGGCCATTGCCCAACTCTGTAGTCATGACATTAAATGCACAAAGAAAGATGTGTGTATCAAAGAACCACCGACAAGTGCGAGTTGATGTAGAATGGGCTGACATTGCTTCTGCATCAAGCTGCATTAGAGGACTTTCTGGGAGAAATTACACCCAGAGTAGATACGGTTTCCCTCTATGCCAGTCCTTTCACTGAGCTAAATACAACTCTCAGCAAAAAAAGTTGTGGACTGACTCCGTACCGTCCCTGGCCACATTCACCTGGGGACCGAGTATGGAGACCCGGTCGCCGCCGCCGTAAGATTGTGGACAGCTTCTGTCTCCACGAGCCTAAAAGGCCACATTTCAAATGAAAGCAGCTTTAGAGGACTTCCTGGGAGAAATGACAGCTGGGTAGATATGGTTTCCCAATTCCTTTCACCAAGCTAAAGAATATGGCTGTGGTGAAATACAACTCAGCAAAAAAAGCTGTGGACTGACTCCATACCGTTCCTGGCCACATTCACCTGTCCACGTGTTTGTGGTTAGGCGGTCCTTCCCATTAAGTGCACTGGGGAGGACACGGGTAATGTTGTAGGACCCGTGCTTTTGGAAGGTGGAGACGATACCTGGAAAAATAGTGGCAGCTGGGGACCGAGTATGGATACCCAGTCGCCGCTGCCATAAGATTGTGGACAGCTTCCGTCTCCACGAGCCCTAAAGGCCAAATTTCAAGTAATGCAAAAGTGCAAAAACGCATCAAAAATGCTACGTGTGAGCATAGCCCAAGGTGTGGAGGAGTATTTTTGGTTTTGGTTATTTATTTTGCCTTATATACAAATCATTACCCTTAACATATTTCCCAGGAAAATCCATTTTGGTTTTGTTTTTGTATGTTTTATTGTGAGTCCATAAAAGTGGTGTAATACTCTGACTACGTTGTAGACAGCAGTGACCTGGGACTCAGAAATGCTTCCAGGGGTCTTCCCCAGGCTGTTCCCATGTCATTTGAGCACTGTTCCCATCGATTTGGGCAATTTTTAGGCCCTCTGCAGACCGCCGGGGGGAGCCGCCTGAAAAATGCTTGAATTTCCCATAGACTTATGTAATAGTAGGGAAGGACATAACCTTCCTTTGGCACTGAAGTAGTTAACTAAAGTGTTCCCGTAGATAAACCTCTCTGAACTGTTGGAAGGCCAAGCTAAGGGGTTAGCTTTAGTGGTCCAGTCAGTAGAGTAGAGGGGGGAACTTAGTGCCTTATCAAGCCTTGAGTGTTATAGAGCTTTTTCCTGGCATAATTCCTTGTGGGCTGCAGTACCTGTAATCAGCCACAAGATGCCACTGTCCTGGGTGCAGATGTCAGGTTGAGTCTGCTAGCAGTGTTACAGACAGTTACGGGGTTAATGCTGTGTGATGACAGTCCACAGAGGGTGGGCACATTAGGAAAATCTCTGCTTAGTTTCCAGGAGCAGGAAGTGATGTTCAGTAAGAGATAGGACAGTGAACTGTATGGGCAGCCTGACTATATGGTGGCTGCTAGGGTAGATGGGAGCTCCATACCCTCAGCCAGGGGGATCACCAGTGTAAAATTCTCCCTACGCAAGAGTCCTGTTAGCTGGCCGGAGAAACTCAACAGAGGTATTGAGGACCCGGGGCACTTCTAGTCTGCAGGAAGCAGAGGAAGATAAGTAGGACTACCAGGCTAAGACATGGGGGAGATATTGGATCTTGAACACTGTTGGTATTGCAGAAGAGTCTCTTGGGCTAGAGATTAGAGTCACAGAGATGCTTCACTTAAAGAGGGAACCAGGGCTGAAGATGTTGCCAGCGACTGTGAGAGAGATAATAACCTGTCGTGCCTTATCCATTATATCTGCCTGTAAATACTGTACATATTCCTCTTCCCCAAGTAAAGTCCAAGTTATGGTTAAGAATCTTGTGTCCTCTGAATTTATTGCTGCCCTGGTCCCAGAAGAGAAATGCCTGGAGACAGCCGCGATCGGATGGTTTGAAGTAAGTGGAGAGCACCACAGCCACACATCAGAGGGAGGACATGAATTGTCTGTAGGGTGCCAGAGCGAGAGGGGGCTACAGCTCGCCCACGACTACCTTGCTGGGGCACCTTACACTTACATTGGGCTCGTTGCTCGGGTCGAGCACCCGAGTATTCCAATTTGCTCGACCCAAGCAATGAGTACCCGAGCATTTTAGTGCTCGCTCATCACTACTAATTATTTCAAATTTTGACTCATCAGTTCAGGACATCTGCTGACATTTTTTATTTCTGCATTTTCATGCATAATTGATTCACTTGGCCTTGTTTCCAATTAAAAGTGTATTTTTTGGCGCAATCCTTCCATGAAGATTGCTACTACTAGCCATACTTCTTCGATCAGTACAGAGGAGTAGATGGCTCCTACTGGTTGCTGCCAATTCTGAGCTCATCACACTGCTAAACATCTTCCTATTTTGAAGGAAAGTAAACATGATGCTTCTTTCATCTGCTCCACTAAAGTTCCTTGGATGAAAACTCCATTTATTGTCCTCAACATTGCTCATTTCTTGGTGTCCTCAATGTTGAGAAATACAGGCACATACTTATCCATCATGCAATATCATCAAGGAGGTGACTGATTGGCTCAAATTTATTCTCCTGCTGCAGGAGAGAACCCCAAACATTCAGTCAATATCGTTAAGAACTACAGTACAGACCAAAAGTTTGGACACACCTTCTCATTTAAAGATTTTTCTGTATTTTCATGACTATGAAAATTGTACATTCACACTGAAGGCATCACAACTATGAATTAACACATGTGGAATTATATACTTAACAAAAAAGTATGAAACAACTGAAAATATGTCTTATATTCTAGGTTCTTCAAAGTAACCACCTTTTGCTTTGATGACTGCTTTGCACACTCTTGGCATTCTCTTGATGAGCTTCAAGAGGTAGTCACCGTGTCAACCACCGTGTCTTTGTGCGACGCAGAAAAGGTGAACGGATGGACTCTACATGCCTGGTTCCCACCATGAAGCATGGAGGAGGAGGTGTGATGGTGTGGGGGTGCTTTGCTGGTGACACTGTTGGGGATTTATTCAAAATTGAAGGCATACTGAACCAGCATGGCTACCACAGCATCTTGCAGCGGCATGCTATTCCATCCGGTTTGCGTTTAGTTGGACCATCATTTATTTTTCAATAGGACAATGACCCCAAACATACCTCCAGGCTGTGTAAGGGCTATTTGACCAAGAAGGAGAGTGATGGGGTGCTACGCCAGATGACCTGGCCTCCACAGTCACCAGAGCTGAACCCAATCGAGATGGTTTGTGGTGAGCTGAACCACAGAGTGAAGGCAAAAGGTCCAACAAGTGCTAAGCATCTCTAGTACTCTTTCAAGATTGTTGGAAGACCATTTCCGGTGACTACCTCTTGAAGCTCATCAAGAGAATGCAAAGTGTGTGCAAAGTAGTCAACAAAGCAAAAGGTGGCTACTTTGAAGAACCTAGAATATAAGACATATTTTCAGTTGTTTCATACTTTGTTGTTAAGTATATAATTCCACATGTGTTAATTCATAGTTTTGATGCCTTCAGTGTGAATGTACAATTTTCATAGTCATGAAAATACAGAAAAATCTTTAAATGAGAAGGTGTGTCCAAACTTTTGGTCTGTACTGTATATATATATAAATATGTATTCATAAATATATACAGGATATAAAGTATATATATATAAAGTTCACTAGTTCTAGACACCGCGCTGGCACAGACCGCCTGACTGGAGCAGACATTACAACTTGTTACATCAATCAGACCAAAGGGAAATTTATGGCACAGCCTCGGAGCCTTTCCTGATCACACTACATGAAATAACAGCTGTTGATTTGAAGCAGTAACCTAGAGAAGGACATTTTATGTCTGCAGCATGTATTTCCTGATTATTCTGACACTTTAACAAAAGCTGCTCTGAGTTATTTCTTAAATATCCTCCAATCTGAGCCTATTCCGACTTGTTACATCTTCAATGCTCTACTATATCATTTTATTGCATGGTCTACTACATACTTATTAAAAACTACTTTCAATATGGGGTAACACATGTCCTATATAATATAAGACACTACATTGAAGGGGAAATCAAGGAAATATGTGTGGGATTCTTGTTATCATCCACTGCTGTGAGTGGAGACATTGCACCTTGATTCTGGCAAACGTATTAAAGAGATTGAAACATTTACTTGAGTGACACTTAAGGCAACATCCACAGACCTCTTAAACAGTGCCAGCTGCAGGATCTCCTTTTACAGTGATAGCTGCAGGACCCCCAATAACATTGACAGCTAAAGACTTATTAAATGAAGGTAAAGCTGCAGGACCCCCAGTATCAGGGACAACTGTGGAATGGCCAATATCAGTGAAGGCTGCAAGACTCCTAGTAGCTGGCACCACTTCAAAACCCCTAGTAACATCAAACACTGCAGAACATCAGTAAATCAGTAATGGGGATACCTACATGACCCCAAGAAACAAGAAACCAGTATAACTCCATGTAACAGGGAAAGCTGCAGAATCCCAACTAACATGAACACATGCAAGACCCCTAATAACAGGGAAAGTTGCAGGACCCACACTAACATGAACAGATGCAGGACCTTCACTAACATGAACAGATGCAGGACCTCTAATAACAGGGAAAATTGCAGGACTCCCACTAACATGAACATCTCCCACCCATGGTTCATTATGTATAGTGCTATGTTATGTATGTGTGGCACCCCAGGGGTCTGGTTTCCACAGTAACAGCAATGTTATGTCTGAGAGCAGGTGGGAGGTCTCTTGGTCAGGAATCCTATGCATGCCACACCTCCTGCCCAGTCCTGGGAGGGGAAGGACTTCCCCTATATAAACCTAGGGCTGAGGCAGGGTTAGTGAGTAGAGAAGAAGTAGAGACAGAGAAGCAGATATAGGAAAAGAACATCAGGAGCTCTGTGGGAGCAGTGCTACAAGGAGTCAGGGGCTGGCAGCTGCAGAGCTCGCCCTGACTGAGAAATTATCACCGGACCCGGAGTCCGAGGCTGTGGGGACTAACTCCTATCCAGCAGCAGAAACCGACCGGCAGGGGATTGCAGGTCCTCTGGCCCAGAAACCCGAAGGCACGGTCACACGCGTGGGACCAGCACCGCCGTCGTGGAGCGGAAGCTACTAGAAGGCCCCGAGTCACCGGCCATACGGGTGAGCACCACACGGTACACTCAGGGACGTGGGCTACTTATACCCGCCTCTAGCAAGGTAGCCGGAAGAGTATCGTTAGTTTGGGAGGCCTACAACTCCGCCTGGCCAGGGGAGATCCCATCTGCTCAAGGACTGACCAGGCCCCAATCGCTAGCCAGTACTCCGGGAGGGTCTATCTTTGTCACCAGTAAAGACCCTGAACTACACCGTACCGTCTCCGAGTGGTTCCTGCTACCCCCATCATCCATGTCGGCTGCCCTGAGGCCATACCCCTCCCGTTGGGGGTTATACTATCACGCTGCACAATCCTACCACCGGCCTCAGCGGTCTGCCCTGCAGCAGCAGCTCCTTAGCTGTACTCAACGGGTGGCGTAGTCGTCCAACATCTACCGCTAATATACAGCGCCACTTAGTCTGACTCCCTGGGCACGGACCGGATCACCGCCACGAGACTACAACCCTCAAGAGATCCGGCTCCGGGTAAGCTCCCGCGTGCGCAACGCAGCGCGACACAGGCCCAGGGGCTCGTCAACTTTTGGCGTAGTCGGCAGGATTTCGTGCCCGCAACCACCGGGTACTGCGTGCCTGAAAAAGACTGTTCAAACTTACCTGTGGTGAAGATTCCTGCCATCCGGCGCCATCTTCCGCTTCCTTCCCGCCATCGGTGGAGTTTTCCCGCCATCCGGCGCCATCTTCGGCCTTCTTCCCGCCATACGTGGAGTTTTCCCGCCATTGGACGCCATCTTGAGGACGCCGCGCGGGAAGAAGAGGGGCGTGGACTCCGAAAGCGCGCGAGAACTGAAGCCCCGCCTCACGTCCGGACGTTGCGTAAGGTCCTGGAAGGAGCCCAGCAGACGCCGACGTCACAGGAGCGCGACGGAAGGTCCTCAACCCTGACGATCCACTGCGGAGCCGCGGCCTACGGAAGAGGATCATCGCAAGGTAGGCCACGGTCCACTAGGGGGGAGAAGGATGTCGGATACGGAGGAGAGCTTCACCGCTTCAACCCCCGCCAGCGCCACCACTGTTGCGGTCATGCCTTTCACCATGCCCTATATCCCGGGGGCAGCCTGGCTACCCCAGTACTCAGGGGAGTCACATACCCTGCATGACTTTAGAGAAAAGCTGGATAGCCTCTTCCAGGTGTACCCCCTCACAGAGGAGCAAAAAGTGAGCATCCTGGTGGCCCAATTAACCGGGGCAGCCCAAAGGGAGGTAAAGTCCTGGCCACCTGGGGGGAGGACTGTCGCAGGGATACTAACCCGGCTGAGGGACACCTTTGATACCCGCACCTCAGCCGAGATCAAGCTTAGATTCTACGGGTGCAAACAGCGGGCACATGAGAGTATAAGGGACTATGCCCTGAACCTACAAGAGGCCCTGAGAGCCATTAAGCAGACCGACCCTGACGGCGTGGGAGACGAGGACAGGCTGTTGACTGAACAATTTATAGAGGGTTTATATTGCAATGCCCACCGAACCCAGTTGCGGGCAATGGCCTTACAGGACCCTCATCTGGGATTTGCACAGTTCAAGGACAGAGCCATCCGGGTGCTTCGAGAACCGGCACCAGGTGGCGTTGTGACCCCCAGACGCCCCACTACCACTTACCACCAGGAGGCGGCGCCCTTGTCGGCAGGGCCTGTGGGAGCTGATGCGCAGGCTTTGAACAATGACCCGGCTCCAGACCTGCACCATCAGGTCCAAGAGCTAGCTAAAAGCGTTGCTGCGCTAACCCGAACTGTGCAGTCTTTACAGGTTTCCACTCCAGGGAAGATCCAGCTGGCATCCGGACCGGAGGACATCCCGTGGCGTCGACCAAGGAGGACCCCACCGGCCAGAGGAAGACCCAGCGACCGATACAACGAGGACGGACAACCCATCTGCCGCCGCTGCAATCAACCCGGACATATGGCAAGGTACTGTCCTTTAAACTGGCACAACCTGGGGTAGAGGGCCAACCCCCAGGAAAAAGATCATCAGGCCCATCGAACTGGCGCGACAGATATGTGGGAGGACGTCCAGTCTTGCCTGTGGTACTGGATGGCATCCCTATGAGTGCCCTATTGGACACCGGGTCACAGGTCACCACTATCCCGTACGTGCTCTTCAAGCAGTACTGGAATGACTCGGATATCACCCGCTACCCTGACGACGACTTGAGTATCATCGCCAGCAATGGTCAGCCCGTGCCACAGATTGGATTTAAAGAGGTGACCATTAAAATCGGTAGAGTCGAACTGGCAGCACAGGGACTGATCATTGTAGACATTGACAAACACGAGAGTCACCAAAAGATAACTCTAGGAACTAATGTAATTGAAAATTGTCTTGCAGAGGTGATTTTCCTTTTACAACAGGTTGCCAAGAACGCCAGCTCCGGCCAGCAGCGAGTGCTCCAGAAAGAGATCCGGGCACTGATGCGACGGCAACAGATAGAACTCTCCGGTGGTGAGATTGGTAGCGTAAGAATGTGTGACCCTTTCCCTATTGCCATGCCCCCAAAAAGTGAAATGATGATTTGGTGCCGGGCAGCTATTGGTCTGAGAGGTAGAGATTACCAGGCAATGGTAGAACCAGTTTACTCAGACAGTAGGCCCACCATTTTGACAGCACGGGGGGTGGTCAATGTACGCCATGGGAGGGTGCCCGTTCGCATAATAAATATCGGGAAGAGGGAAGTGTACCTGCCCCGGTATGCCACGCTAGCCAAATTGTATACCATCAATCAAAATTCCATACAGTCCGTAGAACCCTTGCCTCCATCTTCCCCGGAGGAAGGTAACGGCTCTAAGGAAACAATGGAGGACTGGTGTCAGCAACTACATTTGGGTACTGACTCCACTCCCTCACACCAGAAACAGGGAGTCTATCGGGTGGTTCAAGAGTACGAGAGAGTGTTTAGTAAACACTCGTTAGACTTCGGGCGAGTCAAGGGGGTAGAACACCACATCCCCACGGGAGACCATCCTCCCATAAAAGAGAGGTATCGACCCGTACCCCCTGCACACTACCAACACGCCAAGGGGATGCTTAGAGACATGAAGGAGGCTGGGGTGATCAGGGATAGCTGTAGCCCCTGGGCAGCTCCACTAGTCTTAGTCAAAAAGAAAGACAACACCATGAGGATGTGTGTAGATTACCGGAAAATCAACCGTATCACACACAAGGATGCGTACCCCTTACCAAGGATAGAGGAGTCTTTGGCTGCTTTAAGATCCGCTAACTTTTTCTCTACCTTGGATCTCACTAGTGGGTACTGGCAGGTTCCTGTAGCAGAGGCGGACCGGAAGAAGACCGCATTTACCACCCCGATGGGACTTAGCGAGTTTACCTGCATGCCGTTCGGACTCTGCAACGCACCAGGAACCTTCCAACGATTAATGGAGTGCTGTCTGGGCCACAGAAACTTCGAGACGGTCCTGCTGTACCTGGACGATGTCATCGTATATTCCAAGACGTATGAGGACCACCTGAAACACCTGGCGGAAGTGTTCGAAGCTCTGGCAAGCTACGGCCTAAAGGTGAAACCCTCCAAGTGTCACCTCCTGAAACCAAAGGTGCAGTACCTGGGACACGTGGTGAGCGCTGATGGAGTGGCTCCCGACCCTGATAAGATCACCGCAATTAAGGAATGGCCAAGTCCCTCCAGTGTAAAGGAAGTGCGGCAGTTCCTCGGGTTGGTAGGCTATTACCGCAGATTCATCCCCGGTTTCACCAAAAAGGCAGCTCCTATGCAGGACCTCCTGATAGGCCAGTCCCGGAAGGCCAAGAACCAGAAGCCACCCTTCAGATGGGAGAAGTTAGAAGAAGAGTCCTTCCGCCAGCTGAAGATGGCCCTCACGGGGGATGAAATCCTGGCGTACCCTGATTACAGCCAGCCCTTTATCCTCTACACCGACGCAAGTAACATCGGGCTAGGAGCCGTACTGTCCCAGATCCAGCAGGGGAAAGAACGAGTAATCGCTTACGCTAGCCGAAAACTGCGACCCACCGAAAGAAACCCTGAGAATTACAGCTCATTTAAGCTAGAGTTCCTGGCAGTGGTGTGGGCAGTCACCGAACGCTTTAAGCACTACCTCGCTTCTTCCCGGTTCACCGTGTACACGGATAACAACCCGTTGACACACCTGGACACGGCAAGACTCGGTGCCCTAGAGCAGAGATGGATGGCCCGTCTGTCCAACTACGAGTTCACAATCAAATACCGGGCAGGACGCTCCAATACCAATGCGGACGCCCTGTCCAGGATGCCAAACCTACCGGACGTAGGAGAAGATCCAGAGGGACTGGAAGAAGTCGAACTCCCCGCGTTCCACCGTCATGGGACTATCCAGTATTCCCATCGGGTAAGGAGTAAGCAAGCCGCTACGTTTAACCCCTTGCCTCACTACAACTGGGAGGAAACGCAAGACAGTGACCCTGCCGTCCGGCTGGTAAAGGAGATGCTGACTCGGCCAGAGGCTCGCCTTGACCCAGACGCTCCGGAGGAAGCCAAGCAACTGTGGGCTGAGAAGAGTCGACTGTTCCTTTACAAGGGGAAGTTGTGCCGCAGAATGGTTAACTCCCGGACGCATGAACTAATCTGGCAAGTAGTGGTGCCACTGAGAGAAGCAGCCATGGTGATGGAGGCATACCACGACGGGGCTGGACACTTCGGATGGAAGAAGCTGGAGTTCCTGCTGCGTGGGCGGTTCCACTGGGTAGGCATGAGGGGAACCATCGAGAGGTGGTGCAGAGACTGTGGCCCGTGCAACCTAAGAAGGAAGGACCGTGCCAGCCAGAAGACTCCCCTGCAGTCCATCGTCACCCGGCAGCCGTTGGAACTGGTAGCCTTGGATCATATAAAACTGACCCCAAGCAGGAGTGGCTACTAGTGTTGAGCCACCCCTGTAGTGTTCGAGTTCGGTTCGGTTCGTCGAACACCCGTGTGTTCGCCGAACTGTTCGTCGAACTGTTCGTCGAACACCTTCGAACACCGTTAAAACCAATGGCAGGCAAACAAAAACACATAGAAACACATAGAAAACACCTTCAAAGGTGTCCAAAAGCTGACAAACTGCTCAGAAGACACAACTAACACATGGAAAAGTGACAAGTACATATAGTCATGCGAAAAGAAAAGAGGTGGAGGAGTAAAAGGAGGGGGAGACACAGATATAGGCATGTCATGCCCTTCTAAAATCCAAAAAGTGAGAAGCCGAGACGGCCAGTCCGCTCCTGCCCGTGCCACCTCCGTGTCGCCGGGTTTGTGCCAGAGCCGCGGTGAACCCTGACGGCCAGCCCCCCTCTCCCAATACTGGTGCCTGTCCGCTGGTGGGTCGAGAGAGCCCCCCTGTGGTGGAGGCAGCTCTAAGCTTTTTAATTTAAATTGTCCCTCTAATTTGAATGAATACACTTTAAATCCATTTACAAGGATCTATTGGAGGGCAAGTCTCATGCCAGCAGCCGCGTAATTCCAGCTCCAGTAGCGTCCACTAAAGCTGCTGCAGTTAAAAAGCTTTTATAAGGATCGAGCTCGGCTGTCCACCGCAAGGCATCCTAGTGCCAGTCCCAGCCCCTATGCCTTGGGGTGCCTCCTGATGCTCTTCACTAAGTATCCCGTGGTCCCGAAGCATTTCCTTTGAAAAAATTAAGTGTCCAAACTACAGGTGGTGTAGCTTGCTTAACAGCCGGGATAATCCGCTGACTAGCAGACACTGCTACTAGGCACAAAGTATTTCCTGGGCTAGATGCAGTTAAAAATTTGTAAGTAGATACTCTCGTTGGATGCTGAGAAAGCATTCCATAGAGTCTCCTGGCACGCCATATATGATTCTCTTAAAAAGCTTGGGGTAGGGGTCTAGGGGACCCTTTTATAGCCAAAATCACGGCCCTGTATCACAATACGTCACCTAGGCTGAAGATAAATGGAACTGTAGCACCGAGGGCTCGGTTGCTACAGACGTATTGCACCTCACCCAGAGGTGTGATATCTCACTCTCAGATAAGGATGGAGTGTGGATCAGGACCCGACACCTGCATGCATTACACCACATTGCCGTGGGGCAGGGCGACCAATATGCCCCTGAGATGGGCACGACAGTCCCTGTCCCTGGCTGGAGTGGGGGGAGGGAACACTGAGGAAGGGGAACCCTGCAGTGCAGGAGCAGGGAGGAAGCAGTTCCTGGGTGCATTGAGAAGGGAGTATAAAAGGTGGGCACCATCTTAGTTCAGTGCAGAGAAGTCTGAGCAGAAGTGGCAGGGAGCAGGGGCTCTGCATGAGCTCTGCTCCGGAGGCGGGCCTAGTAACAGAGGCCCAGGCCTGCAAGAGGGAGAAGGAAGGAAGAGGAGCGGAGAAGGCTCCAGGAACGAGGAATGAAGGGATCCCAGGGGTGCGGACGGGCGAGTCGCCACCGCACGCCCGAATCCACCTGCGTGGAGGGGTCAGGCCAAAGGGGGAGACCGGTCCCCGAACTAGTGGAGGCAGGAAACAACCCTCAGCTAGAAACCGGAGGCTCTGACATTTTATGTGGCGCAGCCCCTTGCTCCACCCGCTAGGAAGGCACCACATAGGGTCAGGGAAACTGGCGCCAAGTTTACCAAGAGGAGGCCCGAGGCAGCCGGACAGAAGTGTTGGTAAGAAAGGCCAGACAAAGGACACACAAAGGGGGTCCTGTGAAGCGCTCCAAAGTTATCTGGGAGTTGTCTGAGCCCCTCACCTGGTGAGCACAGTACGACGTGGGCAGCCGTTACCTGCAGACGTGGTCTGGATAATAAGAACTGTGAGTAAAGGCCCTGAACTGCATCACTGACTCCGTGTCGTTACTGCTGCTGCCCTGCACCATCACCCCCATCCTCCGCATACACTGCCCTGAGGCTATACTCCTCCCGTGGGGAGTTATGCTACGCTCTGCTGCACCCACAACACCAGCCTTAGCGGTCTGCCCTGTAGCGGCGGTTCACTCTGACCGCAATCCACGGGTGGCGTAGTCGGACATTTAAACATCAAAACCACATAAATAGTTCCGCCACTGGTTTGACCGCCCTGAGCCACGGAACCGGATCGCCGCCACGAAGACTACAACCACCAGCATCCACCAAAAAGGGTCCGGCTCCGGGTGTCCCAAGGCCCAGGGGGTGCGTCAGAACATTTTCATCACCTTTCACAATCACCAATGGGACAAGGCAGGGATGTCCTCTGTCCCCTCTCTTATACATCCTAGTGACGGAGCACCTGCTCTCATCAATTCGCCATAACCCCAATATTAGGTGGATTGAGGTGGGAGGCACCGAGTACAAGTGCTCTCTATTTGCTGATGATGTCCTAGTATATATCACTCAATCACATATATCCATCCCTGCTGTTATGGCTGAAATAGATCACTTTGTTACATGGTAAAATTTTAAAATCAATGCAGCGAAGTCTGAGGCCCTCGATGTCTCCCTCCCTAAATCCATATAGGATTCCATCCAGTCCAACTTTCCCTTTGCCTGGCCCTCACAGGGTATCAAATACTTAGGAATTCCTATTCATAGAGACCTCTCCCATCTATGTTATCTTAATTTTGGGCCCTTTATTGAACAATTCCATACAGACCACGGTTGGCAAGTTGGAACTGTGAGATTCACTACGTGCACCACTGGTATTTTGTGGAAAAGCACATGTAAGATTCTGCAACAGTCTCTGCTGATACTCCTGCATGCGTGCATCCCTTTCTATGGCAGGAATAATTTCTGCAAATTTACTTTTGTACCGGGGATCTAACAGTGTGGCAACCCAGTAGTCAGGATTATTTCTAATTCTCACAATTCGAGGGTCATGTTGCAGGTAGTGCAGCAAGAAGGCACTCATGTGTGTTGCGCATCCAGGAGCACCAAGTCCCTGTTGTGTTGGTGGCGAGGTAACAATCATGCTTCCTTCCTCTGTCCTCTCCCCCCAACCTCGCACAACAGAAATGTGATCAAGGTCTCCCTCATCTGATGAGTCTTCCATCAGTTCGTCCTCCACTTCTTCCTGGGCTCCTGCACCTTCCTCACTAGTTTGGCTGCTACCATGCGCCCTGGTAAAATCATCTCCCCCACCCTCACATGCCTGCCGCCCTGGTGCTGCCGACCGTCTGGACCTTGCAGATGTTAGCCCTTCCGCATACAACTCCTCCTCCTCTACTTCCTCCACCTCCTCTTGTGCCACCACCTGACTCCGAATTCTGTTTAACATGTGCTCCAGCATGTAAATCACCGGAATAGTCATGCTGATAATGGCATCGTCAGCACTAAACATCTTCGTCGCCATTTCAAAACTGTGCAGAAGGGTGCATAGGTCCCTGATCTGAGACCACTCCTCCAGCGTGATTTGCCCCACCTCTGAATCTCGTTGGCCCAGGCTATACGTCAGAACGTATTGCACCAGGGCTTGTCGGTGCTGCCACAGTCGCTGCAACATGTGCAGAGTTGAATTCCACCGGGTAGGCACATCGCATTTTAGCCGGTGAAGTGGCAGGCCCAACGACTTCTGTAGAGATGTAAGTCGCTGAGCTGCGGGATGCGAACGGCGGAAGTGAGCACACAGCGACCGTGCCCTCTGCAGAAGGCCATCTAGTCTGGGATAGTGGGCTAAAAATTGCTGGACAACCAGGTTCAACACGTGAGCCATACAAGGCACGTGTGTGACATTGCCCCGGCGAAGGGCCGCACCCAGGTTTGCAGCATTGTCGCACACGGCCTTCCCTGGTTTCAGGTCCAGTGGAGACAACCATTCATGAAATTGGTTCTCCAGAGCTGACCACAACTCCTCAGCTGTGTGACTCACATTTCCCAGACATTTCAATGTAAAAACCGCCTGATGACGTTGAGCCCTACTGCCAGCATAGTAAGGAGGTGTGCAGGATCCCTTCTGCGCAGTTAGAAAGCTTGTGGCATGACCAGACAGGCTTTGGGTGCAGGTGGAAGACCGAGAGGAGGTTGAGGAGGCAGAAGCAGTGGAGGAAAAATGACATAAAGAGGATTGACGCACAACTCGTGGGGACGGCAAGACTTGGACAGCAGCCCCTTGTCCTGCTGTCACCATAGTTACCCAGTGCCCAGTCAGCGACATGTAACGCCCCTGTCCATGCCTACTCGTCCAAGTGTCTGTGGTGAAATGCACCCTGTCACACACAGAGTTTCTCAAAGAAGCGGTGATGTTGTGTGCGACATGCTGGTGGAGCGCAGGCACACCTTTCTTTGAGAAGTAGTGCCGACTGGGCATCTGGTACTGGGGCACTGCGACGGACATAAGGTCTCGAAAATCCTCTGTGTCCACCAGGCGGAAAGGCAGCATTTCTGTAGCCAAGAGCTTGCAGATGGTGAAATTCAACCTCTTAGCTTTCTCATGGCTAGGAGGAAATGGTCTTTTACTTGTCCACATCTGAGGGACCGAGGGCTGGCTATTGTGCTTAGACGGGGTTGATAAGGGTGTCCCCGGCAAACTGCCGGTCTGTGAGGAAGATGCAGGCGGACATGTTAGGTTGCCTTGATCCAAAGGTGGTGCTATCGATGTCGGACAGCGCTCAAGACCAGCTGGTGTTACCACCTCCAAAGAAAATGATGACCTGCCAATCACGCTGGCTGTTGCGGGTAAAGAGGTGGCAGGTCTGCGCCCCAAAACAGGTGTGACTGCTGTCCCCCCAGTCACAGAGGATGAAGAGGCCGCGGATGCACAAGATATGGCAGACGGTGGTTGGCCCGGCCGGCTAGACCGCATTGTAGCACACTGAGCTTCCCACTGCAACTTATGCTTCATGTCCATGTGCCGGTTCATGCATGAAGTACTCAAACTATGTATTTTTTGGCCTCTACTTAGCTTTTGCTGACAAATGTTACAGATAACACGAGTTGGGTCATCTTTATCGATCTGAAAAAATGCCCAGGCTATGCAAGGCTTAGCACCCATGCGACCTGAAGAGCCACCACGACTTGTGGTGAGAGGCAGAGTTGTGTTTGAGGATGCAGTTGTTGACGTGCTTCCAGTACTACGTCTCTGTCCAGGAAGGCGCAACCTGACCTCGTCGTCACTAGCATCTTCCTCCACCTCCTCTGCTGACCTCATCTCTTGGCTGACTGTGGGTTGACAGTAAGTGGGATCTCCGACCTCATCATCATCACCCTGTGCGTTATCACACCCGTCGTCCTCAGAGCCAACCTGTTCCTGCCCTGACAAAAAACTAAAGTTGTTGCTCCAATCAGGTATTTGAGTCTTATCATCGTCTTCCTCATTGTCTCCACCAACAGGAGTTACAGTTTGGGAATGAGGGTCTACATTATGGTCAGAACCTTCTGCGTCTGGTCCTGGATCCGACTCATAAAGATTCTGGGCATCAGTGCAGATCATTTCCTCGTCTGGATTCACAGAAGCGCTGGAGTCGACCTCTGATTCCCAGGCTATAGTATGAGTAAACAGCTCTGCAGACTCAACCATCTGTTCTACCTCATACTCAGACGGGCAGCTGGAGATTTGGGAGCTGTGAGGAAGCAAGTGCGATTTGGGTGACACCTTTGAGGACTGGAGTATTTGTGATGTTGAAGTTGATGTGGAGGAGAGCCCACTTAAAGGAGCACTTGATATCCGTTGAAGCACCTGCTGTTTTTGTGCCTCATCTGGAATTTGTAGCGATTGGCGTGGCCGTAAGAAAGGGATCTTATCACATTGTCCGCTAAAAGAAGTAGACATTTTAGTTTGGCTGGAAGATGGTCTTTCTTCTGCACCTACCCCACGGACACAACCTTTTTTCCCCTTCCCAACACGCCTATTCCCCTTTCCACCAGCAGCAGGCCTTTTTCCACTCATTTTGGTGGTTAACTAATTCACAACTCTGGAGTTGTTTGCACAAAAAAACAATGGATGGTAACCGAGCAGAGCTGAGTGGCCAAACTGTGGTATTAGGCCAAAACTATTGGCTGGGTTAGATGCAGAAAAAAATTATTTTTAATTTGCAACCTGATGGAGGTCAGTATAGATGGACTAATAGACCAAGTCCCACACACCGCTAGAAGCCCAAATATTTTTTCAGAGCTAGATGCAGAAAATTTTTTTATTCAATTTGCAACCTGATGGAGGTCAGTATAGATGGACTAATAGACCAAGTCCCACACACTGCTAGAAGCCCAAATATTTTTTCAGAGCTAGATGCAGAAAAAAAATATTTTTAATTTGCAACCTGATGGAGGTCAGTATAGATGGACTAATAGACCAAGTCCCACACACCGCTAGAAGCCCAAATATTTTTTCAGAGCTAGATGCAGAAAAAAATTATTTTTAATTTGCAACCTGATGGAGGTCAGTATAGATGGACTAATAGACCAAGTCCCACACACCGCTAGAAGCCCAAATATTTTTTCAGAGCTAGATGCAGAAAAAAATTATATTCATTTTGCAACCTGCTGGAGGTCAGTATAGAAGGACTAATAGAACAAGTCCCACACACTGCTAGAAGCCCAAATATTTTTTCAGAGCTAAATGAAGAAAAAAATTATTTTTAATTTGCAACCTGATGGAGGTCAGTATAGATGGACTAATAGACCAAGTCCCACACACTGCTAGAAGCCCAAATATTTTTTCAGAGCTAGATGCAGAAAAAAATTATTTTTAATTTGCAACCTGATGGAGGTCAGTATAGATGGACTAATAGACCAAGTCCCACACACCGCTAGAAGCCCAAATATTTTTTCAGAGCTAGATGCAGAAAATTTTTTTATTCAGTTTGCAACCTGATGGAGGTCAGTATAGATGGACTAATAGACCAAGTCCCACACACTGCTAGAAGCCCAAATATTTTTTCAGAGCTAGATGCAGAAAAAAATTATTTTTAATTTGCAACCTGATGGAGGTCAGTATAGATGGACTAATAGACCAAGTCCCACACACTGCTAGAAGCCCAAATATTTTTTCAGAGCTAGATGCAGAAAAAAATTATTTTTAATTTGCAACCTGATGGAGGTCAGTATAGATGGACTAATAGAACAAGTCCCACACGCTGCTAGAAGCCCAAATATTTTTTCAGAGATAAATGAAGAAAAAAATTATTTTTAATTTGCAACCTGATGGAGGTCAGTATAGATGGACTAATAGACCAAGTCCCACACACTGCTAGAAGCCCAAATATTTTTTCAGAGCTAGATGCAGAAAAAAATTATTTTTAATTTGCAACCTGATGGAGGTCAGTATAGATGGACTAATAGACCAAGTCCCACACACCGCTAGAAGCCCAAATATTTTTTCAGAGCTAGATGCAGAAAAAAATTATATTCAATTTGCAACCTGCTGGAGGTCAGTATAGAAGGACTAATAGAACAAGTCCCACACACTGCTAGAAGCCCAAATATTTTTTCAGAGCTAAATGAAGAAAAAAATTATTTTTAATTTGCAACCTGATGGAGGTCAGTATAGATGGACTAATAGACCAAGTCCCACACACTGCTAGAAGCCCAAATATTTTTTCAGAGCTAGATGCAGAAAAAAATTATATTCAGTTTGCAACCTGATGGAGGTCAGTATAGATGGACTAATAGAATGATGCTATGCCCAAAAGATTTTACTTCACTAGGTGCAGTAAAAAAATTGGTATTCTATACACAGGTGGTATATCTTGCAACACAGATAGGCTACTCCACTGACTAACACACTCTGCAATAGGCCAAAAAGGATTAGCTTTGCTAGATTCAGCCAAATGCTGTGAAAAAAACTTGCACAGCACTGGCACAGACCTGCCTGGCAAAAACTGATAGGAACTGATGTAACCTAGTCCTGAAAAGGACTCCAATTACAATTAGTCTTTACTCCCACAATCTATCTATTTAAGAGCACAGACCTGCCTGATAAAAGTCGTAGGAAATGCTGTAACCTAGTCCTTAAAAGGACTGCAATCACAACTATTCCCTACTCCCAAGCTATCTGTATATTTGTGCGAAAATTGGCTTGAAATTAACAAGGTATAGCGCACACAGCAACAGCGGTGCCGTCTAACACGCAGCTGCAGCAGTGAGAAAATGGTGGCGACGGGGAAAATGGCTTGGTCTTATAGGGCAAGGACATGTGACATACACTGCCAATCACACATGCCCTTGCTTGTGTGAAAAAAAGCACTTCGCTCCGTGTGTGCGCTGCTGATAGGCTGACAGATTGCACCTCCCCACTGCAAATGCGGGAAAGAGAAAAAAAAATGGAGATCTTCATTGTTCCTGCAGAGATCCATTCCCTGCCCCTCCCCCCGCCCCGCTGTACACTCAAACTGCGTATTAACATTAATTTTCATCATTACTGAGAAAAAATCCAGTTATGATTTTGGTGCACGAACAGTTATCGAACATAACCTCGAACAGCCGAATTTTTCTCAAATTGTTCGTGTTCGCCGACCGGCTCGAACACCGCCCAAAACAGCTCGAATTTGAGATTGGCGAACAGTTCGAGTAGAACAACGCTCATCTCTAGTGGCTACGTCTACGCGTTAACCATTGTGGATCATTACTCCCGGTTCTTGGTTGTCGTCCCCGTTAAGGACTTAACGGCTCAAACAGCAGCTAGAGCCTTCCAGCAGCACTTCTGCCGTCCACACGGGTACCCGGACCAAGTGCTGACGGACCAGGGACCTGCCTTTGAAGCGGAGGTCTTCCAGGAATTCTGCAATCTGTATGGCTGCCGGAAGATAAGGACGACACCCTATCATCCGCAAACTAATGGACTTTGTGAGAAAATGAACCAGCTGGTAATGGATCTCCTGAAAACATTGCCCCTGGAAGAACGCAGTCTGTGGCCTGAGAAGCTGCCCGATCTAGTAGACCTATACAACCACATCCCGGTAGGTTCCACCAACTGTACCCCGGCTTACCTAATGAGGGCGAGACCTGGTAAGTTACCTGTTGACCTGGAAATGGGAGTCCTGACACCCGAGGACACTTCACCAGAAGCAGACTGGGACACAGAGAGGCAGCAGCAGTACCGGAAAGTACAGGAGAGCGTGGAGCGAAGTCTCTGTCAGGCTAGGGAAAGACAAGAGAAAACTTACAACCAGTATGCTCCCGCTGTTCCCCTGGTACCCGGAGAGCAGGTCTTGAAGAGGAAAAGACGGCTCCACAAGTTGGACGACCAGTGGGAGAAGGACCCGTACACCGTACTGCCCTCAAGCCACGAGAACCCGAAAGTCTGTACCATCAGTAAAGACGGAGGGGAGACCATAGCCATTGTATCCCGGGATCACCTGAAGAAGTGTCCTGAACAGCTACGGAACCATGAAGAGGAACAAGAAGACCATCGACCCGTAGAGGAAAGGGAAGATATGGTTAGTACTGTGCTCGGAGACTTCCCTCGGTCCTGGACTCAAGTCAATGGTGCAGTTGTGGTACCCGTCCTCACGTTCCTCCAACCAGCATCCCAAGTGCCTACGGAGCAACAGGTAGAGCTGGAAGAGCAGCCGGTCCAGGAGGCAGAAGACTCCACACAAGCAGAACAGGAGGATCAACCCTCTGCTTATAGTGAGCCTGCCGTACCCCTAGTGAGCCAAAGAGCCGGTAGACAGCTGCCCAGTTTACCCTTGACAGCTCCTACACCCTGTAGTTCAGGGCTAGACAGTCAGCTCCGTAGGTCCACTAGGGCCACTAGAGGCCAGTTACCCGCACGTTGGAGGATTTGAAGTGTATAAATTGTTTTATTTGTGGTTACCTGTTTTTCTTGTTGCTTGTGTATAATTATGTGTTTCTAGTTATTTATAGGAGTCCTTGGTGGATTTACCGGGAATCCTTGTACATGGTTGGAGCGTAACCTAGGAATGGACTAAAGACTGTTAAGGACTCGGGGCAGGACAGACCCCTACCTGGTTACGTCTCCCTGTTTTGGTGAAATGGACACCTTGCTTTTCTTCAAAAACTGCACCCGGTTGCGGACACGCCGTGACCATCTTTATATGTTTTTCTTATTGTACTATTATTGTTTATACCTTGTTATGTTTAAAAATATGTTTAGTCCCAGAGTACTAAATTTCACTAGGGGGGAATGTGGCACCCCAGGGGTCTGGTTTCCACAGTAACAGCAATGTTATGTCTGAGAGCAGGTGGGAGGTCTCTTGGTCAGGAATCCTATGCATGCCACACCTCCTGCCCAGTCCTGGGAGGGGAAGGACTTCCCCTATATAAACCTAGGGCTGAGGCAGGGTTAGTGAGTAGAGAAGAAGTAGAGACAGAGAAGCAGATATAGGAAAAGAACATCAGGAGCTCTGTGGGAGCAGTGCTACAAGGAGTCAGGGGCTGGCAGCTGCAGAGCTCGCCCTGACTGAGAAGTTATCACCGGACCCGGAGTCCGAGGCTGTGGGGACTAACTCCTATCCAGCAGCAGAAACCGACCGGCAGGGGATTGCAGGTCCTCTGGCCCAGAAACCCGAAGGCACGGTCACACGCGTGGGACCAGCACCGCCGTCGTGGAGCGGAAGCTACTAGAAGGCCCCGAGTCACCGGCCATACGGGTGAGCACCACACGGTACACTCAGGGACGTGGGCTACTTATACCCGCCTCTAGCAAGGTAGCCGGAAGAGTATCGTTAGTTTGGGAGGCCTACAACTCCGCCTGGCCAGGGGAGATCCCATCTGCTCAAGGACTGACCAGGCCCCAATCGCTAGCCAGTACTCCGGGAGGGTCTATCTTTGTCACCAGTAAAGACCCTGAACTACACCGTACCGTCTCCGAGTGGTTCCTGCTACCCCCATCATCCACGTCGGCTGCCCTGAGGCCATACCCCTCCCGTTGGGGGTTATACTATCACGCTGCACAATCCTACCACCGGCCTCAGCGGTCTCCCT
The DNA here is from genome assembly GCF_046119375.1 of Phyllobates terribilis. NCBI lineage: Eukaryota > Metazoa > Chordata > Amphibia > Anura > Dendrobatidae > Phyllobates > Phyllobates terribilis. The sequence goes on from NW_027362762.1 coordinate 919,072,852, forward strand.
GCAGCAGCAGCTCCTTAGCTGTACTCAACGGGTGGCGTAGTCGTCCAACATCTACCGCTAATATACAGCGCCACTTAGTCTGACTCCCTGGGCACGGACCGGATCACCGCCACGAGACTACAACCCTCAAGAGATCCGGCTCCGGGTAAGCTCCCGCGTGCGCAACGCAGCGCGACACAGGCCCAGGGGCTCGTCATATGGTGTTGTACATAAGGGAAAAATGTGCTCGACGCGCGTCGCTATCGTTATCATTTTCCATCTACAGATCTGCACCAGAGCACCTGTGTGTTACTTACATAACCTATCACATGATCTACTAAAAAGGGATCATGTGATATGTCACGTGATACACCGGCTACCTGGGAGGGGCACGCCTTCCAAACTGCCCAGGGCCCTGATTACTCTTAATCCGAATATTTATGTCATATAAGAGTTCTATCAATGTAGAAATTAACATACGATACACTTGAGCCAAAGGGAAATTGTAGTATCACAGCAGCACAACATAAACAAAAACATGAATTACTTAATTAATAAAAACAGAAAAGTAGCATTGACAGTAGAATGTCATACATTATCATTAGTGATGAACGATCGTGCTCGTTTAACCGTTTAACCGAGCACGCTCAGGTGCTTTCTGAGTATCTTTGGCGTACTCGTATATTAAGTTCGAGTCCCTGCGTCTGCATGATTTATGGCTGTTTAGACAACCTCAACACATGCAGGGATTGCATGTATGTTAGGGAATCCTCACGTGTGTGGAGGCTGTCTAACCGTCATAAATCATGCAGACACAGGGACTCGAACTTAATATACGAGCTCCCAAGCGTGCTTGGTAAAAGGGTTAAACGAGCACGCTCGCTCATCACTAATTACCATTATCCCTGACAGGTTATACACAGGTCATACACAATTATCCACAGGTTATACACACTTGGTTCCCAATAAAACAACAAATCACTTTGAGGATTTTCCACTAATTGTTGTACATTTCCATAGCAGTCAGCACAAATGATTTTCTGTATCTTTCCTTCTTACACCTTAGTAAGATTAGATGGTTACTGAAGATGCTCCTCTGTCCCATGAACAGCTCATATAATGGGTGTGCGTTATTGTTCATTATCGCAAAACTTTTCTTCAAAAGTGGCAAGATAGCGGCCAGCAGCGGAGTGTGCCTTCTTGATAAGCTTATTTAGCATCAAACACTACTTCCCCAGCATATGATTGTGAAAAAGACGGAACTTGCCACTATGGACAGGTAGACTACTTCTAACATTTTGCTGCACACATTGAACAACCTTAGTTTCCGTAGGAAGTACAGTTTGCTCATCCCCTTCTTGTAAATCTTCTCCATATGGCACCTCCAATCAAGTTTACTGTCCAAGTGGACCCACAAATATTTATAGCTCACAACCTGCTCCACTTCCTGACCAGCCATAGTGACAGGTGAACCATCCATCTTTCTCCTGCTTTAGTTTACCACCAGCTTCTTAGTTTTCTTTATGTTTAGCTGTAGTTAGCCTGGAACCAATCCACAAAATCCGACACCAGCCTTCTATATTCCTCATCAACCCGGCCTCCCCTAATACATCCGACTATGATGGAGTCATCTGAGAATTTTTTAAATTAGATTTATGCTGATGTCTAATTACTTGTGCACAGAATATCGCAAAATATTTTTTTTTTTTCAAAGCTGGTCTTGTATGCTCATCCTAGGATTAAGGTTGAGCGAGTATGTTCTGTCCGAGTATGCTCGGGCCGAGCTGCGAGTAGTTACAGCTGCTCGGTGATCTGGTTGAATCGCTCCCGTGTGCATGATTTGCGACTGTTTGACAGTTTTATTACATGTGAGGAATGTCTATTTCTTACACATTCCTCACATCTAATAAAGCTGTCAAACAGTTGCAAATCATGCACACAGGAGCAATATAACCTTATCACCGAGCAGCTATAAATACTTGGAGCTCGGTCCGAGCATACTCGGTGAAAGGGTTAATAGAACATACTCGATCAACACTACCTAGGATACGTCAAGCCAAGTGGTACAGTTAGGAGGGATACCTCTGGAATATCAACAGTAGATCTACGGTAGAAGCAGATCATATCCTGCATTGAGGTCTGTAAGGTTGGCCGTATGTTTGTGTGCAGTATACTAATACTATATGTGTGTGATATCTTGACTATGTATTTTTCGGTATAGCCGTACTATGTAAGAGTATGGTTTAGCCGTACAATCTATGTGTGCAGTATAGAGGTGTGTATGTTATGTTATATTTTCTAGGACAGGGTATGCGCAGAGGACATTGCCCTGGATGAAGATCAGCCTAGCTACATCTGTATCTCATTGATCCTTTTGACTTTTAATGGCGTTTGGAGGAATTCTGTTGTGGTATCTGTCACTTTGCTGGAAACAATATCGCTGCATATAGACTATTCTTCTTGCCAAATCTCATCTAGCAGGTCTATGTCACTCGAAAATAAGTCAGTGATCATTTACAAGCTCCAACCGTCTATGTCACTCGAAAATAAGTCAGTGATCATTTACAAGCTCCAACCTATATTTATTAAATTTTAGTAGATTCACATAAGTCGCATACATAAAATTTCTCAAAATGTCTTACAATCTAACTCCTTCGAGGGCACAGAAATGTTTATGCTCCGCCATAACTCAACTTCTACATATTTTCATTAAAAGTCTTCTGACTAATACAGTTTGTGAATGGAAAGACAGACACAACAAGACAGACAGCAAGTCCCTGATCTTACATTACTCACTGCACTATGTATCACTATGTGTCACAAAATGAATTTTTTTTAGGTGGATTCTACTGAAATAAACAACCTGTCTAAATAGTGAAAAACACAAAAGGGAAAGCCCCATATAAAATAAATTGAGGCCTTGACTCAACACTCACCACTTTTGCACACCACCTCGATTATTTTTTTATTTATTTCCGTACGTTCCCTAAATGGAATGATAACTCTCCGGGTAGACACAACTACCCACTCCAATGCAGGACCTTGATCAGTTCCAACTTTACTTTTGATAGCATAGATGTGTCCTTCTTACCTAAAGGTTACACGCCGATTTTTAGATATGACACAAGTTGTGCGACCAAAGATTGCTAGGCGCTTCTGCTACATCACAGCATAGCACAGGTGAATGGGTGCTGAAACCGCCTCGACAAGCAAGTCAGAAAACATCCAACTGGATTCAACTCTTTGCAACTTATTTGTCATGGTGCCCTAAGGTTCTCAATTTGACTCCAATTACTATTATTACACCATGACATAGCAGCAAATAGTCATCCTTGGCTAAAATTGCCATGTATCCCCAGCTTTACAGTTACAGTAAAAAAATATTGAACCCTTATTGCAAATTAGAGTTATTAGCAGAATGTACAAACTTTCTTTTGATTGAAATTAAAGGGTTTGTCCACTACTCTGACAACTCCTTCTGAATCCCTATATTTCCCCCCAGTAAAATAATGACACCTACACTCACCTCTGGTGTCTGCACTGTTCCAGCGGTGCTGGCACTGTTCCATCGGTGTCGGCACTGGCTATCCCTGGGCTCACGTGACACTTTTATGTCCAATCAGCTGCTGCCTTCATTCTCCCCATCTACATATGTAATTGATGTTCTGAGGAAGTGAGAGGACAGCAGCAGCTCTCACTTCCTCCAGATGTCTTAATTTGTCCGAAGAAGGGGAAAGCCAGTGCCAACACTGCTGGAACAGCGTGGCTCCAGATGTGAGTATAAGTGTTTTTATTAAACATAAAGATTAGAAGTGATTTTCCGAGTAGTGGACAACCCCTTTAACCAAAGAAGAACAATATCAATAGATTAACACAACTAATATAATAAGACTGCTGCAGGCTTAGAATTACCCAACCCCTTTGTGAAGAAAATGCAAGATAACCCATGTCAGTCACTGTGACCTGTTTGGCCGGTTTTAGAGAGATCTCCATGCACGGTGTAATCCGACTCTTTTGAATACCTTTGCAGCACGCTGAAGGGAGGGGGCAGAGGAGTAAAGGGGGTGAGAAATCCCCCCAGCAGCTGCAGCTGCTGACAGGATGTCCCTTCCTTTGTCCACAACATGTGCTCTCTTGTGTTAGGTACTATATTTCAATACCGAGTTGTGGAAGAACTATATGTCCCAGCTCTTCACAAAATGTATTTTCTAGCTCAGGGGAAGATGCCAGACTGTATCCCTTCCCAATCTAGCGTGTAAAGATGAGGAGATACCCGCCCCAGCCTTTTGGAAACTCCAAGGACCAGTGTGTTTGGTCTCCATGCTTAGCTGGGGCCCAGCAGCTCCCTAGGGGCATCCAGTAAGGAATTGTAGCCCATTTTGGTTTTGGTAGATGGTAGCAAGCTTAGACCAGGGAGTGGAGAGTTAGGTCCAGCCCTGGGAGTGACCCAAAGAGTTTAAAAACTGTTGCAGGTCTCCTCCCACTGTCTTTCTCCTGGGGAGCTCATGACATCAAGACGTGTGGGAGAAGTCCACCAACCAAGTGAGGACCCACAACCTCCCCATGTGGCTGCCCATACCCCGAGCCAGGCCTTCCAACTATCTGGTAATTAACTTTAAGATCTGCTTATACTTGTTGTACCATACTTTTGTATTTGCAACTCTGACTACTGTATATGTATAACCCTTATGTATATAGTAGATTGTTTAGTGCGCCCTTATGACGATTAAATATATAATTTAATCTTGGGCTGTTCTTTTATCTCGACCCCTGAACCCTACTTCTGTTGTTCGGTCCAATAAACACGCTACCGGGCTGGTTTCTAGCCAGATATAAGTCTGCTATATCAAATAGAGACTAGTGGCAGCTCTACCAGGCCGACAAGGCTCTGCTTCACTGGAGCAGTTAAAGAGCCTCTCAGCCTGTCAGGGGTGTGAGTGAGTGTGGAGCCATATCAGTGACTGAGTGGACCACCTTTTCTCACTAACTGGTGCCTCTCTGTATCCATGTGGTGAGGTGACAGTGTAGAACTGTACCAATCTGACCTTACGCATTCTTAAAGGGGGGAGAGAAACATCACGTTGGTGCAAAGGGTAGATCCGTATCATGTGCTCCGTCTGGTGTAGTGTGACGTCTGGCGGGTGGCTGGGTGTGGATCCACCGCAAGAAACAGCAACAGCGGGATTCTGCAGGACCCCCTAGTTGCCGTTTCTTCACTTCCTTCATGACAAGAATCTTTATGACCTCTCGCAAAAGTAATGTATAGCCAGACAGTAGGTTCTAGCAGCATTCCTGAGGAATATTAATCCATTCCTCATGGTCAGTGGCCTGTGGTTCACTAATATTCTTGGGTTTTCATACTGCATCTATTTTTTCTACGATATTTAAGTCAGGCAACTTCAAAAACCTTTCAAGAATTCTTCTTAAACCAAGCCTTGGTGGACATTGGGATGTGCTTCAGTAATTGTCATGTTGGAAGGTCCAATGATGCCCAAGTTAAAAGTTCCTCGCAGAAAGTATGAATGGTTGAATCATATTGATTGCAAATGTATCTCTGCCCCACTTGTGACAAAAATATGATTTCTCAATACTCTGTTGGGAGCTGTTTACACTATATGTGTCTGTGTTTTGTGCCGAGGGTTTATTAGCGTGAAATTGCAGACCTTAACAAAGTTCTCTGACAGATAAGGAAAGACTCATCTGTACATACTGTGTTAATGGCTTCTTGAGCCTAGAGACTGAAGGTTACCTCCTCAGATGACTAAACATTGCTCCTTATTGGGAAAAAATGTGACTATCCTTGCTATACAGCACACTTGTACAGATTTTCTTGTGCATATAACTCACTATACGGCAACATTGTGTCTTGGAGTCCATTGAATTCTAGTTGGGTCCATGACTGTGTTGAATTCTATTTTGATTTTTCAGATGATAAGTGCAGAATTAGCTCCATATGTAAGAGTTCATCATCCTCATCACCATAATAAAATAGCATGGTGGGACTTTTCAATGGATTACAGTAATAGAAATGAGAAAAACACAAAATTCTACAGTAAGTGTTAAAAAAATCTCAAATAGATGTAAATTGAGAGGTAAATTGTATAATTTAGAATCAATTTACATTTGGTTGTCTATATTGTTAATTCCTCAAAAAAGAAATCTGTCAATTCACAATTTTACCAAATTCTTGCTAAATTTTTAATTTCTTTTATGCTAGTTCAGACATCTGTTATCATGCATCCACCTTTTCTCCATAGTGTAAAAAGACATAACAGAATAAACTGTTTCTTGAGTCCTTTAGGGCTCAGTGCTTCCAAGATGTTTATTGATCAGGCGTCTATATTAAGAAGCTTGTTATCCCATCCCCCTTCCCATCTGCCTGTGATCAATACCATATTAAACTAATATACCATAGAGGAACATTTATACCAGCAATCACCTTTATCATGTTCAATATTTATATAGAGAATGTCCTACTTTTTACAAGTGACTTCAATATCCGAGTGACTTTTTGTATAGAAGTCATGTATAACTCAAAAAAATTGCTATAATTTTCTTCAAAATGGTACCATGTATGTTTGAAGAATATGTATAAAGCACAACTCGGAATAAATCTTTAAATTATGTTAAAATGATGCTGGTTAGTCTGAATGGCCAAGGAAGAGCAATCTAGTATACAGGTGCAGCACAGAAGAAGTTATGGAGATTTGTTTGGTTTTGAGAACATAAGGAAGACATTAAGAGCATTTCAGCAAATGGAGTTTTGAATTTGGACAAGATTAATGGTGTCCTCATTACTGAGAAGTACAGACAGATGCTTTTCAATCATACCTGTATAATACTATCAGTGAAGCGTCTGATTGGCTCTGAATGTATTTTTCAGCAGGATGATGAACCCACACATACAGCCAATGTCATTAGGAACTATCTTCAGCATAATGAAGAACAAGTAGTCCTGGAAGTGATGATATGACCCCTGATGTCAACATCATCGAGCCTGTCTGGAAAGGATCTGCACAAGCCTCATACACAGAAGATTTGTGGTTAGTTCTCAAGATGTTTGGAATAACCTCCCTGCTGCACTTGTGCCTAGAACAATTGATTTTTGCTGCTGTTTTGAAGGATAAGGTGGTCACCATTGATTTGAATTAGATTTCTTTTTGTTCATTCACTTTGCATTTTGTTAATTGCTAAAAATAAATTATTATCACTTTCATTTAAAGCATTCTTACTTTGCAGCATTTGTTCCACACCTGCTTAAGTTTTAATTATTTGATAATGATCTTTTTTTTACCACAGGTGGTTCTCGTATTACAGTACATTTAGTGTAGTTATTACAGCTGTCGAAGAAAGTGCGGCACCATCACAGGGAAGGTGAGACATTGCAAAGGGCCCATTACACTACAAAAGACCAGTGATTGTCTTTCTGCTGTATCTAACATTATGTCCTCCCTCTGTCTAAAACTGAATCTGTCAAAAACTGACCTACTCGTATTTCCTCCCTCCACTAACCTACCGGTGCCCGATATTGCCATTTCCGTTTGTGCCTCAACCATTACTCCCCAGCAACAAGCCCGCTGTCTTGGGGTCATTTTTGATTCAGATCTTTCCTTCACTCCTCACATCAAATCACTCCCTCGTTTATGCCATCTACACCTCAAAAACATCTCAAGAATCAGGACTTTTCTCACCTTTGACTCGTCAAAAACTCTTACTGTAGCTCTTATTCATTCTCGTCTGGACTACTGCAACTCTCTACTTATCGGGCTCCCTCTTACTAAACTCTCCCCTCTCCAATCCGTCCTTAACGCAGCAGCCAGGATCATATTCCTCGCCAACCGCTACACCGATGCCTCTCCCCTGTGCCAGTCATTGCATTGGTTGCCCATCCAATATAGAGTTCAATTTAAACTTATCACGCTTACCCACAAAGCACTCCATGCTTCAGTACCCCCCTACATCTCCTCCCTTGTCTCAGTCTACCACCCTACACGTGCCCTCCGTTCGGCCAATGGCTTAAAACTAAAATCCTCCTTAATCCGAACTTCCCACTCCCGTCTCCAAGATTTCTCGCGTGCTGCGCCAAATCTTTGGAATGCACTACCCAGGACAGTTCGATTAATTCCCAATACCCACAGTTTCAAGCGGACCCTAAAAACCCATTTCTTTAGACTGGCGTATCGCCTCCACACACTATCTGTCCGTCCCAGTTGTCCATCACAGTTTTCCCCCATATTAAAATCTTTTTCAATTTCAGGTTCATACCAACCATGCACTTAATAGCCTCGGTCAGGACTGTACACATACTGGCAGGCGACCAGTCCATGTATTATTATTTATCCTATTTAGTATATCAAGGCTGCATTATACAATATATGTACATTCTACCTTTTGTGTCTCCCCCATTTCCTCATAGACTGTAAGCTTGCGAGCAGGGCCCTCACTCCTTTCGATATGAGATATGCTTATTCTGTATTGTCTGTATAAGTCCCCCCAAAAAATTTGTAAAGAGCTGCGGAATATGTTGGCGCTATAAAAATAAAAATTATTATTATTATTATTATTACATTGAATGAACTATCTATATAACGTAGGAGAGTTAACTTCCCAATCACTGGGGGTCCGACTGCAAGGACCTTCACTGATCCTGAGAACCGAGGCTCTGAAGAGCTATGTGTGTATGGAGAGGAGGTCCATATGTGCACTGCCGCTCCATTCATTCTTATAGGAGCTCTGCACTTGGCTATCTTCGGTGGTCCCATAAAGAATGAATGGCGCTACAGTGCTCATGACCTCCCACCCTCCATTCACAGGTGACTCTTCAGTGCTCTAGTCCTCAGGATCAGTGTCAGTCCCAGTGGTTGTACCCCCAGCGATCTGGAAGGTTCCAATATATAGGGACTAACTTTCAAACAAGAGAATATCCCTTTAAAGAGTTGTCACAACATTAAAAGTTATCAATTCTCCAAAATATTGGTGATAACTTGCAGATTGGTGGTGGTCCGACACTGGGACCCTCACAGTCTCAAGAACACTGCTTTGCGACCAATCCTTTCATTTTATATGGGACTGCTCGAGATAATAGAGTACAGCACTCAGCTTTTTCTGGCAATCTCATACAGAACAGAACACCACTTTATTCTTATGGAGTATTTCAGAGCTCAGGATGGTGTTTGAGCAGTCGGCTCTCCACCGATCTTCAACTAACATTATCTTAGGCTTATAGGATGGTGTTTGTTTGGGTCACAAGACCTGTTGTCATCCATTTTGGGCCTTAAAAAACCCACCCGTTGTCATGTTTTGCATATTAAGTTTTTTCACTTGAAAAAGATACCGACACGGCGTTGAATCGCGTTGTGAATAAAAAGCCTTTTCCTCATCATCATCACGTGTTCATCCAACTGGATCCGAGACCTGATGTCAGGCATACGGCCATAATAAGAACAGGGTATGGACGTTTGAGCTTTGGTATTAGGCTCCCTTACTAAGATGCCTCACAGTGCCTAAAACAAAGGTAAAAAGGCCACAGAACTTCAGCACAAATCATTAAAAAAAGTAGAAACTTTATGGTCGGCACTCCAGATGGATGACGGTGCTCAGTGGTAGGATGGTTATCCAGACAATAATACACTCCTGTGCTCTGGTCTTTCGTCCATTATCATTAAAAAAAGAATACGACTAGATATGCTGTTATGGGATAGGGAAATAAATATCAAGATGGTTTGTTGTGTCTCCTGTGTTTTTTTTAACTTTGTTTTGTGTTTTCTGTTATTTCAGCACAATTGAAAATCATTTTGAGCTGCTATTTAGGTCTATTGATTTTGATTTTGGACTTCTTCTTCTGCGCTTTGTTTTCATTTTTTTTTTTCTTAGTCATTTAACACCTCCATAATTTACTGCTGGTAATATCTACACAGCTGGGAAATCAATATTATTAGCTGCAAAAAAAAAAAGAGAATCAGGCTCAGTGATGTTTCTAAGCAGAATTGTAATAGTGTATTTCCCAATAATTATATGTTGGTGAAGATTGCGGCTTAAATTCCCCCACCCACGGAAATAGTTTTTAACAAGTTGAGTAGATTTGAAAACAATGTAAAGTGATGAATATAACAGATGGTAGTTCTAAAGTCACAATGCTGGTACATGTTTTAGAAAGCCCGATATGAGTCGCACTCAGCATATGACACATACAATGTATAGACAAAAGTAGAAGGACAAATGTCTAAATCATTAAATTCAGGGTTTTCCTCCAGTCTCATTGCCACCAGTGTATAACATCCAGCCCCTCGCGCCCCAGGATATAAAATCCGGCCTCTTGCCCCCTGGGTATAACATCCAGTCCCATTAACCCCCAGGGATGTAACATCCGGCCCCTCGCCCCAGTGTATAACATCTGGCCCGTCGCCCCCAGTGTATGACATGTGGCTCCTCACCCCCCAGGTTATAACATCCAGCCCCATTGCCCCCCCCCATACATAACAACTGGCCTATTACCCCCATGAAATAACATCCGGCCCTACTGAGCCCCCCCCAAGATATAACATCCGGCCCTACTGAGCCCCCTCGAGGTGTAACATCTGGGTACTTGTCCCCAGTATATAACTTTCGGCCCCCTGCCATGCCATCTGGCTTTACTAACTTGGCAGAATGGGTTTTGGTAAATAGCTCACTGGTACCAGAACGGTCCTGCAATAAGAGCCACCGGTGTAACAAGTAAGCTCTTGACTTTTCTTTCTTCCTTCCCTCCCACTTTATAAGATTAAATAATACCGACACGCTATTGACTACATAATAACACTACATAGTGACAAAATACTGCCATCATACTGATCTTTAAAGGGTTGTCCACCCTTGGATATAATTTCGGCAAGCCTTGCAGCTTGCCAAATCCTAACAGTATGAAAAATGCACATTGTTCGGCTTTGGCTCCTTTTGCCGTTTCCAGAAGTCATCACATGACTGCAAGTATGCTAATTGCATACTTATGGTAACCTATGTCTCGGCTGCTTCGTTCTGTGCTTTTGACACTCCAGTTGGTAAATGAACACAAGTATAGAAATCACATACTTCAGTCACTTGATGACAGCAGAAATCAGCAAGCAAAGCTGAATCCTAACAGTGTGTATATTACTTGCCAAAAAATTCACTCAGTGATGACGATCTCTTTAACAAATATGACTGTACCAAGGCCAATATTATTTCAAAACTTCATTATAATAAACAAATAATACTGCCACCCCATTGCCACATATTATCAGCATATACAATAGTGATAATAACACCATACTGATTATCATAACAACTCTACTAGGACTGATATTACCAGCAAACAGTGACCATATAAAGGTAATATCAGTTTTTCACTCATGCACTGCAGCCCATACAGTATATACAGTATGTATACCCTACACATAAATCCAGTGATATTCTCGCTAGGGATGAGTGAGTATGTTCGGTTAACCCTTCTTCAGCGTACTCGGTGATATGTTTGAATCACTCCCGTGTGCATGATTTGCGACTGTTTGACAGCTTTACTACATGTAAGGAATGTGAAAGAAACAAGCATTCCTCACAAGTATTAAAGCTGTCAAACAGTCACAAATCATGCACATGGGAGTGATTCAAACATATCACCGAGTACGCTGAAGATACTCAGTACTCGCCTGAGCATACTCGCCGAAAAGGTTAACCAAACATACTCACTCATCACTAATTCTCTCTGATCATAGTCATCATTTTCCCTTATCTTTTCCATTAAGCACAGACTGCGATGTAACATATAGACATGTTTGGCATATTTCTTTTCCAGCCCCCTCCTCACATTTCCCGACCTCTACACAAACCATATACTTCTAGTGCCATAGACAATAATAATGTCTCCTCTGTGCCCTGTACAGTAATAGTACCCTCTTTTTTTGCCCCACACAGTAACAGCGCCCCCTCTGTGCCCATACACAGTAATAATGCTTCTTCTGTACTTCCTCATAATAACAATCCTCCCTTGTGCTTCGATACAGTTATACAGCATCATCCCCATAGTAATAATCTCACTGTGCCTCTTATAATAATAATGCCCCCTCATAGCTCCTTATGGTAATAGCATCCCCCTCACACCCATATGCTTTAGTATCACAGTAATGCCCCACACAATGGGGGCATTATTATAAAGGGGTACAATGAGGGTCATTATAATAAGGAAACACAATGGCAGCATTATTATAAGGCACAATAAGAGACATTATGACAATTATGAACCACACGGATAGATTATTATAAGAAGACACCTTTTCAGTCTGTTTCACACTGCAGGCTAGAAGTAGCCTGTGACCTGACTGTTGAAGTGGTGGAGCAGTGACTCGATAGCTCACTGTTGCACTACTGTTAATAGTATCCCCGTCCTAAGGGTGACAATACTGTTGGAAGTGTAGAGGTCCGATGTGGCTCACTGCCAGACCAGCTTGTTAGGCATTTGCCAGAATTTCCAGATTGCTAGTTTGGACCTGCTGACTGTTGAGGTGCGTAGTGCCAACATTCTATTGACTCTATAACTGCAGAGTCAAAATTTCCTCTGGTTTATTACAATATCTATGTACTGAAAGCTTCATAGCCAAAGCAGCTGCATGCAGCCTTCCATCACCAAGCACAATGCCAAGTGTTGGATGGAGTGATGAAAAGCCACCACCACTAGACTCTGGTGCAGTGGAAACATGTTCTGTGGAGAGACAGATTGCATTTCTCTATCTGGCATCTGGTGTACAATTCTAGGTATGGTGAATGCCAGGAGAATGTTACCTGTCTGACTGCATTGTGCCAGCTATAAAAATTTAGTGGAGGAGGAATCATACTATGGGCTTGTTTTTCAGGGTTTACGTCTGCCCTTTAGTTCCAGTAAAAGAAAATCTTAGTGCTTTGGAATACCAAGACATTTTGTAGTTTCCAAAGTTGTGGGAACAGTTTGGTGAAGGCCCTTTTCTGTTCCCCATGACTAAAACCCAGTACACAAAGCAAGGTGCATAAAGGCATGGTTGAGGGAGTTTGGTGTGGAAGAACTTGGCTGATTCAGACAGGGTCCTGACCTCAACCCCATCCAATATCTTTGGGATGATTTAAAATGGAGATTGCGAGCAACACCCTCTCATCCAACATCAGTGTCTAACCTCACAAATGCTGTTCTAGATGAAAAATTGCCACAGAAACCTCCAAAGTCTTTATATAGTACATACAATAATCACCAATAACATACAAACCACCCATGTACGTTTATGTACGACAAGGTTACCCATCAAGCTGCATCTTCTGACACCTTTCTATCATAGACTATTCCATCAATAACTTTTAATAACATGTCAATGAGGTATGTTGGAGGTTCCCATCTATTAGGGTCTGGGGATTTGGGGCAAAAAGATGGGGATATAAAGTATGCAATAGCAACAGCTGCATCTGGGCCCTTTTTCCTGACATACCAGCTTTATATAGGGTCCCAAAAATTTTAAAATGACACCTCTGCCTTGACTGTGAAGGTCACTATATTCATCAAGGGGATGGGAACCATGGCTTGATCTGTGACCACCTTGGTTTTAATCATTTTCTATGGTATGTTTGAAGATATTGAAACATCTCCATTTAAAGATGATTAAAAATCCAAAAATGGTTTATTCTGGATAATTAGTTTCCTATAAAATTGACTCCTGTGCTCATATGTGTGTTTGAGATAGATAAATAGTCTGGTGGAACAGTCATTGGGGACAGTGACTGTTGTGAATGGTTACAATCTGTGTACAGTCATGGCCAAAAGTATTGAGAATGAGACAAATAGTAATTTTTCCAAAGTTTACTGCTTCATTTTTTGTAATGGCAATTTGCATATACTCCTGAATGTCAAAGAGTGATCAGCTTAACAGCAATTACTGTACTTGCAAAGTCAATATTTGCCCAGAAAATGAACTTTAACCCCCAAAACACATTTCAACATCATTGCAGTCCTGCCTTAAAAGGAGCAGCTAACATCGTTTTAGTGATTGATCCATTAACACAGGTGTGGGTGTTGATGAGGACAGGGCTGGCGATCAATCAGTCATGATTAAGTAAGAATGACATCACTGGACACTTTAAAAGGAGGCTGGTTCTTGGTATCATTGTTTCTCTTCAGTTAACCATGGTTATCTCTAAAGAAACACATGCAGCCATCATTGCACTGCACAAAAATGGCCTAACAGGGAAGAGTATCATAGTTACATATAGTTACATAGTTAGTAAAGCCGAATAAAGACTTGCGTCCATCAAGTTCGACCTGTTAGTTCTGTAATTGCTAAAGTTGATCCAGAGGAGGGCAAAAACCCCAAATGATTTGGCCAATCTTCACCTGAGGAAAAATTCCCTCCCGACTCTGAAACCAGCAGTCAGAATAAATCCCTGTATCAACCTACTATTTTATTCTATTTTTAAGTATATGCAGAAATCTGCCTGGTATCTAGAAATGCATCCAGTCCCCGCTTGAACTGATTTAGTGAATCCGACATTACCGTCTCCTCACTCAGTGAATTCCATATTCTCACTGCTCTTACCGTAAAGAACCCCTTCCTATGCTGGTGCTGAAACCTTTTCTCTTCCAGTCTTAGTGAGTGCCCTCTTGTTACCGTAATATCCCTCCTTTTGAACAAATCCCGGGCAAGGTCTCTATACTGTCCCCTAACATATTTGTACACATTTATTATGTCCCCCCTCAACCTTCTCTTTTCCAGGCTGAATAGTCCTAGTTTTGCCAACCTCTCTGGGTATTGCAGTCCCTCCATTCCCCTTATTAATTTTGTTGCCCTCCTTTGTACCTTTTCAAGCTCATTTATATCCTTTCTATATATTGGGGCCCATAACTGAGCACAGTATTCCAAGTGTGGTCTGACCAGTGCTTTGTACAGTGGAAGAACAATGTTCTCCTCCTTTGCAGCTATACCTCTTCTGATACATCCCATTACCCTGTTTGCCCTTACAGCAGCCGCCTGACTTTGGGCACTCCAATTTAGTTTGCTATCAATCAAGATGCCCAAGTCCTTCTCCATCTCTGAATTCCCCAATGATTTCCCATTCAGTGAGTACTGGTGACTTCCATTTTTCCTTCCCATATGTATGACCTTACATTTCTCCTCGTTAAACCTCATTTGCCATTTAATGCTCCACCTACCCAGCTTATCCAAATCCCTCTGTAGGTCTTCACTATCCTCTTTTGTATTAATTGTTTTACATAACTTTGTGTCATCTGCAAATATTGATATTTTACTATTTATCCCGTTGACTATGTCGTTAATAAAGATATTAAATAACATTGGGCCTAGTACAGACCCCTGTGGTACCCCACTAGTGATGCTTACCCAATCTGAGTATATTCCATTTATAACCACCCTCTGCCTTCTATCCTTTAGCCAGTTAGCTACCCACTTGCAGACATTTTCCCCCAGCCCCATCATTCTCATTTTGTATACCAACCTATTATGTGGCACGCTATCGAACGCTTTTGAGAAGTCGAGATACACGACATCCACTGGTTCCCCCTGATCTACTCGAGAGCTAACCTCCTCGTAGAAGTCAATCAGGTTTGTTTGGCAGGAGCGATTCCTCATGAATCCATGTTGGTTCGGGGTTAATAGATTATTAGCATCAAGATGCTCCGTAATTGCCTCTTTAATGAAGCTTTCAAAAATTTTGCCCACAACGGACGTCAGACTCACCGGCCGATAGTTTCCGGCGTCACTTTTCGCTCCCTTTTTGAATATTGGCACTACATTCGCCTGTCGCCAATCAAGTGGCACAGACCCAGTCTCAACAGAGTCCTTAAATATAAGATATAACGGTCTGTCTATCACATGACTTAGTTCCCTTAGTACCCGTGGGTGTATGCCATCAGGTCCTGGTGATTTGGTTATTTTAATGTTACTGAGGCGTTTCTGTACCCCAGCTTGGGTTAGATTTGTCATACTTAGTGGAGGATTAAGCTTGTCACTTCTCATTTTGCCTGTTAGTTCTTTTTCCTTTGTGAAAAAGATCGCAGCTACAAAGATTGCACCTCAGTCAACAATCTATCGCATCATCAAGAACTTCAAGGAGAGAGCTTCCATTGTTGTCAAAAAGGCTCCAGGGCGCCCAAGAAAGACCAGCAAGCGCCAGGACCGTATCTTAAAACTGTTTCAGCTGCGGGATCGGACTACCAGCAGTGCCGAGCTTGCTCAGGAATGGCAGCAGGCTGGTGTGAGTGCTTCTGCATGCACTGTGAGGCGGAGACTCTTTGAGCAAGGGCTGGTTTCAAGGAGGGCAGCAAAGAAGCCACTTCTCTCCAGAAAAAACATCAGGGACCGACTGATATTCTGCAAAAGGTACAGGGAGTGGACTGCTGAGGACTGGGGCAAAGTCATTTTCTCTGATGAATCCCCTTTTCGATTGTTTGGGACATCTGGAAAACAGCTTATTCGGAGAAGAAGAGGTGAGCACTACCACCAGTCTTGTCTCATGCCAACTGTAAAGCATCCTGAAACCATTCATGTGTGGGGTTGCTTCTCAGCCAAGGGAATCGGCTCACTCACAGTCTTGCCTAAAAACACAGCCATGAATAAAGAATGGTACCAGAATGTCCTCCAAGAACAACTTCTCCCAACCGTCCAAGAGCAGTTTGGTGCCCAACAATGCCTTTTCCAGCATGATGGAGCACCTTGCCATAAAGCAAAGGTGATAACTAAATGGCTCATGGAATAAAACATAGAGATTTGGGGTCCATGGCCTGGAAACTCCCCAGATCTTAATCCCATTGAGAACTTGTGGTCAATCATCAAGAGATGGGTGGACAAACAAAAACCAACAAATTCTGGCAAAATGCAAGCATTGATTATGCAAGAATGGACTGCTATCAGTCAGGATTTGGTCCAAAAGTTGATTGAGAGCATGCCAGGGAGAATTACAGAGGTCTTGAAGAAGAAGGGGCAACACTGCAAATATTGACTTGCTGCATTAACTCATTCTAACTGTCAATATAACCTATTGGTACTCATAATATGATTGCAATTATATTTCTGTATGTGATATAAACATCAGACAAACACTAATAAAAACCAGAGGCCAGCAGATCATGTGAAAATATAATTTTGGTGTCATTCTCAAAACTTTTGCCCATGACTGTACAGCCCTGTAGAATATGTTAGCACTAAATAAGCAATGGGGAATTATGAAATATTTTGTATTTGGTTCCATTTTTGCACATTATTACTTTTTGCCGGGGACTGTACCCGGTGGCTTCCTACAGTTCATTTACTGTACGTCTGATAAACAAAAGTAGAAATAATATTAATTGGAGTTTTCAGAGATCTGTAACTTCACTATGGACTTTCCTGGTACATGAGTTGAAGAGAAGTCTCCTATTCTGTGCCCTGTGAATGAGCAGCTAATGTAAAGTCCCCACCTACGGTGTAAGATAAATGTAGTAAACCTCTGAAATCAGCTGAACACTTTCTATTGAGTTACAGGAAATGAGATGTTAAATTGTCTTATAAGCATCAAAAAGAAAAATCAAACGCAGGATATTTAAAGCCTGTTCTTATTCAGTGGGTTCAAAGGGAAATCAGTTTTTTTTTCTCTTCTATGACTTTTTTTTTATTTATTTTTATATAAATTTGACTTAAATGCATTGACGGAGTTAAGCAAAAAATCTACACAAAAAAATTATATTGACATTATTTGTTCAAAGGATCCCGAAAAAAAAAGCTTTGAAGGGAAAACTATTTCACCTTCAAGAGTGCAATGGGCCAAAAAGGTGACAGGTTCCAACAACACTACTAAAATAACCACAGGGTTAAGAGGAATAAGAGATAGAAAGAATGAAAAACCTGAAAAACAAATCATCATTCCAAGTTTCGCTATGAGGCCCTGTGGTTACTATAATAGTTATCCCCCTATGTTGACCCTTTATGGGAATGTGCACATGACTTCTTTTTCAGTTTTGTCCATTTCGAAAGAGCCACTGAGGAAGCAGCTTGCGAAACTCTAAAAAAAAAATGAAAATATCTATTTCTATGTGAAAGCAACATGATATGCATATGTTCTGGCTTTTGAGCATTTTCTACCTGCTTCAAGTTTCAAAAGGCACTAAGTGGCTAAAAGATGTGACTGATACATTTTTCTGGCAGCTATTGCTCAGAAGAAGCTTTATACTTTAAAATATAAGTTAATGGGAAGGCTAAAAAGTTGCCCAGGCATCTTTTTATATGTTTTCCCAGCATTTCTTCTTTGTTTAATGGAAAAAAAAAAACTTGAAATCCGCAGTACAAAGAATGACCCAAAAATATTGGAAAAACTCAAAAAAATATTGCCAATTGAAAACGTCGAACAAGTGCTCAGGAAGTGACCAAAAAAGATGCAAAATAGAGCAAGAAACATTGACATGTCCTGAAGATTCTTCCTCTTGAAAAACCTGATGGGTTCACCTGCGTATAAAAGATGTCTGGGACATACCCTACTATTAAAATTAAGATGAATGGGATGGGCAGACATTGTGGCACCAAATATACTCTACCTGGTCAGCAATATGTATAAATCTGAGAATTACGTTGTCAATGGGAGTTGATCCACCTTCTACAACAGCATTTATTTTACTAGGAAGGTTTTAAAATAGTTGATAAAATACAGACGCAAGATTCAGGTCAAGCAATAAGATGTGCAATACTGTTAGCACGGCAATGGTGCAGGAAGGCTGAGGTCAGTGTAAATGCCACTCATTGTTTGTCAAGCTCAAAACATGAATTTCCACCAAAACTAACTTTCCAGCCAAATTTAGTCAGAAGCTAAAAGTTTGCTGAGCATTCACCTACATGATTGGACTGGCCCACCAGAATATTAGATGATGAAACTTTTGGCCCCAAGCTCTGACACCTAAACTCAAGGCTTAAAACGATCTAATATTGAGCACTTTAAGGCTGCATAGCTGTGATCCATTGTCTAATCTCATATCTTACAATAATAGCCAGCAATAACTTTTTTAGCAATGCTTATGAGGGGCCATTGGATGTAAGAGGAAGGCAATGTATTGTTGGACTTTGTTGTCTAAATTATGCTATTTTGTACCTTTAGGGTTTCCGGTTGAAAAAATACTCTATCTATATATCTGCAAAAGTGATGACATCAGTTTTGTTGTAATTTAAGAACCATTTAGAGAAGCCAATAATTTGGAAAGGAGTGTTCCTAAGATTCCTAGTTCCCAAATATTAACCCATCTGAACAGGCCTGTAAACCTTTAGAAGAAGAAAAAAAACTTGTTCATTGGGTAAGATTGTTTTGAATCTTGCTTAAAAATCATTGTTATTGACAGTACATTGTCCTGTGTAAACAGGTGATGAGCAACCCATCATGTGATACTCCGTAGAGATGAGCAGAATGAGTTTGAGTCAAATTTCCGGACATTCGTGGTTTCAATCAATTCAAACACTTTGAGATTCGATTCATTATCAAATTGAAAACTTGCCCAACACCATTTCTCACACTGCTGAAGCATTAGAGAGGAGGCCTAATGTCTTTCTGCTTGGCCACATTGACTTTCCCATAATGCCTTGCAGCTATGACATCTGGCAAATTATTATACCTTGTGTAGTGATGGTCAGTACCTGGGACATCACAGATCAGCGGTTCCCAGTGGAGCACAGATTGTAGAGCAAAGCTGTTTTTTAAT
Source organism: Phyllobates terribilis (assembly GCF_046119375.1). Taxonomy (NCBI): domain Eukaryota; kingdom Metazoa; phylum Chordata; class Amphibia; order Anura; family Dendrobatidae; genus Phyllobates; species Phyllobates terribilis. Next base: position 919,092,530 of record NW_027362762.1, read on the forward strand.
CCACAGAGTCTCTGGGTCTCTCTCTCTCTCTCCAGTAGAGTGTAAGCTGTTATACTCAGCGGGGTTCTATCTCTCTTTACTGTAGAGTATAAGCCCTTATGGTCAGCGGGGTCCTCTATCTCTACTGTAGAATGGTTAGCGGGTCCTCTTTCTCTCTCCTGTAGAGTTTATGCTCTTATGGTCAGCAGGGTCCTCTCTCTCGCTTTCCCTCTCTCCTGTAGATAGCAGACTCTTATTATCAGCAGAGTCCTCTCTCTCCTGTGGAGCATAAGCACTTATGATCAGTGGTGTTCCCTCACTCGCTCTCCCTCTCTCCTGTAGATAGTAGACTCTTATGATCAGCAGAGTCCTCTCTCTCTCTCCAGTAGAATGTAAGCTCTTATGGTCAGCTGGGTCCTCTCTCTCTTCTGTAGACTGTAAGCTCTTATTCTCAGCAGGGTCCTCTCTCTTCTGTAGAGTGTAAGCTCTTATGGTCAGCAGGGTCCTCTCTCTCTCCTGTAGAGTGTAAGCTCTTATGGTCAGCAGGGTCCTCTCTCTCTTCTGTAGAGTGTAAGCTCTTATGATCAGTAGTGTTCACTCTCTCGCTCTCCCTCTCTCCTGTAGATTGTGGACTCTTATGGTCAGTAGAGTCCTCTCTCTTCTGTATATTGTAAGCTCTTATGATCATCAGGGTCCATTCTCTCTTTCTGTCTCTTCCCTAGGGTGTAAATTCCTATTTTCAGCGGGGGCCTCTCTCTCTTCTATAGAGTGCAAGCTCTTCTGATCAGCGGGGACCTCTCTCTCTTCTATAGAGTGTAAGTGTGGCACCCCAGGGGTCTGGTTTCCACAGTAACGGCAATGTTATGTCTGAGAGCAGGTGGGAGGTCTCTTGGTCAGGAATCCTATGCATGCCACACCTCCTGCCCAGTCCTGGGAGGGGAAGAACTTCCCCTAGATAAACCTGGGGCTGAGGCAGGGTTAGAGAGTTCAGAGGGAGAGTTCAGCCAGGAGGGCTGACAGGGAGCTGTGGCTCCGGCTGGGCCCAGCTCCTGGGCCATGCCAGAAGTAGAGACAGAGAAGAGAAGCAGCTATGGGAAGAAACAACAGGAGCTCTGTGGGAGCAGTGTTACAAGGAGTCAGGGGCTGGCAGCTGCAGAGCTCGCCCTGACTGAGAAGATTTCTTACTCGGACCCGGAGTCCGAGGCTGTGGGGACTAACTCCTACCCAGCAGCAGAATCCGTCAGGCAGGGGATTTCAGGTCCTCTGGCCAAGAAACCCGAAGGCACGGTCACACGCATGGGACCAGCACCGCCGTCGTGGAGCGGAAGCTACTAGAAGGCCCCGAGTCACCGGCCATACGGGTGAGCACCACACGGTACACTCAGGGACGTGGGCTACTTATACTCGCCTTTAGCAAGGTAGCCAGAAGAGTACAGTCAGTTTGGGAGGCCTACAACTCCGCCTGGCCAGGGGAGATCCCATCTGCTCAAGGACTGACCAGGCCCCAATCGCTAGCCAGTACTCCGGGAGGGTCTATCGTTGTCACCAGTAAAGACCCTGAACTACACCGTACCGTCTCTGAGTGTTTCCTGCTACCCCCATCATCCACGTCGGCTGACCTGAGGCCATACCCCTCCCGTTGGGGGTTATACTATCACGCTGCACAATCCTACCACCGGCCTCAGCGGTCTGCCCTGCAGCAGCAGCTCCTTAGCTGTACTCAACGGGTGGCGTAGTCGTCCAACATCTACCGCTAATACAGCGCCACTTAGTCTGACTCCCTGGGCACGGACCGGATCACCGCCACGAGACTACAACCCTCAAGAGATCCGGCTCCGGGTAAGCTCCCGCATGCGCAACGCAGCGCGACACAGGCCCAGGGGCGCGTCATAAGCTCTTATGGTTAGCGGGTTCCTATCTCTCTCTCTCTCCTGTAGAGTGTAAGATCTTCTGGTCAGTGGGGTTCTCTCTCTCTCTCTTCTCCTCCATATCTATTTTCCAATCAATTACAAGCTTTCTATTATTGAGATTCGTGTGAATCAAATCCTTGGGGCAGGTTCGGCAAAGCCAGGGATTTTTGAAATTCAAACATCAGCTCATCTCTAATATTCTATGCTCTCAAAAGTATTGTTTTAACAATCGTGCTGCATTCATAGAACATGTGTCGGAGTATTTAAACAGGTTACTGGCCTCCAATCAAGGCATTGAACATGATTATCTCTTTTTCTAGCAAAGCAGAAAGTTGATGAATGAACTTATTGTAAAAGTGGTGAAAATCGACTAAGATGTGTTGAAAGTAACTAAACTTTTTAGTGTCACCCGTTCTACTGTGTGTTTAATTTTATGCAGCTCTTAGTCATACATACTGTATAATTGGCATAGCCAAACCTTTGTACTTTAGGCCATGAGTTTTCCTTTGCCGGAGATCCTTATGATACATTCTTACAAAGGCAATTCTTTAATATTCAGTGAACTGTCTGGTAAACATTTTCTCCAACTTCCCTATTATTGGTTTCATCGCGAAAAGTTTTATACTTCTTGTTTCCATTTTCCATCTTTTTTAAATCGATGGGAAGACTGACGGGGTAAAAGGACAATCAGTTCCTCCCTGTCATCCATTCCTCTTCTTCATTCTTTGTATTTGACTTTAAAGCCTCATTTCTGTATGTAGTATCGTGAAGCTGTGAATTGCTTGGCTTAACATCACTCCGTGTACATTGTCGTTAGTGATTGTACCAAGAGCTGGTTTTCATATCTGTCAGTAACTGCTGAATTATTAACCTCGTCAAGGCAAATGAGTGTATGTCAGGGTCCTCTGGCAGCTAATGGGAAGAACAGTTCTATGGCTATGTATCAAGTATGCAGGAATGCCAGCCATGTGCTATTCCCTCCGGCAGAGAATGGATTAGGTCATTCATGTTTTCAGCAAATAGTATTATAGCCATGGAGAATGTCAATAATGCATTATTATCGCACATTTAAATGTATTTATGAAATACAATTTTACAGCTTCCGCGGCAATTTATGGAGTTAAATGCAAGACCAATTTAACACCGTTTAATAGGTTTAAGATTTGCATTTAAATATCCATTTTATTTTTGTTCTCTTTAAGAGTTTACACGCATGGCTGCACTATGAGTCCCTGCACGATCTGAGTTGTATGAAGCCATAATATGGCACCCATTGACCTTTCCAAGGCCATTGCATATGCAATAGAGCCCCCATCAGACATGTGTAACATATACTCTGAATATACCATAAATTTCCCAAATGGAAATAAACCTAAATGCCATTACTACAAGGGAAAAATATCTCTATAGTGATTTACTAAAGCCTCGTGTGGCAAAAAATCGGGTGCTATTGGATAAATTTGACTAATTTCTAGTGCCGCTATGTGTTTCCATAGACTTAAAGAGGTATTCCCATCTCCAAGATCCTATCCCAATATGTAGTAGGTATAATAATAATAATATTAACAAATACCTCTAATTAGAAATGTAGTATAGTTCTTCTGATTTGTTATGTCGCTTAGCCCATGTGCAGGGCATTGCAGTATCTTAGGTATCCATGGTTGTGACCATTAACAACTAACTAACTGTCACTATATGAGTGATCATAACCATGGATAACTAAGCTACTAATGCCCTGAACATAGGGTAAGCAACATAGCTAATCAGAAGAACTATACTACATTTCTAATTGGAGGTATTTGCTAATATTATTATTTTGCCTACTACATATTGGGATAGCCTCTTGGAGATGGGAATACCCCTTTAATGAAAATATACACATTACATCACATATTTAAAGGATATGGACACTTTTGAGATTTTTTTTTTCAACTCCAATTCCAAAAAAGTTGGGATGCTGTGTAAAATGTAAAGAAAACAAGAATGCAATAATTTGGTATGTTAGATATTTTTCTGTTTCATTTTTAAAAAAAGTGAACTTTTTTTAGAAATTGATGGCAGCAACACATCTCTAAGTACGGATAGGCTAAACAAAAGGCTAGATAAGTAAGTGGTATTAAAGGGAATCTGTTACCCCCTGGCACTTATCTACCTCTACATCCAACACCACACTTCTCCCACCAGAGGGGGCTAGAAGGCACTAGGTGCTGCCCCTACTGGAGGTTGGGAGACTGGGGAACCAAGAGATAGGGGAACCAAATTAGTGGGTGAGGGTGGAGGATTCACATTTTAGTGACACTGTCAATTTCATATTTAATACACAGCCATCTTGGCTCTTGGTTCTTTGACTGTCTTCTATCGTGACCTACCTCCCTGAGCGTGGATACTGTGTGAGCCTGCAGAGGATGGAGGCACGACCCTCGTACCCCGGCCTTGGGACGAGGGGCAGGCTGCAGACGATGTATGTCTCAGCCCGGTCAGGGACCATGACCAAGAAGGCCCGGAGCTTAGGAGTGTAGCTCCACAGAAAATGGATCCCGGGGAGGATGCAGACGGAGCGGAGTACGCCACCTGTCCTCGCCTACCTGATCTATTCAGAGGGATTCCGGCTGCAAGAGGGGAACCGGCCCCCGACACCTGACCTTGCTACTCTACGTCCTGGTCAGGGAAGTCCGGTAGGCCCTGAGGATCCCACCGGGTAACGGAAGGAGCGGAGCTGCCACCCATACCCTTTTTCTGAGTGAAGTTCAGAGGGAGACCCGGCCTATCAACACACACACAGACAGGAAAGGACCCGGTCTGAAGTTTAGGAACACTCTGGTGCGGGGCCCTGATTGAACACTGGATTTACTCGGAGGTTGTCGGACCCCCATTCCTGGTGACCGCAGAACTCCGCGAGGAGCAGGGAGAAGCCTTGCAGCTGTACTCTTCACCGAGAGTAAAAAACCCTGGAAGTCAACCCCTATGGCCTCCAGACTCTTTATTCTGCATTACACCGCACTACGCAGCACCAGACCTCCTAGACTATTACCCCCTCCATCCTGTCTCTCTCTGCCCTGAGGCCCCTTCTCCACCTGTGGGGAGTAGTAAAAACAACGGCTGCCATAACATCCTGCCTCAGCGGACTGCAGCAGCGCTGGTGGCCTTCACCAGGTGCCACAGGTGGCGTAGTCGAGATCAGCCACTCAACCTGGATAAGCCCATCCTTCTTTTCTCAATGTGACGGCCCTGGGCACGGAGCGGGTTCCGGGCCACGGCTGCACCCCATCTACCACACAGGACCCGGCTCCAAGTCCCCCATCTCCCAGGGTAGGGCTTCCATCATTGAGCGAGCGTCACAGATGCACGCTGATGCGGGTGTTGATTTTTCAGGCGTTCCCGCCCAAACAATGCTCTGTCTTCTGGCGGCAGCGGGCGGTCTCTGGTTTTACCCGCTGAGCCCCTAGTCCATAAAACGGCACCTCACGTGCCTGGCTCCACCGACCCTGCATCTCTTCTCTAGTCGGCTTGACTCCTCCGGTCCACTGCACTCGGCTCTTGCTCCCAGTCCTGGAGCCAGGAGCCTGGACCCTCTCACGCTGCTCTGCTGAGCCGGATCCAGCTCCGCTTTCCCGCGCAAAACGTACTCGTCTCTTCCTCCCTCTAGTCACACCAGGTGTCCCTCTGTCACCTGAACTCTCAGCTCTCTCTCTCGACACACACCTTGCTTCCCTGTCATATGACTCCTCTGCTTGCAGTCTGTCTTCCCCCTGCAACAAGAGGTACGGCCCCGGCAGTTCCGGATCCCTTGCTCTGAAAGTACTTACACCCCGGTCTTCCCCCTTACACCTGTGTGTCTCATATTAGAGGTCTTGTTGCTGTGAAATGTCTTTTTATTCCTACACGTTTCTGATGCTTGTGGGCCCGGGGCCTGGAAGAAATCCCTGCCTCCTGTGGTAATTGTAATATTCTGCCCCCCCCTGAATGTCACAGTGCCCTGTGATGTGCAGTTGCCATGGCCAAATCTGGGTACTGTGACATGCAGGGGAGGGGGAAAACATTGAAATTAGCTCAGTAGGCGGGGATTTCTTGCCGGCCCCGGGCATGTTAGAGAGGCAGAGTCTCTCAAGGGCAAAGATGGTCAGGTGATCACCAATCTGTGAACAACTGCTTCTAAAAATTGAGGTGGAATTTCAGAAAAATGTTCCTTAATGTTAAATTGCAAAGACCTTTAAATATCCCACCATCTGCAGAATATAATATCATCAAAAGACTCTGAGATACTGGAGAAATATGGGCAGAAGGGATGAGGTTGACAGTCAATATTGAAGGCTTGTGATCTATGGGCCCTTAGGCAGCACTGCATAAAATGCAGGCGTGATTCTGTCATGCAAATCACTGAATGGACTCAGGATTATTTCCAAAAATCATTCTCAAAGTTCGGTGTGTAATCCAAAAATGAAAGCTAAAGCTCCATAATGCAAAGAAGCCATATATCAACACAGTCCAGAAATGCTGCTGTCTTCTGTCATCCAAAGCTCATTTAAAATGGACTGAGGCAAAATGAAAAACTGTTCTGTGGTCAGATGAATCACAATGTGAAATTCTATTTGAGAACCACGATCGTTGTGTACTGTGGACTCAAGAGCAGGAGGACCATCCAGCTCATTATCAGCCCACACTTCCTGCATCTCTGATGGTATGGGGGTGCATTAGTGCCTATAATATGACCAGATTACACCTGAAAGGCGCTACCAATGCTGAGGATTATATACACACGTGGTCAAAATTGTTAGTACCCCTTTGTTTAATGAAAGAAAAACCCACAATGGTCACAGAAATAACTTGAATCTGACAAAAGTAATAATAAATTAAAAATCTATGAAAATGAACAAATGAAAGTCAGACATTGCTTTTCAACCCTGCTTCCACAGAATTTAAAAAAAAATTAAACTCATTAAATAGGCCTGGACAGAAATGATGGTACCCCTGAAAATAACGTGAGAAAAGGGACATGTTAAATCAAGTTGTGTCCACTAATTAGCATCACAGGTGTCTACAATCTTGTAATCAGTCAGTGGGCCTGTATATAGGGCTACAGATACTCACTGTGCTGTTTGGTGACATGGTGTGTGCCACACTCAACATGGACTAAAGGAAGCAAAGGAAAGAGTTGTCTCGAGATTAGAAAGAAAATTATAGACAAGCATGTTAAAGGTAAAGATTATAAGAACATCTCCAAGCAGCTTGATGTTGTTGTGACTACAGTTGCACATATTATTCAGAAATTTAAGGTCTATGGGACTGTAGCCAACCTCCCTAGACTTGGCCGCTGGAAGAAAATTGATGACAAATCAAAGAGAAGGATAATATGAATGGTAACAAAAGAGCCTGGAAAACTTCTAAAGAGATTAAAGGTGAACTTCAAGCTCAAGGAACATCAGTGTCAGATCACACCATCCATCGTTGTTTGATCTAAAGTGGACTTCATGGGAGACGACCAAGGAGAACACCATTGTTGAAAAAAAATCATAAAAAAGTCAGACTGGAATTTGCCAAACTACATGTTGACAAGCCACAAAGCTTCTGGGAGAATGTCCTATGGACAGATGAGACAAAAATGAAGTTTTTGGCAAGGCACATCAGCTCTATGTTCACAGACGGAAAAATGAAGCATATCAAGAAAAGAACACTGTTCCTACTGTGAAACATGAAGGAGGCTCTGTTATGTTCTGGGGCTGCTTTGCTGCATCTGGCACAGGGTGTCTTGAATCTGTGCAGGGTACAATGAAATCTCAAGACTATCAAGGAATTCTAGAGAGAAATGTGCTGCCCAGTGTCAGAAAGCTTGGTCTCAGTCGCAGGTCATGGGTCTTGCTACAGGATAATGACCCAAAACACACAGCTAAAAACACCCAAGAATGGCTAAGAGGAAAACATTGGACTATTCTGAAGTGGCCTTCTATGAGCCCTGACCTAAATCCTATTGAGCATCTTTGGAAAGAGCTGAAACATGCCGTCTGGAAAAGGCAACCTTCAAACACGAGACAACTGGAGCAGTTTGCTCATGAGGAGTGGCCCAAAATACCTGTTGAGAGGTGCCGAAGTCTCATTGACCGTTACAGGAATCATTTGATTGCAGTGATTTGTTCATTTTCATAGATTTTTAATTTATTATTACTTTTGTCAGATTCAAATTATTTCTGTAACCATTGTGGGTTTTTCTTTCATTAAACGAGGGGTACCAACAATTTTGACCAAATGTGTAGAGGATCATGGAAGGCCTTACATATTTCAGCAAGACAATGCAATACTCATATTGCATCCATCACAACAGCATGGCTAAGCAGAAGAAGAGCTCAGGTGATGAACTGGCCGCATGCAGTCAAGGCCTTTCACCAATAGAAAACATTTGGGTCATTATGAAATGAAAAATGAGGCAAAGACCCCGGACTGTTAAACTGCAAGAATCCTACATCAGACCAGAATGGGACAATATTCCTTTCCCAAAATTCCAGCAGTTTGTCTTCTCACTTCCCAGACTTTTTCAAAAAGAAGAGAGGATGCTACACAAGGGTAGGCATGGTCCTGTCCCAACTTTTTTGAGATGTGTTGTTGCCATCAATTTCTAAATAAGTCATTTTTTTCAAATCAAATGCAAACATGTCTACCTTTCACCTTCTGACCTGTGTTCTATGCTCTGTCGTGAATATAATATGGCAGTACTCATATCATTGCAGTCTTCTCTTTACATTTTACACCGCTTTTTTTGTACTATATTTTTCAACAAATTGTCTAGATAATACAGCCTTCTAAAAATCGACATTACCAATGATTGATCAAACTTTGCACCAACCATTTATTGCTTCCTGAAAAATTCTCTCATAATAAAGCCAGAAACATGTTTGGAACATTTGGAGGGATGCTAGTTCTTACAGGCCCACTGTCCCACCATCATTAATTTATATACTAACTGGTGGGTTATAATCATGAAATGGCCTCCCTGTTGCTGGGCATGAGACAGCTGACTCAGTTGTTGCATGTTGCTACCTTAATTTGCTTAATAGGTGAGAAATCAACAGATTTTCTTGGAGGGAAAATTCTGGCCAAAAAGCACTGACAAGCATCAGCGATCCACGTAGGTAGGGATACTTATAACTGTATGCGGATCATTCCTTTTAAATAGGATCTACCACTCTCCAGAAACGGGTTGGCTCAGTGCAGTAGCAACACATATTCAAAAACGATGCAGAATAGACACATTTTGCAACTCTTGCTTTTTCATACAAGATGTCTGTCCTTGCCTTGAGTTTATGATTGTTGGTGAATACTATGAAACTATTGAAAGTTTACGTAAATCCATCTCTCTTAAACAGTTTCTCAGTGGATCTTCTCATCTAGGACATTATAACTTGTTGACAGGATATGGCAAATGTCGATTAGATGTGGGTTCCACGGCTCACATATTTGTCAAGATTGGGACCCTATCGAGTGCTGTTAGAATGGAGAGATGGCCGCTTTATATCTTCTATTCATATCTTCGGGAACTCCAAAGATCACCAGAAAATCTAGAAAATCTCTGAGCAATCACCAGTTATCTCTGGATAACCCCCTCTCCCCTTCATTTTGTTAATCCTGATGAAGAATGGTTACTTCCTTTTAATTTACTCATTTTGAAAGTTGGCACTTATCTAATATGACTAGCTGGTAGAGACGAGTGAATCAATTTGATGCAAATTGAATTTGTGTTAAATTTTAGGAAATTCGCAGGACCCGACAAAGTTGAACAATTTGCAATTTGATTAGCGTCACTTTTTTAGACAACGCAGAGGATTTCCTCAGTCACAAAAGCATCACATGACCTCAAGTTCATCTGGGTGAGCTTCCCAATAATGCCTTACAGCTACCTATCACCTCATACTGTATAGCACAGCCATGGCATAGTATAACTCATCACATAGTATAATTTATCTTATCGTAGCCTGTATAAAAGGTGAGGTAGAGAATGCAGCAACCATTTTGAGGTGGATCTGTTTATTGAGAGGATGTCACAGCTCAGAGCTTAACATTATAAATAAGGAGAACACCCCCAACCCCCCAAAAACTATGAGTATACTGCATAGATTGTGTGTGACAAAACAGCAGTGAAGAATGGTTGCCATCTGCGTCACAACACGATTATGTTACCTCTGACACCGACACCATCAGTTTCAATCAATGTACTGCACTGAACAGTCTATCTGATTAAAAATGACTAAGAGGGATTATTCTAGCACCATTATTAATTCTAAAAAACATAAGTATGTCAGTGCACTTTATTATTAAATGGGCTGATGGTTACTACCAGATTACCATTCGTTTCTATGGTGAAGTCACTTTGACAATACTAAGGCTGCATTTGCATTAAGGAGCTTGAAAGGGATTGGATATAGTCAAAGGAGACATCAGAGTGTTGTATATGCCGTTAAAGGGAAATTGGAGTGCCTGGAAATAAAAGATTTTTGAAAAATTTGCTGAAGCTGAAAAATTTGAATTTGAAAACATTCTATTACTTCTTCTAGGTAGATTACACGGCAGACTACCTGCTTTTCTACATTTACAAGCTCTGGATTAAAGAGTTTTCACTGTATTAATACAAATATGAAGTTTCATGTACTTGAAACTCTTAGATCTAAGACATCTGGGCTGCTTGCGTTCCAGGACCCAACATTACTGGCCGCATCTGGAAACACAGAGTGTTACAGAATATCAAGTAATGATTTAAGCACTGTGCCACCCTGGGGAAATCTCTGAGTAATGACTGCGCTGAAGTAACTGCTGTCTGCTGTGACAAACCATAGAAAGCGTGGAAGCAGATTTGCTCTATTAAGGATTTAAAGCAACCAACAGACGAGCTCACTCTTCCAATCATCCCCATTAATACTTTTCTTCAAATCAGCAAGTGCAATTGCCAGTGAGCATTGGCTTCTCGTAGATGTCACCGCCATCATAGGGTCTTTACGGCTTGTGTTTTATTTACAAGCTCCGCACGGTAAATCATAATTACAAGCAGCATTTCAGTGCTAGAGATCAGCAGATGTTCCATTATTAGCAGACACTGCAAAATATTAACTGTTCAGATGTAAAGATGGATCGCACGCCAGCAGCTCAGTAACAGGGATTATTTACAGTCAGTGTAGTAACGCTCGGCGGGAAGTCCACCAGCTGCGCATCCCAGACATCAATCTGCACTTCCCTCCACCTGGGACTTACTCTTTATATACAGACAGGTGAACAACAGCAGTGGGTTAGAACATGTTTGTATGGCTAGATACACCATATTAATACAGTGCAAATTGCCCTGCACGGATGTTTGCATTGCTACCGGCGACACGTCTGCAAATCTTTAAACTTATTGGGCATCATACGTCAGTCACTGCACACCAGAAACTCATAAATTATGACCCATGCGGGATGCAACTCTTTATTTTTCAAGTATATTTTTAAACCAGTTACAAAATAACAATATATAACAAAAATAATACAAGGTATATTTAAAAAATCTATATAAACAACAGATATGTAAAATGTGCTACTATTGATGCATTGTAATCATAATCAAGGGGTTTCATACAATGGCTCCCAAGTCATCATTTGTTATCTTTTTTTAAAACCATTTTCTTGTCTTGTTTTTCTTTTTTTGCACTTTTTTTCATTAAAATGAGTATGGGAGTACAAATTCAAAAAGTTTTGTGACATTTCAAAAAGTTTCAAGTGATAAATTAGCTGAAAAAAATCTGGATAATGAAAATAAAACCCGCATTCAAGAAAACCTAAAAATTGCTGAGGATTAAGGGGTCATTCACACGTCAGTTTTTCACGTACGAGTGATATCCATTTTTTTCGCGGAATGCACCAGAAATCCGTTCGTGTTTTTTTCAGGGATAATTTGTGGCTATAGCTATCTGACTTATTCTTTATAACAGTTTTCTAATAAATATTGAAGATTTTTCCTCTGTCTGAGCTGGATATAATTCTTTTTGGATAACGGAAGGATGATATTTAGGGTTAAATGATGATAGAAGTGGTTTCCGCCAGTGTCTCATGCACTGCGGACTCTCGGTGGCTTGGTGTTATTCTTCTCTTGGCGTGTGCCTACTGGGATCATTTTCGCAATGATTTCCTCAGGCTTCTCATAATCCTCTGCTGGATGTCTGCAGTAACAATGGCTGGTCAAACGCATGGTTTTATTTATTTATTTTTTTTAAGGCATCCAACTCGTGTCATGCCCGTTCCCATTATTACATGTACAGTACAGACCAAAAGTTTGGACACACCTTCTCATTTAAAGATTTTTCTGTATTTTCATGACTATGAAAATTGTACATTCACACTGAAGGCATCAAAACTATGAATTAACACATGTGGAATCATATACTTAACAAAAAAGTGTGAAACAACTGAAAATATGTCTTATATTCTAGGTTCTTCAAAGTAGCCACCTTTTGCTTTGATGACTGCTTTGCACACTCTTGGCATTCTCTTGATGAGCTTCAAGAGGTAGTCACCGGAAATGGTCTTCCAACAATCTTGAAGGAGTTCCCAGAGATGCTTAGCACTTGTTGGCCCTTTTGCCTTCACTCTGCGGTCCAGCTCACCACAAACCATCTCGATTGGGTTCAGGTCTGGTGACTGTGGAGGCCAGGTCATCTGGCGTAGCACCCCATCACTCTCCTTCTTGGTCAAATATCCCTTACACAGCCTGGAGGTGTGTTTGGGGTCATTGTTCTGTTGAAAAATAAATGATGGTCCAACTAAACGCAAACCGGATGGAATAGCATCTTAAAGCTCATGAAGAGAATGCCAAGAGTGTGCAAAGCAGTCATCAAAGCAAAAGGTGGCTACTTTGAAGAACCTAGAATATAAGACATATTTTCAGCTGTTTCACACTTTTTTGTTAAGTATATAATTCCACATGTGTTAATTCATAGTTTTGATGCCTTCAGTGTGAATGTACAATTTTCAAAGTCATGAAAATACAGAAAAATCTTTAAATGAGAAGTTGTGTCCAAACTTTTGGTCTGTACTGTATACTGCTTCCTGCCGGAACAGAAAAGTCTGGAAAGTGAACAGTGTGTTTTTGTAAATGAGTCTGTGTGTACATCGGTCTCTATTATCAAAATGTCATATTGGAACTGTGCAGAGAGATACTCGACTGGCATGAAGAAGACTATGGACCTCATCCATTTCTTACACTGTTCTGATAAAATGAAACTGAGCTCTGATTGTTAGCTATGAGTAATAAAGTTAGTTTTAGGCCTCATTCAGACGTCCGTTTTTTGCGTACGAGTGCCATCCGTTATCCACGGACAGCACTCATACCTGTGATAGTCTATGGGGTCATTCACGTGTCTGATTTTTTTTACCTCTGACTGAGTGATCTGTGGGAAATATCAGAGATGCACCCAACTTTGATCCAAGAGTCGAATCAAAATCGGTAATGTAAGTCAATAGGTCCATGAAAAAATTGGACCACACTCGGATGACATCAGGGATTCTCAGAATGAAGGAGGTGGAAAACATTTGATTTTTTTCATTTCTCTGATTACAAGAAAATTGGATGACACTCAGACCACACTTTTCTCAAACTCCGATCAGAATAATCAGTCGGTTTGTCTCGTGCGTGGAAAAAACTGACGTCTGAATGAAGCCTTACTGTCAATGAGTTCTGATGAATGAGGTCCGATTCACATAAGGGCTCATTCACATCTTTGTTTTTAGTGTACATGTGAATGAGCCTTACGTCACTTGTACCTATAAGGCCACGTTTACATAATCAGTATTTTACATCAGCATTTGAAAGCCAAAACCAGGAGTGGGTGAGAAATGCAGAAGTGGTGACGTGTTTCTATTATACTTTTCCTTTAACTGTTTCACTTCTGGTTTTGGCTTACAAATACTGATGCAAAATACTGACCAAATACTGAACGTGTGAATGTGGCCTAAAAGTGAATGTGCTGCTTACACGTCAGTGATTTTTCGCAGAACAAGAGGTCCATGCAAAGTTGACACATGTCTGATATTGATCTGAATATCGGATCAAAATCGACAATGCAAGTCTATGGGTCTGTGACAAAAATTGGACCGCACTCGGATGCCCTCTGGGTACTGCCCATTTTTCATGGACTGATAGGAAAAGATAGAGAAACTTTTTTTCATTATTGCTCATCGGAGAAAAACTGAAGAAAGTCTGAGCAAATCTAGATGGTAAAAACTAACGCACTGACCAAACTCTGATTAAGCTCGAACCGATTGTCTCGTTCAAGAAAATCAGTGACGTTTGATTGAGCCCTTAGTGAAACAAGGGTCCAATTTTCATGGTCCACACTGTACTAAAATCATTTATACACATAGTAATGGGAGAGTTTTAACGATATAGGTATTCGCTATGTAAAATGTTGAACTAATTGAGAGGAAACGAGAACTTACGCCGCGACTTAAAAAAAGAACATGTCATTAAACAAATAGGGCTGGTAATTGCAATTTCAGTATATTAATGTGCCATCATCACAGAAAAATTGTGTAACTTGAAAATTTCACACAAATATTATCGCAAGGGAAGAAAAAGCCGTAATAATTACTTTTCTAAGTGTTTATGAAGTGTCTGTGAAATATTTTACTTCTATACTTTTCTTTCCGAGTCCAAAAAAAAATTCTGCATTTATTTCTGCTCTCACAGATGTGCTTTATAAATTATACATAAAGGAATTCAATGCCACAAAAGTTCTCCATCTCTCTCTCTATATATATATATGCTTTGAATAATTTTATGTTTAAAGTTGAATTTTTTATGTAGCCATAAATGTGTAAGTACAGCACGGAAAATGGTATAAAAATTAAAGAATACCAATGTATGCATTAAAATGGACTCTTTATATTTATCCATAAGCTGTGAAAGGAAGTACAGAATGCTAAAAGATATTTTTAACATTTAACTTCTGCCATAGGAAGCCTTGGGGCAATGCAAGTCAGATCTACAGTACATTAAGGCTAATGTCAGCCACCTTAAAGTGCTCCTACTGGCAGACGCCTGCTGTGAATATTTTAGCATTTGCATGGATTTTTCCAGAGATTAGTACAAGTAAGGTAAGATCACTGCAGCTCAGAACTCTATTCTTAGCTTATGTATTTAACCACAGGGTTATACTTTTTAGTTTTTCGGGTTCTTTACTTTTCAAGTAGCAATTTTCAAACTTAGCAGTTGGAACCTGTAAAGTAGAAAGAGCAAGAAATTTGTAGACGTTAGGGGTCAGTCACTTTATCGTCTCTGTTTATTAAGCTCTTCAGACTCCAAAGCATTATAAATGGAGAATTTGTAAGAAGTTGAAAAAAATTTAAAAACGATTATATTCACCGGTTCTAGACCACTCTCTCACCTATCTTGAGGTTGCCGCTGTCCATCCATTCCTCTGTTCGCATAAAAACACTTTTTCGAAAGGCCTTCAGGCTGGATCTGGGCATCAAGTAGTCACGTGTGCCACTATGCCCTTCAACAACTTGTGCTGCATGACACATGACCGCACTAAGTCTTATCAGAGCTGCAAGATTGGAACCAAAGCCTTATCTGAAGACCAGTCTACTTAAGGGGAGTGGAACACCAGTTGTGGAGCTGTAGCAACAGGATAAGGGAGTGGCAGATCTAGGACAGGTGGGTATAATGTTTTTTTATTAACCCCTTTTCAGCCCGCAAAAGAATTCAGGAAAATGACAGCTGATTTGGCTGCCATTTTGCTGGATTTTTGCTAATCGAATTCTGGAAAATTTGGATTCAAGTGAATCCAAATTTTGGGGAAAATTTGGAGAAAATCCTATTTGATTGATTCACTCATCTCTGATTACTTTAATAAATGTGTTGGGGATGTGATTTTGTGGTACTTACCAACATATATATATCGTAGAATGTTAGAGTTGGAGGGGACCTCTAGGGTCATCGTGGCCAACCCCCTGCTCAATGCAGGATTCACTAAACCATCTCAGACAGATGTCTGTCCAGCCTCTGTTTGAAGATTTCCATTGAAGGAGAACTCACCACCTCTCTCGTGGCCGCCTGTTCCACTCATTGATCACCCTCACTGTCAAAAAGTTTTTTCTAATATCTAATCTGTATCTTCTCCCATTCAGTTTCATTCCATTGCTTCTAGTGTTTCCATGTTCCATATTACAGGTTCTCCTTCAGTGCTTGTTGTTGCTGCCTTCTTCAGATTATACATTAATAATAGCCATAAAATGGAAGTGGAGGAGCATATGACCAGATCAGCCTCCTCCAGTTGAAAAAACAGCTTTCCCATGTGAGGCGATTTGCAACCAGAGGAGGCATATGTACAGGAATGGTCTCATGCTCCTAGTGGACAAACCCTTTTAATTTTAGGTATCCATTCATTCATAATGACAGTTCATACTTTTTGTTTGCTTTATACAATGCAGAGACCAAAAGGTGGATAAGCAACCTGATAGCAATAGCCACTAAATAAGGTAAGAATCAAAAGACAAAAAGTTAGGGACTGAGGTGGAGCACATGTCCAGATTTTATCACTGTCTAGAAGGATACCAGACTTTTCCATTAAATTATCATGAAAGCGTATTTCTGGCCAACAGCACTAAACTTAACTGACAGATTGGTAATTAGGAACTACAGGCCCACATCCAAAAGTTCTGGAAATGGACCACAGTGGATATTTTAGTATGCCTCCCCAAAGATAACTCAAAAATGTCTTATTCCCAAAAAGTAAAGTAACCAAGACATGCCCTGACATGTCCTAGCCTATGGTCCCTAATTATAAATATCCTGTAGGGAGGAAAAAGGACAAGAAACTGTGGACTTACATGCTTAACCTGTTATCTTTTGCAGCAGATGACATTACCGGGTGGACTGCTGCTGTAGACCATGAACAACTTCTTGTAGAAAATACTGTTACCAAAATAGTTGTAGAGCCATCCAAAATTAGAGTAGTATTATCCCTCCATTAATCTTGCAATCGGTGTGCATCTGACTAGCGGATTCTGTGAAATCTATACTTCAGTTTTTTCCATATGTCACAGTCATTTCACTGGTAAGTGGCTGCACGTACGTACACCAGGCAGCGAAGAAAACCAATGGTGGTTCCTCATTTTTGGAAATAGTGAGCATCAGAGAGGTTAGAGCCCACCAAACACAGTAAAATGGCAGTTTAAAGACGTAGTCAGGAGAAAGCCAACATGTTTGTGTCTTTTGTTATAACCACATAACACGTATAAGTTATGTCCTATTAACCAAAAGCTACTAGTAATGAAACAATATTCTGTTCAGCTTAAAAGTGTTGGTTTTCCAAAAGCGTGTACACGTGTGACATGA
This sequence comes from Phyllobates terribilis, assembly GCF_046119375.1. Taxonomy (NCBI): domain Eukaryota; kingdom Metazoa; phylum Chordata; class Amphibia; order Anura; family Dendrobatidae; genus Phyllobates; species Phyllobates terribilis. Next base: position 919,109,768 of record NW_027362762.1, read on the forward strand.
ACAGTGTGTGATAACTCGTGACAACAATTACAAGAAATGCGTTTAGATTACATTTTGTCAAGATCTTTAATAGTCTATTGGAAATGTCCTTAAAGGGATGACCCAAAGGGAAGTCTGCAAAAGTACAAAGACACTTCAGGCCATTTCAAGCGTTTTGATAAAGGTCCAAGAACATCAGAGACTAGGGATCCATGGTGGTGACTTTTCTTTTATTACTTTGTAGCAGAGGCGAGAAAGCCTTTAAGAGAACTCTTATATGATGCTTCAAATATGGAGAGAGACTGCCATCTGCTGGCCAGACACAGTCAAGCGGAACCAAGATATACAGGAGAAGTTGAAGAGAGAGCAGATTTAGATGCTGGACCCGATCAGGTTACTTCCAGGAAGGAGTTCCTGGAGATAAGAGGCCAGCGCACCAAGCCTGAGGAGTTTTTGGCGCCAAGCAGCAGAGAGGAGGAGATGTGTTCTCTGCGTGCTGAGAAGCCCCGCGTGGCAGGCCTAAGCCAGAGGCCTGTGAGGTGCCACAGCCAGGCACCGGTGGAAGAGATCCAGATCCCTCACAGATGTGACCCGAGTGCTGTGCCTGCTGAGGAGACGCGGAGCCTGCTTGCGGTGCTGAGTGAGTTCGCGGAACCCGACGTCGCCCGCCGACAGACGAGGTCTGGACCCCCCTACCCAAGGCTTGAGAGATTGCCTCCAACAGCAAAGAAGAGAGGAGTTGAGAGACGGCTGTCCCAGGAAAGTCACGCCAGTGAAAGCAGAGGAGCTGCATTCGTGAACAGGGCCGTCACTTCTACTGTTCACTCACGGTACCGGGGCCAATTGGGTTTAGGTACTCAGGTTGGGAGGGGAACGGTTGGGGTTAAAGAAGCTCAACGTGATCTAATTGAATTTGTCCAGAAAAGACTTTCGCCCTAGCGGGAATAATCGGTGACCCCCGCTAGGGCCATATGCAGAGTTAAAGAACTCACGTGGTGTCCCCCATGATTGAGGGCACCACATTACTTTGAGAGACTTCGTATTTTGCTAATATTTCAAATTACTGTTCATTACCCTTGTTGCCAATCCCTTGTTCAGAATACCTGTTATATATATATATATAAACTGTTTATATTCATCTCTGACTGTTCTCACCTTGTGTCTCTGTGCGTTGCATTCCAGCACCTGCATTACATTTGGCGTAGTCAGCAGGATGCAACATTCAGACGCAGAGATGGCGGAGCAGCCTGTGACTGGGTCCGGCCGGAGCCATATACCCCTGGGGGCTATGCTCAGCCATCTTCCCAAGTTCACGGGGGATGGCATGTCACTGTGGGACTGGGTAGAAAGACTGAGAAGTATGCTACGTATGTATCCCCTCGATCCCCTAGCCCAGGCGGAACTGGCCCTCCTAACCCTTGATGGAGAGGCCCGGCAGACTGTGATGTACCGCCCACCCGAGGACCGTGACACCGTGGACAAAGTGATAAAAATTCTAGAGGACATGCACGGTGACACCACAGATCTTGGACACTTGCACCTACGGTTGTTTCAGCGGGTCCAAGGGGAAAATGAGACCATAAATCAGTATGTTAATGCATTGCAGGAAGTGACGGCTCATATCACTAAGAAGGCTCGAGACGGGAACCGAGGACTGGGACCATTAGATGAAGTGTTGAGTGACCAACTGATTGCTGGCTTGAAAGACCCTTCCCTGAGGCAGATCTTGAAGGAGCGGCTGCGTTTGAGCCCTGATCTGGGCTTCCTGGAGGTAGGGGCTGATGCTAGAGTCCTGGAGAAAGAAGTTCCTGTACTCAAAGCCACAGTTAGAAGTCATGAGGCAATTGCCCCTGGATTCACCAACGAAGAGCCTGATTGGATACGGGAAATACGTCAGGAAATTCGAGATATTCGGGGTGAATTGAACGCTATCAGAAAGACCCCTGCTGCCCCCTTGCCGATGGACCATACCGCCCAACGTGGACGGAGACCAGAGCGTGAAAGACATTCCTACCAGGTGCCAGCACGGCATGTACCCGACCTATCGGTAGAACGAGGACCAGAGTGTTGGACCTGCGGCGGTAGGGGGCATATCTCCAAAGACTGTCCAAACCGAGAAAGGAGGAGGAGGGGACAGCCGTTAAACTAAAACGCCCCACGGTTGTGGAGCATACCGTGGGGTCTCGAGCTTCAGAGAGTGGAAGAGGGAGCTCTGAAGACATTGTCTCCGAGAGGCCCATTATCTGGGCTGAATTTAATGGGCAGCGGATCCGCTGTCTAATGGACACCGGGTCTCAAGTGACCACTATGCCTGAGACGTATTTCCAAAGTCACTTTCCTGAAGTTGCTCGTTCCTGGCGGGAACCCACTGTCAAACTGGTGGCGGCTAATCAACTACCTATCCCAGTAGCGGGAGTAGTATGGATGTCTGTCCGGACATGTGGAAAGGACCTCGGTCGGAAAGGGATCGCACTGACCACAGGGCCCGGAGGCGATGGGCCCATTGTAACCCTGGGCATGAATGTGCTGAAGGAGGTCGGACAGTTCCTGGCTGAGGGCTGTAACAAAAACAACTGGACCCGCGCCACTCGAGACCCAGCTAACAAGAGAGTATTCCAGCATCTCGTGCGGGTCAGTCAAATTCAAAAATTGCCCGCTACCTCTCAGTACCTTGGTAAGGTATCGATACCACCCGAAGCCACAATGACACTGCCAGTGGGACAGACTGTACTCACGTTACCGGTGCTGGCACATGTGTCCTTAGAAGGCGTGGACATTCAAATTTAACCAATGTAGGGAGAGGAAGCGCCCTCTGGACTCCTGGTTGCTCGGACCCTGGCCACCGTGCGGCAGGGTCGAGTGCCCGTGCGTTGCATCAATCTAAGTGGCAGGAGTTTACAGTTGTTGCCCTGACAAGAGGTGGCGCGAGTGTGTATAATGCCAGAGGCCCTTACCAGAGCTGACGCTATAGGGCTGGCACCTGTGTAAGGAGAGCCATGGACCCTGGAGGTGTCCCTCAACAGCTAGGAGAATGGAAGAGAACCCTTGGCTGGGCGCCACCTCTTGGAGAAAATGGAGGCTAATCTGACTGAGTTTTCTGCTGGACAAGTAAGGCAGATCGAACAACTTCTACAGCGATATCAGGGAGTGTTTGCACAACATGAAGACGATTTCGGGTGCACTCGGGACATTCAGCACGAAATACCCACCGGAAATACTGCTCCCATCCGAGAGAGATATTGGCAGATCCCGCCTCAAATGTACCAGGAGGTGAAAGAGCTGTTGGCCCACATGTTGCGGAACGGCGTGATCCGCGAAAGTCAGAGTCCTTTGGCGGCTCCTATCGTGCTGGTCCGGAAGAAGGATGGTACCCTGAGATTCTTTGTAGACTATCGGAAGCTGAATGCCTGTACAGTACGGGACTCCTATCCACTCCCCCGAATTGAAGAGTCTCTATCTGCGCTAGGAAGCGCCAAGTTCTTCTCTTCCCTCGACCTGGCCAGTGGCTATTGGCAGGTCCCAGTAGCTGAGAAGGATCGTCAGAAGACAGCTTTTATTCTCCCTATGGGCCTGTTTGAGTTCAATCGGATGCCGTTCGGGCTAACAAATGCGCCGGGAACCTTCCAAAGACTGATGGAGAGATGCTTGGGGGACCTCAACTTTGAAGCCACTTTAATATATCTGGACGATATAATTATCTATTCCGCTACGTTTGAAGATCATCTCCGCCGACTGGAACAAGTGTTAGAATGGCTTCAAAGGCACGGTCTGAAAATTAAGCCTCGTAAGTGTCGTCTCTTCAAGCGACAAATTGAATATCTGGGGCACACTGTGTCCAGTGCAGGAGCGCACCCCACTGTGGAGAAAGTAGCTGCCATGCAGAAGTGGCCCACACCCGCCAATCTAAAAGAACTGAGGGCATTTCTGGGGCTCGCTGGATACTACCGCAGATTCATTAAAGACTTCGCTAAGATTGCGATCCCGCTCAATGAATTGCTGAGAGGAACGTCTGGGGGAGCCAAGCGGCAGCCCATTCAGTGGGACCCACGACAAGAAGAGGCATTCCGAGCATTGAAAATGGCGCTAACGGATGCCCCAATTCTGGCCTACGCTGACTTTTTGCAGCCTTTTATGTTGTACACTGATGGAAGCTTGCATGGACTGGGAGCAGTGCTGGCTCAAGTGCAAGGAGGAAAAGAGCGGGTGATTGCGTATGCCAGCAGGTCGCTCCGAGATACGGAGAAGAATCCGGACAACTACAGTTTGTTTAAGCTGGAGCTACTGGCACTGGTGTGGGCCATGACCGAGAAATTTGCTGAGTTCTTGTCAGGGTCAGAAGTGCAAGTGCGGACAGATAACAACCCTTTGGCCCACTTGGAGAACGCCAAACTGGGCGCGTTAGAGCAGCGGTGGGTTCCAAGGATGTCCAAATACCAGTATAAAATCGCCTATCGGTCCAAGGCCCTGAACATTCATGCAGATGCCCTGTCCCGGGTCACTCAGACGGGGCCGAAGAGGGACAGAGATGAGGAGCTCGAAGGCGATTCCGGATTTCAGCCAGTTCGCCGCTGCCGTGGTCGACGCCCAGGAGACCAGAGAGGAGCCGAGGCCCACTCAAATTCTGGGCCGCTCAAGAGACGAGTGGATACATCTGCAACAATCCGACCCAGAGCTGGAAAAGCTGAGAGAATGGGTCGCCCTTGGTCAAAGACCAGACCAGGAAGCCAGAGCCGCTTCACTTCCAACTACCCTACAAATCCTAGACAAGTGGGAGAGGCTCTTCCTGAAGGATGGCTTGCTATGCCAAAGAATCCAGCTACCTCGAGAGTTTGATGTTACCTGGCAGGTAGTAGTTCCAGGAGCGCTGGTAATGCAGCTAGCCCAGGAAGCTCATAGAAGAGGTGCTTACTTCGGCATGGAGAAGACTTTTCGGTGGTTGCAACGGCTAGTGTATTGGCCTCAACTGCAGCAATAAGTCGAGGGGGTCTGCCGAACATGTCGCCAGTGCAAGTTGAACAAGCCCCCGGAACAAAGAACTCCCATTCAGACCATCCGAACTTCTGCCCCCTTGGAAGTCCTGATGATTGACTACCTGATGATAGGAACTTCATACAATGGTTATGGACACTGTTTAGTCATGACTGATCACTTCACCAAGTTCGCAGGAGTGACGCCTACTAAAGACCAGACAGCAGAAGCCGCAGCTAAGGCCATCTGTCAGGATTTCATCCAGATTTATGGGTGCCAAAAGCGAATACATTCTGACCAGGGGGCCTGCTTCCAAGGATGAGTGATGGATGAACTATACCGCATCTATGGGATCGACCGATCCCGAACAACGCCCTATCACCCTCAAGGGAATGGCGCATGCGAGCGCTTCAACCGAACCCTGTTGCAAATGTTGCGAACGCTGGAAGCGGACAAAAAGATGAAGTGGCCCGAATTTGTGTCTGAGCTGGTGTGGGTGTATAATAATCGAGTTCATGTGACTACTGCCTACACCGCTTACATGTTGCTGTTTGGAAGAAGTGGGCGAGAAATTACTGAACTGGAGCTAGACTCAGAAGACTCCGGCCCGGGCAGTAGCCCAAGTACCTGGATTCGAGAACACCAGTGCCGGCTCCATACAGTGAGAAGATTGGTTGCTCAGAAGTTTAAGGAAGTCGAGCATGCAGATCGGCCCCCGACCTCAGGTGGATCACTCCAGCCAGGAGACCGTGTACTGGTAAGGGTCAAACGATTTGGGAGTAAACTGGACCATCGTTGGGAGGCGATACCGTATCGGGTGGTGAAGAAGGTTCACCCAGACAACCCAGTCTACGAGGTTAGGCCCGAAGGGGATGACGCCGCGACACCCAGGGTGTTGCACCGCAATATGCTGCGACCTTGCTCCTCTGAAGCAGAAGCCTGTAACGAGGTTGGGCCCTCAAACGAATTGGCTGGAGTGCCACATACAGGAACCTTGGGGGATGAAGAAGGATGGGCCACGATGCAGTTGGGCCCATCAGAACCGTCGATGCCAACCCCGAGTGGAACCCAGAATGAGTCGAGAAGTGACTTGCAATCCCCAGTGGTTGATTCATCGGATATCCCGGAGTCACCTCCGCAGGAGGAGCCCCGCAGAACTGAGCGGGCTAATGCCGGAATTCCTCCTAACCGGTATGCTCAAGAAGAGTTTATCTGGTCTCAGATCCAGCAGAAAACGCAGGAGTGTGCTCAACTCTGAACTTGCACTGCCTGGAAAGAGACATCAATTCTGCAAGAAATCCACTCGCCCGAGGACTGGCAAACAAAAAGGAGGGAGGAATGTAGCAGAGGCGAGAGAGCCTTTAAGAGAACTCTTATATGATGCTTCAAAGATGGAGAGAGACTGCCATCTGCTGGCCAGACACAGTCGAGCGGAACCAAGATATACAGGAGAAGTTTAAGAGAGAGCAGATTTAGATGCTGGACCCGATCAGGTGACTTCCAGGAAGGAGTTACTGGAGATAAGAGGCCAGCGCGCCAAGCCTGAGGAGTTTTTGGCGCAAAGCAGCAGAGCGGAGAAGACGTGTTCTCTGCGTGCTGAGAAGCCCTGAATGGCAGGCCTAAGCCAGAGGCCTGTGAGGTGCCACAGCTGGGCGCCGGTGGAAGAGCTCCAGATCCCTCACAGATGTGACCCGACTGCTGTGCCTGCTGAGGAGACTCGGAGCCTGCTTGCGGTGCTGAGTGAGTTCGCGGAACCCGACGTCGCCCGCCGACAGACGAGGTCTGAACCCCCCTACCCAAGGCTTGAGAGATTGCCTCCAACAGCAATGAAGAGAGGAGTTGAGAGACGGCTGTCCCAGGAAAGTCACGCCAGTGAAAGCAGAGGAGCTGCATACGTGAACAGGGCCGTCACTTCTACTGTTCACTCACGGTACTGGGGCCAATTGGGTTTAGGTACTCAGGTTGGGAGGGGAACGGTTGGGGTTAAAGAAGCTCAACGTGATCTAATTGAATTTGTCCGGAAAAGACTTTCGGCCTAGCGGGAATAACCGGTGACCCCCGCTAGGGCCATATGCAGAGTTAAAGAACTCACATGGTGTCCCGCATGACTGAGGGCACCACGTTACTTTGAGAGACTTCGCATTTTGCTAATATTTCAAATTACTGTTCATTACCCTTGTTGCCAATCCCTTGTTCACAAAACTTGTTATATATACATTACAGACCAAAAGTTTGGACACACCTTCTCATTTAAAGATTTTTCTGTATTTTCATGACTTTGAAAATTGTACATTCACACTGAAGGCATCAAAACTATGAATTAACACATGTGGAATTATATACTTAACAAAAAAGTGTGAAACAACTGAAAATATGTCTCATATTCTAGGTTCTTCAAAGTAGCCACCTTTTGCTTTGAAGACTGCTTTGCACACTCTTGGCATTCTCTTGATGAGCTTCAAGAGGTAGTCACTGGAAATGGTCTTCCAACAATCTTGAAGGAGTTCCCAGAGATGCTTAGCACTAGTTGGCCCTTTTGCCTTCACTCTGCGGTCCAACTCACTCAAACCATCTGGATTGGGTTCAGGTCTGATGACTGTGGAGGCCAGGTCATCTGGCGTAGCACCCCATCACTCTCCTTCTTGGTCAAATAGCCCTTACACAGCCTGGAGGTGTGTTTGGGGTCATTGTCCTGTTGAAAAATAAATCATGGTCCAACTAAACGCAAACCGGATGGAATAGCATGCCACTGCAAGATGCTGTGGTAGCCATGCTGGTTCAGTATGCCTTCAATTTTTAATAAATCCCCAACAGTGTCACCAGCAAAGCACCCCCACACCATCACACCTCCTCCTCCATGCTTCACGGTGGGAACCAGGCATGTAGAGTCCATCCATTCACCTTTTCTGCGTCGCACTAAGACACGGTGGTTGGAACCAAAGATCTCAAATTTGGACTCATCAGACCAAAGCACAGATTTCCACTGGTCTAATGTCCATTCCTTGTGTTCTTTAGCCCAAACAAGTCTCTTCTGCTTGTTGCATGTCCTTAGCAGTGGTTTCCTAGCAGCTATTTTACCATGAAGGCCTGCTTCACAAAGTCTCCTCTTAACAACTGTTGTAGAGATGTGTCTGCTGCTAGAACTCTGTGTGGCATTGACCTGGTCTCTAATCTGAGCTGCTGTTAACCTGCGATTTCTGAGGCTGTTGACTCGGATAAACTTATCCTCAGAAGCAGAGGTGACTCTTGGTCTTCCTTTCCTGTGGCGGTCCTCATGTGAGACAGTTTCTTTGTAGCGCTTGATGGTTTTTGCAATTGCACTTGGGGACACTTTCAAAGTTTTCCAAATTTTTCGAACTGACTGACCTTCATTTCTTAAAGTAATGATGGCCACTCATTTTTCTTTACTTAGCTGCTTTTTCCTTGTCATAATACAAATTCTAACAGTCTATTTAGTAGGACTATCAGCTGTGTATCCACCTGACTTCTGCACAACACAACTGATGGTCCCAACCCCATTTATAAGGCAAGAAATCCCACTTATTAAACCTGACAGGGCACACCTGTGAAGTGAAAACCTTTTCCGGTGACTGCCTCTTGAAGCTCATTGTAAAGGGAAGTGTCCTAGGTTGTACATGTATATATGTATCTACATACTAGCCATGCTTGCAGATAAGTATACATGTATATATTAGCCCCCATCTCCTTATGTGTTTCAGTCTGCTTGCTGCTGTTGGGGGCAGGATCAACAAAATTTCCAGCCATGTACTAAAACAGGTTTTGCGAGTATGGCTGGACATGAACAAAGACCTTAGCCAGTGGGCGGGGAATAATACATAATTTCCTGTGCTGGACATAAAACCCCAGAGCACTCATGTGCTGGCCTCTTTTTTGGACTCTTTGGACTGTTGGAGAGATGGACATAACACATGGCTGAGTATCTCTCTTCCCTTGTAACTCTTTACTTACTAGCCCTACATACCCTGTACTAACCATATCCTTGTATCTGTATATATATATAGGGAAAGTTAGTATAGTTGGGTGGGCTGATATTGCATGAGTGATTAGGAAACATGGGTGGAAAATAGGTAATTGGGAATTGTGTATTGTTATTTTTATTGTGTACTGTGTTAGTGGGATAAATAGCAGTATATTAACTGTAGACTTTTGTGTAATAAATACCTTTTATTAGCACATGGTTTTGTCTCAGTTGGTATATAGTATAAGGCACAGATAATGTTAGTGGATATTAATTATTAATAATCAAGTTTGATGTTAATAGTTAATATCGGACCTCAATAGAGGTGTAGGAGAGTTCCCTCATTAATTACTGATATTTTTGGAGGGAAATCTCGCCCTTTAACACTCATCAAGAGAATGCGAAGAGTATGCAAAGCAGTCATCAAAGCAAAAGGTGGCTACTTTGAAGAACCTAGAATATAAGACATATTTTCAGTTGTTTAACACTTTTTTGTTAAGTATATAATTCCACATGTGTTAATTCATAGTTTTGATGCCTTCAGTGTGAATGTACAATTTTCAAAGTCATGAATATACAGAAAAATCTTTAAATGAGAAGGTGTGTCCAAACTTTTGGTCTGTACTGTATATATAAACTGTTTATATTCATCTCTGACTGTTCTCGCCTTGTGTCTCTGTGCGTTGCATTCCGGCACCTGCATTACAACTTTAAGGTCTTCAAGGGGTTATTCCTGCAGCGTTTCAGAGTAAAAAATACATGTCTGCAAACACACCTCCAGTGTCTGATACAGGCCGCCCGTGATTCAGGCAGCATGGAGCCAATGCCAGATTCCCTTTAAAGGCTATAATTTTCAACTTGGAAAGATATAACCTGTTAGCAAGATAGCTGTTAACTTGCTGATCGCTGGATGTCCGACCACTGGGCCTTCCACTGAGAATGGTGGTCTGAAATGTTCCATCAGAATGAAGAGTTGGTCAAGCATGCGTCATTATCCACTCATTATCTTTGGTACTTCCCGATATAGTCAAGTGCCTAATACTCAGTCCCATAGACAATAAATAGAGCGATAATGCTCATATGCCGCCATCACTTTTTTCTTTTGGGGCACTTGACAGCTCCATTCTTCAGAACAGTGGTCAAACACCCGGCAATCAAAGTCATCCTGTGCATACTGTAGGTGAGTTGAGAATAACCCTTCAATAATTAAGCTATTATGCAGTTCAGTGACAAATTCATCTCTGCTACATCTCCGGTATAGTGTACTGCTTCTTTTATAGTGGAATTATTTTACCTGTAACTGACAGTACTCATTTCTCCAGAGACATGAATTCACGTTCCTAAGATCGTGCAGCAGATGTGTCCTTAGCTGCAGGGTGCAAAAAAAAAAAAATGCAATTTGGATATTTTATTGGCTTTCTATTTCTGTGAAGCTTTCTAATGGGAGCCATTTTTTTTTCCTCCTGCACAATAATTACATTCATAATACAAACCTTTCATATAAATATTTTGGGACGATGATTGAAAGCCACAAGATGTTCAGACATTTTTTTTTTCTTCTCTTACTAACAAAATTGTAATTAAATCAGATGTAATTTAACAAGCTTTGAAGGGCTCTTCTTGCAATTTTGCATGATTTCATTAAGATATTGCTGGTGGATGAATAGTACTTTTACTGGTAGCGGGGATTTAATCATTTAATTTGAATGCATAATAAGAAGCTATTTTAATGGTAGAAGATTACATTTTAACATGTTTCTTATACTTGATGGGTCACTGACACATTTCTTTATTTAGAATGGATATGGTTTCAAGGTATTGTAAGAAAACACCAAGCAGATTCATTGTAAGCAACATCTTACAAAATGACAATTTTCTATCAAGGTTTTTAGTGTTTATGCTACTTTTTTCATGTGAGCCGCTATGATCAGGGAGGTAGTATAAAAAAACCTGTTTCATGTCGCGGCTATGTTCACATGGGTCTAACTTGACACAAATTTTGGCATAGATTCTGGGCTGATGTTCTTATCAAAGCCAATGGCAATCCACATCACAAGCGTGTGAATGGGGTTTCCACCAACCTATTCCACAATTTCTGTATGGAATTTTGGTGCCATTATGGAAATAAGTTGCATACTACTATTTCATTCAGATTCAACATGGAACAGCTGAGGATTAGCCCCATAAACTGGCAATAAGGATGATCCCTGTGTGGATCCATGTCAATTCAAATTGCAAATCCCCAGCAAAAAAAACAAGTCATCCATAGATATCTCTACCTGTATAAACCTACTTATTGCATTCTACTGGTTGACATGGCCGATGGTTCAGATAAGTCAAAGAATAATTCATAAATCCCACTGGATCAAGTAGATTGTCCTCGCTTTAGACCTTGCTTCAACATCCCCGTATATTTTTAAGAGGCACAGACAGGAAAGGACATGACACATAATGCAAAAACGTCTTGTAAAAGTTAACAAGCTGATTTGTTATGCTCACAAATGAGATTAAAATCAAAGCATATTCACATATTATGCTTCATGTGCTGATTCTGACGCTCCCCCTGGGCCGTGGGGTACTCGGTAGCCTGGCTGGTCCTGTATTGGGGTAGTCACAGTGGCAGTGACCTGGTCCGTGGCCCAGGGCGGTCAAATAAAGAACAGTGAGTTGGGGAATAAAGTTTTTGGGGATAATTTTCGTGACGCCACCCGTGGTATGCGGCTATATGGGGCCGCCGCTGCAGTGCAGATCCACTGGGGCTGATGGTGACGCAGCAAAGATTGTTCAGCTCTCCACGGTCAGAGCTAAGCTCCAGGGCAGTATATGGTGATTTTGTAGATGTTGCAGGTGTAGTGCAAGGCAGGTGATGGCGCAGCAATTATTCAAGGACACAGTGGGGTGCAGTCTTCAGGTTTTACTCACAGTTGTTAAGTTCTTCAGGTTACAGTTACCAGTTTATAACCGCCCACGTCATCCTGTGTCCCCCGGGGAAGTGATCCAGCCAACTCTCAGATATTTTGGAAGCACTTGAATGGGATTCCTTTCTTATGTACCTTTCCTGGTCGTCTCTCTGCACTGGCTCTCGCCCTCCTGCCTTGCGCCTCACACACAGTGTCCCGAGCCAGTGGCCGCGGGCCTTGTTGGGTGACGTCCTCTGAGTCCCCTTGGTCCTATATGGCCACCTTTTCAGTGATTGTGTGTGGAATCTGGTTGCAGCACCTGAAATACTGCAACCTCCGGTTTGCTAGCTGAGCCCTAAAGTACTCCACTAGGCTGGGACTGGACCCCTACTGCGGCCTGATCCCTCCACGTCAGCGTGAACTCGGGCGCACGGGTGGACTCCGCTCTCGCCGTGCCCCTAGGATCCCCTCTGTCTCTGGAGCCTTTCTCACTGCTCCTGTCTTCTCTCCTCACTCTCCTCCTGGGCCTCTCTCACTAGGCCCCACTCCTCTGCTCTCCTGAGCAGGACTGAACTGAACTGCTCCTAAGCAGAACTACCCTCAGAACTCCTTCTAGATCTGGAAGAAGTTTGGGACCACCAGAAGTTTTCCTAGACCTGGCCATCCAACCAAACTGAGCAATCGTGGGAGAAGAGCCTTGGTGAAAGAGGTAAAGAAGAACCTGAAATTCACTGTGGCTGTGCTTCAGAGATGCAGTAGGGAGATGGGAGAAAGTTCCACAAAGTCATTTATCACTGCAGCCCTCCACCAGTCCTGCCTTTATGGCAGAGCAGCCCAACAGAAGCCTCTCCTCAGTGCAAGACATATGAAAGCCCACATAGAATTTGCTCAAAAGCACATGAAGGACTCCCAGACTATGAGAAATAAGATTCTTTGGTCTGATGAGACGAAGATAGAACTTTTTGGTGATAATTCTAAGCGGTATGTGTGGAAAAAAACAGGCACTGCTCATCACCTGCCCAATACAATCCCAACAGTGAAACATGGTGGTGGCAGCATCATGCTATGGGGGTATTTTTCAGCTGCAGGGACAGGATGACTGGTTGCAATTGAAGGAAACATGAATGCGGCCAAGTACAGAGATATCCTGGATGAAAACCTCTTCCAGAGTGTTCTGGACCTCAGACTTGGCTGAAGGTTCACCTTTCAACAAGACAATAACCCTAAGCACACAGCTAAAATAACAAAGGAGTGGCTTCAGAACAACTCTGTAACCATTCTTGACTGGCCCCCGCCAGAGCCCTGGCCTAAACCCAATTGAGCATCTCTGGAGAGACCTGAAAATGGCTGTCCACCAACGTTCACCATCCAACCTGACGGAACTGGAGAGGATCTGCAAGAAAGAATGGCAGAGGATTCCCAAATTCAGGTGTGAAAATCTTGTTGCATCATTCCCAAGAAGACTCATGGTTGTACTAGCTCAAAAGAGTGCTTCTAGTCAATACCAAGCAAAGGGTCTGAATACTTATGACCATGTGATATTTCAGTTTTTCTTTTTTAATAAATTTGCAAAAATTTCTACATTTGTTTTTTTTTCAGTCAAGATGAGGTGCAGAGTGGACTTTAATGAGAAAAAAAAATAAACTTTTTAGAATTTACCAAATGGCTACAATGAAACAAAAAGTAAAAAATTAAAAGGGGTCTGAATATTTTCCGTACCCACTGTAGGCTGGATGTGAAATCTGTGTGTATCCATGGTGCAGCCAAAGTCATTAGCTCTTATATCAGTACAGCTTCTATCCTGCAATTTCCTATTCATGTGCTTTCCACCTTTTCTATGGGCTATCTTCTTCATTACTTTACTTGCTATACTCTCCTCCCTATTCATGATGTGATGTGTACAACTTCCTCCCATCCCCTGCGTCTATCTGTAACACTGAGAGAAGGGTAGGGGGAAAGACCATCAGCACCCGGTGCAGGAACTCTTGCAGATTTGTAACTTTTTTTGCATTCAAATAGATAAGTTATAGACACTCTGAAGCAGTAAATGGTTTTATTTTAAATAAAGACTATTTAGAACAATGGTTAACTTTGCATTTAGGACACAAATGAACAATAAAATAAATTGTGAAAAGGTGTACATATCAGGAGAAAGGGGATGATAAAATCGGGGTAGTTAAAAAACCAAGGTAATAGTGATAATAATTAGAGTGGTACCGTAGTGAGTAAAAACAAACAATTTTATTGGTCCTATTTAAAATAGTTAATAAGGATAAAAAATGGCGTGAGGATAAGGTCGGAGGATTTAAAAGAAAAACCGTTGGAGGCGGGAAATAATTGATTTCCTTGTGGTTTTGGTTTAGTATATGAGATGGTCCTTAATGTTCCAATAGCGTAACATAGAATGCGGTCACCCCCTTCCCAGAGGTGGGGAGGATTGCTGTGGAAGGAGGATCCGGGTAAGAAATCTTCCCTGTAGGCTGTCAGTTATTTCTGAGTGGGTGTCAACGTAGCCTTAGTAGGTGGTACATAGATGGGCTCTCAAAGGCTGATGAATCAGTGGACATAGTGTAACCTAAGATGACTAGAGTCTTTTAGCTATAAGTGGCTGGCTTTTCTGGCAAATATCCTTGGCAGTGAAAGGGTTACTGGACATAAACACTAACTGAGATGGAAGCAATAGAGGAATGCCATCCAGCGATCTCTGTCAAAAATGGTTAGCAGAGGAAACTTTACTGCTGTTTGGCGATCCAATGTCCCCTTTACACATATGAAGGGAGTATAGACAAGCAGTTTCTCTCTGCGGCTAATAGCCCCTGTGGTAGAAGAGGGTAGGTACTATAGAGTGGGGTGGATTTGTATGTTTGAGGGTCCGCTAGTTCCTGTTCTCCAGGAGCGGTGGTGCTGTGGTGAACGGCAGCGCATGTGATTGCTTAGCAGAAGAAAACGATGAGACCGCAGATGAAGTCTTCACTTACGGTACCAGAGTCCAGGTCCTCGGAGATCCTGAGTGCGGGCGGCCAGTGATGCTTGAAAGGCCAATGGGTTGTCTATTCTAAGTATTTTATATTTATTTGACAACCCTTAGTAGGTGTCCCTACTAGCAGCAGGAAACATCAGCGAGACCCATTAGCACCACTATATAACTTTTTGACAAGGTGTACATATCCTTTTCAGGTATCATTGTGTCTGGACCCACACTGAGTTTCTATGTAAAGTGAAGAGGCTCCACGCTGAAATAGAAATGATATATCAATGTGTTTTACTTGGGGCTTTGTTCCATGCCGCCAACATTTGTCTGTCCCCAGGCTGTCACTTATAAAGAAAACAAGGTAGAAACATGGCCTACTTTTCGGGACACTTTATTTTTACTGACCGCCAATTTTACTACATTTCGACTGTCTCGGATTCAAACAGACGAAAAGAAAAAAAATGTGATAAAACGTAGATCAAAGGAGGTCGAAGAATTGTTCTATTCTAAAATTCATGGTTTTAAGCAGGTTTATACAGAATTATGTGCAAAGACAAAAAGAAAAGAAAACAAAGAAGAACCTTAGAGCGGTCAGTAGGAAACAGAATCACAGGACGATGATCATTATTTCCTTATGTTATTATGCTATTTTAGATTTTAATCTTTGATTTGTGGCATCCTCATTGTTATATGTTAATAATAATAATTTTTATTTCTATAGCGTCAACATATTCCGCAAAACTTTACATTTTTGAGGAGACTTGTGCAAACAATAAAGACATAACAGAGTAAACATATAACTCAACAGATTCCAAGAGGAGTGAGGGCCCTGTTCCCAAGCTTACAATCTATGAGAAAATAAGGGAATCATGAAACGTAAATGGTAAGAATTGCTTTTATTGTACAGTCCATCCATCAATATAATAAATAGGGTATTCACATAACGCTGCATGAACCGGTCACCAGTCAGTAGGTGTACAGTACAGACACAGAGGGCTATTAAGTGCATGGAGGCTGTGTAACCAGATGCTGTGAGGAACCAGATTTGGAAGAAAATTTTGAAAGGGAAAAACTGGAATAGTCACACAAGTGAGGTGAGGAGATAGGCCAGTCTAAAGGAGTGCATTTTAGGGCACCCTTAAAACTGTGGGTATAGGGAATTAATTGAATTGTCCTGGGTACTGTGTTCCAGAGACTTGGCGCAGCTCTCGAGAAATATTGGAGACGAGAGTGGGAGATTCAGATTATTGAGAACGTTAGTCTTAATGAATGAATAAGAGGAACAGTAAGAGGTTTTGTAGGGTTAAAGGTAAGAAAGGTCGAACTCGAGAGATATTTTCGAGGTGCTTTTGAGCGAGCGAATGATCAGATGTGGCGAGTGAAGAAAAGATCTGAGTCAACCCCGAGACAGCGAACAAGCTGCAGGGGAGTAATAGTAAAACCACACATAGAAATGGCAATATTGGATTTGGGAAGGTTATTAGAGGGAGGAAACACAAGGTGTTCAGTTTTTGAGATATTCAGCTTTAGATAGAGGGAGAACATGACGTTAGAGACAGCAGAAAGAAAATCACTATTATTTTGTAGCAAAGCAGGGGTGGTGTCAGGAGACGATAGATCATCTAAGTCCATGGAAGCGAAAACTTGAAATCCCAAGCTTGGAACTGCCATCTATAAAATATATATCTATATGCCTTAGAACAGTGTTCCTCAGCTCAAGTTCTCAAAGCCCACCAACAAATGAAGTTTTCAGGATTTTCTTAGTATTGTGCAGGTGATAATATCATAACCTATGGACTACTAATGAAATCCTGAAAACAAGATCTCTCGGTGGTTCTTGAGGACTGGAATTGAGGAATACTGCCCTAGAAGATGGTCAAGCTCCTGTATAGTGATTTTCTTCAAAAACGCATCACTTTTCTAATATTTAAAACTATTTCATGCCTTTATCAACTAAGTTACATCCCAGAATTCTTAAATGTTGTTGTTGTTATTTTCAAACTTGAAATAAAAATAATGAGCTGCTCTCTGCCAATGTGTCTCAACTTTGATCAACGTTAAGCGAATGAACTTCAAACATTGTATCTTCTTCTTCTAATTGACACCCATCATCATTATCATCATCATAAACTATTTAAGCAACTATATTAAGGATAACACACACACATTCTCCCAACATGTGAATTAACTTCATTAGGTCTTCATTAGTCATTCCTTTACAATGGATGGTTAGATGGGAGGAACGATGATTAAATGGAAGACAACAAAGATCCATTGTATGACATCCCCCTGAACTTCGACAATCTGTCCAAACAATTGCCATTGTTTTCCCAAGTTGTCATTTCACGTCTCTAGGCTCAATTTGTTTTATGGATCTCAATAGATATTTTAAAGCCTCTTCCATTTTTGTATTTCAAGCAAGAATTGATTTTCCAGCAAATTAGACAACTGATGGTTTAACAGATTTCACAAGGAAAGTGCAAGCTCACATTTTGTTTTTGAACATTAGATACTTTCATCTTCAAAGATGGAGCTTCATCTGTCTCTGACTTGATGGAACGAACCTCATAATTTAAGAGATAACAAGGTGGCTGTAAACTAATCAAATTTCCCTTTTACATTTAATATAAATATATAAAAGTATGAAAAGTTCTTGTAAATGAAAGCCAAAAATGTATCCTAAATAGATTATTAACCAGAAACAATTTTTGCAGAGAAGTAAATACAACATTTTTCTTTTAATCTTGAACCTATCATATTTTTTATTTTTCTTGTTGGCTTATACTGAGTTCACATGTCCAAAAGAAGCCTATAAATAAAGGTGTAGGCTGACCAAAAAAAATAATAATATTTCTTTATTAAATATACAAGAAGAAGACAATGTTACAAACAACTGTTCAGCCACATGAAAAGCATATGATGGGTGAATCCAGCAAAGTTTTGAAAGCTCATGTGTACCTGCACAGTATATTGCACAAAAGACCCTGGCATATCCAATACTATAACAAAAAGTAGTATAGTGTAAGTGCATCAAGGAATACATGAGAGTATATTGGATCACAGAGCAACAGAATCAATAGGGAAGGTATACATGTCATCCAAGTGCAGTCCGATATACTGTACACTGACTCACACAATGGAGAAGATGGATAAATTTAGTTCTCCATCTTCTCCGCACCTGTGATCTAATTCTCATGTGTACAGTCCTCAAGGCATCTTCTTATCACCGGACCTCCTGGGAAGTTTCTGCACAAAAGTGTGCATCACAACATCATGATATCCCGATTTATGCAGTGTCACTGTGTGCACAAAAACTTTTCAGACATCATCAGAGCCGGAAGTCCTGACCTAGCACGAAAAGGCCCGGGGATTTAGCGCTCAAAAAGAGTGACAAGAAGATGAATCAAAGACTGGAAAGTTGACGGTGCAGAGCTGAGAGACCGTAGAGGTGAGCGCTATAATGAGTATAAGTATTTTTTAAGCTTTTGATGGCCCTTTATGGTTCAGCAAAATGGTGACCAACCGAATTACAAAAAAATCCACATTTTGGCAAATGCAGATTTTTGTAATATTTGGGTAGAATTCATTTCCCCTTGAATATATTCGTTCATCTCTACCCATTAGCATATGTGAATAAAAGACAATTTCAGACAAATGTCACAACAGATTTGGACGCTAAAGGTATAATTGTTATTAGCGCTATGTCCTTTACAAGGTGCTATGTTTCATTTCAACCGTCATTTTGGGGCTGACAAACTCATTTTAAGAAGGGAAACACTAAAGGGAACTTGGCAGAGCCCCCATGCCATTCAAATCACTAGCATTTCTCTATTCCTTCATTAACACCCTGCCTGACAATCACTTATACTGTTTGACACATTAACAGATCTATAAAGAAAGTATTTCTAAAGTCCGTTTATAATACAAAAGTTAACCTTTTGACTAGTTGATGGGGCATTTGTCGTCCCACTCAAGCATATTATCTTCAGAGGTGCACAAAAGCAAAGAAGAAGCTTGATCTTTGGCTCCTCAGTTGACGTTAGATGTTGACACTTAATTAGTGATGAGCGAGCACTAAAATGCTCGGGTACTCCTTGTTCGAGTTGAGCAAATTAAAATGCTCGAGTGCCTGGTCCAATTAACGAGCCCAATGTAAGTCTATGGGAAACTCAAGCATTTTTCAGGTTTCTCCCCGCGGCGGTCTGCAGAGGGCCTAAAAATTGCCCAAATCGATGGGAACAGTGCTTAAATGACATGGGAACAGCATAGGAAAGCATTTCTGACTCCCAGGTCAATGCTATCAACAATGTTGTCAGAGGTATTATGCCACTTTTACGGACTCACATTAAAACATACAAAAATGAAAAAAAAATGGTAAGAAACATCCTTTCCAGGGTAATGACTTGTATATACGGCAAAATAAATAACCAAAAACAAAAATGCTTCTCCAATACCTTGGACTATGTTTGACGCGCCCCTGGGCCTGTGCTGAGTAGCGTTGCGCACGCGGGGGCCTACCCGGAGCCGGATCTGATAGGGGTAGTAGTCTCGTGGCGGTGACCCGGTCCGTGCCCAGGGAGTCAAACTGAGTGGCAGTATTTAGCAGAAGATGGTACAGTGTTCGACTACGCCACCCGTTGAATGCGGCTATGAAGCCGCCGCTGCAGGGCAGACCGCTGAGGCCGGTGGTAAGGTTGTGCAGCATAGCTGGTAGAACCCCCAACGGGAGGGGTATGGCCTCAGGGCAGCCGACGTGTTTGAAGGGGGGTAGCAGGAACCACTCAGAGACGGTGCGGTGTAGTTTTGGGTCTTTACTGGTGACAAGGTAGACCCTCCCGGAGTACTGGCTAGCGATCGGGGCCTGGTCAGTCCGTGAGCTGATGGGATCTCCCCTGGCCAGGCGGAGTTGTAGGCCTCCCCAACTAATCGTACTCTTCTGGCTACCTTGCTAGAGGCTGATAAAAGTAGCCCACGTCCCTGAGTGTACCGTGTGGTGCTCACCCGTATGGCCGGTGACTCGGGGCCTTCTGGTAGTTTCCGCTCCACGTCGCGGTGCTGGTCCCTTGCGTGTGACCGTGCCTTCGGGTTTCTTGGCCAGAGGACCTGAAATCCCCTGCCGGGCGGTTTCTGCTGCTGGGTAAGGATTAATCCCCACAGCCTCGGACTCCGGGTCCGGTAAGAACTCTTCAATCAGTGCGAGCTCTACAGCTTCCAGCCCCTGATCTCTTTTTAGCACAGCTCTCACAGAGCTCCTGATCTTTCTTGTTCCTAAAGCTGCTCCACTACAGACCAGACTGTGTCTCTGTCTGTGTTCTCTCACTCTCCTCTAACCCTGCCTCAGCCCTAGTTTTATATAGGGGAAGTTCTTCCCCTCCCAGGACTGGGCAGGAGGTGTGGCATGCATAGGATGTCTGACCAGGAAACCTCCCACCTGCTCACAGACGTAATATTGCTATTACTGTGGAAACCAGACCCCTGGGGTGCCACATTCCCCCCTAGTGAAATTTAGTACTCCGGGACTAAACATATTTTTGTAAAACATAACAAGTAAAAACAGAAACAGTACAATAAAGAAAAACACATTAAGATGGTCACGGCATGTCCGCAACCGGGTGCAGTCTTTGAAGAAAACAAAGGTGTCCATTTCACCAAGAGACCGGGAGCCGTAACCAGGTAGGGGTCTGTCCTACCCCGAGTCCTTAACAGTCTTAGTCCTTTCCTGGGTTACGCTCCAAACATATGTACAAAGGATTCCGGATAATCCATAAACGACATCTATAAAATAACTAGAAATACACAATTATTTACAAGTAACAGAAAACAGATAAATACAAATAAACAGTTTAAACACCTAGATCCTCCAACGTACGGGCAACTGGCCTCTAGTGGCTCTAGTGGACCTACGGAGCTGACTGACTGGTCCTGAGCTACGGGTGGTAGGAGCTGTCAAAACTAAACTGGGCAGCTGTCTACGGGCTCTTTGGCTCACTAGGGGTACGGCAGGCTCACTATAAGCAGAGAGTTGATCCTCCTGGTCTGCTTGTGTGGGGTCTTCTGCCTCCTGGACCGGCTGCTCTTCCAGCTCTACCTGTTTTTCCGTAGGCACTTGGGATGCTGGTTGGAGGAAGGTGAGGACGGGTACCACAACAGCGCCATTGACTTGAGTCCAAGACTGAGGGAAGTCTCCGAGCACAGTACTAACCATCTCCTCCCTTTCCTCTGCGGGTCGAGGGTCTTCCTGTTCTTCTTCAGGGTTCCGTAGCTGTTCGGGACACTTCTTCAGGTGATCTCGGGATACAATGGCTGTGGTTTCTCCTCCATCCTTACTGATTGTGCAGACTTTCGGGTTCTCATGGCTTGAGGGTAGTACGGTGTACGGGTCCTTCTCCCACTGGTCGTCCAACTTGTGGAGCCGTCTCTTCCTCTTCAAGACCTGCTCTCCAGGTACCAGGGGCACAGCGGGAGCATACTAGTTGTAAGTCTTCTCCTGTCTTTCTCTAGCTTGACAGAGACTTCGCTCCATGCTCTCCTGTACCTTCCGGTACTGCTGCTGCCTTTCTGTGTCCCAGTCTGCTTCTGGTGAAGTGTCCTCGGGTGTCAGGACTCCCATCTCCAGATCAACAGGAAGCTTACCAGGTCTTGCTCTCATTAGGTAAGCCGGGGTACAGTTGGTAGAACCTACCGGGATGTGGTTGTATAGGTCCACCAGATCAGGCAGTTTCTCAGGCCACAGATTGCGTTCTTCCAGGGGCAATGTTTTCAGAAGATCTATCACCACCTGGTTCATTTTCTCACAGAGTCCATTGGTTTGCGGATGATAGGGTGTTGTTCTTATCTTCCGGCAGCCATACAGAGTACAGAACTCCTGGAAGACTTCCGCTTCAAAGGCAGGTCCCTGGTCCGTCAGCACCTGCTCCGGGTATCCCTGTGGACGGCAGAAGTGCTGCTGGAAGGCTCTAGCTGCTGTTTGAGCCGTTAAGTCCTTGACCGGGACCACCACCAGGAACCGGGAGTAATGATCTACGATTGTGAGGGCGTAGACATACCCAGATCTGCTTGGAGCCAGTTTCACATGGTCCAGGGCTACCAGTTCCAGTGGCTGTCGGGTGATGATGGGCTGCAAGGGAGTCTTCTGGCTGGCACGGTCCTTCCTTCTTAGGTGGCACGGTCCACAGTCTCTGCACCACCTCTCGATGGCTCCTCTCATGCCTACCCAGTAGAACCGCTCACGCAATAAGAACTCCAGCTTCTTCCACCCGAAATGTCCTGCTCCGTTGTGGTACGCCTCCAGAATCATAGCCGCGTCTCGTCTGGGGACCACTACCTGCCAGGTCAACTCATGTGTTCGAGAGTTAACCATTCTCCGGCACAACTTCTCCCTGTAGAGGAACAGCCTACTTTTCTCCTTCCACAGTTGCTTAGTCTCCTCCGGAGCATCTGGGTCAAGGCGGGCATCTGGCTGAGTCAACATCTCCTTCACCAGTCGGACGGCGGGGTCACTGTCTTGCGTTTCCGCCCAGTTGTAATGAGGTAAGGGGTTGAACGTAGCAGATTGCTTACTCCTTACACGGTGGGAATACTGGATAGTCCCATGATGGTGGAACGCGGGGAGTTCAACTTCTTCCAGTTCCTCTGGATCTTCCCCTACGTCCGGTAGGTTTGGCATTCTGGACAAGGCATCCGCGTTGGTATTGGAGCGTCCTGCCCGGTACTTGATCGTGAGCTCGTAGTTGGACAGGCGGGCCATCCATCTCTGCTCCAGGGCACCAAGTCTTGCCGTATCCAGGTGTGTCAACGGGTTGTTATCCGTGTACACGGTGAACCGGGAAGAGGCAAGGTAGTGCCTAAAGCGTTCGGTGACTGCCCACACCACTGCCAGGAATTCTAGCTTGAATGAGCTGTAATTCTCAGGGTTTCTTTCGGTGGGTCGCAGTTTTCGGCTGGCGTAAGCAATTACCCGTTCCTTCCCCTGCTGGATCTGGGACAGTACGGCTCCTAGCCCGATGTTACTTGCGTCGGTGTAGAGGATAAAGGGCTGGCTGTAATCCGGGTACGCCAGGATTTCATCCCCCGTGAGGGCCATCTTCAGCTGGCGGAAGGACTCTTCTTCCAACTTCTCCCATCTGAAGGGCGGCTTCTGGTTCTTGGCCTTCCTGGACTGGCCTATCAGGAGGTCCTGCATAGGAGCTGCTTTTTTGGTGAAACCGGGAATGAATCTTCGGTAGTAGCCTACCAACCCGAGGAACTGCCGCACTTCCTTTACGCTGGAGGGGCTTGGCCATTCCTTAATTGCGGTGATCTTATCAGGGTCGGGAGCCACTCCGTCAGCACTCACCACGTGTCCCAGGTACTGCACCTTTGGTTTCAGGAGGTGACACTTGGAGGGTTTCACCTTTAGGCCGTAGTTTGCCAGGGCTTCGAACACTTCTGCCAGGTGTTTCAGGTGGTCCTCGTAGGTTTTGGAGTAGAGGATGACATCGTCCAGGTATAACAGGACCGTCTCGAAGTTTCGGTGTCCCAGACAGCATTCCATCAATCGTTGGAAGGTTCCTGGTGCGTTGCAGAGTCCGAACGGCATGCAGGTAAACTCGCTAAGTCCCATCGGGGTGGTGAATGCGGTCTTCTCCCGGTCCGCCTCTGCTACAGGAACCTGCCAGTACCCGCTAGTGAGATCCAAAGTGGAGAAGAAGTTAGCAGATTTTAAAGCAGCCAAAGACTCCTCTATCCTTGGTAAGGGGTACGCATCTTTGTGTGTGATACGGTTGATTTTCCGGTAATCTACACACATTCTCATGGTGTTGTCCTTCTTTTTAACCAAGACTAGTGGAGCTGCCCAGGGGCTACAGCTATCCCTGATTACTCCAGCCTCCTTCATGTCTCTAAGCATCCCCTTGGCGTGTTGGTAGTGTGCAGGGGGTACGGGTCGGTATCTCTCCTTTATGGGAGGATGGTCTCCCGTGGGGATGTGGTGTTCTACCCCCTTTACTCGCCCGAAGTCTAACGGGTGTTTACTAAACACTCTCTCGTACTCTTGAACCACCCGATAGACTCCCTGTTTCTGGTGTGAGGGAGTGGAGTCAGTTCCCAGATGTAGTTGCTGACACCAGTCCTCCATTGGTTTCTAAGAGCCGTTACCTTCCTCTGGTTGGGATGGAGGTAAGGGTTCCACGGCCTGTACAGAATTCTGATTGATGGTATACAATTTGGCTAGCGTAGCATACCGGGGCAGGTATACTTCCCTCTTCCCGATATTTATTATGCGAACGGGCACCCTCCCATGGCGTACATCAACCACCCCCCGTGCCGTCAAAATGGTGGGCCTACTATCTGAGTAAACTGGTTCTACCATTGCCTGGTAATCTCTACCTCTCAGACCAATAGCTGCCCGGCACCAAATCATCATTTCACTTTTCGGGGGCATGGCAATAGGGAAAGGGTCACACATTCTCACGCTACCAATCTCACCACCGGAGAGTTCCACCTGTTGCCGCCGCATCAGTGCCCGGATCTCTTTTTGGAGCACTCGCTGCTGGCCGGAGCTGGCGTTCTTGGCAACCTGCTGTAAAATGAAAATCACCTCTGCAAGACAATTTTCAATCACATTAGTTCCTAGAGTTATCTTTGGGTGACTCTCGCGCTTGTCAATGTCTACAATGATCAGTCCCTGTGCTGCCAGTTTGACTCTACCGATTTTAATGGTCATCTCTTTGAATCCGATCTGTGGCACGGGTTGACCATTGCTGGCGATGATACTTAAGTCGTCGTCAGGGTAGCGGGTTATATCTGAGTCATTCCAGTACTGCTTGAAGAGCACGTACGGGATGGTGGTGACCTGTGACCCGGTGTCAAGTAGGGCACTCATAGGAATGCCATCCAGTACCACAGGCAAGACTGGACGTCCTCCCACATATTTGTCACGCCAGTTCGATGGGCCTGGTGATCTTATTCCTGGGGGTTGGCCCTCTACCCCAGGTTGTGCCAGTTTAAAGGACAGTACCTTGCCATATGTCCAGGTTGATTGCAGCGGCGGCAGATGGGTTGTCCGTCCTCGTTGTATCGGTCGCTGGGTCTTCCTCTGGCCGGTGGGGTCCTCCTTGGTCGACGCCACGGGATGTCCTCCGGTCCGGATGCCAGCTGGATCTTCCCTGGAGCAGCAACCTGTAAAGACTGCACAGTTCGGGTTAGCGCAGCTACGCTTTTAGCTAGCTCTTGGACCTGATGGTGCAGGTCTGGAGCCGGGTCATTGTTCAAAGCCTGCGCATCAGCTCCCACAGGCCCTGCAGACAAGGGCGCCGCCTCCTGGTGGTAAGCGGTAGTAGGGCGCCTGTGGGTCACAACGCCACCCGGTGCCGGTTCTCGGAGCACCCGGATGGCTCTGTCCTTGAACTGTGCAAAGTCCAGATGAGGATCCTGTAAGGCCATTGCCCGCAACTGGGTTCGGTGGGCATTGCAATATAGTCCCTCTATAAATTGTTCGGTCAACAGCCTGTCCTCATTTCCCACGCCGTCAGGGTCGGTCTGCTTAATGGCTCTCAGGGCCTCTTGTAGGTTTAGTGCATAGTCCCTTATATTCTCATGTGCTCGCTGTTTGCACCCATAGAATCTAAGCTTAATCTCGGCTGAGGTGCGGGTATCAAAGGTATCCTTCAGCCGGGTTAATATCCCTGCGACAGTCCTCCTCCCAGGTGGCCAGGACTTTACCTCCCTTTGGGCTGCCCCGGTTAGTTGGGCCACCAGGATGCTCACTTTTTGCTCTTCTGTGAGGGGGTACACCTGGAAGAGGCTATCCAGCTTTTTTCTAAAGTCATTCAGGGTATGTGACTCCCCTGAGTACTGGGGTAGCCAGGCTGCCCCCGGGATATAGGGCATCGTGAAAGGCATGACCGCAGCAGCGGTGGCGCTGGCGGTGGCTGTGGCAGTGAAGCTCTCCTCCGTATCCGACATCTTCCTCCCCCCTAGTGGACCGTGGCCTACCTTGCGATGATCCTCTTCCGTAGGCCGCGGCTCCGCAGTGGATCGTCAGGGTCGAGGACCTTCCGTCGCGCTCCTATGACGTCGGCGTCTGCTGGGCTCCTTCCAGGACCTTACGCAACGTCCGGACGTGAGGCGGAGCTTCCGTTCTCACGCGCTTTCGGAGTCCACGCCCCTCTTCTTCCCGCGCGGCGTCTTCAAGATGGCGTCCAACGGCGGGAAAACTCCACGGATGGCGGGAAGAAGGCAGAAGATGGCGTCCAACGGCGGGAAAACTCCACGGATGGCGGGAAGAAGGTAGAAGATGGCGTCGGATGGCGGGAATCTTCACCACAGGTAAGTTTAAAAGTCTCTTTTTCAGGCACGCAGTACCCGGTGGTTGCGGGCACGTGATCCTGCCGACTACGCCAAAAGTTGACGCGCCCCTGGGCCTGTGCTGAGTAGCGTTGCGCACGCGGGGGCCTACCCGGAGCCGGATCTGATAGGGGTAGTAGTCTCGTGGCGGTGACCCGGTCCGTGCCCAGGGAGTCAAACTGAGTGGCAGTATTTAGCAGAAGATGGTACAGTGTTCGACTACGCCACCCGTTGAATGCGGCTATGAAGCCGTCGCTGCAGGGCAGACCGCTGAGGCCGGTGGTAAGGTTGTGCAGCGTAGCTGGTAGAACCCCCAACGGGAGGGGTATGGCCTCAGGGCAGCCGACGTGTTTGAAGGGGGGTAGCAGGAACCACTCAGAGACGGTGCGGTGTAGTTTTGGGTCTTTACTGGTGACAAGGTAGACCCTCCCGGAGTACTGGCTAGCGATCGGGGCCTGGTCAGTCCGTGAGCTGATGGGATCTCCCCTGGCCAGGCGGAGTTGTAGGCCTCCCCAACTAATCGTACTCTTCTGGCTACCTTGCTAGAGGCTGATAAAAGTAGCCCACGTCCCTGAGTGTACCGTGTGGTGCTCACCCGTATGGCCGATGACTCGGGGCCTTCTGGTAGCTTCCGCTCCACGTCGCGGTGCTGGTCCCTTGCGTGTGACCGTGCCTTCGGGTTTCTTGGCCAGAGGACCTGAAATCCCCTGCCGGGCGGTTTCTGCTGCTGGGTAAGGATTAATCCCCACAGCCTCGGACTCCGGGTCCGGTAAGAACTCTTCAATCAGGGCGAGCTCTACAGCTTCCAGCCCCTGATCTCTTTTTAGCACAGCTCCCACAGAGCTCCTGATCTTTCTTGTTCCTAAAGCTGCTCCACTACAGACCAGACTGTGTCTCTGTCTGTGTTCTCTCACTCTCCTCTAACCCTGCCTCAGCCCTAGTTTTATATAGGGGAAGTTCTTCCCCTCCCAGGACTGGGCAGGAGGTGTGGCATGCATAGGATGTCTGACCAGGAAACCTCCCACCTGCTCACAGACGTAATATTGCTATTACTGTGGAAACCAGACCCCTGGGGTGCCACATGTTCACACGTAGTGTTTTTGATGAGTTTTTGCACTTTTGCATTGCTTTCAACTGTGAAAAATGCATTCACGAGGAAATGTCATTTTAACATTTTACTACCTTATCTTCCCATGTGGTGTGCGAGACATGATCAGACACATCCTGTTTCATTTATGAAGTAGGGACTCTGAAAGTCACAAAGCTTATTTTTATAGGGCCATCAAGTGGCCCTTACTATTCTTAAAGGGCCAGCATTCGGCCCTCACTATTGTTAGAGAGCCATCGAGGAGGACCTCAGTAAAAAAATGTTCCCATTATAAAGGAGTGGGTCTCCTATAGTGTTAATGCCCATGCAGTGATTGCAAGGGCTGCCAAAATTTGTTAAAATACCCCAATACCAATTTGAAGACACATAGAGGTGGGCCTCAGTAACGACATTGTTCCCATTAGAAAGGAGAAGTTCTGCTATACAGTTATTACGTATGCAGTGACTACAACAGCAGCCTAAATTTTGGAAATATCCCAAAACCAATTTAAAGACACATAGAGGTGGGCCTCAGTAACAAAATTTTCCCTTTATAAAGGAGCTGGTCTCGTATACTGTTCTTATGTATGCAGTGAATTCAAGGGCTGCCAAAAATTTGGAGGCACTCCAATGCCCCTTGGAAGAGACGTAGATATGGTGACCTGGTAGATATGGTGGTGATATGGTGATGGAGGATAAGTACGAGGAGAAGGAGGAGGACAAGAGCAAATAGACAAAATCAGGAAGAGTATACCCATGTCTGAGTGTGAAGAGGTGCATGGCAATAGTCCTCCCAAAAAAAAGACACTGGATTTGAGTTTATGTTACGCTGCTATCATTCGGTGCCATGCCTGGCTGTAGGTTCAGCGGTGACAGCCACAGATCTACTTGCTCTTTCAGAACTGTCCACAGCTCTTCAGCGGTGTGCAGTTTGTTACCTAAGCATACTAACTTCAGCACAGCCTGTTGCCACTTGGACAAGGCAGTGCTGCAGTGTTACCAGGTTCTGGCTGATGTGGGTATTCCGGAGATGGATGCTGAAAAGGAGGAGGAGGTGCAGGAGCTGTATAATGTGGGGGCAACCCTGATTGAACCAGGGCCCGCAGTCCTCGGCCTGGGGGAGGACATGTTCCGTCCCAAGGTCCGACTGGGTCCCGGCTTCCACTATATTAACCCAGTGTGCCGTCAGCGAGATATACCATCCCTGCCCACAAGCACTTGTCCACGTGTCTGTGGTTAGGTGGACCTTCCCAGTAACTGCGTTGTTGAGGGCACGGCTAATGTTGTGGGACACGTGCTTGTGTAATGAGGGGATGGCACACCCGGAGAAATAGTGGCGGCTGATGACCGAGTACGGAGGGACAGCAGCCACCATCAGGATGCTGAAAGATTCTGTCTCCACAAGCCTAAAAGGCAACATTTCAAGTGCAAGCATTCGCAAAATGTGTGGCCTGTGGGGCACTGGTTGTGTATTTTTGCTTGCATTCCAAGAACTGAGGTAGGGACAACTGAACGCTGCCCTGGGTCAAGGGCGTGGACGTGGTTGCTGATGGTGCTAGTTGAGAGTTTGCAATGACAGGTGCAGGGCGGGAGGCATCTTCGCATGCGCCATGAACAGGGGGGTGTGCACGCACAACAGCGGAACAAGCAGTGCTGTCACCCGCAGACATTGTTTCTGGACCCTGGCCACTTAGTCGGGTGCTTTGCTGTCATGTGCCTGATCATGCTGGTGGTGGTAAGACTGCTAGTTTTGCTACCCTTGCTGATGCTGGCCTGGTAGATGGTGAAAATGGTCTTTTTGGGGTTAGCAGCAGAGTCTTTAAAAAATAACCAGGCTCGGGAAGACCTAACAGTTGTACTGGCAACTTCCGTCGTGTTGGTGTTGCAGGGAACGGTTGCCTGCCTGGTGTCTGTGGCCACCACGCTGCTCGTTCCATCCTATTGTGGTGCTACACCTTCCTCCCCCTGTGTGCTACTGTCTTCACTCTGCATGTCGATGTCATCTTGCTAGGTTGGGTAAGTGACTTCATTGTCCACCACCTCATCTTCCACTTCCGCACCCTGGTCCTCCTCCTAACTTTCTGGCAATTGTGTCTCATCATCATCATCCACCTCTTGCGACAGTAATTGCAGTTTCCCGCTGTCGCCTTCGTGTGACCATGTCTGCTCAAATATTTTGGCATTGCTACACGCGATCTCCTTTTGCCCCGCTTGAAGCTTGCCGGGCGAGAGGCCCAAATCTATAAATGGAAAAGTGAACAGCTCTTTGGAGTGTCCAAGTGTGGGATCAGTTTTCTCCAGGCACTCGGCATGGTAGAAGGAAGGAGGATGAGGGTGAGGAATATGCAGTCCAGACTCACAGCTACTGAGACTTGACCATGTGGAAGACAGGGTGGTGGTGGTAGTGGCAAAGTGACTGGAAGTATTATCTGCTATCCAACCGACAACTTTTTGACACTGCTCTGGGTTTATTAGTAGACTTCTGCGGTCCACTAGTAATTGGGACAGGAAGGTCAAGCGACAAGATATGGGTGTTTGTTGTGGCACAAATTCAGCTTGCACACGGCCTCAGCCTCTACATGCACCATCAGCATCACATCCACTTTCCCATCATTGCCACGTGCTGTTAGGCGTCAGGCGTTTGCTGGATCCGAAATGGGTTCAGAACCATCAGTGGATTCTGTAGTCTCTCATTCCGGTCCAGCCAGGGCTGATACTGCTCAGCATCGTCATCGGTCCCAACACCTAGCTGGTGCACGAGATGTACAGGTTGTCTCTTGGGTCTTTGCTCCTAGCAACATGAAGCGTAGCTTGCGGAGGGAAACAGGGCTGCTACAGCCTAAGTCCAGGATTCACTGCACTGAGCATGCCCATGACATGGCGGACCGTGATTGGTGGTTTGGGAGTCAGCTGATCCGGTGAGCTGGCACCGCCTGATTGGTCGTGAGTGACGTCACCAATAATGCGATGGTGGGCAGGGCTTAATCTTTAAATAGCCCGCCCACAAACATGGCAGCGCGCTCTGATTATTGAGCTATGATGGTGTTATTGTGTGGACGCTTGGTCGTTTGGGCTTCACGTGTGCTTTAGCTTCTGTCAGGCAAGTTTAGCGGGGGATAGGCAGCCTTAGATGGAGGGAGGCAGGTAGCTTCGTCTGACAGTCTGGTTCCGACAAAGGGGTCGCCATACACCCCGAGCAGTCTGCAGACGCCGTATTCCCGGCACCGCCTGTAAGCCACGTGGAGAGATACTCCTCAGTCCGCTAGCACGCCGGCTGGGAGCACGTATACGCCGGCGTGAATCACACACATATCCTAGCGCCTGCTGCGTAGTCCCTGTGCAGTAAACAGGGCTACGGATACATTATTTGTCGCACATCTCTCGTGCAGTTAACGGAGATAGTGCGAATCCCTATTCCCGTCCCGGTGTGCAGCAACATGGAAGGGATTGTTATTTCATTTGGTTGTTTTACCTTCTTACCCGGAAGGTGTTCGGCTGCAGTCCTCCAGGCTGCATCGTGGACCCCGGGTTCGGTTGCTTTCCATTATTTAATAAAGTTGTTTGCAACCGTCCCCTTAACACGTGCCTTATCCATTTTAAATGGAAGACATTATTTTTCACGGTCGCCACAAATGGCTGGATTTGTACCGCAGTTACATGTGATACATCTGATGGACGTCAACCGTTTTAAATAGCGGGCTTGTACTTTCCTATTATTCACAGCGACCACTTGAGAATAGCTTCACTGACACACTGCTACAAACTGTAAATGGAAGACAATATTTTCCACGGTCGCTTCCAATGGCTGGATTTGTACCGCAGTTATATGTGATACGTCTGACGAACGTCAACGGCTTAGATAGTGGACTTGTAGTTTCCTATTATTCACAGCGACCACTTGAGAATAGCTTCACTGACACACTGCTACAAACTGTAAATGGAAGACAATATTTTCCACGGTCGCTACAAATGGTTGGATTTGTAGCTCAGTTATATGTGATACGTCTGACGGACGCCAACGGTTTTAAATAGCGGGCTTGTAGTTTCCTATTCTTCACAGCAACCACGTGTGAATAGCTTCACTGACACACTGCTACAAACTGTAAATGGAAGACAATATTTTCCACGGTCGCTTCCAATGGCTGGATTTGTACCGCAGTTATATGTGATACGTCTGTTGGACGCCAATGGTTTTAAATAACGGCCTTGTAGTTTCCTATTATTCACAGCAACCACGTGTGAATAGCTGCACTAACACACTGCTACAAACTGTAAATGGAAGACAATATTTTCCACGGTCGCTACAAATGGCTGGATTTGCACTTCAGTTATATGTGATACATCTAACGGACACCCACGGTTTAAAATAGCAGGCTTGTAGTTTCCTATTATTCACAGCGACCACATGTGAATAGCATCACTGACACACTGCTACAAAATATAAATGAAGGATAATATTTTCCACTTTCACTACAAATTTCTGGATTTTTATCGTTGTAATATGGGATCACATCTGATGATGGAAAAAGTCTGGCTGTATTCTGCAGTGCTAACAAGCAAACGGAGCAGTAAAATGGTGTACTTTAAGCAAATAGTCAGAATTAAGATAAAAAAAAATAGCTCTGGCCCCTGATATCTGTGGCTATGTCTACGGATATCTGTAACAGCAGGAGCAGACAGAACGTGCAATGGACCCTCTTGTGCTGAAGATGACGCGCCCCCTGGGCCGTTGGGTACTCAGTGCCGGGGCCGGTCATTGCTAGGGGAGATGTCACAGTGGCGGTGACCCGGTCCGTGACCCAGGGCGGTCAATAAAGGAGATATTTACAGGGGAATTAAAGTTTTTATATACAGTTTGTGATGCCACCTGTCGTATGCGGCTAAAGGGAGCCACCACTGCAGAGCAGGTCCTCTGGAGCTGGTGTGAATGCAGCAGAGTTGGTTTAGCTCTCCACAGGTAGAGTTTAGCTCCAGGGCAGTGTAGATGTTGTTGTTATGAAGTAGCACTCGTGGTGCAGTGTAGTGCAGGGAGTGATGGCGCAGCAGCAATAACTGACAGAGACGGTGGGGTGCAGTCTTCAGGGTTTTACTCACGGTTTTCAGACTTCAAGTTACCAGGGCCAGGGTAACCTCCCACGTCGTTCTGTGCTTACTCAGGGAGGGGTTCAGCCAACCCTCAGGTACCTCCAGAGTACATAGCGGGATCCCCTTCTGTGCGTTCCTTCTGGCCGTCTACCTGCACCTCACACCTAGTGTCCCAATCCAGTGACCGCGGACCTTGTCGGGTGACGTCTTCTCTGTCCTCTGGGTCCTCTATGGCTACCTTCTTGGTGAGACAGATGTGGATTGTGGCTGCAGTACCTGAAATACTACAGCCTCCGATTTCCTAGTTGAAACTTGAAGAACTCTGCTAGTTTAGGGACCGGTCTCCTCTGTGCGACCTGACCCCTCCACTGCCTGGCAGATTCTGGCGTACGGGTGGCCTCCAGCACTTCCCGTACCCCTGGGGTCCCTTCCACGTTCCTGGAGCCTTTCCTGCTCCTCTCTCTCTCTCTCTCTCCAGTCTTGGGCCTCTCCTCAGGCCGTCCTCCTGAACAGAGCTCCTACAGAGCTCCTGCTCCCAATTCTTCCTCTCACTGAAGAACCCTTCTAGATTGTTCCACCCTCTTTTTATATCACTCCTTTCAATGCTCCCCTGATTTACTTCCTCCACCCACACCCACTACATGGTTCCTCATCACTAATTGGTATGCATGCAAAATATCAGTGCAAGACATCACAACATCTGACAACATTGGTGCTATCAAAGGGATGAGTGTTACAGAGGGTTTTGTGCTGACAGCCAGACTATTCACTTGATTTGAGGCCACCCACCCGCAATTTAATATCAATTAGAGATAATGAAAGCTTATTTCCCATCTTTTCAAATGTTCTTCCAAGTCCTGTTATTACTTTAAGAGGGAAAACTTTGCTGACAGACTCCTTTGCATTGCCAACATTTAGATTTTCACAGAACTGGTCGTTGTTTTGCAAATTTTTTGTTCCTCTTAATTGTTTGCCGGCTGCTTCAGACATGATTCATTTAATAAAATGTTCAGTCAATTATGAAATAAACTGTTTGGAGCATGCATGGCTCATATTTTATGCTGAGAAGCAAATGAAAAGTAAAAGAGCATACATTTGTGGAATAGTTTTATTGTTGGTAATTTTATTGACGACAGTACATTATTGAAAAATGGCAGGTTCAACATTCCTAAATCTTGTGTTGGATCAAATATCTGAAAATCTATTCACAATTTAATTCAGTAAATGATGTCTAACGAGTTCACAAAGCTAAATTGGCAAAAATGCAAATTCAATGGTTGTGCCAAATTGTGTGCAATAGTTTTGAACTGCAATTGCCAAATGCTAAACTCTAAAAAAAAAATAGATGTTCTCATCAGACTAGAAACTGAGTATAATATATCTCATTTGCAGCTCACAATCAACCACAAGTCAAATTAATACTAACAGTCAAGGTTGACAACCCTTTTTACAAGCCCTGACAGAGAGTGTGGACACTGTTGAGGTAGGTGCCTGCTTGGGTACATCCTTTTTAGAGTCAGATTGGAGACTCACCATGTATTTTCTTGATGAACTTTTTGTCATGGTCTGAATGTCCCCTAATTGCTACAGACAGGGGTGGACATGCAATTGGTTCAACTTGGACAGTTGTATAGGCGCCAATGCAGCAAGGGGGACCATTTCCATCTTAAAATTAGCAAGCATCTTCTGGCTCAGACATATAATGAAAGAGCTATTGGATTGCAAAGGCCCATCTACTGCACCATGGCCCTTGGACTGTGTCCACCCCTTTGCAACAGGATATATTATATTTTTTTAATTTTGGTTTAAAAAATAGTCCAGAAATCATCTGTGCCTACAAAACCAGGTACATTGACTTCATTTTATTTAAAAAAATATATTTTAAAGAGAACCTGTCACATCTAGAAACACCATTTACCTGCAGACATGGGTAAATGTTGTTTAAATCATGTCTGGCTGGCTTAATAGAACAGCGGCTACAGGTGGGAAATGACAATTTATTCTCCTCATAGCTGCTCACTTCCAGTCATTGGAGCAGTACAAGGAGCAGTTACAGTCACTGCGCACTGTACAATGAGTGCATTGTAATCACTTCCTGTCTCCTTTATTGACAGTGCGCTCTGCCGTGTGTGTGTGTGCAGCAACTGAGTGCAGAGCACTCTGTCAATCAATGTTTCGAGGAGTGATTACAGTACACTTAAAGTATAGTGACTTTTTCCACCCCTTACACCACCCCAATGACTGGAAGTGAGTGGCTGCAGGGAAAATATAACTTCATTTTCTCCCTGCTGCCACTGCTCCAGGAAGCCTGCAAGAAATGATTTACACATTATTTACCTGCAGAATACCACTATATATGCAGGTAAATGCCATGTATGTAGATTGCATGTTCCACTTTATTTACCTGGCTCTGTAGGCACAGATGATCTCTGAACTATTCTTGTAACCCAGAATGAAAAAAATATAATCTATAAACTATGGCCAAGGGTGGACATAGTCCAAAGGCCCAGGTGCTAGAATAATATACAATATGGACCCTTTGCAGCCCAATAGCTCATCATAATGCGCCCCTTTATGTGTCTGTGCCAGAAGCTGTTTGTTGCTTTGGACTTTGAAGTGGGCCCCCTTACTCCTTGGGCAGTGGCGTGACTTAAAGCTTGTTGGCCCCAATACAAAAGCTCCAACAAGGATCTCAAGTATTGCAAGTCTTTAATAGTAGTGGTATTTTCATATGGGCCAACGGCACCTTTTGGGCCCTTTAAGGTGCCAGGTGCGTGCGATTGCAACCCCAGCTCCTATTGTAGTTACGCCCTTGTTCTTGGGCCCCTGTGCGAGGAATGATTTACTCACTACCTACCTACAAATTAGCACTATATCTGCAGGTAAATAGCATTTCTGAAGGTGACAGTTTCCCTTTGAAAAAAAACTTTTACAAATTCATAACCTTATTGATATACCTTTGCTCATTACCCCTAACATACTATTACAGATAAGACTTTCAAATCATAATCTCCAGTAGAAATTTTTTGGAAACATATATACCAAGATGACTCAAAGAAAAAAATGTTTCGCCTTTGCCTCTATGTCAGACAGTTTTGTACGATATATTTAATTTATGGAGATCAGTCATATAAAGGTATATCATGGACAAGGATCTAATAACCCATGCTTGGCATAAGCCATTGATATATGACTTGAAAGAAAGAAGGAAGAGTCTTGATGCTCACTGGAAGCCTGTGGCTCTTTTGCCGTGTATCCTGGCACAGTGACCTAGCTGCTTTGTACAGGGTGATTCACTTGCTACTTTAACTAGAAAAATTGTTAGAACGTCTGTAAGAAAGTGTGGACTTGGTGTGTGAGAAACTGATGTTTTAAAGCAGTGTTGAAAATGTCCACGGTTCGCATCCAAGCACGCCTGCACGTTTCGTTCCATATTGCTGGATGTATTCTGCAGGAGGTCTGGTTTCATAACCTGAATTTCTCACTGTATGTTCTCTCGGAGTGCCTGTAATATGCCTGACTTGTTTCCAACCTTTCAAATGGCCGCAAAGAAAAAAATCCGACGGTGTTAAATCTTGGTGGCCACAGTCCTTTGGTCATTACTCTGTCATCAAAGAAGGCTTCAATGCACGGTTTGGACAGCGGATTTCGAAGTCTAAACTCCTTTTGAAACTGACTTTGGCACCTCTTTAACGACTCAGTTTTCCAATAAGTTTTCACAATGAAAACACGTTCCTCTAAACTGTATCTGTACATTGTTAACAAATGAAGAAGAAATTTGTCAGAAGTGAAATGCAAAGCCCACACATAAACTACCGACATGCAGAAAGGAGTGCAGCATGTCTATCCTGTAGAGGAGACGACCGGCGGACGATAAGTCGACGAGACACTCGGCTCAAGGATGTTTCTCTTCACTGTCGCAGGGGATCATAGCACTCTCACTTCTCATGAACCAAAGTATGTATAGTCCATATTTCAGTATGGTCGACCATCTCTTTTAAAAGTTGCAGCAATTTTTCCGGGTAAAGTAGCGAGTGAATCACCCTGTATTACCCATGTGAATGGGAATGAGCTGCAATACCAATAACAACCACACTTGTATGTATGTCGCTGTGCTAGGATAAATTCATCTGTTGATCTGCGGAGCCTGGGTTCGAACCCCAACCAATCACTGATTGATGTCTTATTCTAAGGATAGGGCATCAATTTAAAAAAAAAAACAAGACAACCACTTAAATAATGTTCATAAAATTCATTTGCAATCACAGTTTATATAATACATGTATCAGTATTCCTTAAAGATCATACAAGCGCTAATGCACTGTCTACTGTGGGATTTTCGCATCATTCCTATTAATATGATCTTGGTAATTAGTAATGTCTCTGTGTTGTTGCCTTACTTATTAATTTGTATGTTTTCGCACTTGTGACGGTCTCGCACCCGCTGTCATTCAGCATCGTCGGGATCTGTGCATTGACATAATAATGGTACAATTTAGCCGGCTGAGAAGACCTAATGAGGCTGCAGAAACAAAGGAAAATAGGTTTAATAGCGGATGTAAAATGCATATTGACAAAAAAAAATATTAAGCAACAAAGTATTAGTGTAATGAAGCATTCTTCATTAAGAACTGCCTCGATATGACACAAATCCAATTTGTACGATGAGAACAATTAAAGCGAGTCTGTATTCCTTTCTTGCCGCTCAGTAGTTTTTTTTAATGCCAGGATGTTAATGAGGACAAGCAGTTTCGGCGTCTGCTACTGTCTACTATTCATTAGCTCATATCCTATAGAAATATCATTCATTTTTTTATTACTTTATTGAAGTCCCATTTATTCGTTTTCGAGATTATTTCATGAAATGTTTTTTTTTTTTTTATTCCAGTTCCATAAAGCCAATTAAATTTCTTTCACTAGGTAAACCCATAGGGATATGTATATTCTACCAATCTCTCTGAACATACATGACTCTTTTATGGTAGAAATTATCAAACCCACAGTTCATATATTTTGAAAATGATTTTTATTATCTACAGTCTGTATATGAGTTTCAATACTTTTGGGACTTTCAAAGGATGAGCTTCAAAAAAATAATAGCGGTAGCGTCTAATAAAGTCAATAAATTGAGTTTTGGGTAAGAGCATAACACGGTCATAAAATATCCCATTAGTTATCAAGAATGTAATAAAATTAGTCACCAGTTAAAAAGTAAAACTTATGCATTGTATTGTAAGAAGCAGTAGCGCTTGTGTAAATGCCCCTTTTTCAGAGTTGCAAAAAAGGATTTGCATTCTTTTGGATTTTTTTGATGACTTTAACATAACTTGTAACACTTAATTATCGATTTTTATTATTTAATAGTTTTTGAGCAAAATGTAATATAAAAAGTCCAGTTATCGCCGAACATAATATTTATAGGAGGCAAAAAATTATCCAACTTCAGCTGGACTTGTGAGAAAAAAAATATTTTTCTTATCTGTCACTGAGCTTAAAGTGCCAATATATATAGTTGTGCTCAAAAGTTTACATACCTCGCCAGAATTTTTGCTTTCTTGGCCTTGTTTCAGAGAATATGAACGATAACAAAAAAAATTTTTCTCCACTCATGGTTATTGGTTAGGTGAAGCCATTTATTGTCAAACTACTGTGTTTTCTCTTTTTAAATCTTAAAGACAATCAAAAACATGGGTGGTATTTTGCCAATTGTGCATTCGAATCTTGAACCAATCTTCAATTTCAGGCACTGATGTATAAAAAATACTTATTCTCTCATACATTAACTACCTATCCAAAAATATTCTTACAGTAGACTGCAGTCAGCCCTTTCCCAATTACAATATAAAATGTGTCAAGGTATGTCTGGAAATCACATGAAAATCTTCTTTACATAATGCAACATTGGATTGAGGCTTAGTCGTTCTATCAGGCTTTAGAAGCAGCAGAATTCTTTAGAAAACATAAAACCCTTGTTTAAGTCAATATGTATTGAACGGATACCATTTTCTTTACATTGACATCAGTGTTTTCCTAAGAAGCAACAGTCTTTTGCAGACATTTCACTTTTGTCTGTACTTTAGCACATGAATAAAATTGCTCCAGTACAAATGCTTGCCGAGATACTTTATTTTACTTGACTATTTATAAAAATCACAGCTCCTACAGCTTTTAAAATAGTACATCTTATCTCCTACTGCACCAAAAATGTTCAATACCAGCAAGACCTAATCATTCTCTCCCCACATGACGTAGACCAGCCACATGTGGCCTCTGAGAAGACGATAATCTATCCACCATGTAAAATGAGGAAATTGCATAGTTACTGAGAATGAAAATAGACTCTTATCCATCAAGATCAAACTTTCACAAACTTTTTGCTATGCCTGGTTGAAGGTGTAACTTGAAGCTCCTTAGACCCAATGCAAAATGTGTAACAGGACCCACCGCCTTCCCTGTGCGAACTAAAGAACTTACGTCTTCTTTTGTGCCAGTGAAGCCATTGGGACTCCTCAGACGCCAGGCCATGGGTGAACTGTAAATCTCCTATCCTAATGCCCCCAGTAACAGACAATTTTTGAGGGAAATGCTTTCTATTCTAAAGCAACGAAGTTGAATAATTCTTTAGGATTAGTTTGATATCATTAAATCTCCTGATTTTACAAATGTGGCAGAGGAAAGTTGTGAAATAAAATTGAAAAGTTTTAGAAAAGTTTAAAACAGAGAGCAACTCTCCAATTATCTGCCACTCCAGTGTTGTCCATCTAGACCAGAAATGATGACATACTGTCCATTCAGTCATCTGACCGCTAAGGTCACCGAATGGCTACAGCGTCAGATGACTGATAATGGCAGAACTGTAGGAAAAAGACATGAGTCGCACATCCAAAAATTATGCGTTCATCTACTGCCGCTAGGCAAACATTTACTGAATATGAGGTTTTTAGTTTAACATTCTGATCAGACCGTATGAAGCCCACTACCATGTCACGGTGAACCTCTCAGTGGGTCCCTAACTTTATATGGCCTTTATGTAGCCTTAATGGTGCTGCACTGTGCGACAAACACTGCCGCATCAAGCAGGGCAAGCAACCTGGTTCCTCACAGCATCCATGCTGAAAGGTTGAGTCCCCGTTACTCCAGGTCACACAGGCACAGCGAGACAGCAACAATGGCCACACAAAAACAACAAAGGAGCTGGAAAACTCACTTTCCACCTACCAGTCTGTAAACACAGAGCAAAAATAGACGGAACCCCTTTTGCATTCTCCTCCTAATTAAAAACGCCTGTGCCAAATGGGAGGAGCGCAGATCCAAGGAAAGAAAGAGGAGACAGACTGTGCAATATGCCAATGCTGTAAAAAAGACATGGATCGCACATCCAAAAATTATGTGTTGATCTAATGCCTTTCAGCAAAAATTTACAAAACTGAACACTGAGGTTCTTAGTTTAACATTCTGATCAGACTGTATGAAGCCGACTACCACGTCACAAAAAACAATTTTCTCTAATCTAAACCTCCAACTTCTCTTTTTGTAAAAAATTTTCTAATATGATGATGGAACCGGCTTTTCTCCACACATGAATGAAATGTTGTCCCAAAGTTCACATTTCTTACAGTGAATAGTTTTTTTCACTATTCTTGTTTTTGTATGTATTTATGTATTTTATAGTAAATTCTGTGCCTTTTTTTCAAGCTGAAACAGCACAATTTGTCTTCCTGTGGCCCAGTGGTTAGCACTGTTGCTTCGCAACACTTGGGTCCTCGATTCAAATCCCACCAAGGACAACATCTGCAAGGAGTTTGTAGGTTCTCCCGGTGTTTGTGTGGGTTCTCCTCTCCAAAGACATACTGATAGGGAATTTAGATTGTGAGACACAATGGGGACAGTGATGATAATGGCTGCGAAATGTGATGATGTTATATAAGCCATCATAAGAAATGTATTGAACTGAACCCTTGGCCACACCGAGGGTACACCAAAGCTCCTCATTTGCATACGAAATATATTCTTTCTATTTCTATCCACTAAATCACTAAAATCTATACTACAGATATGATTTTTATAGGCGCTAAGTCCAAATATCACTGTATAAGTGGTTTAATTAGTGTATTCCCTTTAAATGAACGTATCTATATGAGATATTTTTGCAGGTTAAATTGTATTTTTCACACCGTTTCAAGTAATTATAGCCTTTGATATATATTAATTTTGCAAAACAATAATCAATTCTGATTTTTTTTACCTTACACTCTAAATATTTGTACTTTGACTTTCTGAGTTAAAGAGTCTATGTCATTATTTTCACACAAAAAAAAATGTAAATCAGGTTTTTAGTTTATCATATTTCAGACAATTCTCATCCAATTCAATTATCCATAGGATACCGGATCACTTATTCGAACATGGAAATGTGATTCACATTCCCAGAATACATAATTGTTACGAGTACTAAAAAGGGCAAGGTTTAGCAAAACCACAACAAAAAGTGGACGTTCCTGGCTGTTTTTGGTGGGCTCTTTAGGGCTGGGATTATATATCCTAAATTTTGCATAGTAAAAGTTGGTAAGCATGTAATTATGTATATTGTCCACAGTTTACCTGCACTGTAGTTTATTGACGTGATGGCAAGAGCTTCTTTACTCCGATAGTAGATATGAGCAAATCAATTCCATGTGAATGCAACTTATGTCGAATTATTGCTGAATCCGGCAAATTCGAAAAGTTTGCTACACATTTATCGCCTAAAATGACCACCACCATTTTACATATTGCAGAAGCCTTCAATACACAGAGAAGGATCGTATGACCTCTGGTAGGTATCCCCATAATGCCTTGCAGCCATCTCATCACACAGTACAGGAAAGCCAATCAGGCGGGACTATGATATCCTGTATAAAAGCAAAAGCAAGAAATGCAGAATCCATCTTATGGTGAATGAGAGGATATCCTAGCTCACAGGTTAGCAAAAGAGATATGGAGAGAAAGCCATAAAACACTGAATAGACATTACAGATAGTGTGTAACAACTCAGCAGTAAAGATTAGTGAGTAAGTAAAGAAGTACGGAGTCATACACCTTTTTAAGGTAAATAAAAGG
The DNA here is from genome assembly GCF_046119375.1 of Phyllobates terribilis. Lineage (NCBI taxonomy): Eukaryota > Metazoa > Chordata > Amphibia > Anura > Dendrobatidae > Phyllobates > Phyllobates terribilis. The sequence goes on from NW_027362762.1 coordinate 919,151,161, forward strand.
TTGTGTGACATGCAGAAGTAGCGCTGTTGCTTTAAAAGCATCCAGCAACTATTAGTAGTAACACAAGCACAGGAGACAGGAAGTGTTGTGCTCAAGAAGCATCCAGCAACTAGAGAGGTTAACACAGTCACAGGAGACAGGGTTTTAGCAGAGCCCCAGTGGGATTGTGGGGAAGTTGTTTACTGTCTGACTGGAGCCGAAGATAAAGGTGGTGTGTGTGTCCTGTATCTCACAGAAGTGCCCCTGCAAGTGAAAAGGATTCAAGTCAGGAGTGAAGCTAAGCAAAGGTCAGATAGAGCTCTTGAACTAGCAGTGCAGAGTATTGTCTGGCAGAAAGATGAGGACTGGAAGAAATGGTGTCACAGGGTCACAGGGATTATCTCCCTCAGCAAACCCTTCCCCCCTCCTCCATCTCACTGTGCTATAAAGAATGCTGTGTTCATTAATGTGCCTTTGCATTAGAACTGTGCTGTCATGTACTACTGGGAAGACTGTGAACTGCTGTGCTGGTAAGGAAACTGTACTGTTTGTCACTGGAGCCTGTTGCTCATAAGACTTAACTTGCACTGGCTTATTGAATGCTACTGTTCTACCGTTTATGAGGACTCTTGTCAAGTGTTTCTGGTCAGCAAGTGAAACAACCTACGTGTCTGTGCCTGAGGGTCAATAATCCTGTGTGCCTGAGAGAAGCTGCAAAACATGGTCTATGGTTGCCCTGAGTAACGGTTCCTCCAGGATTCCAAAGAATTCATGAAACCTGCCTAGGGATCTGAACCTAGCGGCGTGCGTGTAAAAGTTGCAATACTTTCAACTGCAGGCAAATAGATTTGCTGCAAATTGAATTTCTGGGGATGACTCTATGAATCTGTCGAATTGAAATTTCTAAATACTGTATTTGAGAGATCTACAAGTAGAAATGGCTTCCTCTCCATTGGATTTTATGGATTCAGTGATTTCGCAAAAAAAGTGTCTCAGGACCCCTTTTGTCCTGGTCTGGGACAACAGAGATTGTAGGTGAAAGCCCTAGATGTTAGGGTCCTAGGTCTTGCAAACATACCTTATGGAATAACCTTTAAACTCCAGTGCAGTATAAGTAATGCAATTGTTTATAACGTTTTGACATTTTTTAAATCATTTTGTTTGAGTAATGGACATTAGCCCCACTTCAATGAGATGTCCACGATCCAAGAGATTCTCCAAGAATTAAGGCCGCCAATGTACCATCCTAGACTGTGGACTGAATGATGTCATTGATTTTGTTTGCTCCTCTCTAATCCTCAGAAATAGAAGGTCCTTCATAAACTTTGTCTTATTGTTTATTGGAAATGTTCACATTTCTGTGCAAATTACAGATAGTAACCACCAGGTAACACTTGACCCTTCAGGAATTTTCTTATATTTCCAGTTGACAATTCATCCTCTTTCCTCAGAAAAAAACACTTTGCCGTTAATAACCTTTCAGAGGCCCGAACTTTCTTCCTTATTAGCAAATATCTGATAAGACAAAGTGTTGTGCTGAGGCTGCGCTTTCCAGGTAACAATCCCTATGGTGTTAATTTTATACTGGACAGAGATGTTACCTGTCGCCAATGTGTTCATTAAATCCACGCACGATATATTCATGGTCACAGTCATTTTCCTTTGAACATTTTTTTTCCATTTTGTATTACATTATTTATTACAGCTCGATTTGATGTTACAATTCTGTGCATATCAAAAGTAAGGTTACACTGGAATTCATTTTAATGAGAAGAAGACAGTATTAGAGAGAAAGTACAAATTCCAAAGACTAAAATCTATTACATGAATGATAGAATCAAAATAAGTCTAGACTATTACTGCTTGATGGCAGAGAGATAGGAGATAGATAGATAGATAGATAGATAGATAGATAGATAGATAGATAGATAGATAGATAGATAAATAAATAGATAGAAAAAGGAAAAAAAGCAGCACCAGTTACTGTATATATCAAAAAAGTGCAAATGGGGGTATAAGGTGCCCAGGGCGGTAGTCATGGGCGAGGGGCTGCTGTGTTCCGACACCCTGGCACCGTACAGTAAATCAGTGTCCCGATTCCCCTGTGCTATACATGTGATGCGTAACGTTCCTCCCGCATGGCTCCTCTGTATCCACTATTTCGGATCCAGGTATCATCGCACACATATCAAGAGCCACCCAGCTCGTTTTATAATAAAGAAGTTTCCTCAATTGTCCCTGGGTAATTGGGCTAAGAGAGCTGTTCCTGGGTAGTAGGGCTTAGACCATTGCCCCTGGGTAGTAGGGCTAAGAGAGCTGTCGCTGGATAGTAGGGCTAAGAATGCAATCCCTGTGTAGTAGGGCTAAGAGAGCTATGCCAGACCTTAGAGTCCAAGATAATAATAATCTTTATTTTTATATAGCGCTAACATATTCTGCAGCGCTTTACATACATTATCGTCGCTGTCCCCATCGGGGCTCACAATCTAGATTCCCTATCAGTATGTCTTTGGAGTGTGGGAGGAAACCTGAGAACCCGGAGGAAACCCACACAAACACGGGGAGAACATACAAACTCCTTGCAGATGTTTTCCTTGGTGGGATTTGAACCCAGGACCCCAGTGTTGCAAGGCTGCAGTGCTAACCACTGTGCCACCGTGTTGCCAAAGATGAACTGCTCCTTATGCTAAGTACTGGGTACGTCTGCTCTGATCCAAAGATCCAAATTTTGATGCAGTAAGCCATCACAAATGCATTCACTTTTTGTGCTGGCTGACTATGCTCACTTTTTGTGCTGGCTGATTACGTTCACTTTTTGTGTTGGCCAACTGCGTTAAATGCATTTGTGATGGTTTACTGCATTCACAGCATTCACTTTTTGTGCTGGCTGATTGCATTCACTGCGTTCACTGTTTGTGCTGGCTGACCACGTTCACTATTTGTGCTGGCTGACTGCATTCACTGCGTTCACTCTTTGTGCCGGCTGACTGCGTTCACTCTTTGTGCAGGCTTACTGCACTCACTTTTTGTGCTAGTTGACAGCGTTCACTGCATTCACCGTTTGTGCTGACCTCATTCACTTTTTGTGCTGACTGACTGCACTCATTGAGTTAACTTTTTTGTGCTGACTGACTGCATTCACGGTCTTCGATTTTTGGGCTGGCTGACTGCATTCACTGTGTTCACTTTTTGTGCTGGCTGACTGCATTCACTGCATTCACTGTTTGTGCTGATTGAGTGCGTTCACTGCATTCACTGTTTGTGCTGACCGAGTGCGTTCACTGCATTCACTGTTTGTGCTGACTTACTGCATTCACTGTTTGTGCTGACTGACTGCGTTCACTTTTTATGCTGGCTAACTGTGCTCATTGAGTTAACTTTTTGTGCTGATTAACTGCACTCATTGAGTTAACTTTTTGTGCTGACTGACTGCGTTCACTTTTTATGTTGGCTAACTGCGCTCATTGAGTTAACTTTTTGTGCTGATTGACTGCATTCACTGCCTTCACTTTTTGTGCTGGCTGACTGCATTCATTTTACAGTATATGCTGGCTCACTGCATTCACTGTGATCACTTTTTGTGTTGGTTGACTGAATTCACTGCATTCACTTTTTGTGCTGGCTGACTGCAATCAACATGCTCACTGTTTGTGCTGGCTGACTGCATTCACTTTTTGTGCTGTCTGACTGCATTCCCTTTTTGTGCTGGCTTACTATGTTCAATGCATTCACAATTTGTGCTGACTGATTGCGTTCACTGCATTCAATATTTGTGCTGCCTGACTGAATTCACAATTTGTGCTGGCTGACTGCATTCACTGCATTCAATATTTGTGCTGCCTGACTGAATTCACTTTTTGTGCTTGCTGACTGCGTTCACTTTTTTGTGCTGGCTGACTGCGTTCACTTTTTGTGCTGGCTGACTACGTTTTCTTTCAAATATGGCACCCACTCCTTGTGCTGGCGCTGACCCCTCTACTGAGTGCTAGCTGTGTCCACTCAGATTCCAAGAGGGCACAAGCTCCCTGTGCTCACGACACCCTCTCTGCTAAGCACTGGCTGTATCAACATAGGATACAACCAGTACATATTAGAGTGTGTGGCACCAGCACAAGGGGCAGGTGCCATCTTAGATTTTAAGCTCCGGCACACACTTTTACACTGCTTCCTCCAGCTGTCTGTATGGGGAAAAAGGAGAGGCGGTCCTTCTGTGTCCTGACCTTGTTAGCCACATAAAATGATGTGGCAAACCGGATTTGGCCCGCGGGCCTTGAGTTTGACACCTCTGCTATAGTGCCCAAATATACATGGACTGAGCGTATCCAGAATGCCGATGTTTGGTCTCTTGGATTGTGATTATTGGTTACCTCTGGAGACGATATAGCTATACCCCTGCTTTCAACCATGCATGTAGCTATAGTGAGTGGTGAAAAACTAATGGTTATACCCAAGACCTGGTGTTATAGGAAGCCCAAAGGCCATCTGCCACAGGAAGATATCAATTAAATGGCACTTATTAAGAGGGTCCCTATTGACAATTTTGCATTGAGGAGCTTCAAGTCATGCCTCAGATGCTAATCCGTATCTGTTCTTTCCTTAAGAGTCCACACAAACATCCAGACCATGAATAATTCATAGTGATGAAATATAAAGCGGTAATTACAGCTATTTACTTATAACGCATCTTCCCATTGAGGCAGCTGAGCGCTTACAAATAGTGCAACTCATTCCAAAGCACGCAGGCATGGAGTAGCAGTCACCTCAGGGGTCTTATACATCAGACGTATTAGCTGTATCCCCAACATGTCATATTCTTCCATCCATGCAACAAAGCATCCAACTAAACAGCAACTGCTGCTACATCACATCCCCGGAGAGTCGTCGTCTTTGATCTTTTTTTACATTTGTAGGATAAATAATAGAGCTGAGTATTAATTATGTAATGGAGCTATATTACTAAGCCAGTGATCTTTATGAAGTCGTTATGTTTTATGACATTTTTCTGCGCATATATATATCTTCTCTATTAGTCACACATACCAGTCACCATAACTGGGAGAAATGAGGAATTTTACATAATTACATATGAAATTATTTTTAACTTATTTTGCATATTTGTATATACGGTAGCTTTGGATTTACAGCGCTATGGCTTCATGTACATGGCAGAGCTCAGTCTACATTTCTAGACTTTGTAGCTATAGGCACACAGGGGGCCGAATTATGATTTTCATCAGACCTTGGTGAAAGATAAGACAAATTTTGGTGCATTTTTTGTGATATTTTATGATGTGCACCATATTTATGCACCACCAACCACGCCAGCACCTGGTTTATACATGCCCTTCAGTGACATAGTGGGCTCCTTTCTATTTTTGATCTTTTTTCCTCATCAGGGGATAACTTTTTTATTTTTCCATCAAAATACAGTAGCTGTATGAGGCCTTGTCTTTTGCCGTAAAATGAATTGTAGGCAAAAAATGCAGGGAAAGATTTTCCATTGGGTTCAGGTCTTGAGACTGGCTAGGCCAAACCAGGACCTTGAAATGCTTCTTATGGAGCCACTCCTTAGTTGCCCTGGCTGTGTATTTCGGGTCATTGTCATGCTGGAAGACCCAGCCATGACCCATCTTCAATGCTCTTACTGAGGGAAAAGGTTGTTGGCCAAAATCTCATGATACATGACCCCATCCATCCTCCCTTTAATACAGTGCAGTCGTCCTGTCCACTTTGCAGAAAAGCACCCCCAAAGCATGATGTTTCCCCCATCATATTTCTCAGTTGGGACAGTGTTCTTGGAATTGTTCTCATCCTTTTTCTTGCTCCAAACACGGCGAGTGGAAGTTGATACCAAAAAATTCTATTTTGGTCTCATCTGACCACATGATCTTCTCCCGTGCCTCCTCTGGATTATCCAGATGGTCATTGGCGAACTGCAAATTGGCCTGGACATGTGCTGGCGTGAGCAGGGAGACCTTGCGTGCCCTGCAGGATTTTAATCCATTACGGCACATTGTGTTACTAACAGTAATGTTTGAGACTGTGGTCCCAGCTCTCTTCAGGTCATTGACCAGACCAGGTCACCCCATGTAGTTCTGGGTTGATTCCAGACCTTTCCCAGAATCATTCTTATCCCATGAGGCGAGATCTTAAATGGAGACCCAGACACAGAAAGATTGACAGTCATCTTGGGTTTCTTCCATTTTCTAATAATTGTGCCAACAGTTGTCTTCTCACCAAAGCTGCTTGCTTATTGTCCTGTAGCCCATCCTAGTCTTGTGCAGGTCTACAATTTGGTCCCTGGTGTCCTTAGACAGCTCTTTGGTCTCGGCCATGGTGGAGAGGTTGGAGTATGATTGATTGAGAGTGTGGACAGATATATTTTATACAGGTAACATGTTCAAACAGGTGCAATTAATACAGGTAATGAGTGCAGAGTAGGAGGGCTTCTTAAAGAAAAATCAACAGGTCTGTGAGATCCAGAATTGTTAGTGGTTGGTAGATGATCAAAAATGCAATTTAATTATTTAAAAGTTATATACAATGTGATTTTCTGGTTTTTATTTTTAGATTCTCTCTCTCACAGGTGAAGTGTACCTGCGATAAAAATTACATACATCTCAATTCTTTGTAGGTGGGAAAACTTGCAAAATCGACAGTGGATCAAATATTTATTTTCACCACTGCATATATATATATATATATATATATTTTATTTACATTTTGGGAAAAAGGGGGTGATATGTATATTTTTATATTTAGATTTGATATGAAAAAATCATGGAGACAGCACACTTTTCAAGTGAAAAAATTGTAAATTTAATGGCCCATGAGGCGGCGTTTCAGTCCAACAATGGGGACCGAAATGTCACCAATGGGCCTTTAAATTTACCATTTTTTCACTTGAAAAGGGTGCTGTCTCCATGATTTTTTGATATTTAAAGGACTGGTATGTACCTGGGAGGCTTTGCACTACCAATGTGGCTGGTGCTGCTCTTTTTCTTGACTTTTTAGATTTGATATGAATATTTTTCTATTAATGAAAAAGTAATTGCTTTTTAAACTTTTCATTAGTTCTCCTAGGGGACTTGAACTTTTGATTGCATTGTAATGCAATGATACTGTAAAGTTGCATTGTGTTGCAAAATTCCTTATCTCCTATGAGTTTCAAAAGTGTACAAACAAAGCAGATATGGGGGGCTTCTGTAAAGCCCCCGTCTCACATAGTGAGATCGCTAGCGAGATCGCTGCTGAGTCACAGTTTTGGTGACTCACCAGCGACCTCACCAGCGATGTCGCTATGTGTGACACTTTGCAGTGATCAGGCCCCTGCTGTGAGGTCGCTGATCGCTGCAAAGTGTCCTGGACCATTTTTTGGTCATTGTCCTCCCGCTGGTCAGCACACATCGCTGTGTGTGACCACCGGGAGCAGCAATCAGGCTGGTAACCATGATAAACATTGGTTTACAAGGGGCAAACGCGCACCTAGTAACCCGTTGTTTATCATGGTTACGAGCCTGCTAAAGTGAGCGGTAACCTCCCGCTCACTGTAGCAGAGTGGTAACCATGGTAAACAACGGGTTACTAGGTGCGCGTGTGCCCCTAGTAACCCGATGTTTACCATGGTTACCAGCCTGCTCCTGCTTCAGCAGCAGGCTGGTAACCAGGAGCAGGACATCATGGAAAGATTCTTTCCACGATGTCGCTGCTCCCCTGATCGTTGGTGAGCCTGCCTGTTTGACAGCTCACCAGCGACCACATAGCGACGCAGTAACGATCCCTGACAGGTCATATAGTTGTCGGGATCGTTGCAGCGTCGCTAAGTGTGACGGGGCCTTTAGCCTTAAGTCTGGCATGACAATGCCATCGGCACCCTATAATTATACTGCATGGGGCTCAGAGGAGGTGTAAAACGTTGGACCCAGCATTTAATTGTATTGGCATCTTTCAATATTTCAGGCATGAGTACAATTGAAGCCCTGACCACAGGTAATTCTGGGTCAGAGCTATGTCAGCAGCTATGTCAGCAATCTTGTGAGGAGACAGTATATGAAGGGGGAAAATAAGTTTTAAGAGACAATATGGGGAGAGAGAAATGTGTGGTGAAAGAGTATGGAGAGTGGAGAGGCGAAGTGAGAAGACAGAATAAGGGGATGTGTGGGGAGACTGTATGGTGAGCCGGGGGGAATGTGTTACGAGACAGTATTGAGAGCAGGGGGTGGGAGGTGACATTGTGGGAAGTGTGAGGTGACATGATGGGGATGGGGTGGAGAAATGTGTGAGGAGACAGTATTGGAAGGGGTGGAGAAATGTGTGATGGTTAGTAGAGGGGGGAGGATGAGGGGACAATATGGGGGAGAAATGTCTAAGTAGATAGTATGGAGGGAGAAAAGTGTGAGGGGCACAATACAGGGACTAAGTAGTGTGGTGGACAGCAGTAAAGAAAAGGGGAAGCATGGGGGGACAGTGTGAAGGCACATTATGGACTTGTTTGGGCTAAAGAACACAAGGAATTGACATTAGACCAGTAGAAATCTGATCTTTGGTCTGATGAGTCCAAATTTGAGATCTTTGGTTCCAACCACCGTGTCTTTGTGCGACGAAGAAAAGGTGAACGGATGGACTCTACATGCCTGGTTCCCACCGTGAAGCATGGAGGAGGAGGTGTGATGGTGTGGGGGTGCTTTGCTGGTGACACTTTTGGGGATTTATTCCAAATTGAAGGCATACTGAACCAGCATGGCTACCATAGCATCTTGCAGCGGCATGCTATTCCATCCGGTTTGCGTTTAGTTGGATTTATTTTTCAACAGGACAATGACCCCAAACACACCTCCAGGCTGTGAAAGGGCTATTTGACCAAGAAGGAGAGTGATGGGGTGCTACGCCAGATGACCCGGCCTCCACAGTCACCAGACCTGAACCCAATCGAGATGGTTTGGGGTGAGCTGGACCGCAGAGTGAAGGCAAAAGGGCCAACAAGTGCTAAGCATCTCTGGGAACTCCTTCAAGATTGTTAGAAGACCATTTCCGGTGACTACCTCTTGAAGCTCATCAAGGGAGGGCCAAGAGTGTGCAAAACAGTCATCAAAGCAAAAGGTGGCTACTTTGAAGAACCTAGAATATAAGACATATTTTCAGTTGTTTCACACTTTTTTGTTAAGTATATAATTCCACATGTGTTAATTCATAGTTTTGATGCCTTCAGTGTGAATGTACAATTTTCATATTCATGAAAATACAGAAAAATCTATAAATGAGGTGTGTCCAAACTTTTGGTCTGTACTGTATATACATACAGTATATGTACATCAAATGACCAAAATGAAAATCAACTATTGAAACGGGCTAATGCCACAAATTTCCAATAATGTGTCTAAACAGAGGGAAAGGCGAAGACCAGAATAATACATATAAGCGAGGGGGTTTTTTTTGTTTTCCTCCTTTTTTTTCCCCCTTTGTCCTTTCATTCTTCTTTGTTCCTCGCTCATATGTATTATTCTGGTCTTCCCCTTTACACCAATATAAACCCTATCAGACAAATTTAGGACTTTTAAATTTTTACTTAAAAGTTGCAAACTTTATGCACTATGCTACTCCAATGACTGATGGAATAAGTATTAAAATGGGCAAAAGACCTGAGAAACAGTATAATCCATAGAAGCATAATATAGTAGAGTCCTATTATACAGAATCAAATTATGACCACTCCAGAGTAGAGAGATCTATAAACATAGCAAAATTCCAATCTATAAGCAAAATAGATCCGGAGTCTAAAATGTTACTCTAAACCAATGCGAACTGTTCCCTTCTCCTATATACTGTACTTAATATTCACAGCCACAAACTTTTAAAGCATATCCCTTCATTCTGATGTGCAGGGAGCGGTGTTGTGAGCTCTCCAGAATGACACGGTAATTTGGAAAAGCCAAATATATATTTTAAACTGAACCTATTATCAAGGCTTAGGGATGGAATTGATTAATATAGCAATGTCCTATCTACCCATGGCAGCCATTGTTTTATCTATCAATCCAAGGAGGGTAATAAATCACCCGCCGAGCTTAGACTGATATAGCATCCAAATGAAGGTAATGCAGGCAGATGTTATCGGAAATCCTAACACGCTATAAATAAGACCGCTTCTGTAAGAACTTAAAAGTTGTCACTAAAAAGAAAAAAAAAAATTCTCACCCGGCCAAGAAGAGCATCTGATAAAAGTTTAATTGGACATGTAATGAATTGATCAATAATGCACAGAATTCCGGGCCCAATTTTCTAATGATCTCACTGTATTTTATGATGAAGCGGTGGAATGATATGTAGTTCGCTCAACTATTCCAAAGTTACATATTACTAAAAGTAAAGCCGCGCAAACACATAGACGTATTAATTCTCAAGGTTACCACACGAAGGCATTTACCAGCATTGCAGAGATTTATTTTAAGATATTTAGCGCGACTGAATAATGGGTTGTGAGTGGAATTTCAAATGAAGGTTCATTTTCCATGTCTCGTTAGCTCGCAGTACATCTTGTTGATTTCCATTTTCTTCAAGCGCGTGGACTGCTGTATAAAGGGGGATCGGTTTTAAGAGAAATGGTGATTTGTCATGTTTATAATGATCGATGGGAGCAAATAGAGTTAGCATAGGACAAATAAAGAGCGTCGGCGGACAATTAGATTGGTGGGTCATTAGGGAAAGTATGACTAATTAAAGCAAGGATGTCTTTAGAGCATGCTGTCTATCTACTTAAAGAAAGACTATGTCCAGTAGATGGTCTCATATCCCCAGCATAAGTCACCTAGCAATCAGGCAGGCAATATATATGTACTTTTGAGTCTAGTCATTATAGGCATTCCCACTACTTAGATATTATTGACCTATTCCTCGGATGCCCATCAATATCAGTATGGTGAGGGTCCGAAACAAAAACTGGCACTCCCCACTTATCAGCTGTTAGATGAATGTAAACTGTATATAGCCAGAAAATCAAGGATCTGTGCACTGTGTACCGCAGATCAGCTACTGGTGCTTCCAAATAGGGCCCAGTGGATATTTACATTCAGGATTTATTGATTAGAATATAAAATAGCAATGTACAACGCGTTTCTACTCATTACAGAGTCTTCATCAGGTACAATTTCGTAGTCATGCTTATGGAAAGTCTCTTCGTTATATAAAGCACTGATCAGGTTCATCAGGGTCATGGACCGCCCAGTTAATTAATCATGTTAATTGAGTTGATTTATGCATGTGATTAGTTAATCATGCAATCTAAGGTTGTCTCTACTAGAGTAAAATCAAATAAAAATACAACAACAACTACAATAAAAATGCAACAACAACAACAAAAAAAAAAAAAACACACAAAATACTTTCTTAAATAATTAGGAAGAAATAAAAACCTGTTTTTGGTTAAAATGTTTAAAAGAATGTTTTTCTCCCCTGCATGTAGATCCAGTAACACTATCGCTCACTATTGACAGATTGTATTTAAGAGGAAAATCAGATTCATAGTAATATTATGTTGTTCTTACTGACCTTCAGTGTGGTTATTATTTCTCTATTTAATGACTAATAAATATATGTTTATTGTTAATATATTCAAGGTCCTCTAATGTAAAGTGAACTCAGTGTGGTTCTGCCTGTTCAACTTTGTTTTTCTATCAAATATATTCAATTCTGTCATTTAATCCCTCTGGCTGTAGACACCGCATGCGATAAATCCAGAAGGATTCCTTTCTATTCAATGTTTGAATTCTATTCTGGGTGGAAACTGGTATGGATTCTACGGGGGTTATTTGAACTTCAAATTTCCCCCCGTGATTCTGCAGTAGATGGCGTGATAGGCTATGTGTTAAAAGCCCTATTTTGGCATTGTGACGGTGTCCACTAAGGCGGTTTTGCACTTTTCTTATGGTACGACCGACGTATTGTAAACCGCATTTGCAAGTAATAACGTATATAACGTAGTCTGTTTGACAGGTGAGATACTGGCGAATTGGAAATTTTTCACCTGTACTATGACAGATAATCTCTTTGCAGCCGTGTGATATACATCTGCAACAGTTGCAAAGTTTCTTTCTGCATTTGAATACTCCCACTGATTTGGTTGTATTGAATCTTTTTCGCTCAGATAAAGTGGGGATGTTTTTAAGTCGGCTTGGAGCTATCAAATTCCTGATGGTTTTTCCTCTTCTAAAGGTGATCCCTGGTCTTTCAGGTAGGGATTCTCTTAGAAGAGGATCTTGTTGCAGAATATACCAATATTTACTGAGTATTTTTCTGACATTTAAATTTTCCTTATTATAGGCTGTGATGAAGTTAAATCTCCATTTATTAGGTTGTAAAGGATTTTTTGTGGACCTTGTACTGTCATTGGGGAATTTTAAGGTGGTATCTGTTTCTAATTTGTGTTCCTTGCTCTTTTCCTTAATTTTTTCTGTCTTATTTGACTTATTTTTCATTGCCAAAAGGCAATCCTTCTGTGTCTTTTTTCTGTTGGTTTCATATGCTGCTGAAATTAGTTTTTTGGGGTACTTTTTTGTTTTAAACCGGTCTATAAGGACTTTTGCTTGTATATTATAGTCCTCTAGTTGTGTGTTATTTTTCCTTATACGTAAAAACTGACTATAAGGGATGTTTTTTTTCCATTTGTGAAAATGTGCACTATTAAACTCTAAATATCCATTTGAATCTACTACTTTAAAGTATGCTTTTGTTATTAATGAGTTTTTTTTAAAACTGATTTCTAAATCTAAAAAATTGATTTTATTTATACTCATATTAAAAGTGAAATTGATACCCCACTCATTTTGGTTTAGTTCATAAATAAGTTGTTCCGCCATTTTTTGGTCTCCTTTCCACAGGATAACTAGATCATCAATATATCTACGGTACAGGATAATATTTTCTGTATACATGGCTTTTGTCAGAGCTGATAGGGACTCGAAACGTCCCATAAATAAATTAGCGAAACTAGGCGTGACTCGAGTCCCCATTGCTGTATCGAGCTTCTGGACATATAACTGGTCTTGGAATTCAAATATATTTCTCTTTAAGATGAATTCAAGGCCTAAAAGAATGAATTGTATTTGTGCTTGCGGCATATTGGTATATGTTTCTAAGTAATATCGAGTTGCTGATATCCCCAATTGGTGGTCTATGTTTGAATATAGTGCTGTTACATCTAAGGATATGAACCAATATCCTTCTTCCCAATATATATCCTGTAATTCTTCTATCAGTTGGGTAGAATCACGTAGATACGATGGGAGTTTTTTCACTATGTTTTGTAGATGGAGATCGATATAATGGGAAAGATAGCTGGTAAGTGAATTTATACCAGCTATAATGGGGCGACCTGGTGGATTAATTGGATCCTTATGAATTTTGGGTAAATGATAAAAAAAAGCTAGGGAGTATTCTTTATTTGTGAGAAACTGCTTTTCTCTTTTATCTATAATTCCTTTTTCATAAGCGGTATTTATGATTAGATGATATTCTTTAGAAATGTTTTTTGAAGGATCTATATTAAGTTTACTATAATATTTTTCATCTGATAGTATTCTATGTGCTTCTTTGAGGTACACTTCTCGATCTTGAATTATTATCCCCCCCCCTTTATCTGCTTCTCTAATGACAATTGTATTATTATTTTTTAAGGTTTTTATGGCACATTTTTCTTTTTTTGTGATGTTAGCTCTTGTTTTCAGGTTTTCTTTCACATGGTGTTTTTTATTATTCTTTTTTGAAGATTTTTTAAAAAACTGTTTTTTATTTATTTTGCGGAATTCGTCCCCTACCAATGAGAGGAAGGTCTCAATGTAGCTTCCTCTATAATGGATAGGATTAAAATTAGATCTATTTTTAACTACAAGATGTATATTTTCATCATGTTTATTTTCAGACTTAGAATTATTTTTAGGATTTTTACGTATTTCCGTAGGTTCAAAAGTTTTTTCTTTTATTTTTTCTTTTATCGCAAAATGTCTGGATAGGGTAAGACGTCTTATGAACTGATTTAGATCGATATACAGATCAAAGTTATTTGCACGTTGGTCAGGGCAAAAGTTCAGTCCTTTTTCAAGCAGAGTTTGTTCATTTTCGTTTAGTGTGTATTTAGATAAATTAAAAAATTTTATTTTATCAGAGTTTTCTTTCCTATCTCTTTTCATTACTTTTTTATTTTTTATGTGTTTCTTATTACTTTTTATTTTTGTGTTTGGGCTATTTTTTCTTTTTCTATCAGATTTAAGGAGGTAGGATTTGGTAATGATTTTTTTAGGGTGTTTCCTACCTGCTCTCGTGCCTCTGGGCCGCCTTTTCTTTTTTTGTTGGTTTGAGATGTAATCAAGGGAAAAAATTGAGTTATCTGCTGTTGTGAAGGAGGTAGCATAATGGGAGCCATAGAGGTGAGGCTTATTATCGGAGGAAGCAGTGTTTCTAATAGAGGTGGGGGTTGGAGGGGTCCAATCTCTAAAAAAGAAATATGTGAGGCTGTAGATGAAGGGGAGTATGACGGTGCTTGGATGACAGTTATAAAGGGTTGAGAGCTGTCCTCTACACTATGTGTTGTTAAATTTGCTAGATTTGTTATATTTAGAAGATCCTCACATTCAGTAATTTCTTCGATGTCCCTGCTTTCTATTGAACAGGTGCTAACACATGGGTTAATCCCTGTTCAATAGAAAGCAGGGACATCAAGATTGGACCCCTCCAACCCCCACCTCTATTAGAAACACTGCTTCCTCCGATAATAAGCCTCACCTCTATGGCTCCCATTATGCTACCTCCTTCACAACAGCAGATAACTCAATTTTTTCCCTTGATTACATCTCAAACCAACAAAAAAAGAAAAGGCGGCCCAGAGGCACGAGAGCAGGTAGGAAACACCCTAAAAAAATCATTACCAAATCCTACCTCCTTAAATCTGATAGAAAAAGAAAAAATAGCCCAAACACAAAAATAAAAAGTAATAAGAAACACATAAAAAATAAAAAAGTAATGAAAAGAGATAGGAAAGAAAGCTCTGATAAAATAAAATTTTTTAATTTATCTAAATACACACTAAACGAAAATGAACAAACTCTGCTTGAAAAAGGACTGAACTTTTGCCCTGACCAACGTGCAAATAACTTTGATCTGTATATCGATCTAAATCAGTTCATAAGACGTCTTACCCTATCCAGACATTTTGCGATAAAAGAAAAAATAAAAGAAAAAACTTTTGAACCTACGGAAATACGTAAAAATCCTAAAAATAATTCTAAGTCTGAAAATAAACATGATGAAAATATACATCTTGTAGTTAAAAATAGATCTAATTTTAATCCTATCCATTATAGAGGAAGCTACATTGAGACCTTCCTCTCATTGGTAGGGGACGAATTCCGCAAAATAAATAAAAAACAGTTTTTTAAAAAATCTTCAAAAAAGAATAATAAAAAACACCATGTGAAAGAAAACCTGAAAACAAGAGCTAACATCACAAAAAAAGAAAAATGTGCCATAAAAACCTTAAAAAATAATAATACAATTGTCATTAGAGAAGCAGATAAAGGGGGGGGGATAATAATTCAAGATCGAGAAGTGTACCTCAAAGAAGCACATAGAATACTATCAGATGAAAAATATTATAGTAAACTTAATATAGATCCTTCAAAAAACATTTCTAAAGAATATCATCTAATCATAAATACCGCTTATGAAAAAGGAATTATAGATAAAAGAGAAAAGCAGTTTCTCACAAATAAAGAATACTCCCTAGCTTTTTTTTATCATTTACCCAAAATTCATAAGGATCCAATTAATCCACCAGGTCGCCCCATTATAGCTGGTATAAATTCACTTACCAGCTATCTTTCCCATTATATCGATCTCCATCTACAAAACATAGTGAAAAAACTCCCATCGTATCTACGTGATTCTACCCAACTGATAGAAGAATTACAGGATATATATTGGGAAGAAGGATATTGGTTCATATCCTTAGATGTAACAGCACTATATTCAAACATAGACCACCAATTGGGGATATCAGCAACTCGATATTACTTAGAAACATATACCAATATGCCGCAAGCACAAATACAATTCATTCTTTTAGGCCTTGAATTCATCTTAAAGAGAAATATATTTGAATTCCAAGACCAGTTATATGTCCAGAAGCTCGGTACAGCAATGGGGACTCGAGTCACGCCTAGTTTCGCTAATTTATTTATGGGACGTTTCGAGTCCCTATCAGCTCTGACAAAAGCCATGTATACAGAAAATATTATCCTGTACCGTAGATATATTGATGATCTAGTTATCCTGTGGAAAGGAGACCAAAAAATGGCGGAACAACTTATTTATGAACTAAACCAAAATGAGTGGGGTATCAATTTCACTTTTAATATGAGTATAAATAAAATCAATTTTTTAGATTTAGAAATCAGTTTTAAAAAAAACTCATTAATAACAAAAACATACTTTAAAGTAGTAGATTCAAATGGATATTTAGAGTTTAATAGTGCACATTTTCACAAATGGAAAAAAAACATCCCTTATAGTCAGTTTTTACGTATAAGGAAAAATAACACACAACTAGAGGACTATAATATACAAGCAAAAGTCCTTATAGACCGGTTTAAAACAAAAAAGTACCCCAAAAAACTAATTTCAGCAGCATATGAAACCAACAGAAAAAAGACACAGAAGGATTGCCTTTTGGCAATGAAAAATAAGTCAAATAAGACAGAAAAAATTAAGGAAAAGAGCAAGGAACACAAATTAGAAACAGATACCACCTTAAAATTCCCCAATGACAGTACAAGGTCCACAAAAAATCCTTTACAACCTAATAAATGGAGATTTAACTTCATCACAGCCTATAATAAGGAAAATTTAAATGTCAGAAAAATACTCAGTAAATATTGGTATATTCTGCAACAAGATCCTCTTCTAAGAGAATCCCTACCTGAAAGACCAGGGATCACCTTTAGAAGAGGAAAAACCATCAGGAATTTGATAGCTCCAAGCCGACTTAAAAACATCCCCACTTTATCTGAGCGAAAAAGATTCAATACAACCAAATCAGTGGGAGTATTCAAATGCAGAAAGAAACTTTGCAACTGTTGCAGATGTATATCACACGGCTGCAAAGAGATTATCTGTCATAGTACAGGTGAAAAATTTCCAATTCGCCAGTATCTCACCTGTCAAACAGACTACGTTATATACGTTATTACTTGCAAATGCGGTTTACAATACGTCGGTCGTACCATAAGAAAAGTGCAAAACCGCCTTAGTGGACACCGTCACAATGCCAAAATAGGGCTTTTAACACATAGCCTATCACGCCATCTACTGCAGAATCACGGGGGGAAATTTGAAGTTCAAATAACCCCCGTAGAATCCATACCAGTTTCCACCCAGAATAGAATTCAAACATTGAATAGAAAGGAATCCTTCTGGATTTATCGCATGCGGTGTCTACAGCCAGAGGGATTAAATGACAGAATTGAATATATTTGATAGAAAAACAAAGTTGAACAGGCAGAACCACACTGAGTTCACTTTACATTAGAGGACCTTGAATATATTAACAATAAACATATATTTATTAGTCATTAAATAGAGAAATAATAACCACACTGAAGGTCAGTAAGAACAACATAATATTACTATGAATCTGATTTTCCTCTTAAATACAATCTGTCAATAGTGAGCGATAGTGTTACTGGATCTACATGCAGGGGAGAAAAACATTCTTTTAAACATTTTAACCAAAAACAGGTTTTTATTTCTTCCTAATTATTTAAGAAAGTATTTTGTGTGGTTTTTTTTTTTTGTTTTTTTTTTTTTTTTTTGTTGTTGTTGTTGCATTTTTATTGTAGTTGTTGTTGTATTTTTATTTGATTTTACTCTAGTAGAGACAACCTTAGATTGCATAACTAATCACATGCATAAATCAACTCAATTAACATGATTAATTAACTGGGCGGTCCATGACCCTGATGAACCTGATCAGTGCTTTATATAACGAAGAGACTTTCCATAAGCATGACTACGAAATTGTACCTGATGAAGACTCTGTAATGAGTAGAAACGCGTTGTACATTGCTATTTTATATTCTAATCAATAAATCCCGAATGTAAATATCCACTGGGCCCTATTTGGAAGCGCCGCGATATACAAACCGGAATTTATCGAACCGATCTACTGAGCAAACAGGATCTTCCAACATGAGGACCTGATCCTTCCGGTAAAGCGTGCTGCAAGCCACAAGAGTCCACCACTACTAAACGTTAAACCTCAAGATTACTTAAAGGTGAGCAGTTTTTAGTTACCTCACCCTTATTTACAAATCCTAAAATATACTGCACTTAGATCTGCGCCGTTCCTTTTTCCATTTTCTCCCCTAGAAGCTGAGAGACAGCTTTACTAAATGCAGATCAGCTACTACTGAAATTATCCAGACCCCCCACCGATCTGATACTAATGACCTATCCTAAAAACTGCAACAGTAGTGGACAACCCCTTCAAAAAATAGATTGTGAGCATTATTGCAGAACCTGCTCTTCTCCTGCATATCTCTATGGATTTTTATTCATGAGAAAAGGATATAGTTAGGTTTGGATGAGTTCATTTGGAGGATGTACTCTTACAGTGGTGGCCAAAAGTATTGGCACCCCTGCAATTCTGTCAGATAATACTTAGTTTCTTCCTGAAAATGATTGCAATCACAAATTCGTTGGTATTATTATCTTCATTTAATTTGTCTTCAATGAAAAAACACAAAAAGAAGTGTCCTAAAGCCAAATTGGATACAATTCCACACCAAACCTAAAAAAGGGGGTGGACAAAAGTATTGGCACTGTTTGAAAAATCATGTGATCCTTCTCTAATTCATGTAATTAACAGCACCTGTAACTTACCTGTGGCACCTAACAGGTGTTGGCAATAACTAAATCACACTTGCAGCCAGTTAACATGGATTAAAGCTGACTCAACCTCTGTCCTGTGTCCTTGTATGTACCACATTGAGCATGGAGAAAAGAAAGAAGACCAAAGAACTGTCTGAGGACTTGAGAAACCAAATTGTGAGGAAGCATGAGCAATCTCAAGGCTACAAGTCCATCTCCAAAGACCTGAATGTTCCTGTGTCTTCCGTGCGCAGTGTCATCAAGAAGTTTAAAGCCCATGGCACTGTGGCTAACCTCCCTAGATGTGGACGGAAAAGAAAAATTGACGAGAGATTTCAACGCAAGATTGTGCGGATGGTGGATAAAGAACCTCGATTAACATCCAAACAAGTTCAAGCTGCCCTGCAGTCCGAGGGTACAACAGTGTCAACCCGTACTATCCATCGGCGTCTGAATGAAAAGGGACTGTATGGTAGGATACCCAGGAAGACCCCACTTCTTACCCCGAGACATAAAAAAGCCAGGCTGGAGTTTGCCAAAACTTACCTGAGAAAGCCTAAAAATGTTTTGGAAGAATGTTCTCTGGTCAGATGAGACAAAAGTAGAGCTTTTTGGGAAAAAGCATCAACATAGAGTGTACAGGAAAAAAAAAGAGGCATTCAAAGAAAAGAACATGGTCCCTACAGTCAAACATGGCGGAGGTTCCCTGATGTTTTGGGGTTGCTTTGCTGCCTCTGGCACTGGACTGCTTGACTGTGTGCATGGCATTATGAAGTCTGAAGACTACCAACAAATTTTGCAGCATAATGTAGGGCCCAGTGTAAGAAAGCTGGGTCTCCCTCAGAGGTCATGGGTCTTCCAGCAGGACAATGACCAAAACACACTTCCAAAAGCACTATAAATAGTTTGAGATAAAGCACTGGAGACTTCTAAGGTGGCCAGCAATGAGTCCAGACCTGAATCCCATAGAACACCTGTGGAGAGATCTCAAAATGGCAGTTTGGAGAAGGCACCCTTCAAATATCAGGGACCTGGAGCAGTTTGCCAAAGAATAATGGTCTTTTAATTCCAGCAGAGCATTGTAAGAAACTCATTGATGGTTACCTGAAGCGGTTGTTCGCAGTTATTTTGGCTAAAGGTTGTGCAACCAAGTATTAGGCTGAGAGTGCAAATACTTTTGTCTGGCCCATTTTTGGAGTTTTGTGTGAAATGATCATTGATTTGATTTTTGCTTCATTCTCTTTTGTGTTTTTTCCTTGCAAGCAAATTAAATGAAGATAATAATACCAAAGAATTTGTGATTGCAATCATTTTCAGGAAGAAACTGAGTATTATCTGACAGAATTGCAGGGGTGCCAATACTTTTGGCCACCACTGTATTAACAGCCTTCCACACTGTATAATGGGCCTCACATAGTCCTCCATAGAGTATAATGGGCCCCACATAATCCTCCAAACAGTACAATGGGCCCCACATAGTCCTCCATACGGCATAATGGGCCCCACATAGTACTCCATACAGAATAATGGGCCCAACATAGTTCTCAATACAGAATAATGGGCCCCACATAGTCCTCCATACAGCATAATGGCCCCACATAGTCCTCCATACAGTATAATGGGCCCCACATAGTCCTCTATACAGTATAATGGGCCCCACATAATCCTCCATACAGTATAATGGGCCCCACATAGTTCTCCATATAGTATAATGGGCCCCACATAGTCCTCCATATAGTATAATGGCCCCCACATAGCCCTCCATATAGTATAATGGGCCCTACATAGTCCTCCATGCAATATAATGGGCCTCATATAGTCTTCCATACAGTATAATGACCCCAAACAGTCCTCTATACAGCATAATGGGCCCCGCATAGTCCTCCATATAGTATAATGGTCCCACATAGTGCTACATACCATATAATAGGGAGGGTCAGTGCCGGTGTCACCGGTCAAACATAATCACCCTGTGTCCCAGAGTTTCACATGTGTGCTCTAGACTAAAGGCCCCGTCACACTTAGCGACGTTGCAACGATCCCGACAACGATACGACCTGTCAGGGATCGTTGCTGCGTCGCTATGTGGTCGCTGGTGAGCTGTCAAACAGGCAGGCTCACCAACGATCAGGGGAGCAGCGACATCGTGGAAAGAATCTTTCCACGATGTCCTGCTCCTGGTTACGAGCCTGCTGAAGCAGGAGCAGGCTGGTAACTATGGTAAACATCGGGTTACTAGGGGCACACGCACTCCTAGTAACCAGTTGTTTATCATGGTTACCACTCTGCTACAGTGAGCGGGAAGTTACCGCTCACTTTAGCAGGCTCATAACCATGATAAACAACGGGTTACTAGGAGCGCGTGTGCCCCTAGTAACCCGATGTTTATCATAGTTACCAGCCTGATCGCTGCTCCCGCTGGTCACACACAGCGATGTGTGCTGACCAGCGGGAGGGCAACGGCCAAAAAATGGTCCAGGACACTTTGCAGCGATCAGCGACCTCACAGCAGGGGCCTGACCGTTGCAAAGTGTCACACATAGCGACATCGCTGGTGAGGTCGCTGTTGCATCACCAAAACCGTGACAAAGCAGCGATCTTGCTATGTGAGACGGGGGTTTAAAGGTTTTTGGCAACTTTCTTTTATTCATAAAAACTTTAGTGGTTTTCATTTAGTAGAAAAGGGAAAGTAAGTGCCTTGGAGCACAGACTTTTATCTACACGTCATGCACTTCACAGTATTATCTACATAACTCTTGTAGCTTTTAGTCAAGAGAGGTGAGTGGCTCTAGAACAATTACTAATTGCTCATCTCCTTGACAGACTAAAGTGTTTCTGTTAAGGAGAGTTAAGGCCCTGTCACACATAACGAGATCACTAGCGAGATCGTTGATGCGTCACGGTTTTCGTGATGCAATAGCGATCTCGCTAGTGATCTCGTTATGTCTGACAGGCAGCAACGATCAGGCCCCTGCTGTGAGATCACTGATCGTTACAAAGCTTCCTGGACCATTCCTGGGTCGTTGCGCTCCCGCTGGGCAGTGTGCATCACTGTATTTGACACCTTATCAATGACCTCGTTAGCGATTCAGAACTGAGACACGTAGGCGTGCATAACTTGGACTTTTCCGCGACCCTCGTCCTCGATTGGTGGTCGCTACTGCGTCCTTGTTTTTCGGATCCCACCAGCGTTCTCCGGCTGTGTCTCCACTTTGAAGAAATCAGACATCTTTAGCAAGGTAGGTATTGTTTGGGGTCTCAAATGAGTTTCCATTTTTAATTAATTTATAGGACATCTACCAATTATCTGCTATCATTGCTCTTCAGGGAGGGAGGGCTTGGCTTCTATCTGTATATATATGCTTTTGCATGGGCAGATATTTTAGGGGTCTCATGCACACACACCCACACAGCACGTTTTCTGACACGCTGTCCTGGCCAACCGCTTCAGAGTTTTTCACACGCCAATTAACATGAAGCTTACATCAATAGACTCTGTTGTTTTGGCCTGTTGCACGCTTCACAACTTTCTTCGTCGACGTGATGCAATTACGTACTGTCCGCCTGGCTTCGTGGACTCTGTGGACCGAGCCAATGGGGAAGTGGAGCTCGGTGAATGGCGTGCAAACGATCCTGCAATTGCAGGCCTTCAACCAGTGGGACATGGCAGAAACACCCATGATGCGAAGACCTGCCGCGAAAACTACTGCCAGTATTTTAACGGTCCTGGTGCTGTTCCTTGGCAGCATCAGAACCTATAGTGGGCAACTACTCATGTTTCTACACTACTGACATTTCTGTACTGATGTGTCTAATAAACTGTGTGTTCTACTATGCAAAAGCTTTGTTTCTCATTCCTTCAGTAGTAGCAGTAGTCACCGCAGTAAGCAGTCCATATATATATATACATATGTATACACATGCGTATACAGATACATACATACATACATACATGCATATACATTCGTGTACTCGTATGTAAACAGATTCATCCATGTACTCGTACATATTTTTAAGTACATAAATATATACACACACACTCATATACACATACAGATACAGATAACTATATATACACATACATACTCTCAAACATACAGATATGCATACACATAAATGGTCATTTACATCTCTATATATATATTCATATAAATATATGGACATCCATACATCTGTACAGGAACAATTCACACACCAGTGTTCCCGTCTGACCGGAGACGCAGTAGCGATCCCATCTGACCGGAGACGCAGTAGCGATCTCATCTGACCGGAGACGCAGTAGCGATGTTAAACCAAGGCCGTCCAATCAGAACGCAGTAGCGTCCACCAATCGGAGATGAGGGGGTGCGGCAAAGTGATTTTATGCACGTCTTTGTGACACAGTACAGTCCCTATCAAGGTGTGGATCGTTGAAATAGCTGCTATGTGAAAGCGTCCCAACGACCGCCGAGATCGTTAGTTAGATCGCTGGGGCGGCCGAAATCGTTGGTAAGTTCTGCATGTTTGACAGCTCCCCAGCGATCACGAAACGACTCTCCAGTGATCCCAAAACCGTGACGCACTAACGATCTCGCTAGCGATCTCGTTATGTGTGACGGGGCCTTTAGGCTAAGGCCCCACTATCAGTATTTGGTCAGTATTTTACATCAGTATTTGTAAGCTAAAACAGAAGTGGGTAATAGTGCAGAAGTGGTGACATGTTTCTATTATACTTTTCCTCTGATTGTTCCACTCCTGGTTTTGGCTTACAAACACTGATGTAAAATACTGACCAAATACTGATAGTGTGACTGTAGCCTTAGACTTAAGGGATTCTCCAGCATAAATACTTGAACACTTCATCTTCTCCTTAACCCCTTAATGACAGGGCTATTTTTCGTTTCTTCAATTTTGTTTTTTTCCTCCCTTTCCTCCAAGAGCCATAACTTTTTTATTCTTATGTCCACATAGCCATAAGAAAGCTTGCTTTTTGCGGGACATGTTGTACACTTTTAAATGACACCTTTCATTTTTATCTGGAAAGTGGCAAAAAAAATTCCAACTGCGTTGAAATAACAAAATAAAACTGTAATTCCACAATTGTTTTTGGGGTTCTTTATTTACCATATTCATAATATGGTAAAACTGACCTGGTCAATACAATTATGGAGATATTAAACATGCATCAGGTTTTTTTTATTTAAGTGATGAAAAAAATTCTGAAATTTGTAAAAAAAATAAATAAAATTTTGCTTGTGTTGCCATTTTCCGAGACCCGTAACGTTGTAAATTTTGGGGATATGGGGTTGTGTGAGAGCTTAGTTTTTACGCCCTTAACTGACGTTTTTATTAATACAATTTTGGGGTAGATGCGTTGTTTTCATCACCTCTTATTACATTTTATTGCAATGATCAAAGAAATTTTATTCTGGTGTTTCGATCCCTTTTCTCATTACACCGTTTACCGATCGATTAATCTATTTTATAGTTTGATGTATTGGATTTTTACAAACGCAGCGATACCAAGTATACAGTACTGTTATATACAGTGGGGAAAATAAGTATTTGATAAACTAAATTTTAAGAAGAGGGTTGAATTTTTTTTAGAACAAATAGAAAGAAAAATTTTAAAAAATGTAGACATCTAACTGTGCATGTCTGTTTTTGCACATCTTTCTTACTAGTCTACTTTGACAACCATACACAACATATTGTACCTACACTTCGGGGTTGGGTATAGTCCTGTGTTAGATACATCCATTCAGGGTAATTGGAGCACCTGAGATTCATTTGCCATGAATCAAAAATTTGGGAAAAATTCCCAGAACCTGGTGAATTTGAATTTAAAAAGATTTGATCATCTCTATGTCTTACACAATTACCGTGTAAGTCCCTCAGACTCAAGCACCAGTATCCTTGCTGTTTCTGACATGGCTCACGTCTTCACAGTCTTGTTCTGGTGTGGTAATCTCCTCCAACCAACTCTTTGGTTGATACCTTTAGAGGCCTCATGTCATTCATAGTCTGACCTACTCTAGACCTGACTCCAGTGGTCTAAAAGGAGTAAGAACTCTTAGTAGAGGAGTTTCTTTTGCCCCAAGGTATGTATTAGTATTAATATACAGTACCAGTGACAAATGGTTTATGGGTACCATCATGTAGCATCAAATTAGATCTCTCTGAGGGCTATTTCTAGCATGTGACTTCTAACCTGTGCTGTTGAGGTGGAGTAGTAGTGACGGGTGCTATTGGTTATTGATGGGAAGGGGAATATGTGCGATGGAGAAGAGACCTTTGGCGATAAAGTTGATAAAATGCCATAATATTCTGTGCAAAGTACCCTCAGACCAGTAGCGTAGCAGAGAGAGCAGGTAATCCAGGCCCCACACTCAGAGGGGCCTACATGGAGCTACGCTACCTTTAACTATATCAGTGTGCACAGATGATAATTGGGGAATTGAAATTATTATGGAATTTTATCAACCTTATTGGTAGGGAATACTCTGGGGGACATTATACAGTTTGGGGGTTAATGCAGAGGCCATTGTACAGTTTGGGGGCTAATGTGGGTGCCAATATACTGTTTGAGGGATAATGTGGAGGCCATTATACAGTTTGGGGCTACAGTGGGAGTCTTAATACTGTTTTGGGGAGCAGTGGGGACATCATACTGTGTATAAGGGAGCTGTGGGAGTATCATACTGTGCATAGCGGAACTGTAGTCCCACCATATTGCATATAGGGAAGCTGTGAGCCCACCATACTGTGTATAGGGAAGCTGTGGGCCCACCATACTGTGTATGGAGGAGCTGTGGGGGGCATTATACTGTGTATAATGGAGCTGTGGGCTACCATACTGTTTATAGGGGAGGTGTGGGTACATCATACTCTGTATTAGAGAGCTGCGGGCCCACTATACTGTGTATATAGGAGCTGTATATTTTAAGACTCAGGGGGACATTATTATTTAAGTAAGTACTTAAGAAGCATTATTGGGGCACTCAGAGTATTGTGACAATCAAAGGGGCAAAATGTGGGCAAAGTTTTCTAGGGCATTTGCACAAGGCATTAATATTTTCTTATGTGCAATTTTACTATCTAGAGGGCAAACAGGAGGCCTTATTACTATGTAAGGGGCACACTGGTGGGCCACGAAGAGGAGAACTGTTATTGTTCCAAACATCAGGTGCAGTAATAGGGACATTGCAGCAGGGCTCAGTATTGAGGTATCAGGAGGATGAGGGGTTTGTGCAGGTTGGGAATAGATGGAGATGGGACAGTAAATGTGAGAAGTCAAATGGTGTCTTTGTTGTAATCTCTGCAGACGAGTCGTGGCTGGAGAAGTTGTCATGTTGGTCTGGGACATCTGGAAAAGACAGGAAAAATGAACGACTCCATCAGAAAGAACGTCATCTATAAGTTACTATATATATATGTTCTGTAATCACTTGTATGTTCTACAGGGCTAGAATCTACCATTATATGGTCACCATATGGTGGTAATATCGGTGTTGGTCTTTGTGTAGAGATTTATTTTCTGTAATAGTATGGTCATCTGCTGAGGTTCTCCTATACCCATGATCAGGGTGTGCCACCATAGTTGTAATCAGGGTTACCAGTTAGGGGCTTGCTCAGATATTTCACCCTCCATGAGATGAACCCATAGCTAAGCCTCTGTTTCGGACCCAAGATGTTTTTCAACCATACCATGACACTTCCCACACTTCTGTTCTTATACTTCCACAACAAAATTTATGCACAACAAATAGCAATTGATGGCCAATTTCCAAGGTTCCAGGAAAATTTGACCCACATCAATGCAGAAGTGATGTCTAACTTGTTATTCCGGCTGAATATGATGGCTACAAAAAAACATAGCCGCTAAAGTACTGTAACCTTCATGACCCTGTTTTATAAAAAAAAACAGAACAATCCTACATTGCTTCTTAAGTTAACCAGAACTATATGCGTAATCTATCCTCATAAAATCTTGTCAAAATATGATGTCTTCTGCATTAATACGGGCACATAGTTATTTCTGACGTATAAAGCTGATTTGGCATCAGGTGTTGCATGCAAAGCTAGTGTCACAGTATAATACCGTGAAGACAATACAATACTGGATAAAAGCACCTGCGCCCCACCAAGGAGAAACTGTAGGAAGTAAGATAAGGTATCAGTAATTGTAATGACCTTTTATGAAAAATCTATTCAAATAGCAAACACTTGAAGATCACAATTCCACCAGTCAGCGGGGAAAATATATTCTTCCAGCACCATGCCCAAAGGAGATTTAAAGGAAAGATCCACTTTTTATTTACATTCTTTACAGAATCAGCAATTGCACATCTTACTTGGAACTTTTCAGATAATTTTTGTGCAAAAAGAAGAACATTTTTTATTCATTCCAGAAAACATACCTTTCCTTGCTATCAATAAGAAGGCAAGGTACTTTTAACGGAACTTGTTATGGTTTTATTTTTTTTTTATCCAAATACATAAATATTAGGTTAGTGTCCCATCAAAGAAAGATATGGCTTGTCGTGGCTGGTAGGCCCTCATGAATTGGACAATTTTTGTGCTAAGTACCTTCATTTTTTATAAGTGTATTTTATTTACAGTGGCATGTAAAAGTTTGGGCACCCCTGGTCAAAATTACTGTTGTTGTGAACAGCTAAGCAAGTTGAAGCTGAAATGATCTCTGAAACATTTCTTTTGTATTTTAGGCAAATATATATATACTAGATGGTGGCCCGATTCTAACGCATTGGGTATTCTAGAATATGTATGCGGCCGACCGGGCGCAACTAATCAGCAAAGCAGTGTTTAAATGGGTTGCGCACTACTTTAAATTAACCCCCCAGTGTATCCCCCTGGGGCCCCTAATGAATTTTGGAGGACCGGGGAGTGAGGCCGCCGGTCTGGGTACTTCTGCTGCGAGTAGCCGGGAGATGACCGGCTAGCACAGGGTGAGCGTGGGAGCGTGGGAGGGTGAGCGTGGGAGCGGGTGAGTGTGGGAGGGTGAGCGTGGGAGGGTGAGCGTGGGAGCGGGTGAGCATGGGAGGGTGCGAATGTGAGGGTGTGAGCATGTGAGGGTGAGCGTGAGCATGGAAGCGTGTGAGGGTGAGCGTGGGAGCGTCAGAGTGTGAACATCCGAGCGTGAGCGTCCGAGCATCAGAGCGTCAGAGCGTGAGCGTCTGAGCGTGAGTGTCTGAGCGTGAGCGTCAGAGCATGAGCGTCAGAGCGTGAGCGTCAGACCGTGAGTGTGAGCGTCCGAGCGTGAGCGTCCGAGCGTGAGCATCAGAGCATGAGCGTGAGCGTCAGAGCGTGAGCGCCAGAGCGTGAGCGTCCGAGCGTGAGCGTCAGAGCGTGAGCGTCAGAGCATGAGCGTGAGCGTCAGAGCGTGAGCGTCAGAGTGTGAACGTCCGAGCGTCCGAGCGTGAGCGTCTGAGCGTGAGCGTCAGAGCGTGAGCGTCAGAGCGTGAGCGTGAGCGTTCGAGCGTGAGCGTCCGAGCATGAGCGTCCGAGCATGAGCGTCAGAGCGTGAGCGTCCAAGCGTGAGCGTCAGAGCGTGAGAGTGAGCATCAGAGCGTGAGCGTAAGCCTCAGAGCGTGAGCATCAGAGCGTGAACGTGAGCGTCAGAGCGTGAGCATCAGAGCGTGAGCGTCAGAGCGTGAGCGTCAGAGCAAGAGCGTCAGAGCAAGAGCGTCTGAGCGTGAGCGTCTGAGCGTGAGCGTCAGAGCGTGAGCGTCAGAGCATCAGAGCGTGAGCGTCAGAGCATGAGCGTCAGAGCGTGAGCATCAGAGCGTGAGCGTCAGAGCGTGAGCGTCCGAGCGTGAGCGTCAGAGCGAGAGCGTGAGCGTCAGAGCATGAGCGTCAGAGCATCAGAGCGTCAGAGCGTGAGCGTCTGAGCGTGAGCGTGAGCGTCCGAGCGTGAGCGTTCGAGCATGAGCGTCAGAGCATGAGCGTGAGCGTCCAAGCGTGAGCGTCAGAGCGTGAGCGTCAGAGCGTGAGCGTGTGAGCGTCAGAGCGTGAACGTGAGCTTCCGAGCGTGAGCGTCCGAGCGTGAGCGTCAGAGCGTGAGCGTGAGCATCAGAGCGTGAGCGTCAGAGCGTGAGCGTGAACGTGAGCGTCAGAGCGTGAGCATCAGAGCGTGAGCGTCAGAGCGTGAGCGTCCGAGCGTGAGCGTCAGAGCGAGAGCGTGAGCATCAGAGCATGAGCGTCAGAGCATCAAAGCGTCAGAGCGTGAGCTTCAGAGCGTGAGCGTCAGAGCGTGAGCTTCAGAGCATGAGCGTCAGAGCGTGAGCGTGGGCGTCAGAGCGTGAGCGTCAGAGCGTGAGTGTAAGCGTCAGAGCTTGAACGTGAGCGTCCGAGCGAGAGCGTCAGAGTGTGAGCGTCAGAGTCTGAGTGTGAGCGTCAGAGCGTGAGCATCCGAGCGTGAGCGTCAGAGCAAGAGCGTCCGAGCGTGAGCGTCAGAGCGTCAGAGCGTCAGAGCGTGAGCGTCAGAGCATCAGAGCGTGAGCGTCAGAGCGTGAGCTTCAGAGCGTGATCGTCAGAGCATCAGAGCGTGAGCGTGAGCGTCAGAGCATCAGAGCGTGAGCGTCAGAGCTTGAGCGTCAGAGCATGAGCGTCAGAGCGTGAGCGTCAGAGCGAGAGCGTCAGAGCGTGAGCGTCAGAGTCTGAGCATGAGCGTCAGAGCATGAGCGTCAGAGCGTGAGTGTCAGAGCGTGAGCGTGAGCGTCAGAGCGTGAACGTGAGCGTCCGAGCGTGAGCGTCAGAGCATCAGAGCTTCAGAGCGTGAGCGTGGGCGTCAGAGCGTGAGCGTCAGAGCGCGAGCGTCAGAGCGTGAGCATCAGAGCATCAGAGCTTGAGCGTCAGAGCGTGAGCGTCAGAGCGTGAGCGTGTGCATCAGAGCGTGAGCGTCAGAGTCTGAGCGTGAACGTGAGCTTCCGAGCGTGAACGTCAGAGCGTGAGCGTCCGAGCGTGAGCGTGAGCATCAGAGCGTGAGCGTCAGAGTCTGAGCGTGAGCGTCAGAGCGTGAACGTGAGCGTCAGAGCGTGAGCGTGAGCGTCAGAGCGTGAGCGTGAGCGTCCGAGTGTGAGCGTGTGAGCGTCAGAGCGTGAGCGTCAGAGCGTGAGTGTGAGCATCAGAGCGTGAGCGTCAGAGCGTGAGCTTCATAGCGTGAGCGTCAGAGCGTGAGCGTCAGAGCGTGAGCATGTGAGCGTCAGAGCGTGAGCGTCAGAGCGTGAACGTGAGCGTCCAAGCGTGAGCGTCAGAGCGTGAACGTGAGCGTCCGAGCGTGAGCGTCCGAGCGTGAGCCTCAGAGCGTCAGCGTGAGCGTCAGAGCATGAACGTGAGCATCAGAGCGTGAGCGTCAGAGCGTGAGCGTCCGAGCGTGAGCGTGTGAGCGTCAGAGCGTGAGCGTCAGAGCGTGAGTGTCCGAGCGTCAGAGCGTGAGCGTCAGAGCGTGAGCTTCATAGCGTGAGCGTCAGAGCGTGAGCGTCAGAGCGTGAGCGTCAGAGCGTGAGCGTGAGAGCCAGAGCGTGAGCATCAGAGCGTGAGCGTGAGCGTCAGAGCGTGAGCGTCAGAGCGTGAACGTGAGCGTCCGAGCGTGAGCGTCCGAGCGTGAGCGTCAGAGCGTCAGAGCGTGAACGTGAGCGTCCGAGCGTGAGCGTCCGAGCGTGAGCCTCAGAGCGTCAGCGTGAGCGTCAGAGCATGAACGTGAGCATCAGAGCGTGAGCGTCAGAGCGTGAGCGTCCGAGCGTGAGCGTGTGAGCGTCAGAGCGTGAGCGTCAGAGCGTGAGTGTCCGAGCGTCAGAGCGTGAGCGTCAGAGCGTGAGCGTCAGAGCGTGAGCATATGAGCGTCAGAGCGTGAGCGTCAGAGCGTGAGCGTGAGCGTGAGAGCCAGAGCGTGAGCATCAGAGCGTGAGCGTGAGCGTCAGAGCGTGAACGTGAGCGTCCGAGCGTGAGCGTCCGAGCGTGAGCGTCAGCGTCAGAGCGTGAACGTGAGCGTCCGAGCGTGAGCGTCCGAGCGTGAGCGTCAGAGCGTGAGCGTGAGCGTCCGAGCGTGAGCGTCAGAGCGTGAGCGTGAGCGTCAGAGCGTCAGTGTGAGCATCCGAGCGTGAGCGTCAGAGCGTGAGTGTGAGCCTCAGAGCGTGAGCGTCAGAGCGTGAGCTTCAGAGCGTGAGCGTCAGAGCGTGAGCGTGAGCGTCCGAGCGTGAGCGTGTGAGCGTCAGAGCGTGAGCGTCAGAGCGTGAGTGTGAGCATCAGAGCGTGAGCGTCAGAGCGTGAGCTTCATAGCGTGAGCGTCAGAGCGTGAGCGTCAGAGCGTGAGCATGTGAGCGTCAGAGCGTGAGCGTCAGAGCGTGAACGTGAGCGTCCAAGCGTGAGCGTCAGAGCGTGAACGTGAGCGTCCGAGCGTGAGCGTCCGAGCGTGAGCCTCAGAGCGTCAGCGTGAGCGTCAGAGCATGAACGTGAGCATCAGAGCGTGAGCGTCAGAGCGTGAGCGTCCGAGCGTGAGCGTGTGAGCGTCAGAGCGTGAGCGTCAGAGCGTGAGTGTCCGAGCGTCAGAGCGTGAGCGTCAAAGCGTGAGCTTCATAGCGTGAGCGTCAGAGCGTGAGCATATGAGCGTCAGAGCGTGAGCGTCAGAGCGTGAGCGTGAGAGCCAGAGCGTGAGCATCAGAGCGTGAGCGTGAGCGTCAGAGCGTGAGCGTCAGAGCGTGAACGTGAGCGTCCGAACGTGAGCGTCCGAGCGTGAGCGTCAGAGCGTCAGAGCGTGAACGTGAGCGTCCGAGCGTGAGCGTCCGAGCGTGAGCCTCAGAGCGTCAGCGTGAGCGTCAGAGCATGAACGTGAGCATCAGAGCGTGAGCGTCAGAGCGTGAGCGTCCGAGCGTGAGCGTGAGCGTCAGAGCGTGAGTGTCCGAGCGTCAGAGCGTGAGCGTCAGAGCGTGAGCTTCATAGCGTGAGCGTCAGAGCGTGAGCGTCAGAGCGTGAGCATATGAGCGTCAGAGCGTGAGCGTCAGAGCGTGAGCGTGAGCGTGAGCGTGAGAGCCAGAGCGTGAGCATCAGAGCGTGAGCGTGAGCGTCAGAGCGTGAGCGTCAGAGCGTGAACGTGAGCGTCCGAGCGTGAGCGTCCGAGCGTGAGCGTCAGCGTCAGAGCGTGAACGTGAGCGTCCGAGCGTGAGCGTCCAAGCGTGAGCGTCAGAGCGTGAGCGTGAGCGTCCGAGCGTGAGCGTTCGAGCATGAGCGTCAGAGCATGAGCGTGAGTGTCCAAGCGTGAGCGTCAGAGCGTGAGCGTCAGAGCGTGAGCGTGTGAGCGTCAGAGCGTGAACGTGAGCTTCCGAGCGTGAGCGTCCGAGCGTGAGCGTCAGAGCGTGAGCGTGAGCATCAGAGCGTGAGCGTCAGAGCGTGAGCGTGAACGTGAGTGTCAGAGCGTGAGCGTCAGAGCGTGAGCATCAGAGCGTGAGCGTCAGAGCGTGAGCGTCTGAGCGTGAGCGTCAGAGCGAGAGCGTGAGCGTCAGAGCGTGAGCTTCAGAGCATGAGCGTCAGAGCGTGAGCGTGGGCGTCAGAGCGTGAGCGTCAGAGCGTGAGTGTAAGCGTCAGAGCTTGAACGTGAGCGTCCGAGCGAGAGCGTCAGAGTGTGAGCGTCAGAGTCTGAGTGTGAGCGTCAGAGCGTGAGCATCCGAGCGTGAGCGTCAGAGCAAGAGCGTCCGAGCGTGAGCGTCAGAGCGTCAGAGCGTCAGAGCGTGAGCGTCAGAGCATCAGAGCGTGAGCGTCAGAGCGTGAGCTTCAGAGCGTGATCGTCAGAGCATCAGAGCGTGAGCGTGAGCGTCAGAGCATCAGAGCGTGAGCGTCAGAGCTTGAGCGTCAGAGCGTGAGCGTCAGAGCGTGAGCGTCAGAGCGAGAGCGTCAGAGCGTGAGCGTCAGAGTCTGAGCATGAGCGTCAGAGCATGAGCGTCAGAGCGTGAGTGTCAGAGCGTGAGCGTGAGCGTCAGAGCGTGAACGTGAGCGTCCGAGCGTGAGCGTCAGAGCATCAGAGCTTCAGAGCGTGAGCGTGGGCGTCAGAGCGTGAGCGTCAGAGCGCGAGCGTCAGAGCGTGAGCATCAGAGCATCAGAGCTTGAGCGTCAGAGCGTGAGCGTCAGAGCGTGAGCGTGTGAGTGTCAGAGCGTGAACGTGAGCTTCCGAGCGTGAACGTCAGAGCGTGAGCGTCCGAGCGTGAGCGTGAGCATCAGAGCGTGAGCGTCAGAGTCTGAGCGTGAGCGTCAGAGCGTGAACGTGAGCGTCAGAGCGTGAGCGTGAGCGTCAGAGCGTGAGCGTGAGCGTCCGAGTGTGAGCGTGTGAGCGTCAGAGCGTGAGCGTCAGAGCGTGAGTGTGAGCATCAGAGCGTGAGCGTCAGAGCGTGAGCTTCATAGCGTGAGCGTCAGAGCGTGAGCGTCAGAGCGTGAGCATGTGAGCGTCAGAGCGTGAGCGTCAGAGCGTGAACGTGAGCGTCCAAGCGTGAGCGTCAGAGCGTGAACGTGAGCGTCCGAGCGTGAGTGTCCGAGCGTGAGCCTCAGAGCGTCAGCGTGAGCGTCAGAGCATGAACGTGAGCATCAGAGCGTGAGCGTCAGAGCGTGAGCGTCCGAGCGTGAGCGTGTGAGCGTCAGAGCGTGAGCGTCAGAGCGTGAGTGTCCGAGCGTCAGAGCGTGAGCGTCAGAGCGTGAGCTTCATAGCGTGAGCGTCAGAGCGTGAGCATATGAACGTCAGAGCGTGAGCGTCAGAGCGTGAGCGTGAGAGCCAGAGCGTGAGCATCAGAGCGTGAGCGTGAGCGTCAGAGCGTGAGCGTCAGAGCGTGAACGTGAGCGTCCGAGCGTGAGCGTCCGAGCGTGAGCCTCAGAGCGTCAGCGTGAGCGTCAGAGCATGAACGTGAGCATCAGAGCGTGAGCGTCAGAGCGTGAGCGTCCGAGCGTGAGCGTGTGAGCGTCAGAGCGTGAGCGTCAGAGCGTGAGTGTCCGAGCGTCAGAGCGTGAGCGTCAGAGCGTGAGCGTCAGAGCGTGAGCATATGAGCGTCAGAGCGTGAGCGTCAGAGCGTGAGCGTGAGCGTGAGAGCCAGAGCGTGAGCATCAGAGCGTGAGCGTGAGCGTCAGAGCGTGAGCGTCAGAGCGTGAACGTGAGCGTCCGAGCGTGAGCGTCCGAGCGTGAGCGTCAGCGTCAGAGCGTGAACGTGAGCGTCCGAGCGTGAGCGTCCGAGCGTGAGCGTCAGAGCGTGAGCGTGAGCGTCCGAGCGTGAGCGTCAGAGCGTGAGCGTGAGCGTCAGAGCGTCAGCGTGAGCATCCGAGCGTGAGCATCAGAGCGTGAGTGTGAGCCTCAGAGCGTGAGCTTCAGAGCGTGAGCGTCAGAGCGTGAGCGTCCGAGCGTGAGCGTGTGAGCGTCAGAGCGTGAGCGTCAGAGCGTGAGTGTGAGCATCAGAGCGTGAGCGTCAGAGCGTGAGCTTCATAGCGTGAGCGTCAGAGCGTGAGCGTCAGAGCGTGAGCATGTGAGCGTCAGAGCGTGAGCGTCAGAGCGTGTACGTGAGCGTCCAAGCGTGAGCGTCAGAGCGTGAACGTGAGCGTCCGAGCGTGAGCGTCCGAGCGTGAGCCTCAGAGCGTCAGCGTGAGCGTCAGAGCATGAACGTGAGCATCAGAGCGTGAGCGTCAGAGCGTGAGCGTCCGAGCGTGAGCGTGTGAGCGTCAGAGCGTGAGCGTCAGAGCGTGAGTGTCCGAGCGTCAGAGCGTGAGCGTCAAAGCGTGAGCTTCATAGCGTGAGCGTCAGAGCGTGAGCATATGAGCGTCAGAGCGTGAGCGTCAGAGCGTGAGCGTGAGAGCCAGAGCGTGAGCATCAGAGCGTGAGCGTGAGCGTCAGAGCGTGAGCGTCAGAGCGTGAACGTGAGCGTCCGAACGTGAGCGTCCGAGCGTGAGCGTCAGAGCGTCAGAGCGTGAACGTGAGCGTCCGAGCGTGAGCGTCCGAGCGTGAGCCTCAGAGCGTCAGCGTGAGCGTCAGAGCATGAACGTGAGCATCAGAGCGTGAGCGTCAGAGCGTGAGCGTCCGAGCGTGAGCGTGAGCGTCAGAGCGTGAGTGTCCGAGCGTCAGAGCGTGAGCGTCAGAGCGTGAGCTTCATAGCGTGAGCGTCAGAGCGTGAGCGTCAGAGCGTGAGCATATGAGCGTCAGAGCGTGAGCGTCAGAGCGTGAGCGTGAGCGTGAGAGCCAGAGCGTGAGCATCAGAGCGTGAGCGTGAGCGTCAGAGCGTGAGCGTCAGAGCGTGAACGTGAGCGTCCGAGCGTGAGCGTCCGAGCGTGAGCGTCAACGTCAGAGCGTGAACGTGAGCGTCCGAGCGTGAGCGTCAGAGCGTGAGCGTGAGCGTCCGAGCGTGAGCGTCCGAGCGTGAGCGTCAGAGCGTGAGCGTGAGCGTCAGAGCGTCAGCGTGAGCATCCGAGCGTGAGCGTCAGAGCGTGAGTGTGAGCGTCAGAGCGTGAGCGTCAGAGCGTGAGCTTCAGAGCGTGAGCGTCAGAGCGTGAGCTTCAGAGCGTGAGCGTCAGAGCGTGAACGTGAGCGTCAGAGCGTGAGCGTCAGAGCGTGAGCGTGAGCGTCAGAGCGTGAGCGTGTGAGCGTCCGAGCGTGAGCGTCAGAGCGTGAGCATCCTAGCGTGAGCGTCAGAGCGTGAGCGTCAGAGCGTGAGCGTCAGAGCGTGAGAGTCAGAGCGTGAGCGTGAGTGTCAGAGCGTGAGCGTCCGAGCATCAGAGCGTGAGCGTCAGAGCGTAAGTGTCAGAGCGTGAGCGTCAGAGTGTGAGCGTCAGAGCGTGAGTGTGAGCGTCAGAGCGTGAGCATCAGAGCTTGAGCTTCAGAGCGTGAGCATGAGCATCAGAGCGTGAGCGTTAGAGCGTGAGTGTCAGAGTGTGAGTGTGAGTGCCAGAGCGTGAGCGCCAGAGCGTGAGAGTCAGAGCGTGAGCGTGAGCGTCAGAGCGCCTGAGCGTGAGCGTTAGAGCGTGAGCATCAGAGCGTGAGCTCCTGAGCGTGAGCGTGAGCGCCAGAGCGTGAGCGTGAGCATCAGAGCGTGAGCGTGAGCTCGTGAACGTGAGCGCCAGAGCGTGAGCGTCAGAGCGTCAGAGCGTGAACGTGAGCGTCTGAGTGTGAGCGTCAGAGCGTGAGCGTCCGAGCGGGAGCATCAGAGCGTGAGCGTCAGAGCGTGAGCGTGAGCGTCAGAGCGTGAGCGTCCGAGCGTGAGCGTCAGAGCATGAGCGTCCGAGCGTGAGCATCCGAGCGTGAGCGTGAGCGTCCGAGCGTGAGTGTGAGCGTCAGAGCATGAGCGTCCGAGCGTGAGCGTCAGAGCGTGAGCGTGAGCGTCAGCGTGAGCGTCAGAGTGTGAGCGTCAGAGCGTGAGCGTCAGAGCGTGAGCTTCAGAGCGTGAGTGTCAGAGCGTCAGAGCGTGAGCGTCAGAGCGTGAGTGTCAGAGCGTGAACGTGAGCGTCAGAGCGTGAGCGTCAGAGCGTGAGCTTCAGAGCGTGAGCGTCAGAGCGTGAGCGTCAGAGCGTGAACGTGAGCGTCAGAGCGTGAGCGTCAGTGTGTGAGCGTGAGCATCAGAGCGTGAGCGTCAGAGCGTGAGCGTCAGAGCTTGAGCATCAGAGCTTGAGCGTCAGAGCGTGAGCGTCCGAGCGTGAGCATCAGAGCGTGAGCGTCTGAGGGTGAGCGTCTGAGGGTGTGAGGTTGAGCGGGTGAGGGTAAGCCGCTAACGGCTGACATCTTGTTCTCAAATCCCACATCGCTGATTGGCCGCGGCCTGACCAATCAGCGATGTGGGATTTCCTGGACAGACAGACACACAGACAGACGGGATAAGACAATTATATATATTAGATATATTTATATATATATATATTCATCTTTTTCATTTTAAAAATTACAAAAAGGAAAATGGCTGATGCAAAAGTTTGAGAACCCTGCATGGTTAGTATCTAGTAGCACCCCGTTTTGAAAGTATCACAGCTTGTAAATGCTTTTTGCAGCCAGCCAAGAGTCTTTCAATTCTTGTTTGAGGGATTTTCATCCATTCTTCCTTGGAAAATTCTCCCAGTTCTCTGAGATTCCTGGGCTGTCTTGCATGCACTGCTATTTTGAAGTCTAGCCACAGATTTTCAATGATGTTCAGATCAGGGGACTGTGAGGGCCATTGTAAAACCTTTAGCTTGTGCCTTTTGAGATAGGCTATTCTGGATTTTGACTTGTGTTTAGGATCATTATCCATTTGTAGAAGCCATTCTCTTTTCAACTTCAGCTATTTTACAGACAGTGTTATGTTTGCATCAAGAATTTGTTGAAGTTTCATTGAATCCATTCTTCTTTCTACTCGTGAACTGTTCCCCGTGCCATTGGCTGCAACACAACCCCAAAGCATGATTGATCCAACCTCATGCTTAATGGTTGGTGAGATGCTCTTTTCCTGTTCCCTTTTTTCTCCACACATACCTTTGATCATTGTGGCCAAAGAGTTATATTTTAACTTCATCGGTCCACAGGACTTTAGATGTTCTTTTGCATACTTTTATGTTGAGGACGCAGGAGAGGTTTTTTTCTGAAAACTCTTCCATGAAGGTCATATTTGTGCAGGTGCCTCTGAAAAGTAGAACAATGTACCACAACTTCAGAGTCTGCTAAATCTTTCTGAAGGTATTTTGCAGTTGAGCAGGGATTCTGATTTGCTTCTCTAGCAATCATACCAGCAGCTCTCACTGAAATGTTGCTTGGTCTTCTAGACCTTATCTTGACCTCTATTGTTACTGTTAACTGTCATTTCTTAATTACATTTCGAACTGAGAAAAGGGCAACTTGAAAATGCTTTTCTATCTTCTTATAGCCTTCTCTTGCTTTGTGGGCCTCCACCAGTTTCATTTTCAGAGTGCTAGGCAGCTGCTTGGAAAAACCTATGGTTGCTGTTTTTTGGGACAAGGTAAAAGGAGGCTGGGTTTTTATAAAGTTGGGAAATTTGCATCACCTGGCCTTTCCTAACGATGACAGAGAACAAGCCATAACCCTAACAGGCTTATTAAGGTCTGAGACCTTGGTCAAAGATATTTGAGCACACAAATCTCAAGGGTGCACAAACTTTTTCATCAGCCCATTTTCCTCTTTGTAATTTTTAAAATGAAAAAAATGACAATATACATATTTTTTTCTCTAACATACAAAGGAAAAGTGTCATCATTAACTTTTGGCCTTTTAGAGATCATTTAATCTTCAAATTGCTTAACTGTTCACAATAAAAATCATTTTGATCAGGGGTGCCCAAACTTTTACATGTCACTGTAGCAGTAATGCAGTTCAAATTTCGTATATTCAATGTTTGAAAATATCTTAAAGCCTCCAGTATGCTGCTGAATTCTTATGTATATATAGCTGGGTCCAGATATATTTTGACAGTGACACAAGTTTGGCATTTTAGCTGTTTACCAAACCACATTCAAGATACACTTATATAATCAATATAGGCTTAAAGTGCAGACTCTTAGCTTTAATTTAAGGGTATTCACATCCTAATTGGAGTAAGTATTTTGGAATTACAGGTCTTTGATATGTAGCTTTAATATGTAACTGGAGTTCAGAGAAGAGCTACCAAGATGGTGAGCGGACTGCAAAGTATGCCCTACGAGGAACGGTTAAAGGAATTGGGAATGTTTAGCTTACAAAAAAGAAGGCTAAGAGGAGACTTAATAGCTGTCTACAAATATCTGAAGGGATGTCACAGTGTAGTGGAATCATCCTTATTCTCATCTGCACAATGAAACACAAGAAGCAATGGAATGAAACTGAAAGGGAGAAGATACAGAAGATACAGATTAGACAATAGAAATAGAGGCTAGACAAGACATCCGTCTGAGATGGTTTAGTGACTCCTGCATTGCGCAGGGGGTTGGACATAGACACT
Organism: Phyllobates terribilis; assembly: GCF_046119375.1. Classification (NCBI taxonomy): domain Eukaryota; kingdom Metazoa; phylum Chordata; class Amphibia; order Anura; family Dendrobatidae; genus Phyllobates; species Phyllobates terribilis. The sequence goes on from NW_027362762.1 coordinate 919,189,965, forward strand.
ATGACCCTGGAAGTCCCTTCCAACTCTAACATATAATGATTCTATGCTTCTTTTTCAAGGGAGCTAAAGTAATTGGACAATTATCTCAAAAGCTTATTAATGTGTTGCATGGGCTATTCCTTCCTTAATCCATCATCAATTAAGCAGATAAAAGGTCTGGAGATGATTCCAAATTTGGCATGCATTTGCATTTGGAAGTTGTTGTTGTGAACCCACAACATGCAGACAAAGGAGCTGTCAATATAAGAGAAACAGACCATCATTACGCTGAAAAAAAGAGTGATAGCAGAAGTTTTAGGAATAGCCAAATCAACAGGGTGGTACTTTCTGCAAAAAAAGAGCTCTGATCCATGGAAGACAACAGTGGTGGATGATCACAGAATCCTTTCTATGGTGAAGAAAAACCCACTCACAACATCCAACCAAGTGAAGAATATCCTCCAGGAAGTAGTTTTTTCAGTATCTAAGTCTACCATAAAGAGAAGACTTCATGAGAGCAAATTCAGAGGGTTCACCACAAGGAGCAAACCAGTAATCAGCTTTAAAAATAGAAATGCATATTAGAATTTGCCAAAAAAAAACATCTAAAGAAGCCAGCCCAGTTATGGAAAAGAATTCTTTGGACAGATGAAAAAAGATCAACCTGTCCCAGAATGACGGGAAGAAGTACGGAGAAGGACTGGAACGGTTCATGATCTAAATCACACCACATCCCCTGTAAAACATGGTGGACGCAGTGTGATAGCATGGGGATGCATGACTTCCAATGGCACTGAAGACAGAAGCAGCTGGATGAATTCTGAAGTGTACAGGGCAATAATGTCTGCTCAGATTCAACTAAATGCAGCAAGATTCATTAACTAGCACTTCACAATACAGATGGACAATGACCCAAAAAATACTGCGAAAGCAACCCAGGAGTTTTTTAAGGTAAAGGCATGGAATATTCTGCAATTGTCGAATCAATCACCAGATCTCAACCCGAGCGAACAGGCAAGCTTAAGGTAGATAGACCCACAAACAAGCAACAACTGAAATCAGCTGCAGTAAAGGCCTGGCAAAGCATCACAAAGGAGGGAACCTAGTGTTTGGTGACGTCCATGGCTTCCAGACTTCAGGCAGTCATTTCCTGCAAAGGATTCTCCACAGAGTATTAACCCATTCACCCCCGAGCCTGTTTTCACCTTCATGACCAGGTAAAATTTTACAATTCTAACCAGTGTCACTTTATGAGGCGATAACTCCAGAACGCTTCTACATATCCAAGTGATTCTGAGATGTTTTTTGTGACACAATGTACTTTATGTTAATGGTAAAATTAGGTCAATACTTTTTGCATTCATTTGTGAAAATATTGGAATTTCGGCGAAAATTTTTAAAATGTCGTAATTTTCAAACCTTTAATTTATTGTATGCCATTACACCAGAGAGGTATATCACTCAAAATGGTTAATAAATAGCATTTACCACATGTCTACTTTACAACAGCATCATGTTTGAAAGATAATTTTTTTTGTTAGGAAGTTAAAAGGATTAAAAGTTTATCATCAGCAATTTCTCATTTTTCCAAGAAAATTTATCAAACCAATTTTTGTAGGGACCACATCACATTTGAAGTGACTTTGAGGGGCCCATATGACAGAAAATACTCTAAAGTGACACCATTTTAAAAATTGCACCCCAAAAGATGCTCAAAACCACATTCAAGAAGTTTATTAACCCTTCAGGTGCTTCATAGGAATTAAAGCAATATGGAAGAAAAAAAATAAAAATGTAACTTTTTCCCACAAACATGTTGCTTTAGGCAAAATTTTGCATTTTCACAAGGGTAGCAGGAGAAAATGGACCACAAAATGTCTTGAGCAAGTTCTCCTGAATACGACGATACCCCATATGTGGTGGAAAACTATTGCTTGGGCGCATAGAAATCAAAATTGCCTGGAATCGATAGAGGACGCTATGTCGTGTTTGCAGAGCCACTGATGTGCCTAAACAGTGTAACCCCCCCCAAAATGACCCCATTTTGAAAACTATACCACACAAGGAATTTATTTAGAGGTGTGGTGAGCATCTTTAACTCATAGGTGCTTCACAGAATTTTATAACATTGAGCCATAAACATGAAAAAATACATTTTTCCCCACAAAAATCTTACTTCAGTCCCAAGTTTTTCAATTTTACAAGGTTAACAGAAGATAATGGACCCCAAAATTTATTGTGTAATCTCTCCTGAGTACATCGATATCCCATATGTGATGTAAAAGTACTGTTTGGGCACATGACAGGGCTTGGAAGAGAAGGTGGACCAATTAAATTTTGGAGCACAATTTTGCCTGGAATAGATTGCAGATGCCATGTCACATTTGAAGAGCCCCTGACATGCCAAAACAGCAGAAACCCCCACAAGTGACCCCATTTTGGAAACTGTACCTCTTGAGGAATTCATCTACAGGTGTAGTGAGCATGTTTAGCCTCAGACAATTCACAGAATTGTATAACACTGGGCTGGGTCAATGGAAAATTAAAATTTTTTTCACTAACATGTTTCTTTGGTCCCAAGTTTTTAATTTTCCGAAGGGATAATAGGAGAAAATGAACATTACAATTCGTAATACAATTTCTCCTAAGTACACCAATACCCCATATGTGATAAAAAAAAAACTACTTTTGAAGACAGTGCAAAGCTCAGAAGAGAAGAAGCACCATATTGAAGTTCAGATTTTGCTAGAATGTCACATTGGCAGGGCTCTTGATGTGCCAGTATAGCAGAGCCCTCCTTAAGTGATCCCATTTTACAAACTACAACCCCCAAAGAATAAATCTAGGCGTGCAGTGAGCATGTGAGCATGCATGCACCACATGTGCCTCATAGAATTTTATACCATTGGGCCATGAAGAAAGAACAGTTACAGTTTTACCACCAAAAGGTTGTTTATGCCCCCATTTTTTAATTTTTTAAAGGCTAATACAAAAAAATGGACCTCACAGTTTATTGCGCAATTTCTGCTGAGTACGCCAATACCCTACATGTATTCAGGAACTACTTTTCAGGCACAGTGCAAAGCTCAGAAGGGAAGAAGCGCCATATTATAGTGCAGATGTTGCTGTTATGGTTTGTGGGTGCCATGACCTTCTGGGAGAGCCCCTGAGGTGCCAGAACAGCAGAACCCCCCCATAAGTGACCCCATTTTACAAAGTACACTTCTCAATGAATTGATCTAAGAGTGCAGTGATCATATTCACCCTACGTGGGTGTCACAGAGTTTTAAACAATTGGGCAGTGGAAAAAAAAAAAATTACATTTTTACCAAAAAAAAATAGATTTAGCCCCAGATTTTACATTTTCACACGGGGAAATGGGTAAAAACTGCACTAAAATGTGTCTCAAAATTTATGCTGAAAGTGGAAATACCCCATATGTGGCTGTACCTTACTGCTTAGCCACATAGCGAGACTCAGGAGGGTCGGAGCGCTATTTGACTCTTGGACCACAGATTTTCATAGAATAGTTTGCAGACTCCATATAAAGAGCCCTTAAGTGCTAGATGAACAGATTTCCCCCTCAAGTTATCCCATTCTGCAAAGTAAACCTCTCTGGGAATTTATCTACAGGTGTAGTGATGATTGATTCCATGGGTGCTTTTCAGAAACGAGCAGCAATAGATGTTGCGGAGTGAAAATTTTAAATTGTAGTGCCCATACACTGTGCCCAGCTCGTGCTTCTGGAGAACTGCACCCATAAATTAGGCAGACTCTCATCGCTACAGAAATGCCAAACATATGGACGCTAAATGTGGTTTAAGCACACTGTGACTCAGAAGGGAGAGGGGCATTTAGATTTGGGAGCACAAAATTTCTTTTGGAGGGTGACCAGCCATAGCATTCCTCCAGAGCCTTTGTGCTACTGACACGCCCCCTGGGCCGTGGGGTACCCGGTGTCGGGCCGGTGGATGCTAGAGGAATGTCACAGTGGTGGTGACCCAGTCCGTGACCCAGGGTGGTCAATAAAAGGGGTTATATATAAGGGATTTATAGAGGTTTTATAGAGTTCGTGACGCCACCTGTGGAATGCGGCTAAAGGGAGCTGCCGCTGTGGAGCAGTCCTCTGAAGCTGGTGTTACTGCAGCAGGGATGGTGTGTCTCTCCACAGGAAGAGCTAGCTCCAGGGCAGTGTAGATGATGTTGCAGGTTGTGCTGGGCGTTGTAGTGCAGGAGTTGATGGCGCAGCAAGAAACACAGAGACAAGGAAGTGCAGTCCCTGGGTCTTTACTGGTGCTGATTAAACAAGTCGGGACTAGAATACTGGCTAGAAGTGGAAGTCCGGGCAGCCTGGAAGCAAGTAAAGAGTCCTCCTTGCCAGATGAAGTTGGAGGCCTTCCCTTTCCACTAAACTCTTTGGCCCTGCTGCTTGTAGCTGTGCGGTGACCCTCGTCCCTGAGTGCGGCGTTTCTGTGCTCACCCGTATGGCAGGCAGCTCGGGCCTTGCTGGTGCGTCGCTCCCTCATGGAAGTGCTGGACCCTGCGGTGCTGCTGAGCCTCCGGGCGTCTGATGGGGCCAGGAGACCTGCAATCTCCTGCCCTCCGGTTTCTACTGCTGGGCCTTCAGAGCCCCACAGCCTCGGACTCCGGTGTCCGGTTCTTCTGTGCTGATGCTTCTGGGGTGAGCTGCAGCTTCAGTCCCCAGTTCCTCTCTCCTCGACGTCCTCGCTTCAACTCCTCACACGAAGACTAACTAACCCCGCCCCCAGATCCCAGTTGCCAAGGGGAGTGGCTCCCCTTGCTGGTCTGGAGACAGGAAAGTGTTGCATGTTTAGTATACCTGACTAGGGGATCCCTGCTTGCTTCCAGGCATGGCATCACCTCTTTTGAGGGAGGCAATGCCACTGTGGCAATCGGACCCCTGGGGTGCCACACTACCAGTAACGTAGAAGCCTCCTATATTTATGTTAACAGGTGACGGACCTGAGTGGGGGCTTTTTTTGTGGATTGAGTTGAAGCTCTTGGGAATATTTAACATAACATTTTGTATCACATGTATCCTGCGCTCTACGCTGAGCACTTATATCGGGGTTTCCATCTAAATCTCCAAATGACGTGATTCAAATGAAACCCCTGAAGGATCCATTCACTATAATGAGACAGAAGAGTTACTATGTACTCCATCTGGCCTCTGTTCAGTGGTATCCTTTTCAGAGGTTCACAAAACTGTAGTCGACCGCACTTTTATGTACCCTTAAAAGGACGGACACCGCTGGATCATAGGCCAGATGGTGTCCACAGTGTCTCCACCTGCCTCCTTATAAGGAATCTTCTGCCGGGGGTTACATCTCAATCAGAGATTTACACGGAAACCCCGGTGTAAGTGACGCGCCTCAGGGTAGTTTATAGTGCTTGATGAGGTAGATGTTGTTGTAGTGCAAGACAGGTAGCTTAGTAATTAAGTCAAGGACACAGCGGGGTGCAGTCTTCAAGTATTTACTCACAGTTATCAAGAAGATGCTCCAGGTTACGATTACCGGTTTATAACCGCCCACGTCATCCTGTGTCCTCCAGGGAAATGATCCAGCCAACTCTCAGATAACTTAGGTGCACTTGAACGGGACCCCTTTCTTATGTACCTTCCCAGGTCGTCGTCTCTCTGCGCTGGCTCTCTCTCTCTCCTGCCCTGCACCTCACACAGAGTGTCCCGAGACAATGGCCCCGGGCCTTGTTGGGCGACGTCCTGTCTGTCCCCTTTGTCCTATATGACCACCTTTTCAGCGATTGTGTGTGGATTTTAGCTACGGCACATGAAGATGCCGCAACTTCCGGTTTGCTAGCTGAACCTTAAAGTACTCCACTAGTCTGAGGCCGGTCCCCTACTGCGGCCTGATTCCTCCACGATCAGCATGAACTTGGGCGCATGGGTGGCATCCCGCACTCGCCGTGCCCCTAGGATCTCTTCTATATCTGGAGCCCCTCTCACTGCTCCGGTGTTCTCTCCTCACTCTCCTCCTGGGCCCCTTTTACTGGGCCCCTTCGCAGTCAGGACCTTACTCCTCTCGGTTCTCTGACCAACCCCCCTTCTATATGTTTCTACCCTTCTTTTATACTATTCTCTCAGTGCTCCCCTAAACTACTTCCTCCACCCACCTCCTCTACTTAGTTCCACCTTCCTAACAGGGACCAGGCCTGTGCTCTCCCTTAGGAGCTATCTGGACCTTCCCTTATGAAGTGGTGTAGTGTTGGATGTGAGTGGTTGGGTCCCGGGTAGTGCTCCCTCCTTACCTGAGAGTGGGGTACCAAACCTCTGGCTGAGATGCAGTACCTCTGTGGTAACTGGACCCACAGGGGCACCATATAAGTGCTCAGCGTAGAGCTCAGGATAAATGTGTGCCGAGACTTACTGCGATCTTTGGGAGGCAGAATGAACAAATCAACAGCAGGTGAAGAATTGGTTTTATTTCTTTTTTACTTAATTTCTCATGCGGTATAAGTGATTAGATGACTTTATTATTTAGGTCGGTGCGATTATAGCGATACGAGATTTATATTGTTTGTGTTTGGCTGCTGTCACACACCAAAAAAAATTTTTTTAGAACTATAATTTTTCTACATATCTGCCATCAGAGTCATGTAAGGGTTTTTTGTGGGACATGCTGACATTTTTATTGGTACCATTTTCGGGCACATAACATTATTTCTTACTTGTTTTTTTTGTGCCATTCTCCATGTGATAAAAATGATCAGACAGGTTTATTCTTCAGGTCAGTACAATTACAGTGATACCACATTTATATCATTTTTTTATGTTTTGCCGCTTCTACACAATAAAATCTATTTTATAGAAAAAATAATTATTTTTTCATCTTTCTATTCTGATAGCTATAACTTTTTTTATTCCTCACTTATCTTCCCTTCTTTTGAGGCCCACGCAGTCAGACTCTACCAGCCCTTCTCCCTGCAAGTGGCGGTTGTGTATCGCCCTCGAGGCACCTCCTGTCAGTTTCTGGATCACTTTGCCACTTGGCTTCCAAACTTTCTATCCTGTGACATCCCCACTGTCATCATGGGAGACTTTAATATCCCAATTGGCGATCCCCTCTCCCCCTCTGCCGCTCATCCTTTATCACTAACTTCCTCCTTCGGCCTTTCATAGCTTACTAACTCTCCTACACATGAAGATGGAAATACTCTTGACCTGATCTTTGCACGGCTCTGTTCAGTACATCACTTTACTAACTCTCCTCTTCTGCTCTCTGACCACAACCTTCTTTCATTATCTGCAAGAACTATCACCCTGCTCAAGACACCCCCAATATCCACACTTATAGAAATATACGTACCATTAACGCCCAGAAATTTATGAAAATGTTGCAATCATCATTGGCCCCAATCTCCTTCCTCTCGTGTCCTGACTCTGCACTGAAGCATTATAACGAAACATTGCAATGCGCTCTGGATGAAGCTGCACCTCCTACACAGAGAACAACTCGGCACAGACGGCGACAACCCTGGCACACGCTGCAAATATGTTTTCTCCAGCGGTGCTCCAGGTTTGCCGAACAGCTGGGGAGAAAATCTAATCTGACCGAAGATTTCCTCCATTATAAATTTATGCTTAAAACATATAACTCTGCCCTTCACCTCTCTAAACAAACCTACTTTAACAACTTCATCACCTCACTATCCAATAATCCTAAACACTTTGACACTTTCACTCTCTCCTTAATTAAACAGTAGAGGCCCGACCACCGACCTCAGAGCTGACAATCTGGCCAATTATTTCAAAGAAATAATTGACCATATATGACAGGACATTTTCTCCCAATCCCCAAATTTTATGCATGCTCCATCCTCCTACATTGCATCTTGCTCACTTTCTGACTTCGAACCAGTCACAGAAGAAGTGAGTGTGACGCCCAGCTGTGCTTGGTATCACAGATCCTAGAAGGGTGTATTGATGGATTCCTCCACAAGAGGCCCCCATAACCATTCACACATCTCCACCTTCCACCTCAGACCACCAGAGGGAGCCCATTAGGGATAGATAAATAGGGAAGGTGGAGCCAGGCAGCAGTCAATCAGAGTGAGTTGTGAGTCTAGTCTATTCTGGTTTAGCAGTGAGTCCAGGACAGTCTGAGAAGAGTTACCTCAGAGGACAAAAGCCTGTTCCAGCTCCTGCAATGGCTATCCTGCAGTGGAGCTTATCCAGATCAAGACTCAGTGTAGCTCAGAGGAGTGAGTTTTAGGTGTGCCGGCGCCATAAGATCGGTGAAGCGCGGCAAGCTGCCATTAGTGTGAGTAGCCTAGTAAGGGCCCGAGTAGGCCGAAGGCAAAGTGGAGTGTTAGTACATAGGGGGCAGAGGAGCTTAACTAGCTCACCCCGAAGCAGTTACCGGACACCGGGTCCGAAGCTTACCGAGATCTCCATGACCCAGTAAGATAAACCTGAATCCCTGGAGAACTACAAGTCCCAGGATCGCTAAAGTGCTGATACGTAATAGAGCCAGGAGACACATAGGCCCCATAAGTCGGAAGCGTGCACTCCAAGAGAAGGCCCTACCACAAGGTCAGCCAGCGCAGGACAGAGACAAAGTTAGGCCTGGCTCCAGGCAGGTCAGAAACTTACTACGCAGAGGCAAGTAACAGGAGGCCCAAAACCTGCTCATTGGGGAGGATCCTGACATGCACCCTTCACCCTACAGTGCTCCGGGACGTGCCTGAATTTCCATCAGTAAAAGGTACTGAAGTGACTATCGTGTCTGTCCCCGTTCTTGCTCTGACCCGGCTGGGCCTCGTCTGTCCTGCATACCCCGTCATACACTGCCTTGAGGCCTAGCTCCACCTGTGGGGAGCTATACCATCGAGCTGCCTTATCATCGGCCTCAGAGGACTGCGCAGCGCTGGTGATCCTCACCAGAAGCCACAGGTGGCGTCACGAACTTTTATAAACTTAACAAATTATCCACCCTTTTTAAGGAGAGACCCCAGGGTACGGGCCCGGGAGCCGACCACCGCGACATCCCTAAAGGCCAGGCTAAAGGCCCGGGTACCGAGTCATCCCCCATTCCCCTGGGCGAGTTATCTCCAACTGGCGTCACGAACAGGATTACGTGCCCGCTGCAACGACGAAGTGTTATGCCCGTTGCCACCGAGTACTGTGCACCTTTATTCTGAACTGTGTACGTAAAGTTGTGGTGAAGGTAGCCGCCATTGTTGGGCTGCCGAGCGAGAAGAAGGGCGTAACCGCGGGAAAATTAGGGGCGTACCTGTAAAAAAGCGCGAAGCTTTGGACATTCGTCACGCCTCAACGTCAAACCAAGAAGCGCCAGGTCCTGTAAGGAACGTCGCTGAACGCTCTGACGTAGGACGCAAGCGACACAAGGTCCTGAAGACGACCGTCACCTGCGGAGCTGCGGCCTACCGGAAGAAAAACAAGAAGGTAGGCCACGGTTAACTAGGGGGGCGCCAAGATGTCTGACGAACAGTAGAACGCAGAGATGCCTGCCAACGTCCCTGAAGTGCAACCCGCGCCCGATGATGAGCAGGCCGAAGCCGCTGCTCCACTAGCAGCGCCTGTAACACCTGTTATTCCTATGACTTTACCGTACATTCCTGGAGCAAAGTGGCTCCCCCAGTACAGCGGCAAACCAGATACCCTGTCTGGATTCAAACGGAAGATATGTGGTATCTTGGACATGTACTCTATGACCGGCAAACAAAGACCAGCCGTTGTATTAGGACAACTGACCGATGCTGCGGAACGGGAAGTGGAAACATGGTCGGCCACAGACCAGAAGTCAATGTCCGCAATCTTTCAAAAACTACAGACTGTTTTTGAGGACCTGACTGAGGCGGACCTCCGGATGAGGTTCTACAGCTGCTCCCAACAACCGGAGGACAATGTTCGGGACTACGCCTGGCGTCTTCAAGGGGCCCTGCGGGCTCTGAACCGGGTTAGTCCAACCAGCGTTGAGAATGAGAACAAAATGCTGAAGGAGCAGTTTGTCCGGGGACTGAGGTCTCCAGAGGAGAGCAGGACTGTGCGTTGGTGGTCCCTGGATCATCCAGATGCCACTTTTGACAACCTTAAGAACATGGCTATAAAAGGACTGCAGCCCCTGGAAACAAATGCCATCCAACGTTACCAGGGTGGGGCTACCCCAGTGCCTGCTACACCTACCTTGTCCCCAGTGGCTGCTGAAGCTAAGGTTCCAGCAACGCCCCCTAAAGAACTGGACAGCTCTGAGGTGCGTCAGTTGAGCAAAACCCTGACCACTGTGCTGAGTGCTCTGCAGCTGTGGACGGAGCCCGAGGAAGGAGGGAAAATCCTGCTAGCCGATAGCCCTGAGGATGTCCCCTGGATGCACAGGAGGAGGAGGCCAACACCGCCCTCGCCGAGGACCAGTGACCAGCGCTGTCCACAGAAGGACCCTACCTGCTATCGCTGCCGCAAGACCGGACACATCGCCCAGAATTATCCTTTAAACGAGAAAACCCTGGGTCCGAGGGCCAACACCCAGGAGTAAACTCACCAGGCCCATCAGACTGGTACAACAGGTTCGTCGGAGGAAGACCTTTCCTGTCCATTGTGTTGGATAGGATCCCGACGCATGCTCTGATGTCCTCTACAAGAGGTTCTGGTCCATGGACGACCTACGTCCGCCAGCTCCAAATTTGTCTGTATATGCCTCAAATGGACTCCCCCTTAACCTTCTCGGGGTTAAGAATATGACTGTAAAGGTGGGGAGAGTGGAGTTGAAGGACCAGGGACTAATTGTAGTAGAGACTAATCCTGATGACACCAATCCGTATATGGTACTTGGCACTAACATTGTTGGTAATTGTTTGGGAGAAGTTGTGTTCTTGCTCCAACAGATAGCCGACACTGCCAGACCGAGACAGAGGAGGGCGTTGCAGAGGGAAATCCGAGTGCTGATGTATCAACAGCAAGTAAGGTTAACAGACGGTGAAATCGGTAACGTGCGGGTAACAGACCCCATACCAATTGTCGTCCCCCCAATGAGTGAAATGCTCATCTGGTGCAGAGCTGCTATAGGTCTTAGAGGACAGAGCTATCAGGCGGTAGTAGAACCCCTTTGCTCCGAGCATAGACCCACGCTCTTAACCCCCAGGGGAGTGGTAGATGTACGTAATGGGAGGGTGCCCGTCCGTCTTCTCAACTTAGGGGAAGATGAGGTCAAACTGCCACGTTATGCCACTGTTGCCAAATTACATGCTGTCAATAACAATTGCATTCATGAGGCGGAGTCCTTAACCTCACCAGAGGAAGTGGAGGATAATGACCCTGCAACCCAGGTGGACGATTGGCGTCAACAGCTCCATGTTGGGACAGACACCACTCCTGCCCATCAAAAACAGGGTGTACACCGGGTGATTCAAGAATACTCGCAGGTGTTCAGTAAGCATCCACTTGACTTCAGGAGGGTTAAGGGGGTTCAACATCATATCCCCACAGGCAACCATTCCCCAATAAAAGAACGTTATAGGCCTATACCCCCAGCTCACTACCAGAAGGCAAAAGAAATGCTGCATGACATGAGGAAGGCGGGAGTAATAAGGGATAGTTGTAGTCCCTGGGCAGCTCCCCTAGTGCTGGTTAGGAAGAAGATGGGAGCATGAGAATGTGTGTAGATTACCGTCAAGTAAATCGCATTACACATAAGGATGCATACCCTTTACCACGCATAGAGGAGTCCCTAGCTGCCTTAAAGTCTGCAAATTACTTTTTAACCCTTGACCTCACTAGTGGGTACTGGCAAGTAGCTGTGGCTGAGGAGGATCGGGAGAAGACGGCCTTCACCACCCCGATGGGACTCTGCGAGTTCAACAGTATGCCGTTTGGACTCTGCAATGCCCCCGGAACGTTCCAGAGATTGATGGAGTGCTGCCTGGGACATAGCAACTTTGAGACTGTGTTACTTTACCTGGACGATGTAATAGTGTACTCCAGAACGTACGAGGACCACTTGAAACACCTGGCAGAGGTATTTGAGTCACTGTCCCGGTACGGGATGAAGTTGAAGCCCTCAAAGTGCCACCTGCTCAAGAGAAAGGTACAGTACCTGGGGCACATTGTCAGTCCGGAAGGGGTAGCACCAGACCCGGAGAAAGTCACAGCCATCCAGAAGTGGCCAGAGCCGAAGAACCTCAAGGAGGTGCGTCAGTTCTTGGGACTAGTGGGATACTACCGGACGTTCGTAAAGGACTACACTAAGAAAGCAGCTCCTCTGCAAGACCTCCTGGTAGGGCAGTCCCCCAAAGGCAAAAAACCCCCATTCCACTGGGGTAAGGAGCAAGTAGAGTCGTTTCAGGAGATGAAGGAGATCCTGACAGGCGATGAGATCCTCGCCTACCCTGACTACAGCCAACCATTCCTGCTGTACACAGATGGCAGCAACGAAGGGCTGGGCGCTGTCCTAAGTCAGAAGCAGAATGGCCAAGAGAAAATGATCGCATACGCAAGCAGGAAGCTCCGCCCGACCGAGAGGAACCCAGAGAACTATAGTAGCTTCAAGCTAGAGTTCCTGGCCTTGGTCTGGGCCATCACTGAAAGGTTCAAGCACTATCTGGCCTCCAGTAAGTTCACTGCCTTTACTGATAACAACCCCTTGACCCATCTTGAAACAGCTAAGTTGGGGGCACTGAAACAACGATGGATGGCTCGGCTGTCAAACTACCAATTTACAATTAAATACCGGGCGTGCCGCAAGAACGCCAACGCCGATGCCCTGTCTAGGATGCCTCACCAGTCAGACACAGAAGAAGAAGTGGATGACTTGGAAGAGATAGAGCTACCTGCCTTTCACCGGAGTGGGATGATCCACGAGCAACGAGCCTCCAGGAAGCAGCGTGGAAAGACGTTAAACCCCCTGCCTCACCATAGCTGGAAAGAGACCCAGGACAGTGACCCGGTTGTCAGCCACATCAAGGAGCTGATAACCCAAGAAGGTGCCTCCCTGGAGAAAGAAGCGTCTCTCCAAGCAAAGCAGCTGTGGAACGAGAGGAGCCGGCTGTTTATCTACCGTGAGAAGCTGTGCCGGAGGTACGTTAATCCAAGAACCCATGAGATGGTATGGCAGATAGTGGTCCCGAAGACAGACATCCAGATGGTATTAGAAGCTTACCACGATCAGGCGGGGCACTTTGGCTGGAAAAAGCTAGAGACCCTGCTGAAGTGTCGATTCTACTGGGTAGGAATACGCAGCTCCATTGAGAGGTGGTGCCGAGACTGTGGACCCTGTGGCCTTCGAAGAAAAGACTTCAGCAGCCAGAAGGCACCCCTGCAACCCATCAAGACGACTCGCCCTCTGGAGATCGTGGCCCTGGACCATGTCAAGCTCTCCCCCAGCAGATCAGGGTACTCCTATGCTCTGACTATGGTGGATCACTACTCACGTTTCCTGGGGGTCGCCCTTGTCAAAGACCTGACGGCAGAGACAGCAGCAAAGACGTTTCAAGCGTATTTCTGCAGACCCCATGGTTACCCCGAGCAGGTGCTGACGGACCAAGGCCCGGTCTTTGAGGCTGAATTGTTCAAGGAGTTCTGCCTTTTGTACGGTTGTAAAAAGATAAGAACTACACCTTACCACCCATAAACAAACGGTCTTTGCGAAAAGATGAACAACATCATCATCGACCTGCTAAAGACCATACCACTTGAGGAGAGAAACCAGTGGCCAGACCTACTGCCTGATCTAGTAGATCTGTATAATCATATACCAGTAAGTTCCACCAATTGCACTCCAGCATATCTCATGCGGGCAAGGCCAGGAAAGCTGCCCATGGATCTGGAGCTTGGTGTTGTTGAGCCTGAAGCTGATATGACCACTGAAGACTGGGACAAGACCAGACAAGAGTAGTACAAAAGAGTACTAGCTTGTGTCGAGGACAGTCTTACTCCGGTGAGAGAAAAGCAGTAAGCGCACTACAACAAAAACGCACCCGCAGAACCTTTCACACCTGGTGAAACAGTATTGAAAAGGAAAATTCGCAACCACAAACTTGGTGACCAGTGTGAAAAAGACCCTACACTGTGTTACCGTCAAGATTTGACAATAAGAAGACATGCATAATCAGTCGAGATGGAGGAAAAACATCTACAACAGTGTCCAGGGATCACCTAAAGTTGTGTCCAGACTTACTGAAACCTCAGGAAGAAGTGCCTCTCACAATCCCGGAAGAACCTGAAGAAACAGTGATCCACACTGACCTAGGAGACTTCCCAGCAGATTGGCCTCAGATAGGAGGAGCAGTAATCATCCCAGTACTCCAATTCTATGAACAGCCAGAAAACCCTCCACAGCAAGTTGAACCTGTAAGTGCTGCAGAAGAGCCAGCTCAAGAACTATCCCCGGATGAAGGATCCCCGGTAAGAGCATAGCAAGAGGGCCCAGCCAATGGTAGACTTGCCAGCCCAAGAGAGAGGTTAAGGCAGTTTTACAACATGGTCACACGTAGAACTGGTAGAGTAACTGAGAATGCAGACACTGATACCCCACAGACCACCGCACTACGCAGATCAACACGTAGCAAGAGATGTAAACCCCCTGCTAGGTACACTCAGTAAGTAGTCAAACTGCTGAAAATGTAGATAGTTACCCTTGGGGTATTAAATTGTAATGTACTGTATTACTGTGTGGTTGCAGGCATATGTTTATTAATTTGTGCTTTGCCTATTTACTTCCTTAATTACCTAAGAACTGCGTGGCTGAGGACTGTGTGCAGCCCAAAAACTCTTATTGTTATAATTGCGCTCCCTGGAGTGCCCTTTATAATAATAATAATAAATAATAATAATAATTTATTTTTATAGCGCCAACATATTCCGCAGCACTTTACAAATTTTAGGGGGGACTTATACAGACAATACAGAATAAGCATATGTCATATCGAACGGAGTGAGGGCCCTGCTCGCGAGCTTACAGTCTATGAGGAAGTGGGGGAGACACAAAAGGTAAAAAGTACATATATTGTATAATGCAGCCTTGATATACTGAATAGGATAAATAATAATACATGGACTGGTCGCCAGCCAGTATGTGTGCAGTCCTGACAGAGGCTTTTATGTGCATGGTTGGTTTGAACCCGAAGTTGAAGAAGATTTTAATATGGGGGAAAGCTGGGATGGACAGAGTGTGTTTAGGTGATACGCCAGTCTAAAGAAATGTGTTTTTAGGGTTCGCTTGAAACTGTGGGTATTGGGAATTAATCGAACTGTCCTGGGTAGTGCATTCCAGAGAATTGGCGCAGCACGCGAGAAATCTTGGAGACGGGAGTGGGAATTTCGGATTATGGAGGATTTTAGTTTCAAGTCATTTGCAGAACGGAGGGCACGTGTAGGGTGGTAGACTGAGACAAGGGAGGAGATGTAGGGGGGTACTGAAGCATGGAGCGCTTTGTGGGTAAGCGTGATAAGTTTAAAACGAACTCTATATTGGATGGGCAACCAATGCAATGACTGGCACAGGGAAGAGGCATCTGAGTAGCGGTTGGCGAGGAATATGATCCTGGCTGCTGCGTTCAGGACGGATTGGAGAGGGGAGAGTTTAGTAAGAGGGAGACCGATTAGTAGAGCGTTGCAATAGTCAAGACGAGAATGAATAAGAGCGACAGTAAGAGTTTTTGCCGAGTCAAAGGTGAGAAAAGTCCTGATTCTTGAGATGTTTTTGAGGTGTAGATGACATGAACGAGCGAGTGATTTGATGTGAGGAGTGAAAGAAAGATCTGAATCAAAAATGACCCCAAGACAGCGGGCTTGTAGCTGGGGAGTAATGGTTGAGCCACAAACGGAGATGGCAATATCGGGCCCTTTAGGTGACCTCAGAAGAAAAACCTGTCTGGAGTGGCTCTCTTGGAGGTCCAACACGGGATCTTCATGCCCTGCAGCCACCCCAGGGCCTACGTAGAGGGTTTAGGACAGGTCCCTCAAAACCACAAAGTACTCTGCCCGGTGAGATGGACATCCAGTTTTGGAACCTCACCATAGGAGACTCGAATTCTGAGGACACTCTGTATTTGTTATTGTTATGTAACGTTTAAGATTTGTGCCTCCCATAAAAGGAAGATTGTTCTTGTATTGCTTATGTTTCCTAATGTTATTGTTTTATAAAATGTACTTCAGCCCGGGAGTGCTGAGTTTAACTAGGGGGGAATGTGACGCCCAGCTGCGCTTGGTATCACAGATCCTAGAAGGGTGTATTGATGGATTCCTCCACAAGAGGCCCCCATAACCATTCACACATCTCCACCTTCCACCTCAGACCACCAGAGGGAGCCCGTTAGGGATAGATAAATAGGGAAGGTGGAGCCAGGCAGCAGTCAGTCAGAGTGAGTTGTGAGTCTAGTCTATTCTGGTTTAGCAGTGAGTCCAGGACAGCTGTTCCAGCTCCTGCAATTGCTATCCTGCAGTGGAGCTTATCCAGATCAAGACTCAGTGTAGCTCAGAGGAGTGAGTTTTAGGTGTGCCGGCGCCATAAGATCGGTGAAGAGCGGCAAGCTGCCGTTAGTGTGAGTAGCCTAGTGAGGGCCCGAGTAGGCCGAAGGCAAAGTGGAGAGTTAGTACATAGGGGGCAGAGGAGCTTAACTAGCTCACCCCAAAGCAGTTACCGGACACCGGGTCTGAAGCTTACCGGGATCTCCATGACCCAGTAAGATAAACCGGAATCCCTGGAGAACTATAAGTCCCAGGATCGCTAAAGTGCTGATACGTAATAGAGCCAGGAGACACATAGGCCCCGTAAGTCGGAAGCGTGCACTCCAAGAGAAGGCCCTACCACAAGGTCAGCCAGCGCAGGACAGAGACAAAGTTAGGCCTAGCTCCAGGCAGGTCAGAAACTTACTACGCAGAGGCAAGTAACAGGAGGCCCAAAACCCGCTCATTGGGGAGGATCTTGACATGCACTCTTCACCCTACAGTGCTCCGGGACGTGCCTGAATTTCCATCAGTAAAAGGTACTGAAGTGACTATCGTGTCTGTCCCCGTTCTTGCTCTGACCCGGCTGGGCCTCGTCTGTCCTGCATACCCCATCATACACTGCCCTGAGGCCTAGCTCCACCTTGGGGAGCTATACCATCGAGCTGCCTTATCATCGGCCTCAGAGGACTGCGCAGCGCTGGTGATCCTCACCAGAAGCCACAGGTGGCATCACAAACTCTTTTATAAACTTAACAAATTATCCACCCTTTTTAAGGAGAGACCCCAGGGTACGGGCCCGGGAGCCGACCACCGCGACATCCCTAAAGGCTAGGCTAAAGGCCCGGGTACCGAGTCATCCCCCATTCCCCTGGGCGAGTCATGAGCAAGCTCCTTGCATCTTCTCACCCTACCATCTGCACCAGTAATTCTATTCCCTCACATCTCCTTCAGTCCCTTTCTCCAGCTGTCACAACTCACCTAAATAAAACATTCAATCTCTCCCTCTCATCTGGTATTTTTCCCTCCTCGTTTAAACACGCCAGCATACATACATTACTTAAAAAAACATCCCTCGACCAGAACTGCGCTGCTAACTACAGACCTGTTTCCAATCTTCCCTTCATCTCTAAACTCCTTGAATGCCTGGTCCACTCCCATCTAATCCTCTATCTCTCAGACAACTTTCTTCTTGACCCTTTACAATCTGGTTTCTGCTCTTTAGATTCTACTGAAACTGCACTCACTAAAGTCTCTAATGATCTACTAACAGTTAAATCTAATGGTCACTACTCCCTGCTCCTTCTCCTGGATCTCTCTGCAGCATTTCACACTATGGATCACCAGCTCCTACTCACTATGCTCCGCTCTATTGGCCTCAACGACACTGTTCTCTCCTGGTTCTCCTCCTACCTCTCTGATCGCTCATTCACTGTGTCTTTTTCTGGCTCCTCTTCCTCTCTCCTTCCCCTTATTGTGAAGGTCCCTCAAGGATCAGTTGTAGGCCTCTTTCTTTTCTCCTTATACACCACTCCTACTGGACAAACAATCAGCAGATTCGGTTTTCAGTACCATCTTTATGCTGATGACACCCAATTATACATCCCTTCTCCGGACATCACTCCTGCATTATTACAAAATACCAGTGATTGTCTTTCCGCTGTCTCTAACACTATGTCCTCTCTCTATCTAAAATTGAATCTGTCAAAAACTGAACTACTATGTATTTCCTCCCTCCACTAACCTACCTATGCCCAATATTGCCATCTCCGTTTGTGGCTCCACCATTACTCCCCAGCAACAAGCCCGCTGTCCTGGGGTCATATTTGATTCAGATCTTTCCTTCACTCCTCAAATCAAATCACTCGCTCACTCATGTCATCTACATATCAAAAACATCTCAAGAATCAGAACTTTTCTTACCTTTGAGTCGGCAAAAACTCTTGCAGTAGCTTTAATTCATTCTCTTCTGAACTATTGCAACTCTTTACTAATCGGTTTCCCTCTTACTAAACTTTCCCATCTCCAATCCATTCTGAACGCAGCAGCCAGGATCATATTCCTCACCAACCGATACACTGATGCCTCTTCCCTGTGCAAGTCATTCCACTGGTTTCCATACAATACAGAGTTTAATATAAACTTATCACTCTTACCCACAAAGCTCTCCACGATTCAGCACCGCCCTAAATCTCCTCCCTCGTCTCAGTCTACCACCCTACCCTTGCCCTCCGTTCTGCAAATGACTTAAAACTAAAATCCTCCATAATCTGAACCTCCCACTCCCGTCTCCAAGGTTTCTCACGTGCTGTGCCAGTTCTTTGGAATGCACTACCCAGGACAATTTGATTAATTCCCAATAATCACAGTTTTAAGTATGCCCTAAAAACCCATTTCTTTAGTCTGGCCTATCGCCTCAACATACTTAGCTAACTGTCCCAGTTTAGCCCATATTAAAATTTTCTTCAAAATCATGTTCATACCATCCATGCACTGAATAGCTTCTGTCTGGACTGTATA
This sequence comes from Phyllobates terribilis, assembly GCF_046119375.1. Taxonomy (NCBI): domain Eukaryota; kingdom Metazoa; phylum Chordata; class Amphibia; order Anura; family Dendrobatidae; genus Phyllobates; species Phyllobates terribilis. Next base: position 919,208,902 of record NW_027362762.1, read on the forward strand.
CATACTGGCTGGCGACCAGTTCATGTAGTGTTATGCACTTACCCTATTTAACATATTATGGCAGTATTATACAATATATGTACATTTTACCTTTTGTGTCTCCCCTGTTTCATTATAGACTGCAAGCTTGCGAGCAGGGCCCTCGCTCCATTTAATATCTGAGTTATGCGTATTCTATAACGTCTTTTTGTCTGTTTAAGCCCCCCCCCCCCTAAAATTGTAAAGTGCTGCAGAATATGTTGGCGCTATAAAAACAAAAATTATTATTATTATTTTTATTTTTTTCATTATTTAGTGATTTTTTTTTAAATATTTTTAATTTATTTATTTGCAATTTTTTTACCTAACATTTATCACACTGATCGCTGGTAAAAAGCATTGCAATGCACTAAAACTGCAATGCATTATACATGTCAGTATTACACTGGTAGGAGCCTCTTAGACCATGCTTCTGGCATGATCTAAGAGGCTACCATCGCTGTGAGACCTGGTAGTCGTCAAGATAACTCGGGTCCTCGTGATGACATCTTGGGGACATTGATCAGAAGAGAGAGGGAGCACCATCCCTCTCCCAGCCTTCTAAATGCTGCGATCAATATTGATCGCAGTATTTAGGGAGGTAAACTTCCGGGGGCAGTGCAATGGGCCCAAATTTGAACTGTGAATGGGCTCAAATCACACCTGAGCAATGCCTGCAACTAGTTTCTCTATACAGGAGACATATTGAATTTCAGTAAGTGTGTTCAATACTTTTTCTCTGTGTCATTTCTCATTATTACATATAACTTAATTTATGCACATCTATGGTTTGATTTCTTTGCCTGTGTGAATTGGATGGGTTGTTACCGATATCTGGTGAGAATTTCATGTCAATAGCACCTTTAAAAATATATTTACTTAGAAAATTGGTGACATGTTCAATACTTATTTCACCCGCTATATATGTATATACTGTATATTAAAAAAAAAAAACGACACAGATTTGATATCACCGCAGTCATACTGATCTGAAGAATCATGTTGCCTGGTCAGTTTTACTGTGTAAATGGTATAAATGCATTTTTTTCATAATTTCACCAATTTTTTATCGCTTTTTCAGTACATTGTATGGTAAAATGAATGGTGTCTTTCAAAACTGATTGAAAAAATAAAAAGGTAGGACTCTTGAAAGAAGTGGAGGAAAAATCTAAAGTTAAAAAAAAAATTCTTGCAGAATCTTCTTATTTGATCTTCTTCATCTTTTTGCATATTGCATTATATAATCATATTATTACATGGAAACACAAAATAAGAACACCAGATCAGTCAGCAGCAGTTTGTTGGTGGTTTCTATATAGCAAGTATATGTGGCGCCCTGCTACGCCTTGGTGCCACAGAACCCAGAAGGGTGCATGGATGGACTTCTCCACAAGAGGCCCTCATACATTCACACACCTCCACCCTACCACCTCAGACCAGCAGAGGGAGCCCTGATAGGGATATATATAGGGAGGTTGGAGCCAGGCAGCTGAGTCGAGAGATTAGTTCCTGCTTAGAGTCAGAGAGGAACAGAGCTCTGAGTGAGCTGAGAGCGTGCTGACGCTCTGAGAGCAGTGAAGAGAGCAGCAAGCTGGCTGCTGTGCTTAGGCGAGCCAAGGCCTACAGCACGTGTGGAAGCCTAGTGAGGGCCTGAGTGTGGCCAAAGGCGAGAGGAGAAGGAAGAAGTAACAAGGGGGCAGAGGAGCATACCAGGCTCACCCCGATATATATACCGGACACCGGGTCCGCGCCTACAGGGACTATTTATACCCAGTAGGAACCACCGGAACCCCTGGAGGACTACAGGTCCCAGGTTCACCAAATGCTGATTGTAGTACCAGGGCTAGGAGTCACGGAGGCCCCAGTGTCCAGGGAGAGTGATCTCCAAAGAGAAGGCCCTATCACCAAGTCAGCAGGTGCAAGGAGAGACAGTAACCAAGCTAGGCCTAGGTCTAGGCACGCCAGAAGCTTAGAGAGTAAAGCCACGGATCAGGAGGCCCTATACCCACTCACTGGGGAGAGTCCAAAAGTGCGCCCTTCGCCTGGAGTACCCTGGACCGTGCCTGCAATATCACCATTAAAGGTACTGAAGCTTACCCCCGTGTGAGTGTCCGTCTTTCCTCCGGGACCGTCCTGCCATCTCTCCCCTGCACCACCATTCATTACACCCCACGCTGCCCTGGAGCTAGCTCTACCTGTGGAGAGCCACACCATCCCTGCTGCAGTAACATCAGCTCCAGAGGACTGCTCCGCAGCGGCGGCACCCCTTAGTCGCATTCCACAGGTGGCGTCACGAACTTTCCAAAATCCCCTATATATATTTCCCCTTTTGACTGACTGCCCTGGGTCACGGACCTGGCCAGCCACCGTGATATCCCCCGGCAACCAGAGGCCCGGCTGCCGAGTACCCCACGGCCCAGGGGGCGCGTCATATATTTTTACTAGACCTCAATCAACCTGAAAAAAAGGTAAAATAGATAAAGTAACAACGCTGCTAGATTTTACATGCCCTGCTTTAGTTGTGATTCTTTTTCGGCACATCCACACCTCATGTAGCACATTCTCGGTGGCTTAGTGCCCTCTTTCGGATGCTCTTGTAGACGGGCGGCAGACTGATTCTTTGCATAGCCAAGAGGATTCAGCTCACTGGTAGCAGCTTTATCTCTCCAGCACTGGACACATTTGGTGGTCGTTCTGAGACAGAATAAAAAGAACAGCAGGGGGCGCCACAAGAAGCATGTAGCATTAATATCTGATATTATTATCACAGCATCAGTCACACACACAGAGACAAAGTAGACAGACTGCAGCATTATCGCCCCTTCTCCTCCTCCTCCTCCCTGGCTAGTTTATGCTGTTTCTGAATATTTACAAAAATAAAAAAGGCAAGAAAAATGGATGTTCAGATTTCTGCAAAGTGAGGAAAATGCTACTTTAAAGACTTTTCTATATTCACATGCACTACTGATGCTTTTCTGTCCCAGGATATTGTGGCATGAACCAACATCGGACAACAAGGCTCTTTTTAAAGGGAACCTGTCATATTAAAAAACGCTATAAACCTGCAGCTATTGGGTTATTCTGCAGGTAATAGAGTTCTGTAGCCATGCGGCCACTGCACTGAAAACCCCACTACCGGGAAGTAGTGATGAGCGAGTATGTTCTGTTAACCCTTTCGGTGAGCATGCTCGAGTGTTTTCCGAGTATTTACAGCTGCTCGGTGTTATGTTTGAATCACTCCCGTGTGCATGATTTGCGACTGTTTAACAGCTTTACTGCATGTGAGGAATGCCTGAGAGACAAGCATTCCTCATATGTAATAAAGCTGTCAAACAGTCGCAAATCATGCACACGGGAGTGATTCAAACATAACACCGAGCAGCTGTAAATACTCGGAAAACACTCGAGCATGCTCGCTCATCACTGCCGGGAAGACATGAACTTTATTACTCCTGGCAGCCTTGGGCTTTCAGTCATGGAGGAGCTGCCAGCATGGCTTCAGTCACCACTCAGCTGAGCGTCAGCTGTAACTGCACCCCTGGCACTGACTGACAGCAGGCTCTGTACTGATGCACTGCCATCAGTCAATTCCAGGTGTGGTTACCACTGACGCTCACTATGTACTGAGCAGTGACTGGAGCCTCACTGGCCTCGCATACGTAACTGTTAGCCGGAGTCTGCCAGGAGGAATAAAGTTCATTTCCTCTTGGCAGTGGGGCTTTCAGTTCAGAGTATAGGTCCAACCCCTGAGTAAAAAAATACAAACAACTCTAAATAAATAAATATTTATAATTAAAAGATACTTAATACTGTCAAAAATGTCCAGTTTTTGCTTTTTTATTCCTGTTGCTTTCCTGAGCATTGTTTAGTTCTTTCTGGTTTTTTTATTTTTGAAATCTGCCATACAGCATCAGAGATATGGACGTTTTATTTAGTGTGCCCATTATGCAATTTATTATAGTCTTTTCCAAGGGGGCCTTTCTCACAGGATCCTCTGGGGCATGTCTTTAGGCTTTTCTGCATAATTACTCTTTGAACTACGCCCCCTTGGTAAAGACCATGAAAAATTGCATATTAGGCCCATTAAATAAAAAGACAAAACCTAAGATAGAAATAAAATGAACATATACCCTGCTATATTTCTATCTCACCTTTTGTATGTTTAATGGTCAGTGTGAACACGCTTCTACACTTTGCATGTATACCAACTTATATTCCAGTTAATTTCTTTCGGTTTTCCATTAAATAAAAATGCCCATATCTTTGGAATAGGCAGATTTAAAGCAAAAAATAGTAAATGAAATACTCAGGGAAGCCAATAAAGTTAGAGCAAAAACAAACCACTTCTAACCTGGTGTGACAGGTACTATGTAAATGCATGCTGGTCTAAAAGTAATTTTTGCTATTGGATTTCATTAAAAAATCATTTGGCTTTTAAAGGTTTTGATTTTCCTGCGAATTGCTGGCTGCAGAATGAGTTAACTGAGAATCTGTCAGTGAGCTTGTCCAGACGGGGAGTTTATAACTCTTTTATATGTCTGTTTCTGAGCTTCTCCAAGCTGAACTTTGATGTGAAAAATTTCAGAAAAAAAACTTTCACCAAAAATGCATGCATTTAAGTAAAAAAAAAAGTTCTTAAAGACGTAATTTTTCTTTAAATAAGAATGTGCATGAGAACAGCCTTTTTTTAGCCTTGTTTGTTAAGGTTTTGATTTGCAGAAATACTAGTCTTCTAGTTGCACCCAAATGAAGGCTGGAGGTTATTCTTAAAGTGAATCTTCCATCACAATCATCTTCCCAGGAAGCCTGGCCGTAATCCATTTCCATGACCTAATTTCCTTGTTAAACCAATCTGCTCCTCGTGTTCACATATGCTTATGGATGTAGAGATACCCAGTCATGCATATGCTGCAGATCCATCCTGGTCAGCGCTGCGTCTGTTGCCCTTCATGCAATGTTTCATTGACATTTTACACATTTTGTGATCGCCGCACAGTCCATATTATACTGCATACATGTAGTTTGTTATGTAAGAGACAGAATTATTTTACTGAAGGTTGATTTACTCAATATGTCACATAAAGAACTTTTCTCAGGGCATATGGACGCCATAGAGAGGGGCTACAACTTCTCAAATTCCCTACAGTGTGCAACTGTCCGGCAGATATGGCAGCTCCATACAGTACATGAAGGGTCACGGCTGCCATGTAATGCTACATTCCCCCTGCAGCTGCTGCAGGAAATTGTGTGGCTGACTGCGGGTGTAATAAGCTGGACGTATTATACAGTAATCATCTGAGTATTTTTTTAAGTGGATCTCTCATCAGATTTGATAATACAAACAGTATGCATTTTTAAATAGATATTTTAGGCCAGATGAAGCTGGTGCATTTACTATGAAAATCCATGTCAGAATGGCTGTAAGTTCAACGGTATTCTATTTTTGCCCACTCGCCTAGCCTGACTGACAGCCGCAGCTCATTCTGAGTAGTGTGAGTTCTCAGGAGCAGGACGGAGGCACACTGACGAACCATCAATTAAGTAGATGGGTGGAGATTCAGCAGCAACAGGACCATTTAGGAGTCAATCAGGCATAAATTATATATATATATATATATATATATATATATATATATATATATACATACACTACCGTTCAAAAGTTTGGGGTCATTTAGAAATTTCATTATTTTTGAAAGAAAAGCACATTTTTTTTCAATGAAGCTAACATTAAATGAATCCGAAATACACTCTATACATTGTTAATGTGGTAAATGACTATTCTAGCTGCAAACGTCTTGTTTTTATTGCAATATCTACATAGGTGTATAGAGGCCCATTTCCAACAACCACCACTCCAGTGTTTTAATGGTACATTGTGTTTGCTAACTGTGTAAGAAGCTAATGGATGTTTAGAAAACCCTAAAAAACCCTGGCACAAGTATGTTAGCCCTTAGCCCAGCTGAAAATGGTTTGGCTGATTTGAGAAGATTTAAAATTGACTTTCCTTTGAGCTAGTTGAGAATCTGGAGCATTACATTTGTTTGTTCTATGAAACTCTCAAAATGGCCACAAAAAGAGAACTTTCATGTGAAACTCGACAGTTTATTCTTGTTCTTAGAAATGAAGGCTATTCCTTGCGAGAGATTGTCAAGAAACTGAAGATTTCCTACTACTACTCCCTTCAGAGGAGAGCACAAACAGGCTCTAACCAGAGTAGAAAGAGAAGTGGGAGGCCCCGCTGCACAACTGAGCACCAAGACAAGGACATTAGAGTCTCTAGTTTGAGAGATCGATGTCTTACAGCTCCTCAACTGGCAGCTTCATTAAATAGTACACGCAAAACACAAGTGTCAACGTCTACAGTGAAGAGGCGACTCCGGGATGCTGGCCTTCAGGGCAAAGTGGCAAAGAAAAAGCAACATCTGAGACTGGCTAATAAAAGGAAAAGGTTAATATAGGCAAAAGAACACAGACATTGGACAGAGGAAGATTGGAAAAAAGTTTTATGGACAGACAAATCAAAGTTTGAGGTGTTTAGATCACACAGAAGAACATTTGTGAGACACAGAACAACTGAAAAGATGCTGGAAGAGTGCCTGACGCCATCTGTCAAGCATGGTGGAGGTAATGTGATGGTCTGGGGTTGCTTTGGTGCTGGTAAAGTGGGAGATTTGTACAAGGTAAATGGGATTTTGAATAAGGAAGGCTATCACTCCATTTTGCAACGCCATGCCATACCTTGTGGAAAGCGCTTGATTGGAGCCAATTTCATCCTACAACAGGACAATGACCCAAAACACACCTCCAAATTATGCATGAACTATTTAGGGAAGAAGCAGGCAACTGGTATTCTATCTGTAATGGAGTGGCCAGCGCAGTCACCAGATCTCAACCCCATTGAGCTGTTGTGGGAGCAGCTTGACCGTATGGTACGCAAAAAGTGCCCATTAAGCCAATCCAACTTGTGGGAGGGGCTTCAGGAAGCATGGGGGGAAATTTCTCAAGATTACCTGAGCAAATTAACAGCTAGAATGCCAAAGGTCTGCAATGCTGGAATTGCTGCAAAGGGAGCAATCTTTGACGAAAGCAAAGTTTGAAGGAGAAAATTATTCTTTCTAATAAAAATCATTATTTCTAACCTTTTAAATGTCTAGACTATATTTTCTAATCATTTTGCAACTCATTTGATAAATAAAAGTATGAGTTTTCATGGAAAACACAAAATTGTCTGGGTGACCCCAAACTTTTGAACAGTAGTGTATATATAAAGAGAGAGAGCGAGAGGTCATCAGTGTCCCTCCTCCCTGCTGAGAACTCACACTGCTCAGAACAAGCTGCAGGTGTAAGTCAGGCTGGGCAACAATGAAATACTACTGAATTTTCTCATTCTCTATCTGGACTCATAAAAAGTTAATTTCAACTTTAGGATTACACAACCATTCTGACATGGATTTTCAAACTAAGTACTCCAGTGTCACCAGGTCTAAAAGATCTAATAATATAAGGGGTTTGCATTATGACATTTGGTGACAGATTCACTTTTACTCACCTTTTGTTTATTATACCCACAATAGGTATAACAAAGATCAAAACAGTGATGTTTAAAGCGACAGTAAACTATAAATGATGATGACAGTAAACATAAAGCCATATCCACAGTGTTCCCAGTATGTTCTTTAATTGAACAGCCTTGCAGAAGTCTTTGCTTTGGATCTCCTGCATTTCCAGCTGACTGATTGTCAGGTTGGAGCGGCACCAGGAGGTGGGGATAAGTGTTGCTGATCTTAAAGTAAAAGCAGATCATCAGGGAGAGGTTCCAACTGCAGCTTGTTGCCTGAAAATCAGACATAGGATTGTGAGAAGGTCCATAATAATGGAACCAGTAAAAAACTCTTTGTATATTCTTGACAATATTGATTGCAGCTAAATTTGATGCAAAAAAATTAAAGTAGAATATAGAAGAATAGTGTTAGTATTATTTGCTTCTTTTTTGCATCTACATTTTTACTTTGTTCTTTACATTTTTTGTTTTTTTTCCCTTAAATTATATTCACCAAAATGTTCACAGATAAATTCTAAAAGGTTAAATGGAACCTGTTGTCATATTCATGATGCCCAAACCACGCAGAGCATGAATCACAGCCTGGCCGCATGACTGTGCTTTGGAAAAAACATATTTTGAAGAGAGCAGTCAATTCCTCCAGATTTATGTGATTTGTCTGTAGAGTGAAGCCAGCGAGGATTGGTCTCAGGGATTGATTGACATAACAATGTCACGTGAGCCCTGGGAGAGCCAGTGCCGACACTACTGGAACAGCGCTGGCACCAAAGGTGAGTATAGGTGATATTATTTTATTTTACTGGTGGGGGGGGGGGGGGGAGACATAGTTTTGCCAAAAACAAGAAAGTTCTGAGAATCAGTTTTCACTGCTAGCTATAGCCTAACTAGCTCTTGTGTCTATCACAGATCCCATGTGCTAGTGGATATTCCTGATTCTGATTTCAGCTTGTTTATTGACTATTCTCCTGCCTACCGAATTTGTACCTATCCGTCCCTCCTGGTTGTGACCCAGCTACTTGACAAATCTTCTTGTCAGCTTGCCCCACCGAACTGGGGCCCCTGTGCAGGTCCAGTTCCTCGTAAAGGGCTTAAAGGGTGAAGGCCAGGGCTATCCATAGGATCTAATAAACGGAGTAAACACCAAGCCTGGTCATGGTAGCCATTTTTAGAGCTGCTAGGTGACCACGGACAATGCCCTTGTGACAAGAAGGTGTTGATAGCACAACCACTTTAAACTCCCTTCTTCCAGTGCCATAAATATACAGAAAATGTTATGACAATGCCAAAATATCTGCTGTTATTAATGGAAATTATTGGATCAGATATATCTCGCTTTTGTCTTAAGGCTGTATTCACACAAAATTAGCTTCTGGAGCAAAACAGAACAAAAAATCGTTGGCATAAATTATGCAAAATGTGGGGAAAAAAAAGCAAATTGACAGCAACTATGTAAATTAACTGTAATACTACTGGAGTGATAAAGTAAATTCTAATAATGATTTTAACATGAGTATCTTCAATGCATGAGCGAATGCCATAGAGATCAGAGGAGAGACTCACCTCCAGCTTTTATGATTAACCTGGAACAGTTTCATCGACAAGAATTTCCTGCGAGTAGCAGTGGAGCAAGTTACCTATGGCTGTAATAAAATCCGCTGTTCATTGACTCATATTGCCATCCGAATTCCCAGTGAGGGTTACATACATTCACAGCTCAGTATGGAGCTTCTGTGCAGTTACGATGCTGTAAAAGACACAGACGGCAAAATTATCACCTAACAACAGCGGGAACAGAGAAGAATTTGACCAAGCAGTAGTATCGGGTTTTCAACATGTCAGGGTTAAAGGTTTTCTCCAAGTTGCGGCAGAAAGAAATACAATTTTTAAAGCCAATTGTTTTCTTGATATCTATATTAGTTCATTATGAAATGCAATTATTGAAATTCCACAATGTGATGGGTTATAAAGACCTATAAACATAATAAAAGTGATAGACTCCTATGAAAGACAAATGGATCAAAGATTGGGACATAGAACAAACCGATGAATATAATGTTTCCACGTTTAAGGGCATAAGCCTACGACTTAAAACAGTTAGGGTACATTGTTAGGAGAAGGGGATGGATGGATGAATAGATAGATAGATAGATAGATGGATAGATAGATAGATAGATAGATAGATAGATAGATAGATAGATAGATAGATAGATACTAGGGAGAAATTAGAATCCTATTATCTCCCGACAAGTCTTGGACCCACGATCATTTTCTATGTATGGCTCTATATATGACTATAAATAATACAGTTATATGGTTACAGAAATAAACATGGTCACCGGCCTGTTAAAGAGCAAAACCCATTATACCAACATCAATATAATCAATAATGCCTTTATAGGCATAGGCTGAATAATACCACTGTTAGGCTAACCTGGTGAGATGGATCCTCCAAGCTCAAGGTCCGGGTGGGTAAACTGGCCACAGACGTTGGTGCAGTAGGCAGGTGAGGCACACAGGAAACAGGTAGCAGATTTCCTGGAGACCACAGGCAAACAGGAGACTGGGAGCAGATGGCAGAGGTCCTGGAGGCTGCAGGCTGACAGAATGATGGGAAAAGATAGCAGATGTCCTGGAGAGCGCACCCGGACAGGAGTCCGGAAACAGGTAGCAGAGGTCCTGAAGACCTCAGGTGGGCACGATACCATGAACATGAAGCAGAGGTCCTGAACGCTGCAGGCAGATAGAACTCCAGAGCAGCTAAAAAGTCTTAATACGAAGAATTAGGTGTGTGTCTTGGAAGACCTTATATAGGCCAAAGTAGATGATCACATGGGATCACGATGGACCATCTGCAAAACTCGATGTAGTGCACACAGTTCATTGGACAAGGGAGAGGGGAGTAAATTCCAGATCCGGAACAGGTGTGTAATACCCGCCACTCTATGACTAAATAGTACCAATACACACATATGTGACTGAATAATACCACCAGGCTAAATATTACCACTATGACAAAATAAGTGATAGATACTAGTTATGAGCGAGCACTAAAATGCTCGGGTACTCGTTGCTCGGGTGGAGCAAATTGGAATACTCGGGTGCTCGACCCGAGCAACGAGCCCAATGTATGTCTATGAGAAACTCGAGCATTTCTCAGGCGGCTCCCCCCAGCGGTCTGCAGAGGGCCTAAAAATTGCCCAAATCGATGGGAACAGTGCTCAAATGACATGGGGACAGCATGGGGAAGACCCCTGGAAGCATTTCTGACTCCCAGGTCACTGCTATCAACAACGTTGTCAGAGTATTACCACTTTTATGGACTCACAATAAAACATACAAAAACAAAACCAAAATGGATTTTCCTGGGAAATATATTAAGGAACATCCTTTCCAGGGTAATGACTTGTATATAAGGAAAAATAAATAACCAAAACCAAAAATACTCCTCCACACCTTGGGCTATATTCACACGTAGCGTTTTTGATGCGTTTTTGCACTTTTGCATTGCTTTCAACAAAGACAAATGCATTCACCAGGAAATGTCATTTTAACATTCTACAATCTTATCTGGCCATGTGGTATGTGACACATCATCAGACACATGCATACAGTGCTGAAAAGACATGGGAACAGCATGGGGAAGACCCCTTGAAGCATTTCTGACTCCCAGGTCACTGCCTAAAAGTGTGCCCATCATAAGTGATCCTTGGCGCATGCGAAGATGCCTCCCGCCATGCACCTGTCGTTGCAGACTTGCAACAATCACTGTCCACGTCCTTGTCCCAGTGCAGCATTCAGTTGTCCCTACCCTATTCCTTGGAATGCAAGAGCAATTATGCAGCCAGCCACCCACCCATCCACAGGCTGCAATACTATACTGCCAAATTTTTGACAGCTGCTTGCACTTGAAATGTGCCCTTTTAGGCTCGTGGAGGCAGAAGCTTTTCATAATCTCATGCCAGCGGCGGCCGGGTGTCCATACTCGGTCCCCAGCCGCCACTGTTTCTCCCTGTGTCGTCTCCGCCTTCCACAAGCATGGGTCCCACAACATTACCCGTGCCCTCCCCAGTGCACTTACTGGGAAGGACCGCCTAACCACAAACACGTGGACAGGTGAATGTGGCAAGGGACGGTACGTAGCCAGTCCACAGCTTTTTTTGCTGAGTTGTATTTCACCACAGCCATATTCTTTAGCTTGGTGAAAGGACTTGGGAAACCATATATACTCAGCTGTCAATTCTCCCAGGAAGTCCTTTAAAGCTGCTTTCACTTGAAATGTGGCCTTTTAGGCTCGTGGAGGCAAAAGCTTTTCATAACCTCATGCCGGCGGCGGCAGGGTGTCCATACTCGGTCCCCAGCCACCACTATTTCTCCCGGTATCGTCTCCGCCTTCCACAATCACTGGTCCCACAACATTACCCGTGCCCTCCCCATTGCATTTTACTGGGAAGGACCGCCTAACCACAAACACATGGCCAGGGACGGTACAGAGCCAGTCCACAGCTTTTTTTGCTGAGAGTTGTATTTAGCTCGGTGAAAGGACTGGCATAGAGGGAAACCGTATCTACCCTGGGTGTCATTGCTCCCAGGAAGTCCTCTAATGCAGCTTGTTGCAGAAGCAATGGCAGCCCATCCAACATCAACTCGCACTTGTCGGTGGTGCTTTGACACACAAACATCTTTCTTTGCGCATTTAATTTCATGAATACAGAGTTGGACAATGGCCTGATCTGCAATGTGGTTTAAGAAATAACATGCATAAGCATGTCCGATCCACATTAAAAAACAGCCATAGAGTGTCCGGGAACCTTCCCCCACACTTTTCTTAGACAGGGCTGCTTCTCGGCAGAGTTGGACGGGCCCACCAGAGAACCGGAGACTCCTCCGGTGGGCCCTGGCTTCTCCTTCAGGAGAGTTCATAGTGCCGAGGTGAGGCCATGATGATGATAGAGGCCACCATCTGCTTAGTTTTCTGTTACTTGGAATGCAAGTGCAAGTATGCAGCCAGCCACCCACCCACAGGCCGCAACACTAAACTGCCAGATTTCTGGGCAGCTGCTTGCACTTGAAATATGGCGTTTTAGGCTCGTGGAGGCGGAATCTTTTCACAACCTCATGCTGACGGCGGCCGGGTGTCCATACTCGGTCCCCAGCCGCCACTATTTCTCCCGGTATTGTCTCCGCCATCCACAAGCACGGGTCCCACAACATTACCTGTGCCCTCCCCAGTGCACTTATTAGGAAGGACCGCCTAACCACAAACACGTTGTAACATCCCTGGCGCATGCTGGCATGCCTTACCACCTCCCACCATGCAAGACTGCCATCTTACCTGTCAGTCCTGGCTGCACACTTTGCTCCAGTATCTGCTGTGTGAATGTCTCTTGTCTCATTGCTTAGGGCGGCGGCGCAGTTACTGTCTGATTCTTATAGTTACTGTGTGCGCACTCCTAATGCGTCCCCAGCCTATTGTTGTGAGTCACTGGATACTTAAACCCCCTCCACCCAATAGGAGGTGCCTTAGCATCACTTTCTTTCAGTTTGTTCTGTGCAACTGAGTTGCCAGGTCCTGTCCTGTGTCTTGTCTGTTTCCGCCACCCTGGGGGCTGTATACGCAGGCCTGTTTCCTGTTTCTGTGACTTCTAGTCTGTTCTGCCATCCTGGGGGATGTATACCCAGGCTCGTTCCTGTATCTTGTTCCGGGTTCAGTTCCTGTCTGAACTGTGTCCTAGCCCATTACCTGTTTGTCTCTATGTCCGTACCTGCCCTTTTCCTGCAGTGTCTGAACCTGCACCTAACTTCAACTCGTTGTCTCTGTACTTCTGTTTGTGAATTTTGTGTTCACTCACTACTTCATTGTAAGTACCTTGTGTGTATCTGGTTCTGCTTGTCCCATTTCTCTGCCTCCGTATCTACCTCCTGTGTTCTAACTATCTTCCTGTGTTTCCCAGTCTGTTCCATATGAACAGAGCCCTGTCCTGTCTGCCTGTGCCTTTTTCTCTGCTTGTCTACAGCACTTGCCGGTTTTGCTCTGCTCTGCTTGTTTACCGCACCTGCGGGTTTTGCTCTGCTCTGCTTGTCTCCACACCTGTGGGTTTTGCTCTGCTCTGCTTGTCTACAGCACCTGCGGATTTTGCTCTGCTTTGCTTGTCTACCGCACCTGCGGGTTTTGCTCTGCTCTGCTTGTCTACCGCACCTGCAGGTTTTGCTCTGCTCTGCTTGTCTAACGCACCTGCGGGTTTTGCTCTGATCTGCTTGTCTACCGCACTTGCGGGTTTTGCTCTGCTCTGCTTGTCTACCGCACCTGCGGGTTTTGCTCTGCTCGGCTTGTCTACCGCACCTGCGGGTTTTGCTCTGCTCTGTTTGTCTAGCGCACTTGTGGGTTTTTCTCTGCTCTGCTCTGATTCTCTACTGCACCTGCGGGTTTTGCTCTGCTCTGCTTGTCTATGGCACCTGCGGGTTTTGCTCTGCTCTGCTTGTCTGCCGCACCTGCGGCTCTGTTCCTATATCCCAGTCTGCACTGGTCCCTATCCTGCCTGCGTTCCTACCTGTCAGTACCCACCTGTCTGCATACCAGTCGTGCCTGCCAGTACCCACCTGTCTGCATACCAGGCCTGCCTGCCAGTACCCACCTGTCTGCATACCAGCCGTGCCTGCCAGTACCCACCTGTCTGCATACCAGCCGTGCCTGCCAGTACCCACCTGTCAGTAAGCCAGCCTAACTTGTCTGTTTCTGCATTCCCTGGTGTGGGTCAACAGCTGTGACCGGGGTCTGACCTGGAGTAGCACCTGGTCGGTTCCTCCCTGGCTCATAGAGTCGACTGAGCCACCGTGCGACCTTGGTCGAACCGAGTTGATACTTAATCACGCCCCTCCAGGCACTCCTCGGTTCATGGTCCAGTGGGATCACTAACCATGCTCACGCCAGTCAGTCCGGGCGTGTGTGTAACACACGTGGACAGGTGAATGTGGCCAGGGACGGTACGGAGCCAGTCCACAGCTTTTTTGCTGAGAGTTGTATTTAGCTCGGTAAAAGGACTGGCATAGAGGGAAACCGTATCTACCCTGAGTGTCATTTCCCCCAGGAAGCCCTCTAATGCAGCTTGTCGCAGAAGCAATGGCAGCCCATCCAACATCAACTCGCACTTGTCGGTGGTGCTTTGACACACAAACATCTTTCTTTGCGCATTTAATTTCATGAATACAGAGTTGGACACTGGCCTGATCTGCAATGCGGTTTAAGAAATAACATGCATAAGTCCAATCCACATTAAAAAAGCAGCTATAGAGTGTCCGGGAACCTTCCCCCACACTTTTTTTAGCCAGGGCTGCTTCTCGGAAGAGTTGGACAGGCCCACCAGAGAACCGGAGACTCCTCCAGTGGGCCCTGGCTTCTCCTTCAGGAGAGTTCATAGTGCCGAGGTGAGGCCATGATGATGATAGAGACCACCTTCTGTTTAGTTTTCTGTTACTTGGAATGCAAGAGCAAATATGCAACCAGCCACCCACCCACAGGCCGCAACACTAAACTGCCAGATATCTGGGCAGCTACTTGCACTTGAAATATGGCCTTTTAGGGTGGGGAAGGCGGAAGCTGTCCACAATCTTATGGCGGCGGCGACCGGGCATCCATACTCGGTCCCCAGCATTATTTTTCCCGGTATAGTCTCCGCCTTCCACAAGCACGGGTCCTACAACATTACTCGTGCCCTCCCCAGTGCACTTACTGGACCGCCTACCCACAAACATGTGGACAGGTGAATGTGGCCAGGGACGGTACGGAGTCAGTCCACAGCTTTTTTTGCTAAGAGTTGTATTTAGCTCGGTGAAAGGACTAACATAGAGGGAAACCTTATCTACTCTGGGTGTCATTTCTCCCAGGAAGTCCTCTAATGCAGCTTGTTGCAGAAGCAATGGCAGCCTGTCCAACATCAACTCGCACTTGTCGATGGTGCTTTGACACACACATATCTTTCTTTGCGCATTTAATTTCATGACAGAGGTGGGCAATGGCCTGATCTCCAATGCGGTTTGGGAAATAACATGCATAAGCACATCTGATCCGCACTAAAACAGTAGCCATAGAGAGGCCGGGAACCTTCCCCCACACTTTTCTTAGCCAGGGCTGCTTCTTGGCAGGGTTGGACGGTCCCACCAGAGACCCCTCTGGTGTGCTTTGGCTTCTACCTCAGGAGAGTTCATGATAGCGCTAACTTTGCAGCTGCTATCATGAAAAACATTGTGCCCACCAGAGGATTTGATTCTGAGGGCTCTTGAGCGGGGGAGAAAGGTGAGCCCTCAGAATCATATCCTCTTGTGGGCACAATGTTTATCAATCTGAAACAGCTTCTCAGTGGAAGTTGTATTTCACTACACCTAAATTCTTTAGCTCAGTGAAAGGACTGGCATAGAGGGAAACCGTATCTACTCCGACTGTCATTTCTCCGTCACCAGGTTCCGCCCATTGTCACATACGAGCATGCCTGGCTGTATGTTCAGCGGTGAGAGCCACAGATCAGGCTGCTGTGTTACAGCTTTCAACAACTCTGCAGCGCTGGGCGGTTTGTCACCTAAGCATTAAGCATGTTATTTTCAGCACAGCCTGTTGCCGCCTGGCCAAGGCAGTGCAGCAGTGCTGTCAGCTTGTGTCTGATGTGGTCATTTTGGAGATGGAGGAGGTACAGGAGCTGAACAATGTGATTACATTGAGGTTAAATTGGTGACGCTGTTTTTTATACTAAAGAAAGATCCTATTGTTTTGGGGTTTTTTTACGTTATTTTTTAAAACAAATGCATTCACCGGGAAATGTCATTTTAACATTTTACAACCTTATCTGGCAATGTGGTGTGTGACACTTCATCAGACACATCCTGTTTTATTTATGATGGAGGGACTCTGAAAGTCATAAAGCCTATTTTTATAGGGTCATCAGACTGCCCTTAATATTCTTAAAAGGCCAGCAGTAGGCCCTCGCTATTGTTAGAGAGCTATCAGCCGGCTATGCTTTGTTGTTCCCATTATTAACAAGTGGGTCTCCTATACTGTTATTTCATGTCCAATGACTGCAAGGGCTGCCAAAAATTTGGACGCAACCCAATACCCTTTTGAAGAGGCATAGAGGAGGGTCTCAGTAAAATAAATGTTCCCATTATAAAGGAGCTGGTCTCCTATAGTGGTAATGCCCATGTTGTGACTGCAAGGGCTGCCAAAATTTGGGAAAAACCCCACTAAGAATTTAAAGACACATAGAGCAGGGCCACAGTAATGACAAATTCCCATTAGGAAGGAGAGAGTCTGCTATACAGTTATAGGGTATGCAGTGAGTCCAACGGCTGACCAATTTTAGGAAAAAACCCACTAAGCATTTAAAGACACATAGAGTAGGGCCAGAGTAATGAGTACGACATGTTCCCATTAGAAAGGAGAGGGTCTGCTATACAGTAATAGGGTATGCAGTGAGTCCAACAGCTGACCAAATTTACGAAAAACCCCATTAAGAATTTAAAGACACAGAGCAGGGCCACAGTAACGACAAATTCCCATTAGAAAAGAGAGAGTCTGCTATACAGTTATAGGGTATGCAGTGAGTCCAACGGCTGACCAATTTTAGGAAAAACCCCACTAAGAATTTAAAGACACATAGAGCAGGGCCACAGTAACAAAGTATGACATGTTCCCATTAGAAAGGAGAGGGTCTGCTATACAGTTATAGGGTATTCAGTGAGTCCAACAGCTGACCAAATTTAGGAAAAACCCCATTAAGAATTTAAAGACACATAGAGCAGGGCCACAGTAACGACAAATTCCCATTAGAAAGGAGAGAGTCTCCCATAGTGTTGGCCTATGCAGTGAATGCAAGGGCTGCCAAAAATTTGGAGGCACTTCAATGCCCCTTGGAAGAGACGTGGAGGAGGGTCTCATAAAAAATTGTTCCCATTAGAAAGGAGCGGGCCTCCTATACTTGTAATGCCCATGCACAAGTGTATGGGCTGATAAACATTTACCCTATGTGTGGGTGTGAAGAGGTCCATGCTAATACACCTCCCAAAAAAAGACACTGGATTTGAGTTTATGTTACGCTGCAATCATTCGGTGGTGTTGAGAAGTCTGGCCCAATCCAGCCCTTGTTAATTTTTATAAGAGTCAGCCTGTTAGCATTTTCAGTTGACAGGCGGATGCACTTATCAGTTATAATTCCACCAGCGGCACTAAAAACCCGATCTGATAAAACGCTGGCGGCAGGGCAGGCCAGGACCTCCAAGGCATAGAGAGCCAGTTCATTCCACGCATCCAGCTTGGATACCCAATAATTATAAGGCACAGAGGAATCACTGAGTACGTTGGTACGGTCGGCAAGGTGCTCCCTCAGCATCTTCCAAAACATTGCACTCCTTGTGAGAGTACTCCTCGCCTCAGGGCCTGTGCGATGGGAGGGTCTGAGAAAACTCTCCCAGAACTTTGACAGTGTTCCCCTGCCTCTGCTGGATTGAAATTGTGTATCTCTCGCCTGTACTCCTTGGTTGTCCAACGAAGCGTTCCTTTTGCTGCCAGCGTTTTCAGACAGGAATTTTTTTAATAGTTCCGCAACAAGGGCCTTGTGGTACAGCCCCATTTTTGTAGAACTGTCCGCCTCAGGAATAAGAGATATAAAGTTCTCCTTGTAGCGTGGGTCTAGAAGTGTCACCAACCAGTAATGAGTGTCACCCAAAATTTTGAGAACGCGAGGGTCATGGGAAAGGCAGCGTAACATAAACTCAGCCATGCGTGCCAGACTACTAACAGGCAAGACTTCCGTGTCCTCACCAAGAGGATGACTGACCATACTCTCCTCCTCCTCCTCCTCCTCCTCTCTGTCCTCTGGCCATCTACGCTGAACAGACGGTATGACAGCTGTGCAGGTAGTACCGTCTATAGTGCATGAAACTAGCTCCTGTCCTTCCACCTCCTCCTCTTCCTTATTGTCACCCAATCCACGTTGAGATGAGATGAGGCTTGGCTGTGTGTAATCACTCTGTATGGTTCCTTGCTCCATCTCATCATGCTCCGCCTGCAATGCATCCTCTTTGATTGTGAGCAGAGAGCATTTCAGAAGACAGAGATGCGGGATGGTGACACTAATTATGGCATCATTGCCGCTCACCATCTTGGTGGAGTCCTCAAAGTTTTGGAGGATGGTACATATGTCTGACATCCATGTCCACTCCTGAGGTCTTATGTGTGGAGTCTGAACTGAAAACCGACGGCCTCATTGATGCTGGTACTCAACAACTGCCCTCTTCTGCTCACAAATCCTTCCCAACATCTGCAGTGTAGAGTTCCAACACGTGGGGACATCACGCACCAATATGTGAGCCGGAAGCTGCAAACGCTGCTGAAACTCGGAAAGGGCGGCAGAAGCTGTAGCTGACTTTCTAAAATGGGCACACAGGCGCAGTACTTTAACAAGCAGATCCGGCAGCTCCGGGAAGGATTTGAGAAACCGCTGAACCACGAGGTTAAGCACATGGGCCAGGCATGGTACGTGTGTGATCTCGCCTCAGAGCTGCCACCAGGTTCCGGCCATTGTCACACACGACCATGCCTGGCTGTAGGTTCAGCTATGTGAGCCACAGATCTGACTGCTCTTTCAGAGCTGTCCACAACTCTTCAGCATTGTGAGGCTTGTTACCTAAGCATATTAGCTTCAGCACAGACTGTTGCCGCTTGTCCGAGGCAGTGCTGCAGTGCTTCCAGCTTGTTACTGATGTGGTCATTTCGGAGATGGAGGCTGAAGAGGAGGAGGAGGCTGAGGAGGATGAGGTGCAGGAGCTGTAGACGGTGGGGGCAACCCTGATTGACCTAGGGCCCGCAATCCTTGGCGTCGGGAGGACGTGTTCCGTCCCAAGGTCTGACTGGGTCCCGGCTTCCACTATGTTAACTCAGTGTGCCGTCAGCGAGATGTACCGTCCCTGCCCACAAGCACTTGTCCACATGTCCGTGGTTAGGTGGACTTTCCCGGTAACTGCGTTGTTGAGGGCACGGCTAATGTTTTGGGACACGTGTTTGTGTAATGCGGGGACGGCACACCGGGAGAAATAGTGGCGGCTGGGGACCAAGTACGGAGGGACGGCCGCCCCCATCAGGTTACAGAATGCTTCAGTCTCCACGAGCCTAAAAGGCAACATTTCGAGCCAAGCAGTCGTGAAATGTGAGAATTTGGTAGTGTCGCCTTTGGGTCGTTGGCTGCATATTTGCGCTTGCGTTCCAAGGACTGGGGTATGGACAACTGAATGCTGCGCTGGGACAAGGACATGGACGTGCTTCCTGATGCTGCTACTCGAGAGTGTGCAATGACAGGTGCAGGGCAGGAGGCATCTTCGCATGCACCATGGACAGGGGATTGGCTTGCATGCACAACAGTGGAAGAAGCAATGGTGCCACCTGCAGACACTGATCCTGATCCCTGGGGTTCAGCCCACAAAGTCGGGTGCTTTGCTGCCATGTGCCTGATCATGCTGGTGGTGGTCAGGCTGGTCATTTTGCCACCCCTGCTGATGCTGGCCTGGCAGGTGGGGCAAATGGCCTTTTTGGGGTTATCGGCAGAGTCTTTAAAAAAACAACCAGACTCGGGAAGACCTAACAGTTGTACTGGCAACTTCCTTCGTGTTTGTGTTACGGGGAACGGTTGCCTGTCTTCTGTCTGCGGCCACCACACTGTTTCTTCCTGCCTGTTGGGGTGCTCTGCCTCCCTCCCCCTGTATGCTGCTGTCCTCGCTCTGCATGTCCTCCAGCCAGGTTGGGTCAGTTACTATATCATTCACCACCTCATCTTCCACTTCGGCACCCTGGTCCTCCTCCTGACTTTCTGGCAATTGTGTCTCGTCATCATCCACCTCTTGTGACACTTTCCCACCATCGCCTTCGTGTGACTGTGGCTGCTCAAATATTTGGGCATCGCTACACGTGATCTCCTCTTGCCCCGCTTCAAGTGGACCAGGTGAGAGGCCCGAATCTATAAATGGAAAAGTGAACAGCTCTTCAGAGTGTCCAAGTGTGGGATCAGTTGTCTCCGGGCACTTGACATGGTGGGAGGAAGGAGGATCAGGGTGAGGAATATGCAGTCCAGACTCACGGCTACTGAGACTTGACCGTATGGAAGACAGGGTGGTGGTGGTGGCTAAGTGTCTGGAAGCATTATCCGCTATCCAACCAACAACCTTTGTACACTGCTCTGGGTTCAATAGTGGTGTGCTGCGGTCCCCTAGGAATTGGGACAGGAAGGTCAAGCGACAAGATGTGGTTTTTGTTGTGGCACAATTTCAGCTTGTCCACGGCCTTGTCCTCGGCCTCTGCATGCACCATCACCATCACGTCCAGTTCCCCGTCCCTTGCCATGTGCCTTGCCCATTTTAAATGGAGGACAGTATCTTCCACGCTCACTACAAATGACTGAGTTTGGAGCGAACTTATATGTGATCCGTGTGATGGTGAAAATAGAGTTTTAAATACCTGGCCTGTAGTTAAGTAGTTTGAACAGCAAACTGCGGTGAATTGCTTCACTGACACACTGAAAGAAATTTTTAATGGAGGCCAGAAATGGCAGTATTTTCTGACAACATATATGTGATCCGTTTGACGGTGAAAAGAGGGTTTTCAATAGCTGGATTTCTAGCACTCTAATACGAAAAGGACCTGGCTGTATTCCGCAGTGCCAACAAGCAAATGGCGCAGAAAAATGGTGTTCTCTGGACTGCCTTTTAAGCAAATAATGAGGATTAAGATCCAAAAAAAAGTATTCCTGGCCCCTGAGACCTGGTCCTTTGTATATAAATATCTAACAGCAGCAGAAGGCAAGATTAGTTAGTCCTCAAAAGGGCTGTTTGTTTAGATGGATATGTGTAGTGTACATTTTTTCTCCCTACACTACCTAATACACAAGCAAATCTGTCCCTGACACAGCAGCAGCTCTCCCTACTCTGCCTGATTCCAGAGTGACTGTGACCAGCACGGCGGAGCCAGGTCTGATATAGACCTGATGCCGCTGTGCGGCCAGCCAATCACTGTAATGCCACAACCAACATGGTTACGGCATTACAGTGAGTGGCAGGCAATCCCTGCATGTTGATTGGTGCTCTAAAGAGCGCCAAACATGCAGGGAGGAGACCCGAGCTCCCGCCGAGCAACCCCGGAAATACTCGGCGAGCTCAGAGCATCTCGAGCAGTGAGATGCTCGGGCGAGCACCAAGCAGTAGCAAGCATGCTCGCTCATCACTAATAGATACCAATTTTACACAGGCATATGCCTTTCGGTGCAAAAGAGGACAAATAATATATATAAGATACGTCTTATTGGAGTCCCCGTTTTTCCCCGTTTTCTACTTTCATCAGCCAGCACAGACTCCCATGATGACTACTTTCTGGACACTGCCAACTTTTCCTCCACTTCCACACAAACACAACAGTGGCATAGGGCTCCTTAGGTACCCTGCACAGTAATAGCATCTCCCTGTGCCCCACATTGTATACCCAAAAATAAAATCCCCCTTGTACACCTAAATATTAGTAATACCCCTCCCTGTGACACCTATTCAGTACTAATGCCCCCCTCTGGGATCATCAAACAGTAGAAATGCCTCCCTTAATTGGCCCCCATACAGTAGTAATGCCTCCTTTTCTGAACCCCACACAGTAGTAATGTCAACTTTTGCTCCCATGTACAGAAGTAATGTCCCCTTTGAGCCCCTTATAGAAATTTTATTAATAGTGTACTCAAAAAGAAATCATCTTGTAAATTTCCTGTTCCATTTAAAGTAGCCCCACGCTGTAGTCTTTTTTATCAGTCCCATCAGATTTGTGCTAATAATAGAAAAAAACTGAATCTCACCTGTCCCTGATCTCCAGTGTAGGAAGCAAAATGCAGTGATGTCATTGCGCTGTCATTAATGAGGTTTACTGGCCTCTGATTGGCCAGAAAGCTTCAATAGAAAGTGGTGTGGCAGGGAGCTGATGGTTTCTGCTCCACTATAGTCTTCATCTTGATCTTAGTCCTGAGGACGCAAATGCAGTTTAAATTAGCACTGGATACTGATGGGTGGTGTTAAAGAAACATAATGTGCAATGAGCTGTAGCAGTTAAGTCCTCACGATGTAATGCACAACCACCAAGCACTCAGCATACTTAAATTGTGGCCAAACTTAGTCCCTGCTTGACAGTGTTTTCCTTATTCACAGGGAGAAAGGTGGTCACAGAGGAAGAGAAAAATGTAGTCCCAGAAAAAGAGAGATGTGTTCCACAGAAAGGGAGAAAGGGGTCTCAAAGAAATGGAGAAAGGTGGTGCCAGAAAAAGAAATTGGTCCCAAAAAAAGGAAGCACGATTGTCCCAGAAAAAGGGAGAAAGGAGCCCCGAAAAAAGGGAGTAAGTTGGTTCCAGAAGAAGAGAGAAAGGAGTCCCAAAGAAAGGGAGTAAGGTGGTCCCAGGCAAAGGAGAAAGGTGGTCCAAGACAAAGGGGTCCCAGAGAATGGGAGTAAAGTGTATCCAGAAAATAGGAGAAAAGGGTCCAAGAGTAAAGGAGAAAGGTGGTCCCAGAAAAGAGAAAAAGGGGTTTCATAGAAATGGAGATAGGTGATCCCAGAAAAAGGGGTCCTAGATAAAGGACAAAAGGGGTCCCAGAGAAAGACAGAAAGGTGGTCCTAAATAAAGGGAGAAAGTGGTACCAGAAAAAAGGAGAAAGGTGGTCCCAGAGAAAGGGGTTCCATAGAAAGGGAGACAGGTGGTCCAAGAGAAAGGGACAAAAAGGTCCCACGGAAAGGGAGATAGGTGGTCCCAAAGATGGACACCAGAGGTGGGACATAAATGAGCAAAAATTGGGAAAGGTAAGGAAAATGTATTCCAAAGACTCTAGCTCCTGTATATAATGTCTGTAGAGCCAATGGAGGTGCCTTACTATATCACAGGTAGAGACTATGGGCCGACTGACATGATAAATAAGATCACTGCAGAAGAGAAGGTTCTTGGTGCCGTATCACTGCATTAACAATAATCAATTTTTCTGGTTCAGAGAAAGATCTTTTTCTAGAAATAATTAGACTTCATTCATTTACAGCACGGCCCATTTCCAAGACGGAGATGCTTCTTTTTTCCAGTACCTGCCAGAAAAACACATCTTCTTTGACATGGATAAAAGTCATATTTGATACATTAAAACTCCAAGTTAGATTAGATGTGTTTAATCCAGCATTAATGAAGTGATTAAGTGTCCGTTGCCATCTGCTCGGGTGTTAAAATCCGATTCTGAATCTTTAACATCACATAAATCCATGATAGAACATTTGCTTCCCTCTGCCCGGGACATGTCAAACGGATGTAGATTTTTAGGTCGTTCTCAAATTGTACTGTCACTTAAAAATACATATATTCTCTTCCATTATAACAAGAGCACTCTGCTTATCCTGCAATTGAAAGAAGACCCATCACCAGTCTGGGGTGGTCTTTTTTTATTTACTGAAATAGTGGGCAGCCCCAGAACAAAGATTTTTATAAATATAAGTTAGCGTCAAATGTACGCAGAGCACTCCTTAATATGTCGCGAAAGAACTCAACTTTCTGGCACAAGTTGGGTAAGAAGTTCCCGGTTGTTGGATCATGGCTTGCAGAGTGGGATCCTGCAACCCTGCGTGGACCTTCTCGCAGTGAAAGAGACAAAAATGTTCACGTTATCACAAGATTTCACTCTTTACACTAACCAACGCTGCCACATTGTTTACTAAGATGGTAACATCATTAGAGAGGTGAGTGAACGATGCGTCAGCGCTGGGTTAGTGCAAGGAGCAAGACCTCAACCCAGCCCTGCCATTGGTCTACTGACGGACCAAGCACTGGTTTGTCATCAAGACATAATTAACATATAATGATATAATAGAGAAATGAGGGTCAACAATTGTTCTGGCCAAAAGGAGAGGTCTACAGGGTTTTAGCTTTGTGTGCGAGTGCGCTTTCCGGCAGATCCTTCCATTTCTTTGTATTACAAGTTGGATGATGCCAGTGCTACGCCAACAGCACAGAAACGAGGCCGGGTGAGTATGTAATAGCCCAGTTATTGGTTATATGTTCTAAACCAATCACTAGCCACAACACTGATCCCCTTCAGACAGTGATTTACTTATTGGGCATTTTCTGTATGTTGAGACTTCACCAAATGTAGAGACCAGTGGGTGAGGGAACGGAGAGAGCGGCAGGGGAAAGGCAAAGCAGAGCATTGCTTCTTTTATTTCTTTATGCAACTCGGAGCAAAAAAGGTCAAAAACACAAACTT
The DNA here is from genome assembly GCF_046119375.1 of Phyllobates terribilis. NCBI lineage: Eukaryota > Metazoa > Chordata > Amphibia > Anura > Dendrobatidae > Phyllobates > Phyllobates terribilis. The sequence goes on from NW_027362762.1 coordinate 919,233,776, forward strand.
TGCACAGCGCCATCCATAGAAAAATAAAAAGAGTTATGACTCTTAGAATATAGCAGTTCAAATATAGAGCAATTAAAAGTGGGTTTTTTAATGGGGTTTTTTTTGTGCAAAAGTAGTAAAACCTAAAAAATATAAATTTGGTAACTCATGGAAATTAATATGTCATTTATTCAGTTTAAGAGCCCAGTTAGACAGCCGTATTACTCGCTTGAGAATGGCATCACACAGTCCTCAGACTGGCCTCACCTGAGCGTGACAGCATGTATTTCTACAGTATGTAGCTGTCCCGTTCAGGTCAGGAGAAACAACTGCCAGTCCGAGGATTGCAATGTGATCCTCGAGCGAGTAATATAGCTGTCTGACTGCACCTTAAAAGTGAAGTATTTCAGCTCTCCAAAATCTTTAAAAAAAAGTCTTCTTTAGTCATATGAACACAAGTGGAATACAAAAAAATGTAAATCTCGATACTGATTTAGTCCCATGTATAAGTAAAGGTCACCCGCAATATGTTATAAAAACCCTAACATGAGAAGCATGACCAAGACCATGTGATGCGCCCCCTGGGCCGTGGGGTACTCGGTAGCCAGGCCGGTCCTGTATTGGGGTAGTCACGGTGGCAGTGATCCGGTCCGTGACCCAGGGCAGTCAATTAAAGGAAAATTAAAAGGGGAATAAAGTTTTTGGAGATATTGTTTGTGACGCCACCTGTGGTATGCGGCTTTATGGGGACGCAGCTGCGGTGCAGATCCATTGGAGCTGATGGTGACACAGCAGAGTTAGTTCAGCTCTCCACAGACAGAGCTAAGCTCCAGGGCAGTATATGAAGAATTGTGGAGGTAGATGTTGCCTGTTCAGTGTAGTGCAGGGCAGGTGACGCAGTAATTAGCTGAGGACTCAGTGGGGTGCAGTCTTCAGGTTTTACTCACAGTTCTTAAGTTCTCCAAGTTACAGTTACAGGTGTGTAACCGCTAGAGATGAGCGGTGTTCGACTAGAACTGTTCGCCAATCTCAAATTCGAGCTGTTTTGGGCGGTGTTCGAGTTGTTCGACGAACCCGAACGATTTGCAAAAAATTCGGCTGTTCGAGGTTATGTTCGATAACTGTTCGTGCACCAAAAGCGTGTCCTGCATGTCTGGCGCTATTTAGAGCACCAATCATGCAGGGATTGTCTGCCACTCACTGTAATGCCACAGCCATGGTGGTTGTGGCATTACAGTGATTGCCCAAATCGATGGGAACAGTGCCAACAGTGAAACATGAAAAGCCGGCAATTCAGCAGCGGCATACACCTGTACCCGACAATTTAGAACCGAAAGAATAGAGCTTCACACATAGATTAGATAGATATAAACATGTCAGCCACATATATACGAAGTACAGTGAAAGTGCTGCTTACTGTACTTGTCATTTAGCGTAAAGGATTTATCAAAAAAAATAATAGTGTTTTCATGCACCGTCTCTTTAAAAAAGCCGGCCGGCAATTCAGCAGCGGTACCCGACAATTTATAACAGACAGAATAGAGCTTCACACATAGATTAGATAGATAGAAACATGTCAGTCACATATATATGAAGTACAGTGACAGTGCTGCTTACTGTACTTGTCATTTAGCGTAAAGGATTTATCAAAAAAAATAATAGTGTTTTCATGCACCGTCTCTTTAAAAAAGCCGGCCGGCAATTCAGCAGCGGTACCCAACAATTTATAACAGACAGAATAGAGCTTCACACATAGATTAGATAGATAGAAACATGTCAGTCACATATATATGAAGTACAGTGATAGTGTTGGTTACTGTACTTGTCATTTAGTATTAAAACAAAGGATTTATTATTAAAAAAATTGGCGTGGGGTTCCCCTTAATTTTAGGCTCTAGCGGAGGTTAAGCAGACGGCTGGGGCAGATGTTTGAAGCCTGGGAAGGGGGTAATACCCACGGAGCTTCCCAGGCTACTAATATCAGCCCCCAGCTGAATACATAGCCTTTACTAGCTATTAAAATGGGGGACCCCCCAAAAAAAATGACGTGGGGTCCCCCCTAATTTAATAGCTAGCAAAGGCTAGGCAGACAGCTGGGGGCTGATATTAATAGCCCAGGAAGGGAGCCATGAATATTGGCCCCCTCCCAGGCTAGAAACACCAGCCGTCAGCCGCCCCAGAAATGGCGCATTCATAGGATGCGCCAATTCTGGCACTTAGCCTCGCTCTTCCACGCTGCCCTGGTGCGGTGGCAGGGGGTAATAGGGTTGGGGTTGATGTCAGCTTATAATGCCAGCTGACATCAAGCCCAGGTTAGTAATGGAGAGGCGTCTATAAGACACCCCCATTACTAACCCCATAGTCAAAGTTAAAAAAAACACAAACACCCAGAATAAAGTCCTTTAATTGAAATAAAGACACAATCCTTTATTGTTCTAAATTAAACCATACTTACCGTCACGCCCATTCCAGCTGAAGCCAACGATCTCCTGCAATAAAAGAAAAATAATAAAGCAACCTCATCCTTACCTTTCCATGGTTCCCACGACAGCTTCAGCTCTGCTACATCGAGATGACAGGCTGGACCGCAGCAGAACGCTGCCATCCAGCCTCTCATCCCGCAGACACTGAGAAGCGCAGGCTTGCTTGCGCTGCTCAGCGTCTCTCTGTGACGACATCCAGATGAGCCGAGTTCATGTCCAATGAACTCGGCTCACCTCATGCACGTCACTGACAGCGTGGGAAAATTCTCACGCTGAAGCGGTGAGTGCAGGAGAATTCTCCCACGCTGTCAGTGACTTGCATAAGGTGAGCTCATGTCCAATGAACTCAGCTCACCTCCTGCACGTCACTGACAGCGTGGGAGAATTCTCCTGCACTCAGCGCTTCAGCGTGAGAATTCTCCCACGCTGAAGCGCTGAGTGCAGGAGAATTTTCCCACGCTGTCAGTGACGTGCATAAGGTGAGCTCATGTCCAATGAACTCAGCTCACCTCCTGCACGTCACTGACAGCGTGGGAGAATTCTCCTGCACTCAGCGCTTCAGTGTGAGAATTCTCCCACGCTGAAGCGCTGAGTGCAGGAGAATTTTCCCACGCTGTCAGTGACGTGCATGAGGTGAGCCGAGTTCATTGGACATTAACTCGGCTCATCTGGATGCCCTCACAGAGAGACACTGTGGAGCGCAAGCAAGCCTGGGCTTCTCAGTGTCTGCGGGATGACAGGCTGGATGGCAGCGTTCTGCTGCGGTCCAGCCTGTCATCTCGATGTAGCAGAGCTGAAGCTGTCATGGGAACCATGGAAAGGTAAGGATGATGTTGCTTTATTATTTTTCTTTTATTTCAGGAGATCGTTGGCTTCAGCTGGAATGGGCGTGACGGTAAGTATGGTTTAATTTAGAACAATAAAGAATTGTGTGTTTATTTCAATTAAAGGACTTTTTTCTGGGTGTTGTGTTTTTTTTAAATACTTTACTAGAAATTCATGGTGGTCATGTCTAATATTGGCGTGACCCCATGAATTTCGGGCTTAGGGCCAGCTGATAATGCCAAGCTGGCCCTAACCCCTTTATTACCCAGTGAGCCACCGCATCAGGGCCCTGGATGAGTTGGGTACAGCGCCAGAAGATGGCGCTTCTATGAACACGCCATTTTCCGGGGTGGCTGCGGACTGCAATTTGCAGCGGGGGTGGCCCAGAAAGCTTGGGCCTCCCTGCGCTGCGGATTCCAGCCCCCAGCTGCCTAGTTGTACCTGGCTGGACACAAAAACAGGGCGAAGCCCCACGTCAATTTTCTTTAAATTATTTCATGAAATAATTAAGAAAAAAAGGGCTTCCCTATATTGTTGTGTCCGGCCAGGTACAAATAGGCAGCTGGTGGTTGGGGGCAGCCCGTTCCTGCCTGCTGTACCTGGCTGGACACAAATATAGTGCGAAGCCCCACTTCAATTTTTTTTAATTATTTCATGAAATTCATGAAATAATTAAGAAAAAAAGGGCTTCCCTATATTGTTGTGTCCGGCCAGGTACAAATAGGCAGCTAGTGGTTGGGGGCAGCCCGTTCCTGCCTGCTGTACCTGGCTGGACACAAATATAGTGCGAAGCCCCACGTCAATTTTTTTTTAATTATTTCATGAATTTCCTGAAATAATTTAAAAAAATTGAAGTGGGGCTTCGCACTATATTTGTGTCCAGCCAGGTACAGCAGGCAGGAACGGGCTGCCCCCAACCACTAGCTGCCTATTTGTACCTGGCCGGACACAACAATATAGGGAAGCCCTTTTTTTCTTAATTATTTCATGAATTTCATGAAATAATTAAAAAAAATTGAAGTGGGGCTTCGCACTATATTTGTGTCCAGCCAGGTACAGCAGGCAGGAACGGGCTGCCCCCAACCACCAGCTGCCTATTTGTACCTGGCCGGACACAACAATATAGGGAAGGCCTTTTTTGCTTAATTATTTCATGAAATTCATGAAATAATTAAAAAAAAAGTACGTGGGGCTTCGCCCTATTTTTGTGTCCAGCCAGGTACAACTAGGCAGCTGGGGGCTGGAATCTGCAGCGCAGGGAGGCCCAACCTTTCTGGGCCCCCCCCCGCTACAAATTGCAGTCCGCAGCCACCCCGGAAAATGGCGCGTTCATAGAAGCGCCATCTTCTGGCGCTGTACCCAACTCATCCAGGGCCCTGGTGCGGTGGCTCACTGGGTAATAAAGGGGTTAGGGCCAGCTTGGTATTATCAGCTGGCCCCAAGCCCAAAATTCATGGGGTCACGCCAGTATTAGACATGACCGCCATGAATTTCTAGTAAAGTATTTAAAAAAAACACAACACCAGGAATAAAGTCCTTTAATTGAAATAAAGACACAATTCTTTATTGTTCTAAATTAAACCATACTTACCATCACACCCATTCCAGCTGAAGCCAACGATCTCCTGCAATAAAAGAAAAATAATAAACCAACCTCATCCTTACCTTTCCATGGTTCCCACGACAGCTTCAGCTCTGCTACATCGAGATGACTGGCTGGACCGCAGCAGAACGCTGCCATCCAGTCTGTCATCCCGCAGACACTGAGAAGCGCAGGCATGCTTGCGCTCCTCACTGTCTCGCTGTGACGGCATCCAGATGAGCCGAGGTCATGTCCAATGAACTCGGCTCACCTCATGCACGTCACTGACAGCGTGGGAAAATTCTCACGCTGAAGTGCTGAGTGCAGGAGAATTCTCCCACGCTGTCAGTGATGTGCATGAGGTGAGCTCATGTCCAATGAACTCAGCTCACCTCCTGCACGTCACTGACAGCGTGGGAAAATTCTCCTGCACTCAGCTCTTCAGCGTGAGAATTTTCCCACGCTGTCAGTGACGTGCATGAGGTGAGCCGAGTTCATTGGACATGAACTCGGCTCATCTGGATGTCGTCACAGAGAGACGCTGAGCAGCGCAAGCAAGCCTGCGCTTCTCAGTGTCTGCGGGATGACAGGCTGGATGGCGGCGTTCTGCTGCGGTCCAGCCTGTCATCTCGATGTAGCAGAGCTGAAGCTGTCGTGGGAACCATGGAAAGGTAAGGATGAGGTTGCTTTATTATTTTTCTTTTATTGCAGGAGATCGTTGGCTTCAGCTGGAATGGGCGTGATGGTAGGTATGGTTTAATTTAGAACAATAAAGGATTGTGTCTTTATTTCAATTAAAGGACATTATTCTGGGTGTTTGTGTTTTTTTTAACTTTGACTATGGGGTTAGTAATGGGGGTGTCTTATAGACGCCTCTCCATTACTAACCTGGGCTTGATGTCAGCTGGCATTATAAGCTGACATCAACCCCAACCCTATTACCCCCTGCCACCGCACCAGGGCAGCGTGGAAGAGCGAGGCTAAGTGCCAGAATTGGCGCATCCTATGAATGCGCCATTTCTGGGGCGGCTGACGGCTGGTGTTTCTAGCCTGGGAGGGGGCCAATATTCATGGCTCCCTTCCTGGGCTATTAATATCAGCCCCCAGCTGTCTGCCTAGCCTTTGCTAGCTATTAAATTAGGGGGGACCCCACGTCATTTTTTTGGGGGGGTCCCCCATTTTAATAGCTAGTAAAGGCTATGTATTCAGCTGGGGGCTGATATTAGTAGCCTGGGAAGCTCCGTGGGTATTACCCCCTTCCCAGGCTTCAAACATCTGCCCCAGCCGTCTGCTTAACCTCCGCTAGAGCCTAAAATTAAGGGGAACCCCACGCCAATTTTTTTAATAATAAATCCTTTATTTTAATACTAAATGACAAGTACAGTAACCAACACTATCACTGTACTTCATATATATGTGACTGACATGTTTCTATCTATCTAATCTATGTGTGATGCTCTATCTTTCTGTTCTAAATTGTCGGGTACCGCTGCTGAATTGCCGGCCGGCTTTTTTAAAGAGACAGTGCATGAAAACACTATTATTTTTTTAAATAAATCCTTTACACTAAATGACAAGTACAGTAAGCAACACTATCACTGTACTTATTATATATGTGACTGACATGTTTCTATCTATCTAATCTATGTGTGAAGCTCTATTCTTTCTGTTCTAAATTGTCGGGTACAGATGCTGAATTGCCGGCCGGCTTTTTTAAAGAGACGGTGCATGAAAACACTAATATTTTTTTTAATAAATCCTTTACACTAAATGACAAATGCAGTAACCAACACTGTCACTGTGCTTCTTATATGTGTGACTGACATGTTTCTATCTATCTAATCTATGTGTGATGCTCTATTCCTTCTTGTCTAAATTGTCGGGTACCGGTGTATGCCGCTGCTGAATTTGCCGGCCGGCTTTTTTAAACAGAGTGTCTTCTGAGCAGTTTGTCAGCTTTTGGACACCTTTGCAGGTGTTTTCTATGTGTTTCTATGTGTTTTTGTTTGCCTGCCATTGGTTTTAACGGTGTTCGACGGTGTTCTAAGGTGTTCGACGAACAGTTCGACGAACAGTTCCTCGAACATCCCGGTGTTCGACGAACCGAACCGAACCCGAACACTACGGGGGTGGCTCAACAATAGTAACCGCCCACATCGTCCTGTGTCCTCCGGGTAGTGATCCAGCCAACTCTCAGGTATATCAGGAGCACTTGGATGGGACCCCGTTCTATGTACCTTTCCAGGTCGTCTCACTGCGCTGGCTCTCACCCTCCTGCCCTGCGCCTCACACCCAGTGTCCCAAGCCAGTGGCCGTGGGCCTTGTCGGGGGCGACGTCCTCTGAGTCCCCCGGGTCCTCTGTGGCTACCTTTTCGGCGAATAGGTGTGGAGTGTGCCTGCAGCACCTGAAATGCTGCAGCCTCCGGTTTGCTAGCTGAGACTTGAAGTACTCCACTAGGCTGGGGCCGGTCCCCTACTGCGGCCTGATCCCTCCACGTCAGCGTGAATTCGGGCACACAGGTGGCATCCTGCACTCGTAGTGCCCCTGGGATCCCTTCTGTCTCTCTGGAGCCCTCCTCACTGCTCCTCTCTTCTTTCCTCACTTTCCTCCTCCTGGGCCTCTCTCACAAGGCCCCACTCCTCTGCTCTCCTGAGCCAAGCTCCTTCTGAGCTCCCAACTCCCAAATGCCTCTCCTCTGAACAACAACCTCTCTAGAACTTTCTACCCTCCTTTTTATACTCCTACCCTCTGTGCTCCACTGAAGTTCTTCCTCCACCCACCTCCTCTACCTAGTTCCACCCTCCAGCTAGGAACCAGGGACTGTTCTCTCCCTTGGAGCAATCTCACCCTTCCCTACTGAAGTGGAGTGTATTGGATGTGGGTGTGTGGGTCTGTGGTAGTACTCTGTCCTTACCTGAGAGTGGGGTACCACACCTCTGGATGAGATGCAGTACCTCTGTGGCAACTGGACCCGCAGGGGTGCCACACATGCATTATTGCAAAAGTGAACAACTTTATTGAAAAATAGATAAAAAATTTATAAAAAATACAGTTCAAAAATCACTAAAGTTGACAAATCCCTGGGCCTGGATGGGATACACCCGCGAGTACTGCAGGAATTAAGTAACATCATAGATAGACCATTATTTTTCATCTTTAAAGATTCCATAATAACAGGGTCTGTACCACAGGACTGGTGTATAGCAAATGTGGTGCCAATATTCAAAAAGGGGACAAAAACTGAACCTGGAAATTATAGGCCGGTAAGATTAACCTCTACTGTGGGTAAAATCCTGGAGGGTTTCCTAAGAGATGCTATAATAGAGTATCTGAAGAAGAATAACCTCATGACCCAATATCAACATGGGTTTACGAGGGACCGTTCTGATCAGATTAGTTTGACAGGTTTTTATGAGGAGGCAAGTTCCGGACTGGACCAAGAAAATGCAGTGGATGTTGTGTATATGGATTTTTCAAAAGCTTTTGATACGGTTCCACACAAAAGGTTCATACATAAAATGAGAACAATGGGGATAGGGGAAATATATGTATGTGGGTTAAGAATTGGCCCAGTGATAGGAAACAAAGGGTGGTTATTAATGGAAAACACTCAGACTGGGTCTCAGTTAACAGTGAGGTACCACATGGGTCAGTATTGGGCCCCCTTCTTTTTAACATATTTATTAATGACCTTGTAGGGGGCATACAGAGTAATATTTCAATATTTGCAGATGACACTAAACTCTGCAGGGTAATCAATACAGAGGAGGACAATTTTATATTACAGGAGGATCTATGTAAACTAGAAGCTTGGGCTGATAAATGGCAAATGAGCTTTAATGGGGATAAATGTAAGGTAATGCACTTGGGCAGAGGAAATAAAATGTATAATTATATGCTTAATTGTAAAACACTGGGCAAAACTGTAACTGAAAAAGACCTGGGTGTATTGGTGGACGACAAGCTCACGTTTAGTGGCCAGTGTCAGGCAGCTGCTGCAAAGGCAAATAAAATAATGGGATGCATTAAAAGAGGCATAGATGCTCATGAGGAGAACATAATTTTACTTCTATACAAGTCACTAGTGCGACCACACTTAGAATACTGTGTACAGTTCTGGTCTCCGGTGTATAAGAAAGACATAGCTGAACTAGAGAGGGTGCAGAGAAGAGCGACCAAGGTTATTAGAGGACTGGGGGGTCTGCAATACCAAGACAGGTTATTACACTTGGGGTTATTTACTGTGGAAAAACGAAGGCTTAGGGGTGATCTTATTACTATGTACAAGTATATGAGGGGACAGTACAAAGACCTATCTACTGATCTTTTTACTCTGAGGCCTGAGACGGGGACAAGGGGGCATCTTCTACGTCTGGAGGAAAGAAGGTTTAATCATAATCACAGACGGGGATTCTTTACTGTAAGAGCAGTGAGACTATGGAACTCTCTGCCGCATGATGTTGTAATGAGTGATTCACTACTAACATTTAAGAAGGGCCTGGATGCCTTTCTTGAAAAGTATAATATTACAGGTTATATATACTAGATTCCTTGATAGGGCGTTGATCCAGAGAACTAGTCTGATTGTCGTATGGAGTCGGGAAGGAATTTTTTTCCCCAATGTGGAGATTAGTGTTTGCCACATGGGTTTTTTTTGCCTTCCTCTGGATCAACATGTTAGGCTATGGGGTGAACTAGATGGACTTAGTCTTCCTTCAACCTTATAAACTATGTTACTATGTTACGTGTCTGCAAATTGAGATTCTGGTTTGGCTTTTATCCCTAGTCATGCGGCAAGGCTCGTTAAAGGGTCGATAGTGACTTTTAGGATTGCTAATTCACTGGAGTTAAAGCCGTGTAGCCCGCCTAAAGAAGCAATTTTCATATTACATTTGTCCAGAGATTTTCCAGCAGTACAAACAGAAGGTACAACTAAAAGTTGGCGCAAATTTTATTTTAGTAAGCCGTATGGGCCTTTGATAATTTACCAAAACTAACCAAAAATCTAGTCTAATGCACAGTAATTGAAGCTGAGCTCCAGCCTCTGGAAGGCAGCAATGTTTTTCTAATCGTGGACAAGCCATTAAAATGATAGCATGTGAGCGACTGCAATACCTTCTATGAGTATTCTATCTTTGGTGCTTTTATAATAAAGACATCAGACTTCACAGTATAAAAGAACCTAATTATATCTCGAACTGCTGGATGCTCGTCCTAGAAATGAACTTCATTAAAATGCTTGAGAAAATAAATATTGATTACAAGAAGAGCCAATATAAATGACTAATATAGCTCAAATTAGATGTGAATAGTAATGTTGAGGATTCGGTTTGTTTAGGTTTCTTAACTTCTGCACACATTCTGAGCTAATAGAGGGGGGGGTTTATCTTTAATGAGAATCTGAAGCATTTTTTCATCTGGCCAAGTATATACATCATAGCCTCTGTTATTAGTAGCTTCTAGATATTCCCCACTGTTCTTATCCTCAGACGAAAGAAAAAATTCTAAAAGTAACAGAAATGTTTGTGGTGTCGGTATAAGAAAAGAAAAATCTATATTTTAAAAATATCAGAAAGTGGGCTATATACAGTATGTGAAACTTAGAAACTAGGCAGAGGTCATTTCAGTACAGATCACTGCTATATTTCATATGCAAATTGCCTCTTCAGAGGAAAAAAGGACTGGAACTCTATAGCGCCACCTGTTGGAAGCAGCGATCCTACAAGTCACTATTGACTATTAACAAGTCTTGCAATATGACTTAGGATAAAAGCCACATCAGAATCTCAGTTTGCAGACACAGTGTTTCAGGATATTGCCCCTCATCAGTGCAAAGTATGAGATCTGATTTTGCTAGGTGGGAGGATCTGGACTGAGGTCTAAGGGGTAACGTTTCTCCTTGTGGAGAGTGACATACTGGCTCTGATATGCCAAGGTAAGGAGGCTTATTCCCAGTGCAATGCTCCTTTGGGAAATTTAATATGCAAATTGACTCTTCAGAGAGGAAGAGGACTTGAACTCTATAGCGCCACCTGTTCGAAGCAGCAATCCTGCAAGTCACTATCGACCCTTTAACAATTCTTGCAATATGACTTAGGAAAAAAGCCAAAACAGAATCTCAATTTGCAAACACAGTGTTTCGGGCTATTGCCCCTCATCAGTGCAAGTATGAGAACTGATTTGGCTAGGCGAGGTATTTCATGAATTTATCCAAATGGTTTCAATGCAATCTTTTCAGAAATTGTATTTAGTTTTCTTTTTGCACCATATTTATACTCATTTTCCTTTATACTTTATTTTGTGCTTGTGTGTGTGCATTTATGAATTACAATGGGTAAAATATTTTACATATTTCTGTCTTAGGCTATATGCACATGATGACTTTTTGACACTACAGGAAAGGATAGCTGTGAAAGTTCAGCGTTGCTGGTGGTGGAGTTGATATATCCAGGTTCACACAAATAGGTTTCTGTTTTTTTATTTTGTCAACGCGTTTCGAAGTTCATATGACGCGCCCCTGGGCCTGCTGTGTCGCGCAGCGTCTCGCGCACGGGGGCTTACCCGGAACCGGATCAGATGAGGGTTGTAGTCTCTGAGTGGCGGGGACCCGGTCCGTGCCCAGGGAGTCAAACTCAGTGTGTGGCAGTCTTGATAGATGTTATTTGAGTGTCGACTACGCCACTCGTTGATTTGCAGCTATGGAGCTGCCGCTGCAGGGCAGACCGCTGAGGCCGGTGTAGAATTGTGCAGCGTGATAGTATAACCCCCAACGGGAGGGGTATGGCCTCAGGGCAGCCGACGTGGAAGATGGGGGTAGCAGGAACCACTCAGAGACGGTGCGGTGTAATTCAGGGTCTTTACTGGTAACAACGATAGACCCTCCCGGAGTACTTGCTAGCGAACGGGGCCTGGTCAGTCCTTGAGCAGATGGGATCTCCCCTGGCCAGGCGGAGTTGTAGGCCTCCCAAACTGACTGTACTCTTCTGGCTACCTTGCTAGAAGCGGATATAAGTAGCCCACGTCCCTGAGTGTACCGTGTGGTGCTCACCCGTATGGCCGCTGACTCGGGGCCTTCTAATGGCTTCCGCTCCACGATGGCGGTGCTGGTCCCACGCGTGTGACCGTGCCTTCGGGTTTCTGGGCCTGAGGACCTGAAATCCCCTGCCGGTCGGCTTCTGCTGCTGGGTAAGAGTTAGTCCCCACAGCCTCGGACGTCGGGTCCGGTAAGAAAGCTTCTCAGTCAGGGCGAGCTCTGCAGCTGCCAGCCCCTGACTCATAGTAGTATTGCTCCCACTGAGCTCCTGCTGTTTCTTCCTATGACTGTTTCTTGTCTCTACTCTCCTTGACTCCTAACCCTGCTTCAGCCCCGGGTTTATATAGGGGAAGTTCTTCCCCTCCCAAGACTGGGCAGGAGGTGTGGCATGCACAGGATCCCTGACCAAAGGACCTCCCACCTGCTCTCAGACATAACATTACATTACTGTGGAAACCAGACCCCTGGGGTGCCACATTCCCCCCTAGTGAAATTTAGTACTCCGGGACTAAACGTATTTTAGAAAAACATAACAAGGTAAAAACAATAATAATACAATAAGAAAAACATATAAAGATGGTTACGGCATGTCCGTAACCGGGTGCAGTCTTTGAAGAAAAGCAAGGTGTCCATTTCACCAAAACAGGGAGACGTAACCAGGTAGGGGTTTGTCCTGCCCCGAGTCCTTAACAGTCTTTAGTCCGTCCTGGGTTACGCTCCAACTATGTACAAGGATTCCCGGTAAATCCGCCAAGGACTCCTACAAATAACTAGAAACACAAAATTATACACAAGCAACAATACACAGGTAAACATAAATAAAACAATTTATACACTTCAAATCCTCCACCGTGCGGGTAACTGGCCTCTAGTGGCCCTAGTGGACCTACGGAGCTGACTGCCTAGCCCTGAACTACAGGGTGTAGGAGCTGTCAAGGGTAAACTGGGCAGCTGTCTACCGGCTCTTTGGCTCACTAGGGATATGGCAGGCTCACTGCAAGCAGAGGGTTGATCCTCCTGGTCTGCGGGTGTGGGGTCTTCTGCCTCCTGGACCGGCTGTTCTTCCAGCTCTACCTGTTGCTCCGTAGGTGCTTGGGATGCTGGTTGGAGGAAGGTGAGTACGGGTACCACAACTGCACCATTGACTTGAGTCCAAGACCGAGGGAAGTCCCCGAGCACAGTACTAACCATATCTTCCCTTTCCTCTACGGGTCGATGGTCTTCTTGTTCCTCTTCAGGGTTCCTCAGTTGTTCGGGACACTTCTTCAGGTGGTCCCGGGATACAATAGCTGTGGTTTCCCCTCCGTCTTTACTGATGGTACAAACCTTCGGGTTCTCGTGGCTTGAGGGCAGTACGGTGTACGGGTCCTTTTCCCACTGGTCGTCCAACTTGTGGAGCCGTCGCTTCCTCTTCAAGACCTGCTCTCCGGGTACCAGGGAAACAGCGGGAGCATACTGGTTGTAAGTTTTCTCTTGTCTTTCCCTAGCCTGACAGAGACTTCGCTCCACGCTCTCCTGTACTCTCCGGTACTGCTGCTGCCTCTCTGTGTCCCAGTCTGTTTCTGGTGAAGTGTCCTCGGGTGTCAGGACTCCCATTTCCAGGTCAACAGGTAACTTACCAGGTCTTGCCCTCATTAGGTAAGCCGGGGTACAGTTGGTGGAACCTACCGGGATGTGGTTGTATAGGTCCACCAGATCGGGCAACTTCTCAGGCCACAGACTGCGTTCTTCCAGGGGCAATGTTTTTAAAAGATCCATTACCACCTGGTTCATTTTCTCACAAAGTCCATTAGTTTGCGGATGGTAGGGTGTCGTCCTTATCTTCCGGCAGCCATACAGATTGCAGAATTCCTGGAAGACCTCCGCTTCAAAGGCAGGTCCCTGGTCCGTCAGCACTTGGTCCGGGTACCCGTGTGGACGGCAAAAGTGCTGCTGGAAGGCCCTAGCTGCTGTTTGAGCCGTTAAGTCCTTGACGGGGACGACAACCAAGAACCGGGAGTAATGATCCACGATGGTTAACGCGTAGACGTAGCCACTTCTGCTTGGGGTCAGTTTTACATGATCCAAGGCTACCAGTTCCAACGGTTGCCGGGTGACGATGGACTGCAGGGGAGTCTTCTGGCTGGCACGGTCCCTCCTTCTCAGGTTGCACGGGCCACAGTCTCTGCACCACTTCTCAATGGTTCCCCTCATGCCTACCCAGTGGAATCGCTCGCGCAGCAGGAACTCCAGCTTCTTCCACCCGAAGTGTCCAGCTCCGTTGTGGTATGCCTCCATCACCATGGCTGCGTCTCTTCGTGGCACCACTACTTGCCAGAGTAGTTCATGCGTCCGGGAGTTAACCATTCTGCGGCACAACTTCCCCTTGTAAAGGAACAGTCGACTCTTCTCTGCCCATAGTTGTTTGGCTTCCTCCGGAGCGTCTGGTTCAAGGCAAGCCTCCGGGCGAGTCAGCATCTCCTTCACCAGTCGGACGGCAGGGTCGCTGTCTTGCGTTTCCGCCCAGTTGTAGTGAGGTAAGGGGTTCAACGTAGCAGCCTGCTTACTCCTTACCCAGTGGGAATACTGGATAGTCCCATGACGGTGGAACGCAGGGAGTTCAACTTCTTCCAGTCCCTCCGGATCTTCTCCTTCGTCCGGCAGGTTGGGCATCCTGGACAGGGCATCCGCGTTGGTATTGGAGCGTCCGGCCCGGTATTTGATTGTGAACTCGTAGTTGGACAGACGGGCCATCCACCTCTGCTCCAGGGCACCGAGTCTTGCCGTGTCCAGGTGTGTCAACGGGTTGTTATCCGTGTACACGGTGAACCGGGAAGAAGCGAGGTAATGCTTAAAGCGCTCGGTGACTGCCCATACTACGGCCAGGAACTCTAGCTTAAATGAGCTGTAATTCTCGGGGTTCCTTTCGGTGGGTCGCAGTTTTCGGCTGGCGTAGGCGATTACTCGTTCCTTCCCCTGCTGGATCTGGGACAGTACGGCTCCTAGCCCGATGTTACTGGCGTCGGTGTAGAGGATAAAGGGCTGGCTATAATCCGGGTACGCCAGGATTTCGTCCCCCGTGAGGGCCATCTTCAGCTGGCGGAAGGACTCTTCTTCCAGCTCCTCCCATTTGAAGGGCGGCTTCTGGTTCTTGGCCTTCCGGGACTGGCCTATCAGGAGGTCCTGCATAGGTGCTGCCTTTTTGGTGAAACCGGGAATAAACCTTCGGTAGTAGCCTACCAACCCGAGGAACTGCCGCACTTCTTTTACGCTGGAGGGGCTTGGCCATTCCTTAATTGCGGTGATCTTATCAGGGTCGGGAGCCACTCCGTCAGCGCTCACCACGTGTCCCAGGTACTGCACCTTTGGTTTCAGGAGGTGACACTTGGAGGGTTTCACCTTTAGGCCGTAACTCGCCAGAGCTTCGAACACTTCCGCCAGGTGTTTCAGGTGGTCCTCATACGTCTTGGAATATACGATGACATCGTCCAGGTACAACAGGACCGTCTCGAAGTTTCTGTGGCCCAGACAACACTCCATTAGTCGTTGGAAGGTTCCTGGTGCGTTGCAGAGTCCGAACGGCATGAAGGTGAACTCGCTAAGTCCCATCGGGGTGGTGAATGCGGTCTTCTCCCGGTCCGCCTCTGCTACAGGAACCTGCCAGTACCCGCTAGTGAGATCCAAGGTAGAGAAGAAGTTAGCAGATCTTAAAGCAGCCAATGACTCCTCTATCCTTGGTAAGGGGTACGCATCCTTGTGTGTGATACGGTTGATTTTCCGGTAATCTACACACATCCTCATGGTGTTGTCTTTTTTTCTGACTAAGACTAGTGGAGCTGCCCAGGGGCTACAGCTATCCCTGATCACCCCAGCCTCCTTCATGTCTCTAAGCATCCCCTTGGCGTGTTGGTAGTGGGCAGGGGGTACGGGTCGATACCTCTCTTTTATAGGAGGATGGTCTCCCGTGGGGATGTGGTGTTCTACCCCCTTGACTCGCCCGAAGTCTAACGGGTGTTTACTGAACACTCTCTCGTACTCCTGAACCACCCGATAGACTCCTTGTTTCTGGTGTGAGGGAGTGGAGTCAGTACACAGATGTAGTTGCTGACACCAGTCCTCCATGTTTTTCTTAGAGCCGTTACCTTCCTCCGGGTGAGATGGAGGCAAGGGTTCCACAGATTGTATAGAATTTTGGTTAATGGTATATAATTTGGCTAGCGTGGCATACCGGGGCAGGTACACTTCCCTCTCCCCGATATTTATTATGCGAACGGGCACCCTCCCATGGCGTACATCAACCACCCCCCGTGCTGTCAAAATGGTGGGCCTACTGTCTGAGTAAACTGGTTCTACCATTTCCTGGTAATCCCTACCTCTCAGACCAATAGCTGCCCGGCACCAAATCATCATTTCACTTTTTGGGGGCATGGCAATAGGAAAAGGGTCACACATTCTTACGCTACCAATCTCACCGCCGGAGAGTTCCACCTGTTGCCGTCGCATCAGTGCCCGGATCTCTTTCTGGAGCACCCGCTGCTCGCCGGAGCTGGCGTTCTTGGCAACCTGCTGTAAAAGGAAAATCACCTCTGCAAGACAATTTTCAATTACATTAGTTCCTAGAGTTATTTTTGGGTGACTCTCATGTTTGTCAATATCTACAATGATCAGTCCCTGTGCTGCCAGTTCGACTCTACCGATTTTGATGGTCACCTCTTTAAATCCGATCTGTGGCACGGGCTGGCCATTGCTGGCGATGATACTCAAGTCGTCGTCAGGGTAGCGGGTAATATCCGAGTCATTCCAGTACTGCTTAAAGAGCACGTACGGGATGGTGGTGACCTGTGACCCGGTGTCCAGTAGGGCACTCATGGGAATGCCATCCAGTACCACAGGCAGGACTGGACGTCCTCCCACATATCTGTCGCGCCAGTTCGATGGGCCTGGTGATCTTTTTCCTGGGGGTTGGCCCTCTACCCCAGGTTGTGCCCGTTTAAAGAACAGTACCTTGCCATATGTCCGGGTTGATTGCAGCGGCGGCAGATGGGTCGTCCGTCCTCGCTGTATCGGTCACTGGGTCTTCCTCTGGCCGGTGGGGTCCTCCTTGGTCGACGCCACGGGATGTCCTCCGGTCCGGATGCCAGCTGGATCTTCCCTGGGGTGGAAACCTGTAAAGACTGCACAGTTCGGGTTAGCGCAGCAACGCTCTTAGCTAGCTCTTGGACCTGATGGTGTAGGTCTGGAGCCGGGTCATTGTCCAAAGCCTGCGCATCAGCTCCCACAGGCCCTGCCGACAAGGGCGCCGCCTCCTGGTGGTAAGTAATAGCTGGGCGCCTGTGGGTCATAACGCCACCCGGTGCCGGTTCTCGGAGCACCCGGATGGCTCTGTCCTTGAACTGTGCAAAGCCCAGATGGGGATCCTGTAAGGCCATCGCCCGCAACTGGGTTCGGTGGGCATTACAATACAGTCCCTCTATAAATTGTTCAGTCAACAGCCTGTCCTCGTTTCCCACTCCATCAGGGTCGGTCTGCTTAATGGCCCTCAGGGCCTCTTGTAGGTTTAGTGCATAGTCCCTTATACTCTCATGCGCTCGCTGCTTGCACCCGTAGAATCTAAGCTTAATCTCGGCTGAGGTGCGGGTATCAAAGGTATCCTTCAGCCGGGTTAGTATCCCTGCGACAGTCTTCCTCCCAGGTGGCCAGGATTTTACTTCCCTTTTAGCTGCCCCGGTTAGTTGGGCCACCAGGATGCTCACTTTTTGCTCTTCTGTGAGGGGGTACACCTGGAAGAGGCTATCCAGCTTTTCTCTAAAGTCATGCAGGGTATGTGACTCCCCTGAGTACTGGGGTAGCCAAGCTGCTCCCGGGATATAGGGCATGGTGAAGGGCATAACTGCAGCAGCGGTGGCGCTGGCGGGGGTTGAGGCAGTGAAGCTCTCCTCCGTATCCGACATCTTCCTCCCCCCTAGTGGACCGTGGCCTACCTTGCGATGATCCTGTTCCGTAGGCCGCGGCTCCGCAGTAGATCGTCAGGGTTGAGGACCTTCCGTCGCGCTCCGGTGACGTCGGCGTCTGCTGGGCTCCTTCCAGGACCTTACGCAAGGTCCGGACGTGAGGCGGGGCTTCAGTTCTCGCGCGCTTTCGAAGTCCACGCCCCTCTTCTTCCCGCGCGGCGTCCTCAAGATGGCGTCCAATGGCGGGAAAACTCCACGGATGGCGGGAAGAAGGCCGGAGATGGCGCCGGATGGCGGGAAAACTTCGCGGATGGCGGGAAGAAGGCAGAAGATGGCGCCGGATGGCGGGAAACCTCACCACTGGTAAGTTTGAACAGTCTTTGCTTTTCAGGCACGCAGTACCCGGTGGTTGCGGGCACGAAATCCTGCCGACTACGCCAAAGTTGACGCGCCCCTAGGCAGCGTCTCGCGCACGGGGGCTTACCTGGAACCGGATCAGATGAGGGTTGTAGTCTCTGAGTGGCGGGGACCCGGTCCGTGCCCAGGGAGTCAAACTCAGTGTGTGGCAGTCTTGATAGATGTTATTTGAGTGTCGACTACGCCACCCGTTGATTTGCAGCTATGGAGCTGCCGCTGCAGGGCAGACCGCTGAGGCCGGTGTAGAATTGTGCAGCGTGATAGTATAACCCCCAACGGGAGGGGTATGGCCTCAGGGCAGCCGACGTGGAAGATGGGGGTAGCAGGAACCACTCAGAGACGGTGCGGTGTAATTCAGGGTCTTTACTGGTAACAACGATAGACCCTCCCGGAGTACTTGCTAGCGAACGGGGCCTGGTCAGTCCTTGAGCAGATGGGATCTCCCCTGGCCAGGCGGAGTTGTAGGCCTCCCAAACTGACTGTACTCTTCTGGCTACCTTGCTAGAAGCGGATATAAGTAGCCCACGTCCCTGAGTGTACCGTGTGGTGCTCACCCGTATGGCCGGTGACTCGGGGCCTTCTAATGGCTTCCGCTCCACGATGGCGGTGCTGGTCCCACGCGTGTGACCGTGCCTTCGGGTTTCTGGGCCTGAGGACCTGAAATCCCCTGCCGGTCGGCTTCTGCTGCTGGGTAAGAGTTAGTCCCCACAGCCTCGGACGCCGGGTCCGGTAAGAAAGCTTCTCAGTCAGGGCGAGCTCTGCAGCTGCCAGCCCCTGACTCGTAGTAGTATTGCTCCCACTGAGCTCCTGCTGTTTCTTCCTATGACTGTTTCTTGTCTCTACTCTCCTTGACTCCTAACCCTGCTTCAGCCCCGGGTTTATATAGGGGAAGTTCTTCCCCTCCCAAGACTGGGCAGGAGGTGTGGCATGCACAGGATCCCTGACCAAAGGACCTCCCACCTGCTCTCAGACATAACATTACATTACTGTGGAAACCAGACCCCTGGGGTGCCACACATACACTTCTTCATCACGACAAAAAAACATGGTTTGAATGGAATATTTTTTTGTCCTGATGAAGAAGTGTATGAACTTCGAAACGTATTGACAAAATAAAAAAAACAGAAACCTATTTGTGTGATCCTGGATATATCAACTCCACCACCAGCAAAGCGGAACTTCCACAGCTATCTTTTCCTGTATTTTCTCCGGTCTTATGACCCGTGGACCTGCAGCAGCTGGTTTCTATGCTCTTTTCAGTGTTGTGTTACCATAACCTAATCAGGTTAGCATAACCTTTTTTAACTTATTTAACTTTTAATCGGATAAACCCTTTTGCGCTTTTCTCTGCCTCCTAGCTAATTGTAAAGTCTTTTAGACACTGGTGTTTCAATTACATTTTTGAAGCAAAAGATGCTTCAGGAAAACGCCGGTGATACTTTTATTGAAGCGTTTTATTTGGTGTCTTCTTGGTCATTTTTGATGTGTCTTTGTCACCGCTGGCTTTTTTTTTATAGGTATATAAAATTGGTGAGCACTTTACAAGCTGCCTGAAGAATGATCAGGTCACTTCTTTTAGCTGCTTCATGACTTTCACAGCCTGAAGTTGTTAAAAGAAGCTAAAAAAAATCATTCTTACATTTCAGCGTATGTGTTCTTTATTTTTAGCGTGTGGAACAGTGAGGACTTGGACAACAGGCTATGCCGGACAAATGAGAGAAGTCGGGCACACCACTTAATAAAGAGGGCAGATGTGGAAGAAAACTGAAGAAGTGCACAGATGTAAATAGCAAGTCTGCAGTAAGTCTGCAGTAAGTGCAGATTTTTGTAACATTTCAAGTAGATTCAATTCCACTCCAATTTATATTCTGTTTATTAAAACCAAGGATATGGGGCCAATTCATTAAAGAATGGTGTTGCACATGTCAATATTAATGAAGGGGTTCGCTGTTGTATAGTGCACGTAATTCATTAGGTGATTAAGTACGCCACTTAATAAATTAAGCATATCTGTTACCCGGTGCGTGCTGCCGTTAGAAATGTACTCCAGTCGGGGACTGGAGTATATGTCTGAAGTAAGTTACTCCACTATATTGCACAAAAATATTGAGACTTATTTAGGTGTTTTATACCAGAAATCCCCTTACTGAATTGCTCCAATGTTCTCACATTTCCACTTACCAGTACAGCGTTAGTTAGGAGTTTTATGGACCACTGGTCAAGCAAACCTATTGTGGTACCCCGGTAGCCGTTCTACTGCCACTAAATGAGACAGTTGTAGTGTTGTAGTAGATTTGCTCTATTGTGTGTACTGAGTTAGGGGATATAATACATTGCATTGTAAATTGTACTTTCCTGCCATCTACTGGCCAATGTGTGTATATGAAAGTGAAGTGATTTATTCTCCTCACAACAAGCTGCCATAGCAATGGCTGGGAGGAACCTCCCAGCTCAGGGCACACTCTGACTGAACACTGGTACTGACCAGTTGTGGACGGTTCCTCAGGAAGATTGAGGTGAGACATTATTCTCTCAGAGAAGAGTTTTCAATGCCAGTCTATGCTGAGGAGACATTTTTCCTCACATAATCTCCTTCACAAAAAGAGTGAAGTGTCTTCTAGTCAGGAGAGATAAAGCTGTACATGGACTCTCCTGCTCTCTGGTTATCCTGTTTGCTTCTAGCCAGGACCAGATCCACGTGGCTGCCACGCCACCGTCTTTGTGTAAACCTACCCTCTGCGAGAGGGAACGGTGGGCTAAAAACTGTACATCCATAGTTTAGTGTGTTTCCACAGAGAGTCAATCTGTGAAGGTCCCTCCATCAGGGTAATATTTCCTGGACTGCGCATAGCATTTCCTGTACTAACAAGTGAAGAGAACTCTGCTCCAGCCGCCCTGAGAGGCCATAACAATGCTTGTCTCAGGAGGAGGGAACCATTACTTCCATATACACAATATAATGTGAACTTTGCCTGGAATAGAGACAGCACCCCATTACCTCCTTCAGTATAATTGTTATGTTTCCAAGTTCACCTGCGTGTCTGGCTGCTTGAGATTGCACAAACATCACGGGCATTCCAGCAACCTGCACCCAGACACCACCGCTACAGGAGTGCCCCCAGGGGGTCCTATACCATCATTGTATTTAGTTTTATTTTTGCACCATATTTATACTCTTTTTACTTTATACTTTATTTTGTGTTTGTGTGTGTGTGCATTTATGAATTACAATGGGTGAAATATTTTACATATTTCTGTATGCAGATGACGACTTTTAGACACTGCAGGAAAGGATAGCTGTGGAAGTTCGGCGCTGCTGGTGGTGGAGTGCCACCTCTTGCTTTTGAAATTGTTGTGGACATGAGGGAAGTGTTGAGGGGTCCAGCGACCCACTCCAGCTACCGTGACATCAGTATCTGCTGCCAGTGAGACGACACACCCCAGCTGGCCCTTCAAAAACCAATGGCCCACCACTATTACTACTCCATAACACGCCTTGTGTAGTGTAGAATCAGTCAAGCTTCACCAGTAAAGTTGTATAGATGATTCCTTCCTTATATGTTTTGTTGGCTCAAGATGTCTCAAGCTGAACAGCATCAGATGACCAACTTTGAAAAAAAAAAAACGTCTGTGTTTCCTACTGGCACAGGGAGGAACAAAAACTAATTGTTTCAAAACTCATCTTGGGATATCTTGAACTAAAAGAAAAGGTCCTTTAAGGAAGGTCACATATTTAAAGTAGTTGTCCACTACTAGGACAATCCCTTCTTGATCTAAATGTTTGGCCCCGATAAAATAAAAAAACTTATAGTCACCTCATGTGCCAGCTCCGTTCCAGCGGTGTCGGCACTCGCGTTCCCGGGGCTGCCATGTGGTTGTTGTGACATGTGAGCCAGGCCGCCAATCAGCGCTGGCGTCTCTGTCCCCGTCTCATACGAATTGACCATCAAGAGAGATCAGCTGCAGCCCGGACTTCCTCTTCATGTTCAAAACTTCCGAAGTGGGGACAGTGATGCCAGCGCTGATTGCATGCCGGGCACCACGTGTCATACAGCCCTCGAGACCCCTGGGACCGTGAGTGCCGATACTGCTGGAACAGCCCCGGCACGGGTGGTGAGTATAGGCTTTTTTATTTTAATGGGGCCAAACATTTAGCTCAAGAAGGGGTTGTCTCAGTAGTGGACAACCCCTTTAACTTCTATCCTTAGCAAGGTCAAAAAAAAAAAATTTGCTTCCTGTGATACGTGATAAGGACTTCCAAATAAGACATTTCTCACTTTTCATTGGGTTTTTAGCAGTATAATATGACAGAATTTATTCCGCAAATTGCAGCAAGTAAGAAAAGAGTTGAACATTTGTGACAATGTTAACAACAAGAACAAATACACTAATAACACTCATTATATAAATTGTGCTGAGGCTTTTAGCAGCAGTGACAAATCCACGGGGACACTCAATAACACTTCATGGTGGGTGAGACGAACATTGGTAGAGAGCAATTTACTCATAAGCAAAGAAATAGATTTAGACTGAGCAAAAGGTATATTTTCCCGTTATTAGACCATTAATCTGTTTTTTCTCACATCCACTAGATGCACATTAAAATGGACGGTCACCCACCCCAATACAACACTATTGAGTAAACAAGAATCAGATATTCGGAAAACTTAAAGGGGTTGTCTGGAGAGAATTTTTCTTACCAAAATGCTGCAAATGGGTTAAAATGAAAATTACTAACCTCACTGATCCAAGTTTTGATGCTGCATGCTCCAGCACTGATCTCTAATGACCGGATGCTGCAAATGTGGCGCCCCTGAGGGTTCAGTCGCCACAGGGGTACTGCACCTCAGTTAGAGGTGTGGTATCTCCTCTTCCAGGTAAGGATGGAGCACTTCTCAGGACCCTACTTCACCACTCAACACTACACCACTCCTGTCCTGTAGGGGGTCTAAATGCACCAGGGTGCTGCCCCGGCTCGGGATAGAGGAGATGGGGGGAACCAAAGATAGGGGGAACCATGTAGTGGGTGAGGGTGGAGAACACACTTTTATGAAACACTTACTAATTCATATTTAATCTACGGCCATCTTAGGTTCAAGGTCTTTGATTGTGATCTTCATCTCTGATTGCGGTCCTCTGCTAGAGTCCGCAGCTGACAGAAGATACACGATCCTCGTTCTCTGGCCTTGAGACGAGGAGCGGGTCTGAGTTAACCACTGCCTCTACCCGGTCAAGGTTCTGACATAAGAAGGCCTGGAGGGGAGCAGAGCAGACAAGCTCCACAGGCAAAAGGATCCCAGGGGGGTACGGACGGAGCGGCCTACGTCACCTGTATTTCTTACTCTGGCCTAGTCAGAGGGATTCCTGCTGCAAGAGGGGTGACCGACCCCCGATATCTGACTTTGTTACTTCACGTCTCAGTCAGAAAAGCCTGGAGGCTTAGTGGATCCCAGGAGGGATACGGACGGAGCGGCATACGCCACCTGTATCTCTCTACCTGCGTTTATCCAGTGGGACCCGGCCTTACACCTAGTTCTAACCACACAAACAGTCAAGTGAAGACTCAGTGGGGGAACTCACCAAGGAGAGGAACACACACCAGAGGGGTCTCGACAGGTGCTCCTGATCTATCTGGAAAGTGCTGGACCCCCTTCCCGGTGGCCACAGTACGCCGCGAGGAGCAGAGGGAAGCTTTGCTGCTAAAGTTCATCTGAATGTGAGTAAAAACCCTGGATGACTTCACACCCCGCTTCAGCCTGTTATTTCCTGCGCGGCACTGCACCCACCATCCTTTCTCACACTGTCCTGAGGCCTGCTTCGCCTGCGGGGAGCCATCCCATCTCAGCTGCCTGTAACACCGGCCTCAGTGGACTGAAGCAATGCTGGTGATCATCCGCAGGAACCGTAGGTGGCGTAGTCGGAAAATTACCACTCAACACTGAAAGCCCATTAAATCTTTTATGTGACCACCCTGGGCACGGACCGGGTCCGGGCCACGACTGCAACCCCGAGACACCTACACTGACCCGGCTCCGAATAACCCACTTCCCAGGGAGGGCTGTGAGCATCACACAAAGACATCCCGTTACAGGGACATGTGAGCACTGCAGCCAATCACTGGCTGTAGTTGGCTTTTCATGCATGGAATCTGGTTTCTTAAAGAGCCAGCATCCATGTTTCGCAAATGAAGGAGCTCGAATGAACATAACACAACTAAGGTTGACCAATTACCTTACTGGGCCAACGCAACAATACAGTTCAAGGATAATAATCCTTTCTGTAAAAGGTTGGCAAGACTTTTTTAGTCCAATCCCCTTACACCTACTAGTTATCGGCACTGTAAGAAGCAAATTTTGGGAGGCTAGATATTTTTTTGCAATGGGGTTTAATTAAAATTTTGCCACCATTTTCATTTTGAAGCTGTTTATTTCCTTGCTCATCGAGATTGCAGAATGAGATTTACAGCACCACTCCAGCAATTTGTTTTTTTTTTATTGCAGTTCTGGAGCGGTTCTTCTAATCCTTGTCCCATGCACTTAGTCTCATACTTACCTGCCACCATCTTCACCTTCTATTGCTGCCGCTCCTGTCGGTCTCCAGCAGTCTGTGACCTGCTGGATCTCTCCAGTGTTTGCTGGGCAAACCAAAAGTCACAACTCAATTCAAGTCTATGAGAGACTCGTTCTGGCTCTCATATACTTGCATTGAGAACTTGTGACTGTTATCTCCGACTTCTGGCCAGTCAGAAGTTGGCACCGCGGGACTGAAGTGGTGCCGATAAAGGGTGAAGACAGCGACTGGTAAGTATAAGATTAGGGTCAGGGACTTTAGATTAGAAGCACCATTCCAGCTCTGAAAAAAATAAAAGCTGGTGTAGTGCTTTAACTAAGAACTTGTCAGTGAGCTCACTCTGATGAAGAGTTTGTACATCTTTTATTTGTATTTTACTCTTTTACTGAGCTCCTTTCAGCTGATTTAAGACCACAAACCACATCAAAGAAGAGCTGGTCTTTCATGTGATCATAAGTCAAAAACAGGTAGGGTTACAAACTTTCTACCAGAACTAGATCACTGACAGATTCTTAGTTAACTCATTCTTCAACCAGTGATAGACTGTGCGGCACAGAGACTACAGAAAGTAAGCAGTGAAATTTTTGTGACTAAAACATAAGTGCAAAAATTATTTTTCACTTAAAAAAAAATTGGTCCTGAAGTTGTCCGTATCCTTAAGAAAGGTCATACCCCTAAAAGTTTATTTAGTTGTATTGGTTGATCTCCTCTGTGATAATTTAGTTTACTCCAGTAATTGGAGAATTTGGAAACAAGAAGGTGTGATGGGATGGGGTCACCAGGGTGGTATCTTAGTATATTTAGGCTACACCGGTAACTGTTTCTGAAACTTGGGCTAATTCGAATGTCCATCCGAAGAGTAAACTCATCCTACAAGTCTATAAAAACTGACCGCAAAGAGTCATTTTCAATCTACAACATCCACAAATGGCAGATCCGGTTAGAGAGGACACAAGACACATTAGAACAGACTTGTGTAGTTTATGGTGAGTGACTAATTACTTTGTATAGATCGGCCCCTCTCTAAATACTGCATAAACACGTCCATCATGATTTACTTTCCCGGGCTTTGAACTACAAGGGTTTAATGAAGCAAGAAATAGATGACTTTATACAAATAAAATAAAGCACTTGTAGGCTTCGCTCTTACTGTACTTGCACAGCACAGTGCTTCATTATCACTTTTATAGTCTATAAAGCTTTTACTATTACTTTCTGCTTATTGACTGGCTGTAGTCTGAGGGTGTTAAACAGAATAAGTAGCTATTTCTAGGAATCTCTTTACCGGCACCATTTAGCTATTTTATTTTAAAAAAAAAAATGTTTTTCTCCTTTTTTTTTTTTTTTCCATTCCCATTCCACTTTGTCTAAATTCTGTTTCTAAAGTTTTTCCTTTTAACCTTCCTGCCTTTGCGGCCAATTTTCTTTTGTTTGTTTTTTTCCCTCTTTTTCTTCCCAGAGCCGAAACTTTTTTTATTTTTCCATCTACACGGCTTATTTTTTTGCAGGACATGATGTAGTTTTCAATGACCTAATTGATTTTACTTTTATAATGTACTGGAAAACAGGCAAAAAAAAAGTTCTAAATTCTGTGAAAATGGCAAAAAAAATCTAATTCTTGCATTGTTTACTTGGTTCTGTTTTTATAGCATTCATTTTGTAGTAATAATGACCTGTCAACCTGATTCTGCACGTCAGCGGGACTAAGGAGATCTTAAATTTGTAAAGTTCTTTTTTTTATTTTACTGGTGAAAAAAATTAACAAAATTTGTAAAAAAAAAAATTGGTTTGTGCCTCCATTTTCTGAGACCTGTATCTTTTTTATATTTTCTCTGATTGGGTTTACAAGGACATGTTTTTTGTGTGACGATCTGAATGTCTTATTGATACCATTTTCAGCAAATGCAATATTTTGATCACTTTTTTATTAATTTTTACTTGTTTGTAACAAAAAAGAATGTCAATTCTAGCTTTTTTTTTTTTTTTGCTTTGTGGAGTTAAATAGTTTTTTTACAACCATACTGCTTAAATAATTTTATATTTTGACAGCTCAAACTTTAACGAATGCAATGATACCAAATAGGTTTACTTTTTTAATGTTATTTTAATGTATTTGTTATTGGGGGAAAATAAAATTGATTCACATTTTTTATTCTTATTATACTTGAACTTATCATTGTTATTAATTTAGGGGAATTGCGCCAATGATTATCTGATCAATTCTTCGATATGACACAATACAACTGTGTTGAAGTATTTAACTTGAATGCCAGTCTTCTTTGAAGCCAAGCCTATGTCTGGGATTCACAGGGATTCCAACAAGGCAGTCATGGGGGCTTTTAGTAGGCTCTTTGCTGCCTTGGCAAAATTTCAGTTTTATCATAAGTTAACCAAACTCAACCTTTTGGACTAGAACCCAAGAGTCTTTTCTTACACCTCTGATCAACAGAAATATTAATCACTTGGATCTCTTGGATAATGCCCTGTGTATTCATGAGTTCCTACCCGAATGGCATCAAAAGCAATGATCCCAGGGGGTTAACCACTTAAATGATGATCAATGTTCTGTGACATGTTCATAGAGTAACCATAAGTTACAGTGGCTGACCGGGACCCGATATAGGAATCTACCTATTACAGAAGAGTCATTTACCATCTCCAGAGCCACTGGAGCTCTCTCTCTCCTTTAGAGTGTAAGTAAGCTCTTATAGTCAGCAGGGTCCTCTCTCTTCTGTAGAGTGTAAGCTCTTATGGTCAGCGGGGTCCTCTCTCTTCTGTAGAGTATAAGCTCTTATGGTCAGCAGGGTCCTCTCTCTCTTCTGTAGAGTGTAAGCTCTTATAGTCAGCAGGGTCCTCTCTCTCTTTTGTAGAGTATAAGCTCTTATGGTCAGTGGGGTCCTCTCTCTCTTCTGTAGGGCGAAAGCTCTTATAATCAGCAGGGTCCTATCTCTGCTGTAGAGTGTAAGTTCTTATGGTCAGCAGGGTCTTCTCTCTTCTGTAGAGTGTAAGCTCTTATGGTCAGCGGGGTCCTCTCTCTTTTGTAGAGTATAAGCTCTTAAGGTCAGCAGGGTCCTCTCTCTCTTCTGTAGAGTGTAAGCTCTTATCGCCGACAGGGTTCTCTCTCTTCTGTAGGGCGTAAGCTCTTATGGTCAGCAGGGTCCTATCTCTTCTGTACAGTGTAAGCTCTTATAATCAGCAGGGTCCTCTCTCTCTCCTGTAGAGTATATGCTCTTATGGTCAGCGTGGTCCTCTCTCTCTCCTGTAGAATGTAAGATCTTATGGTCAGCAGGGTCCTCTGTCTCCTGTAGAATGTAAGCTCTTATGGTCAGCAAGGTCCTCTCTCACTCTCTCTTCTGTAGAATGTAAGCTCTTATGGTCAACAGGGTCCTCTCTCACTCTTCTGTAGAGTGTAAGCTCTTATGGTCAACAGGGTCCTTTCTCACTCTCTCTTCTGTAGAGTGTAAGCTCTTATGGTCAACAGGGTCCTCTCTCACTCTCTCTTCTGAATAGTGTAAGCTCTTATGGTCAATAGGGTCCTCTCTCTCCTGTAGAGTGTAAGCTCTTATGATCAGCAGGGTCCTCTCTCTTCTGTAGAGTGTAAGCTCTTATGGTCAGCAGGGTCTTCTCTCTTTCTCTCTCCTCTCCCCCACCTGTATTTTCTGAGCAAGCACAAGCTTTCCAGTATTAAGATTAGCGCTAATTTATTCGCCGCAAATCAAATTTTTGGAAACATTCAGCAAAGTTGGAAAATTCGAATTCCAAAAGATCGACTCATCTGTTAGCTGTCAGTGTTCGAAGCAATAATGCTCTAGAATGCAAACTATCCTGCAAGATTATGTATGCAATCAAATGGTCAAGACATCCAATCCCCTAGCAACCAAAAAGTACGGAAAATAAATAAAAAATATGGTATAAATAAATAATCTAATAAATATATGGTATGACAACCATCATCATGACTGAAAAATATTTTTAAGAAATTACTAATACTGGCATAAACAATAAATCCCTAAAATCTTGGTGCATATTTTTTTCTCGTCCCCTCTAAAACTATAATCAATAAAACTATATGAAGTCCAAAATGGAGCCATTAAAAGTGACAACCTATCCAACAAAAAAAATCCTATATTGCAATGTCAGTAAAAAAATAGAAGTTTGAAAAAATATTAAAAGTCAGAAAAAAATTAGAAGTTAGAAAAAGTTTTGTAGCAAGAAAAAATTACTCATTTGTGTAAAAGTCATTTAAAAAAAATACATATTTGGTATTGCCTTAATCATACCAAACTTCTGAATAACGTTAATGAATGGTTCCAAGCAAAGGATTCCCACAAAATGACGCCCATGTACACAATAAGCCTCTTTAATATTTTATTTTGGGCTTTTTACCCCTAGAATTAGAGTTTATATACTTTTCTATAACCATTTGAATATATGATAATCCAGCGGCACTTAACAGATATCATTAGTGGCTGATTAATAGGGATTTATTGGACTTTTTATGTCTGATTGTTTTTTCTTATGATTACTATAAAGACTTTCTGAACAGTCCCATCATGCAGTCACAAGACGGTACAGTTTTTTCCAGGAAGGCCCTGGATGATATTCCTCTTCCCAACGATTAAACGTATCGGTGGCAATTGCGCCATTCCATTTAGTATTTTGGAAATAACGTGATGTAATTTTTCCCGGGATGTGATCGAATGGCTGCAGATAGCACAGAACGCGCTGTTATTGTGGAACTTGTCACTTTTATGTTCTGTATGTACTATGGACTCGCTGCATTAGAAGCCCAATGAACATCTGTTAGCGTCTCCGCACCTCCTGTGTGCAACTAAATCAGTACTAACTGTATCTAGAGATTCGCAATGGAAGTGATTGCAGCCAGAATTTTGTGTAATTATTTCAATTTGGGCAACTGCCAAATAAAGTCTTCAAAATCTGCACAGAACAAATTAATACTTGTCAGGGAGAGGGCCGCAGCCAGCAGGATATTATTGGGGAAGGGGTGTGGGGGATGGGGAGGGGGGGGATCACTCCACCGCTCAGGACTAACATTTTGTCCTTGAGATCTCTGAATAATAATACAGTGTTTAATATGCATCTTCTGGATGGCACACTGGCTCAGTAAATGCTTTAATAATAGATGTTATAAATGGTATAAAATTCCTCTAAATTACTCGGGGTTATTTCATGTGCATAAAGGGTTAAATATAACAAATGAAATTGCAAAGATTTCATACGTATCTCCAATAATATAAAGTATGCTTTATTGAAATGTACATACGCCATCAGACAGACCAGTGGTATAGCGTTGGGTTGGTAGTACTGCTTCGGGTAAGGCAAGTATTGCACCCTCCAGCCTAGTAATAATAACCCATGAGTGTCCTTTAAAAATAAATAATGCCCTCTGAGTGCCCTCTAAAAAAGTAATAATGCCATTTTTGTGCCATCCTCACAGGATAGAGAGTTGTGGGGCAGGGAGCCTAATGCTCCTTCCTCTGCCACAGGATCTCATTTTATCGGCATTATATTAATGCCAATGTACACGTTATATTGGCCATAGATCTCTCAGAAAAAATTCCAGGCCATGTGCATTGCTCCAGATCTTTGGTATTACGGATGCCACTGCTACTTTCATTTTTTTCTCCCCCACATCCATCTCCATGTTATGCCACTGAGACACATTTTTATGTCTTATTAAAGACAGGTCTTCTTTTTTCTATAGAGTGGAGATCTGCTAAGAAATATTTACTCTCACACTGTAGTATCTGGCACCGCCATGTGTTACATTGATGGCCATTCGTTTGCAGTGGTTGCTGCAGAGAACATACTAGCTTGCATAAGCAATTATGGGTGGTCACCAAGGGTTTCTGAAAACTATTTGTAGGGTACTAGTGCATGTGATATCAGAAGCATGGTGACATGACTGTCACGGTGGCTACTCGTATGCCTCCTCAGCTCCGCCCCACTCAACACGCGGCTTCTCTTCATGGCAGGCCACTCGTGGCATGGTCCGTCTCTGCAGGAATTTAACCCTGCTGTGTCCAGCAGAGATCAGGTTCCCTGGCTTATCCTGTGCACGCATGGCCTTTACTAGGTAGTTATTTTCACCACTCCCCTGTATTCGGCTTTCCATTAACTTCCTGGCCTATTTATCCATCCTGCCTGATCTCTCTGCTCCTGACCTTGGCTACGTTTACTGATCCTGTGCTGCCTGCCCTGACCTTGGACCATTTTACTACACTTCTGTCTCGCCTTTCTGTACCGCGTATCCATGCTTCGGATTTTCCTGTCAGGTGCTGCAGAGTCAGGGACTGCCTTCGAGTGGTTCCTGGTGACCACTGGTGGTGAAGCCTATCCTTGCCATCAGAGGTTCTAGGGAACACCCAGTAGTAGTTATGCCCCTCCAAGGTAAGCCCGGCCCGTAGCACAGTTGGTCCACACCCACCATTACATTATGTTCAGGCCATGGAACCCACTGAAAAGTCTGGACCCAGGAATCTCAATACAACTGTACAAGAGGAGGTCCGCTCTCAGTGTGAGCATCAGGACCAGTTGATGCAGGCCATCAATGTGGTGGCAACCCAGCTGCAGGGTCCGTCCATTGCTATGTTCTCTTCTACCATGTGCAGACAGTCCCCTTCTGGACAGTCAACCTCTAAGAAGGCTCCGCCTTATGCTCCAGTTTCTGGTGGAACTGCTCAGCTCCAGCTTCCACTTCCATTCTGCTTTGATGGAGACCCTAAAGAGAGCAGCGGTTTCATTAACTAGTTTAAGATCCACTTTACACTCCACGCTCAGCTCTTTCCTTCAGATCAGCCTAAGATAGCATTTATGGTCTCTTTACTGTCTGGACAAGCCCTGACCTGGGCAAACTCTATTTGGAACCATGGAGGTTTGGAGACCCGCGATGTTGAGAGGTTTACGGAGATGATCTATGTGGTTTTTGAGGTTCCCTGCCATACCTCCTCCTCCGCCTCATCTCTGCTGAGTCTAAGGCAGAGCATGGATCACATGACCCAGTATGCCTTGCGCCTCTGTACCTTGGCGGCGGAACTAGCTTGGAATGAAGAAAGTCTGGTGGCAACCCTACTGGCAGGGTTTGTCCAGTCAAATTAAGAATGAGCTGTCTGGCAGAGACTTACCCTCCCCACTGGATGCAATTATACACTGGCCACCAGGATTGATCTTCGCTTCCATGAGCAAGCTCTGAAACAAGCTTCATCATCTCCTTGTGCCCAAGCTGGTTTCGAATTTCTTGGCTCCTTTGCTACCACAAGTGACACCAACAGCTTCTGAACCAATGCAGGTTGGTCTCACTACACTATCTGTACAGAAACAGCAGCCGAGGTACAGAGAGAATGTTTATATGTATTGTGGTGGCAAGGGACATTTTGTTCGCCAGTGCCCAGTGAGACCGGGAAACTCCAGCACCTAGGGTTGGCAGGAGAAATCACTCTAGATGAGAGTAATTGCTTTCCAAGACTAATGTCTGAAGTTACCTTGACTTGGCAGGAGAGGTCCCTCTCCATATCTAGCCTGTTCAATTTATTACACTGCGGATCGGTGCGCTGCATACAAAGAGGATCTTCTTCTAAGTGCTATCCAGATCGGTGAGTTCTGTTCTCCTGGGCCTTCCATGGCTACGCATACATGTCCTCCAGTCAGGTACTTCATTGGGGATCGCACTGTGCTTCCACCTGCCTAGCCAAGGTTATGCCCAAGACTCCGCCTCCTTTCTTTTCAAACCTTGTCTCGCCCATCCATTATCATGCCTTTGCAGACATATTCTGTGAAAAGAATGCTGAGGTACTGCCATCCCACAGGACTAATGACTGTCCCGTTGATCTTCTGCTTGGCACGTCTCCTCCTCGAGGGCGGATGTATCCCCTATCTCTTCCTGAGACCAGTGCCATGTTTGAATACATCCAAGAGAATTTAGCCAAGGGATTCATCCGTAAGTCCTCCTCTCTTGCCAGTGCCTGCTTCTTCTTTGTAACCAAGAAGTATTGTTCTCTATGCCCCTCTATAGACTATAGAGGTCTTAACAAAATCACGAGTAAGAACAACACGAGTAAGAACAAGTATCCCTTGCCTTTGCTTTCTGAGCTTTTCAACAGATTTTAGGGGGCTAAGATCTTCTTTAAATTTGATCACCGAGGGGCTTACAACTTGATTCATATCTGTAAGGGTGACGAATGGAAAACTGCCTTTAATATGCGTGACGGTCACTACGAGTATCTTGTCATGGCCTTCGGGCCGTGTGTCACGCAAGGTGTGGGAAAGACTAAGTACAACATAAAGGAAAGAGGGAAAGGGAGCCTAGATTCTAGGGAAAGGGGGGAGTGGAGACCTCCTAGGCTGATCTAGTGTCACCCTGTCTCCACTAACGTCCCTATATTGGTTCTTCACCAATAGCCGCACACGTACCTCGCCCTGTCTTTCCCTGGCGTTAGGCTCAGGCTAGGGAAGGGAAAGGATGAGCAATAGTCAATCCCCACTGAACACTAAAGACAACAAGGGGGGACAAAAAAGGGAAAATCGCTTAGCTTTAGTCGACTCCAGACAAATGCGCACACGTCCTCTAGCACCAGAGAGGAAGTAACACTGCTCTTGCTCAAGTCTAGCCTTCACAAGGAGTAATGAATATTGCCGGCTCCTCCCTCTGGCACACAGCAGGTATTTATACACCCAGGCCAGGGTGTTAATTAGCAAGAAGAAGGTAGCTTCTGGGTCCTAGAGATACAGCTTCTAAAAAGTTGTCTGTAATGCCAAACGAAGAGATCTTCTGCAACCAATTAAAGGGTGACTGTCTGTCACTTCTGACACACCCGTGACAGTACCCCCATCCTCCTTTACAAGTGGCCTCCAGACACTCAAGACCGGGTTTCTTAGGATAAGAGGTGTGAAATGAACAAACCAACCTGAGAGCGTTCACCTCTGATGCTGAAACCCACATTCTCTCCTCTGGACCATAGCCCTTCCAGTGCACCAACTATGGTAGAGAATGACGTTGAAGATGAGAATCTACAATCCTCGAAATCTGGAACTCCAGATTATCATCAACCATTACTGAGGCGGTGGCAGAGGTGAGGACTCAAGAGGTTCCATATACTTCTTGAGTTAGGACCTGTGGAACACTTTGTGGACCTTAAGTGTCTGAGGAAGTTCAAGACGAAATGCTGCTGGGTTAATGATGGCGGTTATTTTATAGGGACCAATAAACTTAGGTCCCAGCTTCCAAGAAGGAACTTTCAATCTTATATTCCTGGTAGACAACCATACAAAGTCATTCACATTCAGACATGGACCTGGCAAGCTTTTTCTGTCAGCCATACATTTATACCTGTTTCCCATGATCTTTAAATTACTCAAAACACCCTGCCATACTGAGGATAGCGACGAAGCAAACTGTTCCTCCTCAGGAACTCCTGAAGCTCCTCACCCACTAAAGGTACCAAACTGTGGGTGGTAACCATATGCACCGAAGAACGGTGACCTGCCAGTGGATTCTTGATGATGATTATTAATGGCAAATTCTGCCAGGGGTAAGTAGGATGCTCAATCCTCCTGATTTTTGTGACGAAATACCTGAGGTAGGTCTTCAAATTCTGATTGACATGCTCGGTCGGTCCATTCGACTGAGGGTGGAAGGCAGAGGAAAAGGGCAGCAAAACCCACAGTTAAGAACAGAATGCCTTCCAGAACTTGGAAACAAACTGGGTCCCCCGATCTAACACCACATCGGAGGGAACCCAGTGAAGCTTCATGATCTCATTTATGAACACCTGAGCAAGTGTCTTGGCATTTGGAAGTACAGGTAATGCGACTAAGTGAACCATTTTACTGAACCTATCTACTACCACCAAAACCACCGTTTTGCCTGCAGAAACCGGTAGGTCAGTAATAAAATGCATGGACAAGTGTGTCCATGGCCTACTAGGGATAGGTAGCAGAAGATATGCGAAACCTTAGAACCTGTTGCTCCTCATTTCCAGACGAGTAAGGACAAAGTTTAAAATACAGTTTTCAGGCCTCCTTGAAAGCAAAAAACTTGTCCCTACCTCCTGAAAACCTGTCCGGGAGGGCAACCTTGGGATCAGGCTGGACAGACCTACCTGCAGAGACCCCCACATTGGCGACCTGTAGCCGCTGATGCTGCTGCTGAACCTCACAGCGGAGGTCATTCACCTCCAGAGACAGATTGTGCAGCCATTCTACGAGTTCTGCAACTGAACCCATACCAAGGGAGAAAGGAAAGAAAAAAGGTCCACGCCCAAAAACACACAGAGAAAAAAAAAATCAAAGTGTCAGGTTATTTTTTTCCTTTTCAAAATGTGCTTGGCCGGTGATAATGTCACGCAAGGTGTGGGAAAGACTTAGTACAACACAAAGCGAAGAGGGAAAGGGAGCTCAGACTCTAGGGAAAGGGGGAGCAGAGACCTCCTTGGCTGATCTAGTGTCACCATGTCTCCACTAACATCCCTATATTGGTTCTTCACCAATCGCCGCACGCTTACCTCGCCCTGTCTTTTCTTTGGCATTAGGCTCAGGCTAGGGAATAGAGGGGATGAGCACTAGTCGATCCCCACTGAACACTAAAGACAACAAGGGGGGACAAACAAGGGAAAATTGCTTAGCATTAGTCGACTCCAGACAAATGCGCACACGTCCTGTAGCACCAGAGAGGGAGAAGTACTGCTCTTGCTCAAGCCTTCACAAGGAGTAATGAATATCGCCAGCACCTCCCTCTGGCACACAGCAGGTATTTATACGCCCAGGCTAGGGTGTTAATTAGCCAGAGGAAGATAGCTGCTTGGTCCTAGAGATACAGCTTATAAGAAGTTGTCTGTAATGCCAAACGAAGAGATCTCCTGCAACCAACTGCAGGGTGACTGTCTGTCACTTCTGTCATACCCGTGACACCGTGTTTCAGGAGTTTATTAATGATATCTTCTGGGATCTCCTCTGTGTTTCCCTGGTTATGTACTTGGATGATATCCTAATATTCTGTCCTGATCTTCCCACAGATAACACATCCGTCAAGTTCTGCAGCGTCTCCGGGAGAACAACTAATTGCCAAGTTATCCAAATGTGTCTTTGAATAAACCTTCCTGCCCTTCCTCAGCTACATTGTCTCAAATCCAGGTCTCTGTTGTTTTATCCTGGCCCTGTCCTCAGGGTCTGTGTGCCATCCAGTACTTCATGAGTTTCCTCAACTTCTACAGACAATTTATCCCCCATTTCTTGTCCCTTATGACATCTATCTCTGCCTTAATCAAGAAGGTAGCCAATGCCAGAGACTGGCCTGAGTTGGCAGTGTCAGCCTTCCAGCGTTTGAAAAAGGCCTTCATGAGTGCTATTGTGCTGCATCCCAACAATCAGTTTCTCTTAGATGTTGAAGCCTCATCAGTCGATTCTGGGGTAGCGCTTCTATAAAGAACTTCTTTGGGGAAGATGCTGAGCGAAATGTAACTATTGGGTATCACGAACTTCTGGCTATCAAGATGGCACTTGAGGAGTGGAGACATCTTCTGGAGGGTGCCAGCTCTCCGGTGATCATTTACACGGACCATAAAAATCTAACCGTCTTGCAGTCCACCCAGCAGTTGAGTTGCCACCAAGCTAGGTGGGCACTCTTCTTCACTCGTTTTAACTTCAAATTGCACTTCAGTCCTGTGGAGAAGAATGTTAAGGCAGATACCCTGTCTTGATCCTTTGATGTGACCAATTCCTTGGAAGAGCCTCAGCACATCATCGACCAGGTCAGGATTATTGAGGCAGCCCCTGTCCTTTTAAAGGATATTTCTCCAGGCAACCTTTGTCCCCTCTGCTAGAAGGAAAAAAATCTGTCCTGGAAACATGAGTTCAAGTTTGCTGGTCATATGGGCATACGCAAGTCTACAGAGCTGGTTGCTCAGCACTTCTGGTGGCCCTCGATGGTTAATGTAATGATGTCCTGAACTTCATAACTGCTTCTTCACAATGTGCTAGAAACAAATCTTCCAGAGATTAGCCTGCTGGTCTCCTCCAGCTCCTGCCAGCTCATTCAACTTCCTGGCAACAAATCACTATGGATTTCAACTTGGATCAGCCCCTTTCCGAGGGTTGCAACACCATCTGGGTCATGCTGGATAGGTTCTTTAAAATGGCTCATTTCATACCTCTGGCAGACCCCTGTCCACTCCTCTTCTCGCCACGCAATTCTTCCAGCATTTATTTAGTCTTCACGGTCTCCCTCTCCACACAGTCTCTGATCGTGGAGTCCAGTTCAATTCTAAGTTTTGGAGAGCCCTGTGCAAACTGCTGAATGGCCAGCAAGAATTCTCCTCCGCGTGCCATCCCTAGACCAATGGGCAAGCGGAACGGGCAAACAAGATCCTCAAGATCTACCTTCATCACTTCATCTCTGCCCATCAGGTTGACTCCCATGAGCGGAATTTTCCTACACTAACCATGTTCGGGAGTCTCACGGAGCATCTCCATTCTTTATGTAATACTCCCAGTATCCTCAAGTACCTTGATGCCTCATATGGCAACTTTTTCCAAATCTGCCAGCAGACACAGGCTTCTCTCCTTAAGACCGTGTCTTGGATGAAGATGCATGCAGACATAAAGAGAAGTTTGCCTCATCAATATCACCCCGAAGATAAGGACTGGTTATCTTCTCGGAACATTCGACTGAAGGTGCCTTCATACAAAGGGCCTCCTGAAAACAGTGTTCCCATTATTAGGAAATGGGTCCCCCATTGTGTTTGCCTATGCAGTGAATGCAAGGGTTGCCAAAAATTTGGAGGCACTCCAATGCCCCTTGGAAGAGACGTAGAGGAGGGCCTCCTGAAAAAATATGTTCCCATAATTAGGAAGTGGGTCTCCCATTGTGTTTGCCTATGCAGTGAATGCAAGGGCTGCCAAAAATTTGGAGACACTCCAATGCCACTTGGAAGAGACGTGGAGGAGGACCTCCTGAAAAAAAATGTTCCCATTATTAGGAAGTGGGTCTCCCATTGTGTTTGCCTATGCAGTGAATGTAAGGGCTGCCAAAAATTGGGAGGTACTCCAATGCCCCTTGGAAGAGACGTGGAGGAGGGCCTCATAAAAAAATGTTCCCATTGGAAAGGAGCAGGTCTCCTATACTTGTAATGCCCATGCACTAAGTGTATGGGCTGACAAACATTTACCCCTGGGGGGTATACATGAACATACTGTATAAAAAAAACAATTTACGGGCATCATAAACACCCTTTAAAAAAATTATGTGGGTCTTGCATCACGGACCACT
Organism: Phyllobates terribilis; assembly: GCF_046119375.1. Classification (NCBI taxonomy): domain Eukaryota; kingdom Metazoa; phylum Chordata; class Amphibia; order Anura; family Dendrobatidae; genus Phyllobates; species Phyllobates terribilis. The sequence continues at coordinate 919,271,878 of NW_027362762.1, forward strand.
GTCACCCTGGTGATATGGTGGTGGAGGATGAGGATGAGGAGAAGGAGGAGGACAAGAGCAAATTGCCAAAATCAGGAAGCATATACCCATGTGTGGGTGTGAAGAGGTGCATGGGAATACACCTCCCAAAAAAAGACACTGGATTTGAGTTTATGTTACGCTGCTATCATTCGGTGGTGTTGAGAAGTCTGGCCCAATCCAGCCCTTATTCATTTTTATAGGAGTCAGCCTGTCAGCATTTTCAGTTGACAGGCGGATGCGCTTATTAGTTATAATTCCACCAGCGGCACTAGAAACCCGCTCTGATAAAACGCTGGCGGCAGGGCAGGCCAGGACCTCCGAGGCGTAGAGAGCCAGTTCATTCCACGTATCCAGCTTGGATACCCAATAATTAAAAGGCACAGAGGAATCACAGAGAACGTTGGTACTCCGTCAGTATCTTCCCAAACTTTGCACTCCTTGTGAGAGTACCCCACGCCTGAGAAAATTCTCCCAGATCTTTGACAGTGTTCCCCTGCTTCTGCTGGATTGAAGTTGTGTCTCTCTCGCCTGTACTCCTTGGTTGTCCAACGAACTATGACCTCTGCCGCCAGCGTTTTCAGATGGGAATTTTTTTAATAGTTCCGCAACAAGGGCCTTCTGGTACTGCCCCATTTTTGTAGACCTGTCCACCTCAGGAATAAGGGATATAAAGTTCTTCTTGTAGCGTGGGTCTAGAAGTGTCACCAACCAGTAATGACTGTCACCCAAAATTTTGGGAATGCGAGGGTCATGGGAAAGGCAGCGTAACACAAACTCAGCCATGCGTGCCAGACTGCTAACAGGCAAGACTTCCGTGTCCTCACCAAGAAGATGACTGACCATGCTCTCCTCCTCCTTCTCCTCCTCTCAGTCCTCTGGCCATCCACGCTGAACAGACGGTATGACAGTTGTGCAGGTAGTACCGTCTATAGCACATGAAACTAGCTCCTGTTCTTCCTCCTCATCCTCCTCTTCCTCATTGTCACCCAATCCACATTGGGATGAGATGAGGCTGGGCTGTGTGTAATCACCCTGTATGGTTCCTTACTCCGTCTCATCGTGCTCCGCCTGCAATGCATCCTCTTTGATTGTAAGCAGAGAGCATTTCAGAAGACAGAGACGCGGGATGGTGACGCTAATTATGGTGTCATCACCGCTCACCATCTTGGTGGAGTCCTCAAATTTTTAGAGGATGGTACATATGTCGGACATCCATGTCGACTCCTGAGGTCTTATGTGTTTATGTGTGGAGTCTGAACTGAATACCGACAGCCTTGTTGATGCTGGTACTCAGCAACTGCCCTCTTCTGCTCACAAGTCCTTCTTAACATCTTCAGGGTAGAGTTCCAATGTGTGGGGGCATCACACACCAGTCTGTGAGCCGGAAGCTGCAAATGCTGCTGAAACAACTCAAAGGCGGCAGAAGCTGTAGGTGACATTTTAAAATGGGCACAGAGACGGCATACTTTAACAAGCATAACCGGCAGCTCCGGGTAGGATTTGAGAAACCGCTGAACCACAAGGTTAAGCACATGGGCCAGGCATGGTACGTGTGTGAACTCGCCTCGCCTCACTACCACAACCAGGTTCCTGCCATTGTCACACACGACCATTCCTGGCTGTAGGTTCAGTGGTGTGAACCACAGATCTGCCTGCTCTTTCAGAGCTGTCCACAACTCTTCAGCATTGTGCGGTTTGTCACCTAAGCATATTAGCTTCAGCACAGCCTGTTGCCGCTTGGCCGAGGCAGTGCTGCAGTGCTTCAAGCTTGTGACTGATGTGGTCATTTCGGATATGGAGGCTGAAAAGGAGGAGGCGGCTGAGGAGGATGGGGAGGATGAGGTGCAGGAGCTGTAAGACTGTGGGGGCAACCCTGATTGACCTAGGGCCCGCAATTCTTGGCGTCGGGAGGACATGTTCCATCACAAGGTCCGACTGGGTCCCGGCTTCCACTATGTTAACCCAGTGTGCCGTAAGCGAGATGTACCATCCCTGCCCACAAGCACTTGTCCACATGTCCGTGGTTAGGTAGACTTTCCCGGTAATTGCATTGTTGAGGGCATGGCTAATGTTTTGGGACACGTGCTTGTGTAATGCGGGACGGCACACCGGGAGAAATAGTGGTGGCTGGGGACCGAGTACCGAGGGATGGCCTCCGCCATCAGGTTGCAGGATTCTTCCGTCTCCATGAGTCCAAAGGCAACATTTTGAGCGTAGGCAGCCGTGAAATGTGGGAATTTAGTAGTGTGGCCTGTGGGGCGTTGGCTGCGCATTTGTGCTTGCGTTCCAAGGACTGGGGTATGAACAACTGAACGCTGCGCTGGGACAAGGACGTGGACGTGCTTCCTGATGCTGCTACTTGAGAGTGTGCAACGACAGGTGCAAGGCAGGAGGCATCTTCACACGCACTATGGACAGAGGATTGGCTTGCATGCACAACAGCAGAAGAAGCAATGGTGCCACCCACAGACACTGTTCCTGGACCCTGGGGTTCGGCCCACAAAGTCGGGTGCTTTGCTGCCTTGTGCCTGATCATGCTGGTGGTGGTCAGGCTGCTAGTTTTGTCACCCCTGCTGATGCTGCCCTGGCAGGTGGTGAAAATTGCCTTTTTGGGGTTATCGGCAGAGTTTTTAAAAAACAACCAGACTCAGAAAGACCTAACAGTTGTATTGGCAACTTTCTTCGTTTTGGTGTTACGGGGAACGGTTGCCTGCCTTCTGTCTGTGGCCACCACACTGCTTCTTCCTCCCTGTTGGGGTGCTCTGCCTCCCTTCCCTTGGGTGCTGCTGTCCTCGCTCTGCATGTCTTCCTGCCAGGTTGGGTCAGTTACTAGATCATCCACCACCTCGTCTTCCACTTCCGCACTCTGGTCCTCCTCCTGACTTTCTGGTAATTGTGTCTCATCATCGTCCACCTCTTGTGACACTTTCCCACCGTCACCTTCGTGTGACCGTGGCTGCTCAAATATTTGGCCATTGCTACATGTGATCTCCTCTTGTCCCGCGTCAAGAGGACAGGGCGAGAGGCCCTAATCTATAAATGGAAAAGTTAACAGCTCTTCAGAGTGTCCAAGTGTGGGATCAGTTGTCTCTGGACACTCGGCATGGTGGGAGGAAGGAGGATCAGGGTGAGGAATATGCAGTCCAGACTCACGGCTACTGAGACTTGACCGTATGGAAGACAGGGTGGTGGTGGTGGCTAAGTGACTGTAAGCATTATCCTCTATCCAACCAACAACCTTTTGACACTGCTCTGGGTTCAATAGTGGTGTGCTGCGGTCCCCTAGGAATTGGGACAGGAAGGTCGGGTGAGAAGATGTGGGTGTTTGTTGTGGCACAATTTCAGCTTGCCCACGGCCTCGGCCTCGGCATGCACCATCACCATCACGTCCACTTCCCTGTCCCTTGCCCTTTTTAAATGGAGGACAATATCTTCCATGCTCACTACAAATGACTGAATTTGGAGCGAAGTTATATGTAATCCGTGTGACGGAGAAACCACAGTTTTAAATACCTGGCCTGTAGGTAACTATTTTGAACAGCAAACCGTTGTCAAAAACTTTGCTGACACACTGAAAAAAAATTTGAATGGAGGCCAAAAATGGCAGTATTTTCAGCGCAATTATATGTAATCCGTGTGACGGATCTGGCTGTATTTTGCAGTGCCAACAAGCAAATGGCGCAGAAAAACGGTGTTCTCTGGATTGCTTTTTAAGCAAATAATGAGGATTAAGATCCAAAAAAATATTATTCCTGTCCCCTGAGACCTGGGCCTTTGTCTAGAAATATCTAAAAGCAGCAGAAGGCAGAACTGGAATGGGGCTTCTTGTGCTATATGCACTGCAGTCTGCTATATACCCTGCCTGACTATATACACTGCCTGCCTGAAATCTCTGCAGATGGATTAGTGTCTACAGGATTGAGCAAAAAAAATCCAGACAATATAAGAACACTCAATGGAATCTGGGTTTGATGAAACCCGTCTTTTCTATTTCAAATGACTCATAAGTTGTAAGTGAATTTTAAGGTGTATTTGTTCCATTTAAGAAATTTTTGACCCATTGTTAAGCTCAAACTTTAAATATAGGCTTTAATAATTTTTGCCACTATTGCTGAAAATTTAAGAACCTCATCTGAAAGAGTGGAGGAGTGCACCGTGATTCAAGAAAACATTATTTATACGATATTTATTATTCTCACCCACACATTTATTCCTAGGAAAATGCAGAACAATCAGCACAGCCGTTCAGGTAGGAATTTTTGATTTGTTTGTCATGTAGACATACATGTGACTTAGCAGAAATCATGTTTATTTCTAAAGACTGGAGGTCGGGAATCATGAACCACATTTTTATAATTCCGGACATTACTAATAAATCAGTTCTTAGAAACACATTTATTGTAGGTTACATTGTAAGATTTGGGCAGGGCTCTCTTCTCCTTATGTATTATGTTTCTGTATCGGTTGGGAGACTGTGTTTCCCCCTTCATTGCTTTTGCTCTCATGGATCTCACAGATCTCACAGTTCTATTCTGAAATATTCTGTTGCACATGGTGCCAAAATGGTAACGCAATGGGAGAATTACCGATCCAATTATTAAAGAGAATGCCACATTATGGCTCCAAATATTGGAGTAAGTGTATACCAACAATGATGTGGTATAAGTAAATATATCTATCTTTTAGAAATTTCTCTTACTCAACAATATGCCGATCACCCATGGATATGGGCCACTATCTTCTGGATGGATATAGGCCACCATCAACTAAGTCTTGGCTTAAGTGACAGCACAATCTAACAAAATGCCATACCATATCCCAATGAGGACAGAGTGTATAAAACTATGGCACAGACATGCATCAAAGCAGATGAAGTAAAGAGGTAGGTAAGTCAAGGAGAAGAATAGCACTTATTAATTGACTCACAACTCCCAGAGTAGACCAGCTGAGGAAAGTTACTCACCATGCAAAAAAAAACAACAGCTGTGAAGAGACTTAATGTTTGCCAAGTCTGGTGAAGTTGAACAGAAAACGTCCATGTTGACTGGATAGGTGGAACTTTTATGTTGACTGGAGAGCTTGTCACCTTGGGAAGAACCAGTTGTGAACAAGGGGAAATGCCGATGTGAAAGCTGTAGCCCTACAGAAGGACACTTGAGGAAAGTAAATGTAATGCATTAAGAGGCAGTACACAGTGAACGCCTCAAAAAACTGTGAGAGCAGAGACTGTTTTCAAAGCACTCTCCGCTATTTCAGTTTTTTAGTGTTAACTGAAAAGTCTGAGCCCTTTGCTAGAGATTGTTGTATTCACTGTGCCTGTTGCCTTCTTCAAATTGTCTCTTCAGAGAGGAAGAGGACCAGAACTCTAGTGCCACCTACAGGAAGAAGCAATCCTAAAAGTCAATAGTGACCCTTTAACGAGCCTTATCACATGACTTAGGATATAAGCCAGAACCAGAAACTCAATTTGCAGACACTGTGTTTCGGGGTACTACTCCTCATCAGTGCAAAGTGTGAGTTCTGGTTTTGGCTGGGTGAGAGGAGTTAGACTGGTATCTTAGGGGTAACATTTCTCCTTGTGGAGAGCGACATGTTAAGCATGTCATGGTGAGGAGACTTTTAAAGCCGCAATGCTCCTCTGGAAAATATGCAAATTGTCTCTTCAGAGAGGAAGAGGACCAGAATGTAACAGCATTAGAATAATCAAGTCTGTTGCCTCTTTGGAGACCACTGCAACCGCCAAGCCAGTTGCCACCTATTGAGAAACTAACAATTTCAGTTATCTATACGTCCAACTGTGTGTGTTTGCATCATCCTTCAGTTGGGCCCCAAATAGACTACTCAAAGGGCCAATAAATCTTGTTAAGGACTGAACCTCTTAACACCTTTAACTTTTATTGTATCAGTGTATATTCTTTCCATTCCTTAGGTGGAGCTTCGCTTTGCCACTGCTAATTTGAACAAAAACGCCACCACTTTTAAGACGTTAACTCCGAAATGTAAAATTATAAGAACATATACTCACACGCCTCCATGATTTCTACATTATATTATAGAACATGACAAAGTGTGATAGCAAATGTCTGATCTGTGCTGATTGCCGTCTCTGGAGTCCAAGTGTTTGACAGGATCTGATAATGAAGAAAAATGGTTTGTAACAATTGTGGGGAATTCTGAAGTGATAAGATCACATTCTCTCCCGGTGTAAAAACAATGTAGCTTTACCCCTGAGTTATGCCAAAAGAGATCAGATCTCACATTACACTGGCACATAATACCTGGGTTTACTGGACCTTGTAAATTGCTTCAATTTGTATGCAGGGTTTTAAGCCTGAAAAGCTATTTCCTCCCTCGCTCTGAATCTAAAAGCATCATCGTTGGGAGAGAGGACATAACAATATTATAGCAATGTGACTGAAGTGTGGAAACAATGTTAAAAATGATGCCATTAGCAAACACGTACCTGGGGACAAACCATATCCTCAATGTTATTCTACTGACAGCACAAAATGATCCGAGGATCATCAAATCCAATGACAAGCAAAGTTACAGCAAAACTAGCATAGTAAGTTACTGAGGGGAAGCGCTGCGCTACATTCTCATTAGGATCAATGGGATTTCGTACAATACAGAAAAGAATAACAGGCGGCCATAGCTGGGATTGGAGAAACTGTAAAGGGGTTAGACAGCCAAACAGTAAATCAAGTTTATAGCTAAATAATGGCTGTATAATGGAATGAATATTAGCTTTTAGGTTTAAAATAAAACCCCCTTAAAGGGAACCTGTCACCAGGTTTGTACCATATGAACAGGGGCGTACATAGGAATCATGGGGCCCCATAGAAGAAGTTCTAATTGGGCCCCCTCCCTCCCCCCAAAAAAAAGTAAGTTGGGGTCACAGAAGAGCAGATCTCACAACTTTCCAGCCTTTACATAGTAATTTTCCTCCTGCTGAAGTCATAGATTTCTTTTTCATTGCCCCATAAAGTGTGATGCCAACAATGCCAACAAAAGTGTCTCCAGACACAGTATGATACCCCCATGGTGAATTCCTCCACATTCACAGTATAATGACCCTATTCTACCCCACCTCAACTCCGAAGGAAAAGTATGGTGACCCCAACACATTATGATCCCCCAACTGTGACCCCCACACAGCCCTCCATGCAGTATAAGGGGCCTACATACAATATAATGGCCCCACACCTCTCCACACTCCACAGAGTATAATGCACTCACCATGGTCCTCCATACAGTATAAGGCACTCGCCATGGTCCTCCACACAGTATAATGCACTCGCCATGATCCTCCATACAGTATAATGCACTCGCCATGATCCTCCATACAGTATAATGCACTCACCATGGTCCTCCACACAGTATAATGCACTGGCCATGATCCTCCATACAGTATAATGCACTCGCCATGATCCTCCATACAGTATAATGCACTCACCATGGACCTCCACTCAGTATAATGCACTCACCATGGTCCTCCATTCAGTATAATGCACTCGCCATGGTCCTCCACACAATATAAGACACTCGCCATGGTCCTCCACACAGTATAATGCACTCGCCATGGTCCTCCATACAGTATAAGACACTCGCCATGGTCCTCCACACAGTATAATGAACTCCCCATGGTCGTCTACGCAGTATAATGCTCTCTCCATGGTCCTGTATGCAGTATAATGCATTCGCCATGGTCCTCCACACAGTATAATGAACTCCCCATGGTCCTCCACACAGTATAATGCACTCAGCCATGGTCCTCCACGCAGTATAATACACTCCCAATGGTCCTCAACACACTATAATGCACCCCATGGTCCTGTACGCAGTATAATGCAGCCCCCCATAGGGTAAAATGCAGCTTCCCTGCACCATAGGGTAAAATGCAGCCCCCAGTCCTCCAGTTTTATCAGTACTCACTGATTTATAAAAAAAATACATACTTACCGCTCCTCGTTCCCCGCTGCTTCAGTCTCTGCAGCGCGTCTCTGTCATCACCTCAGCAGCTGCCAGCTCCACTGTCTGACAGAGCGTGGAGCGTCATCACCCCACTGCGTCAGACGCAGAGGAGGAATGATGGGAGAGAGAGTGTCACATGACGTTCCCTCCTCCATCATTGCTATCAAACAGGGCCGACTCCAGGTTTTCTTGGGCCCCGGGTGAAAGAGTCTCAGTGGGCCCTTTAATACATACCAACATTCATGATGCACAGATACGGCGGAGAAATATAGGTATAGTACACAGGGCCCAGGCTGTCCCCTCATCCTTCATATATGCAGACATGCACACGCACACACACAGTACGCTGTCAAGCACACACAGTACGCAGACACGCACACACACAGTACGCAGACACGCACACACACAGTACGCAGACACGTGCGCACACACAGTACGCAGACACGTGCGCACACACAGTACGCAGACATGCACACACACAGTATGGAAACATACACACACAGTACGCAGACATGCAAACACAGACAGTACGCAGACATGCACACACATACAGTAAGCAGACATGCACACACACACAGTAGCCAGACATGCACACACAGTATGCAGACATACGCACACACAGTACGCAGACATGCACATTCATGGTACGCAGACATGCACGCACTTGGTATGCAGACATGCACGCACACGGTAAGCAGACATGCACGCACTCGGTAAGCAGACATGCACGCACTCGGTAACCAGACATGCGCACACACAGTACGCAGACATGCACACACACGGTACACAGACATGCACGTGACGCGCCCCCTGGGACATATTCCTTTTTGAGGGGAATACCCGGCACCGGATCAGATGGGGGGGTTGTAGTCTCCGAGCGGCTGTGACCCGGCTCCGTGCCCAGGGCGTCAAGCTCAGTGTTATGTGGCAGTTCTACAGATGTTACTAAAGTTCTTTTGTGTCGACTACGCCACCCGTTGTGATGCGGTCACTGTGGCCGCCGCTGCAGCAGGGTCCGCTGAGGCTGATGGTGGGTGCGCAGCTTGGTGGGATAACCCCCAACGGGAGGGGTATAGCCTCAGAGGGGACAGGCGCAGAGGATGGGGGTTGTGGTGGTGTAGTGCAGACGGCAGTGAAGACAGAGTCGGGTTGTGCAGTTAAGGGTGTTTACTTACTGCAGATGTTGTACCGGTCACTCCAGCTGCTAGTGACCACCCGAGCCGTGCTGCGTCCACCAGGTCCTGGATCCAGCCAACCCCCAAACAAGTCCGGAGCGTGGCCCTGAGCTCTCCCTCTGTCCTTTCTTCAGCCGTCCCCACCAGTGATCCACCTAGGTCCAGCTCCCTCGGGCCTTCTGTTGGGACACCCTTGGCCCTGGGTTCCCTGACCCTTCATGTGGTGTGCCTTCGGGGTGAATGTGGTGGGTGACCGTGGCAGACACTGCCCACGGTCTCCGGTCTCTGGCTGGGGATTGTTTTTTTTTACCCCCACCAGTTTGGGTTCCGGTACCCTTTTGCTGACTCCTCACCCGGTGCTCTGATTTGGGTTCTTGGGTCCCTTCTCTTCTGTGCTCTGGGTCTTTCTCTTTTCTCCTCTCTCACTCTGGGCCTTGGTCTTTCTTCTCTCCTCTCCTAACTTGTTCTCTGCAGCTGATCCTCTTTGCATCTGATCCTCTGCATCTGACTCTCTGCGTCTGACCCTGATTCTAGTTGGTGCCCACCTTATATATCCCTCTATGTGTGAGCTCAGGTGACCAGCACCCAATGAGCTCCTAACTTTACCCAGGCTGCTCCCCCTATCTGCCCCTACACTACATGGGATGTACCACCCCCCTCCCACTCCAGCCAGGAACAGACTCGGTCGTACCTGCACATTTCTAAGTGGGAGTACCTCGGTCTGTTCCTCGGAAATGGGATGTATGTAGTGCATGCAGCCTACCGAGCTCAGTTCCACTCTCCATCCTTACCCGGGAGTGGAATATCACACCTCTGGGTTGAGGTGCAATACCCCTGTAGCAGCCGAATCCTCAGGGTGCTACATTCCCCCCTGGTAAATCACAGCACGTCCTCGGGCTGTAAAACATAAAACAACACCAAAACATACAAAATTTTTCATATAAACATATAAAACATATAAAACATTATATATATATAAAACTTTTCATATAACATTCTCGTCGTCTCTTGTTTCAGGTTCCTCCTCCGGACACTGTGCAACGTGTGTCCGGGAAAAGTGCGACAGTCTCTTAGAAAAACTGGTTTTCTATAAAACCGGTAGGGGGCGCTTTAGGAAGCGCAACTATATACAGGGGAAGTTGGCCGCTCTCAGTCCTCGGCCAGGTAGAGGGAAGGGAATGGCTGCTCACAGTCCTCAGCCTGTAGGATGAAGGGGTAAACGGGTAAACAGTTCACTGGTCCCAACGGGGACTATTTTAGCAGCAACGGTTCACTGTGCCCCGACGAGCAACTATATACAGTCTCTACTCCCGTCCTCAACGACGGCTCCCTCCTGCTTTTTCTTGGCGATATGGTGTTGCTTCAGACCCGTCCGGGTCCTCTGGCTCCTCCTCCCCGTACCGCAACTCCTCCTCCGTCAAGCGGTGTACGTGGAGGGCGTAAGGTCCTTTGGCACACTTGTGCCGGGTGAAAGTGACCTCGTCTCCGACGTAGAGGTCACGGCCTTTGTGACCTTCCGGCAGGTGGGACTCGACGTCTCTGCGGGTCACAAAAACGTCACCGCGGTTGTTACGGTCCCGAATAAAGCCCCACCCATGCTGCGGGTTGAACTTTATCACCGTCCCGATGGTGCGGGGACAGTGCGCTGCACGGGGATTCCTCCTAGTCCGGCTCTTCTGCTCCGCGCTCCGGATTTGGGCCTGTTGTTCTCTGACCCGCCTCTCCTCCCGTTCTCTCGCAAACTCTGCTTGCTGCTGACGACAACACTCAGTACGCTCAGCGGCGCATGCCCGAGTTTCCTGAGTGAACCCCATTAGATCTTCTCCCGTGGGGTCCCACACGAATTGGGCTTCTTCTAAAGGAGGCGAGACCCGAGTCACGGGCTTCGGAGCCGGGATCAGGGGCTCACACAAGGGCCCTAGTCTTTGTTGCCGCTCCAGCTCATGGTATCCTTCGGGCCAGATGAAGGGCCGCCCGTCCGGCCATGTGAGCTGGCTGAACAAGTCCTCCCCCAGGTGTGGCACCCTTGGTTTTACGGGTGCGGGCGCGGTGGTGGTGGCGCCCGGATTGCCCAGGCCTTGCGGCCAGGCCTGGGGCACCTGGAAGGTGAAGGGCACCGTTAGGACGGCGGCGCCCTGGGCTACCTGGCCTTGCGGCCAGGCCGGAGGCTCCGCGGAGGTAGGGGGCGCTGTTGGTGATGCGGCGCCCGGGGGTACTAGGCCTTGCGACCAGGCTGGTGGTATTTCCTGCTTTGTCACGCTCCGGGTCGAGGCGCGTGACGTCACAGGGGTCGCTGCGGCGGCTTCCGGTCGGGGCCTAGTCCATGGCGGTGACATGGCGGCTACGGGCACAGCAGGGGGACTTTCGGGCTCTGCGACGGGGAGCTGGGGCAGGTAAGCGGTGTCACGGCTTGGGGTATAGGCGTCCCCTTTACCTGCCTCCATGCGTTCGGCTCCCTTCTCGGCGCCGTCTCCGGCCTTGGGTCCTCCCGCGCCATCCTCAGAGGCGGTCTGCTTCCTCTTCCAGGGTAGCGTGCTCCGTTGACTGATCTCTGCTTGCTGGGTCATCTCCCGGCTCCACTCCGCCAGTATCTCTCGCTGTACCCGGGCCATCCTCCTTGCGAGGCCCTCCAGGGCAGTTTGTGCACACTCCCGGTCTCGGGGGAGCTGCGCTAAGATCTCCGCTAGACCTAGCGGGGTTGTGGACTCTAGCAGGCTCCTGACCATCGGGTCGGTGCTGCTCTGCTCTTCTTCCGGCAGGCTCCTGGCCAGCGGGCCGGTGCTGCTCTGCCCTCCTTCCTCGGTCTCTAGCAAACTCCTGGCCAGCGGGCCGGTGCTGTTCTGCTTTCTCTCCATCTCCGGGTGAGCTTCTCCGCTACTCCTCATTAGACCTCTTGCCTCCGGGTGCGCTCGCTCCAGACTGCTCCAAGCGACACCCATCTTTTCTCTTCTCTTTCGTCTCCTCCCACTTCGAGGGCGGTCCCGGGGCAACTCGGTGACTGTCAGCTCCAGGGGTAGTTCTTTCACGCTGACAGACACCTCCAGCATCACAGTCTCTGTTGGTGGGGGCGGTTTCCACTTTTGGCGCCATTTTCTGTCCTGGCCCACGATGGGAGGTGGCCTCTTGCCCTCCTTTGGCACGCCCATAATGGCGTCCGCTGCTCTTCCAAGGCGGGAAATCTGCGGTTTTGGCGGGAAGCGTCGCCCAGTGGCGGGAAACTCTGCAGATGGCGGGAACAAGTTGGAAATGGCGGACAATCGGCGGGAAACGACTGGTGATGGAGTCCGATGGCGTGGACCCTCCGGAACCGGCGGGAGACTTCTTTCTGAGGTAAACTTGCACTTTTCTTCAGGCACGCAGTACCCGGGTGTTGCGGGCACGTAATCCTGCCGACTACGCCAAAGTTGACGCGCCCCCTGGGACATATTCCTTTTTGAGGGGAATACCCGGCACCGGATCAGATGGGGGGGTTGTAGTCTCCGAGCGGCTGTGACCCGGCTCCGTGCCCAGGGCGTCAAGCTCAGTGTTATGTGGCAGTTCTACAGATGTTACTAAAGTTCTTTTGTGTCGACTACGCCACCCGTTGTGATGCGGTCACTGTGGCCGCCGCTGCAGCAGGGTCCGCTGAGGCTGATGGTGGGTGCGCAGCTTGGTGGGATAACCCCCAACGGGAGGGGTATAGCCTCAGAGGGGACAGGCGCAGAGGATGGGGGTTGTGGTGGTGTAGTGCAGACGGCAGTGAAGACAGAGTCGGGTTGTGCAGTTAAGGGTGTTTACTTACTGCAGATGTTGTACCGGTCACTCCAGCTGCTAGTGACCACCCGAGCCGTGCTGCGTCCACCAGGTCCTGGATCCAGCCAACCCCCAAACAAGTCCGGAGCGTGGCCCTGAGCTCTCCCTCTGTCCTTTCTTCAGCCGTCCCCACCAGTGATCCACCTAGGTCCAGCTCCCTCGGGCCTTCTGTTGGGACACCCTTGGCCCTGGGTTCCCTGACCCTTCATGTGGTGTGCCTTCGGGGTGAATGTGGTGGGTGACCGTGGCAGACACTGCCCACGGTCTCCGGTCTCTGGCTGGGGATTGTTTTTTTTTACCCCCACCAGTTTGGGTTCCGGTACCCTTTTGCTGACTCCTCACCCGGTGCTCTGATTTGGGTTCTTGGGTCCCTTCTCTTCTGTGCTCTGGGTCTTTCTCTTTTCTCCTCTCTCACTCTGGGCCTTGGTCTTTCTTCTCTCCTCTCCTAACTTGTTCTCTGCAGCTGATCCTCTTTGCATCTGATCCTCTGCATCTGACTCTCTGCGTCTGACCCTGATTCTAGTTGGTGCCCACCTTATATATCCCTCTATGTGTGAGCTCAGGTGACCAGCACCCAATGAGCTCCTAACTTTACCCAGGCTGCTCCCCCTATCTGCCCCTACACTACATGGGATGTACCACCCCCCTCCCACTCCAGCCAGGAACAGACTCGGTCGTACCTGCACATTTCTAAGTGGGAGTACCGTCGGTCTGTTCCTCGGAAATGGGATGTATGTAGTGCATGCAGCCTACCGAGCTCAGTTCCACTCTCCATCCTTACCCGGGAGTGGAATATCACACCTCTGGGTTGAGGTGCAATACCCCTGTAGCAGCCGAATCCTCAGGGTGCTACACACGCACTTGGTACGCAGACATGCACGCACACGGTAAGCAGACATGCACGCACACGGTAAGCAGACATGCACATGGTACACAGATATGCACATACACAAACAGATACACAGATAAGTACACATACAGACATACGTACATATTTGAACACATTCTTAAAAACACATAAAACAGACATAAATATATATATATACACAGTCATACACACTGACATACACACAAGACACATTAGAAATATATTTAATATGGGGATTGGGGAATCTGGCGACAAGCCTCACTCACCTGCCCCTTGGCCTATGTCCGGTCCAGCTGTGCAGGGCCGCCGGCTTGGCTGATGGCCATCACAGGCCTTGGACCATCAGTGGGGCCCACTTGCTGTTGGGGACCACACCGCTTCCTCAACATCTCCACAGGGAGGACCTCCGGCAGTGTTTGATTGCCGGCACTTCATCAGGGCTCCCCTCCTGCTCCACCGGCGCTGCTTAATTGATGGCACTTCATCAGGGCCCCCCTCGGGGCCTCCCTTCATCAGTGCCCCCCTCGGGGCCTTCCTTCATCAGGGCCTCCCTTCATCAGGACCCCTTCTTTATCGGGGCCCCCCTCCTGCACCCCCCGCTCCGCTGCTTGATTGCCGCCACTGCCCCCCGGCACTGTTTTCAGGCATGGCTGCGGGTAGTGCGCTGTGCGGCTGTGTCTGCTAGTAATGACAGTAGGGGCGACACAAGCACAATTAAAGGCGCAGTGTTGCCCCTGCCGTGTCATTACTACATTACACAGCCGCACAGCGCACTGTGCGCGGCCATGCCTGAAGACAGTGCCGGCGGGTGGCGGCGGCAAGCAAGCAGCTGAGCGGGGAGTGCAGGAGGGGGGCGACTGCTATGGGGCCCCCCCTGCTCACGGGCCCCATAGCAGTCGCGTGGCCTGCCACCATTGGCGGTACGCCACTCCATATGAAATAAGACCACCACCTTTCAACCTTCATATACAGCATTCTATTATGCTGAATCTAAGCCCCCAATCCAGCCTGCAACCAAAGAAAAACACCTTTTATTATAGTCACCTACGGGGTGGTCAGGTCCGATGGGTGTCACTGGTCTTGGTCCGATGTCTCCCTTCTTCTTGCGATGCCGTCCTCCTTCTGTTCCTTGTATGGATGATGCGTCCCATGTCATCCACACACAGTCTCCCCGGTATCACGGCATATTTCTCTGCCCTGTTGAGGGAAGAGCAAAGTACTGCAGGGCGCATGCACTGGGTCTCTTTGACCTTTTCCAGCGCTTGCGCACTGCAGTACTTTGCTCTGCCCTTGACAGGGCCCTGCAGGTTCTTTTACTACTTGACACAATGCCTATGCTGCTGTGATCACCGAAATTTTTAAGCTAACAAGTTTCCTTTACAGATACACAAATGGTTTGTAATTCAGTCTGGGAAAAGTATACTGCATATATACAGTATATCTGGTATACTGTTTCTATAGGCCTGGTTGCTCACATTACAATTGCTCCCTCTCCCCCTTCTATACTAACAGACAGATACTCCCTGTTAAAATAGTGCCCATGCTGCTGTGATCTCAGGGCTGTATTAGCTAGCAAGTTCATTTACAGCAGCCTACGCTTGAGTGTCCGCCTCCTGTGGGCATACACTCCCTATAAAAGTGCACGGCAGAGCTCATGTTTGCTCTGCCATCACCATTGCAGTCTATGGCCCCCATCACAGCATACGTCCAGACCCTGTTTTGTGGGAAATTTAGGATGTATGCCCCGACGGGGACACAGAACGCATTGTGAAAGCACCCTTAGCCTTCTTTTTTGCAAGCTAATCATTCCCAGATCCTTTAACTGTTCCTCGTAGGACATACTTTGCAGACCAGTCACCATTCTGTTTGCTCTTCTCTGAACTTGCTCCAGTTTTTCAATGTCTTTTTTAAAATGTGGTGCCCAGAACTGAACACAGTATTCCAGATGAGGTCTGACCAAAGAGGAGTAGAGGGGGATAATTACTTCATGTGGTCTAGACGGTATGTTTCTCTTAATACATCCCAGAACTGTATTTGCCTTTTTTGCTGCTACATCACACTATTGACTCATGTGCAGTTTATGATCTATTAGTATACCCAATCTTTTTCACACATGCTGTTGCTTAGTTCTATTCCTCCCATTCTGTAGATGTCATCTTCAGTTTTCTTGCCCAGATGTAAATGACATCTACAGAATGGTCACAGATACACTGCAGATGAGCTGTCCATCAAAGGGCCAGGGCATGCTTATAGCCGCCGCTCACTGTGTGCTGAGCAGTGACTGTAGCTGCTCTGGGCACGTCTCTATGACTGAAAACAGGTGGCTCCTAAGAGAAAGCAAAATTAAGGAATAAAGAAAAAACTTAAAAAGATTTTATTATTATCAAGAAATAAAATTGCTCAATGACATCCCCATACTTCCCCATCTGCATTCCCGATGCATTTTCTCTGCTGTGTATCCACTGATCCCTGCTAATTTCATTCTATCTGTCCTTGGTATGTTTGGTCCAATCTGCATGTTCATCACCTCAATCCTTTGATCCCAATACTCACTGGTCCCTAGCTGTCTGTTTCCTGAATTCATTTAGCCTCTGTGTCCTAATTACTCCCCCCCCTTCCACCCATGCTTTTATGAGCAGTGTCCCTGCGACTCCTCCCCTCCTGCACACACCTGACCCACCTAATGTGCTGGCTAGAGCTCCATAAATCAAGGGAGCCAAGTCTGGCACAGACAGGTCTGGCTTTTAAAGGGTTGCTTTTTAAGGGGCTAAAAATGAAATATGCCAGAAATTGACCAGAAGGTATGGATAAATATCTACTATTAGTACTTAGATTCTCTTTCTCATTCTCCCTTACACTTTCATCATGCTTACATATGCCTTTACTGTTTTTGCCCCACTAATCTTCACTCTCTTCCGCTATCCCCAAACCCCTGCACCCTCTAACCAAATCATCATCTCTCCTTCCCTCCTACCTCCCCACCTAACCTCATCTACAGACCTGCTCCTCAACCTCAGATCGATCCTAACAAAACATAAAACAAGCCGGACACACTCCTTCTCCCACCTGCTCTCCCGCTCTCTGCTTCTCCTCACTGCTGGCGACATATCTCCCAATCCTGGACCCCCACAGCCTTCCACCAATTCCACCGCCTATCGCATCAAACCAACTGCAAACTACCACAACCTCTCTTATGCAAAACCGGTCCCCCTGACGCCCACCCCGCTGCTCCCTCTCTCTGGAACACTCTGGAATGCACGCTCTGTCTGCAACAAGCTCCATTTTGTCCACGACCTCTTAACCTCTCATCATCTCTCCTTCCAGGGCATCACAGAGACATGGCTGACACCCTCTGACACTGCCTCCCCTGCTGGGCTGTGTTACGGCGGCCTCCACTTCACCCACACTCCTCGCTCTGTAAACAGACATGGTGGAGGAGTGGGTCTTCTCCTCTCTAACAACTGCATCTTTAGCCCTACTCCTCCTCTTCCCTCCCTTATTCTCCCTTCTTTTGAAGTCCACTCTGTCTGCATTTACTCTCCCTCCAACCTCCAAGTGGCTGTCATATACCGACCCCCGGGCCCGGTCACAGCCTTTATTGACCAATTCTCCACCTGGCTTCTTTACTTTCTCTCGGCTGACATTCCCACAATCATCATGGGTGATTGCAACATCCCACTGACACTCGCCAGTCAGCAGCATCCAAACTCTTGTCGCTTACTTCATCCTTTGGACTTACTCAGTGGTCCTCCTCAGCCACCCACACAGACGGACACACACTAGACCTTATCTTCACCCGACTCTGCTCCCTATCTAACCTCACAACCTCCCCCCTACCCCTATCTGACCACCATATTCTCATCCCTGTCCTCCTCACCTGTCACCCATGTCTGGCAACTAGAACACCCTCGCAGAAACCTTGCACATCTAGATACTCACACACTCTCTGACTCTGTTCTACCACTGACATCCATATCCTCACTCCATGACACAGACAGCGCCACCTCTTTCTACAATGCCACTCTCGCATCAGCTATTGACTCGGTCGCCCCTCTTGTGCTTGGCAGAGCGCAACGAGTCAACAGGCAACCCTGGCACAACAACCTCACTAAACAGCTTCGACAAGCATCCAGGGTTGCGGAGCGGTGTTGGAAGAAAACACATACTCAAGATGACTTCACTGCATTTAAACAAGCAACATTCGCATTAAAATCAGCACTCACCTCTGCTAAGCAGGCCTACTTCACAACCCTCATATCCTCCCTATCCTACAACCCCAAACAGCTATTCAACACTTTTAACTCTCTCCTCCGCCCTCCACTGCCCCCTCCGACCTCCGTCATCTCTGCTGAGGAGTTTGCCACACATTTCAAAAACAAGATTGACCAAACACGGCAAGTCTTTACTGTCCGAACACCACAACCCCTTTGTTTTCCACAGCATTTCCCTACCCCCATAACCTCCCTTCCCAACATCACGGAAAGAGACCTTACTCGTCTCCTCTCCAAATCACACCTCACCACATGTGCACTCGACCGCATCCCATCCCACCTCCTCAACAACCTCACCCCCACACTCATCCCATCCCTAACCCATCTCTTCAATCTATCACTATCTTCTGGTACTTTCCCCTCTGCCTTCAAACATGCCACAATCACGCCCATCCTCAAAAAGCTATCCCTTGACCCAACCGCCTTGTCCAGCTATCGCCCCATATCGCTGCTCCCATTTGCCTCCAAACTGCTTGAGCAACACGTTCACGCTGAACTTTCCTCCCACTTTTCATCTAACTCTCTCTTCGACAACCGACAATCCGGCTTCCACCCCCACCATTCCACCAAAACTGCCCCTACCAAAATCACCAATGACTTACAGCCAAAACTAACAGACAATTCTCTGCACTCCTTCTTCTTGACCTGTCCTCTGCTTTCGATACAGTTGACCACTGCCTCCTACTACAGATCCTCTCTTCCTTTGGCGTCAAAGACCTTGCCCTATCTTGGATCTCCTCATACCTTTCTAACCGCACATTTACCGTCTCCCACTCCCACACTACCTCCTCACCCCGCCCCCACTCTGTTGGAGTCCCTCAAGGCTCTGTCCTAGGACCCTACTCTTCTCAATCTATACCCTTGGCCTGGGACAGCTCATAAAATCCCATGGCTTCCAGTACCATCTGTACGCTGATGACACCCAGATCTACTTCTCTGGCCCAGATGTCACCTCTCTGCTGTCCAGAATCCCAGCATGTCTAGCAGCCATATCCTCCTTCTTCTCCTCCCGCTACCTCAAGCTCAATGTGGACAAAACTGAACTCATTATCTTTCCCCCATCTCGCATATCTTTTCCACCTGATCTTTCTATCACAATAAATGACATCACTCTTTTCGCTGTACCGACAATCCACTGCCTCGGAGTAACCCTTAACTCTGCCCTGTCCTTCAAACCCCACATCCAAGCTCTCACCACCTACTGTCGCCTGCAGCTCAAAAATATTTCCAGAATCTGTCCTTTCCTCAACCCTCAATCTACTAAACTGCTTGTGCATGCCCTCATCATCTCCTGCCTCGACTATTGCAACATCCTCCTCTGTGGCCTACCTGCTAACATTCTCGCACCTCTCCAGTCCATCCTCAACTCTGCTGTGTGACTGGTCCATCTCTCGCTTCGCTACTCCTCTGGTACCCCCCTTTGCAAATCCCTTCATTGGTTCCCATTTCCCCAGCGTATCCAGTTGAAACTACTAACACTGACCTACAAAGTCATCCATAACCTCTCCTCCGTACATCTCGGAACTAATCTCCCGATATATTCACTCACGTAACCTCCGGTCCTCCCAAGACCTCCTTCTCTCCTCCACACTTATTCGTTCCTCACGCAATCGCCTCCAAGATTTCTCCTGAATATCCCCCGTCCTATGGAATTCTGTGCCTCAACACGTCCGATTATCCAACACACCTGGATCCTTCAGACGGAACCTGAAAACCAATCTCTTCAAACAAGCTTACAGCCTGCCATGACCTTGCTTGCTGCCACCCCCAAAAAGACTGGAGCTACTGTAACCCCTCAACCTACTGTCTCAGCCCCATTCCTGTAGAATGTAAGCCCGCAAGGGGAGGGTCCTCTTCCCTCTGTACCAGTCTATCATTGTTTGTTTGTTTACTGTAAGTGATATCTGTACTTGGTATGTAACCCCTTCTTATGTACAGCACCATGGAATCAATGGTGCTGTATAAATTAATAATAATAATCGTAGGCGAGGTTTACCATGGGAACATCTGGATCTGATCTGTTAGATATGATGTCTGTAGTGCAGCTCCCGAGAGGAATAAAGTTATTTTTCTCCTGGTAGCCACACTTTCAGTGCAGCGGCCGAACAGCTTTGTAATGTTATTACTAGTGATGAACGAGCACTAAAATGCTCGGGTACTCGTTGCTCGGGTCGAGCAAATTGGAATACTCGGGTGCTCGACCCGAGCAACGAGCCCAATGTAAGTCTATGGGAAACTCGAGCATTTTTCAGGCGGCTCCCCCCAGCGGTCTGCAGAGGGCCTAAAAATTGCCCAAATCGATGGGAACAGTGCTCAAATGACATGGGAACAGCATGGGGAAGACCCCTGGAAGCATCTCTGACTCCCAGATCACTGCTGTCTGCAACGCGGTCAGAGTATTACGCCACTTTTACGGACTCACAATAAAACATACAAAAATGAAACGAAAATGGATTTTCCTGGGAAATATGTTAAGGAACATCATTGCCAGGGTAATGACTTGTATATAAGGCAAAATAAATAACCAAAACCAAAAATACTCCTCCACACCTTGGGCTATGTTCACACATAGCGTTTTTGATGCATTTTTACACTTTTGCATTGCTTTCAACAAAGACAAATGCATTCACTGGGAAATGTCTTTTTAACGTTTTACAACCTTATCTGGCCGTGTAGTGTGTGACACATAATCAGACACATGCATAGAGTGCTGAAAAGACATGGGAACAGCAT
This sequence comes from Phyllobates terribilis, assembly GCF_046119375.1. Taxonomy (NCBI): domain Eukaryota; kingdom Metazoa; phylum Chordata; class Amphibia; order Anura; family Dendrobatidae; genus Phyllobates; species Phyllobates terribilis. The sequence goes on from NW_027362762.1 coordinate 919,292,712, forward strand.
GGGGAAGACCTCTGGAAGCATTTCTGACTCCCAGGTCACTGCCTAAAAGTGTGCCCATCATAAGTGATCCTTGGCGCATGCGAAGATGCCTCCCGCCATGCACCTGTCGTTGAAGACTTGCAACAATCACCATCCATGTCCTTGTCCAAGTGCAGCGTTCAGTTGTCCCTACCCCATTCCTTGGAATGCAAGCGCATATGCAGCCAGCCACCCACCCTCCCACAGGCTGCAATACTATACTGCCAAATTTTTGACAGCTGCTTGCACTTGAAATATGGCCTTTTAGGCTCGTGTAGACGGAAGCTGTCCACAATCTTATGGCCGCTGCGACCGGGTATCCATACTCTGTTCCCAGCCACCACTATTTTCTATTTTTCCCGGTATCGTCTCCGTCTTCCACAAGCACAGGTCCCACAACATTATCCATGCCCTCCCCAGTGCACTTACTGGGAATGACCACCTAACCACAAACACGTGGACAGGTGAATGAGGCCAGGGACGATACGGAGCCAGTCCACAATGGCAGTTGTATTTAACCGCAGCCATATTCTTTAGCTTGGTGAAAGGACTTGGGAAACCATATCTACCCAGCTGTCATTTCTCCTAGGAAGTCTTCTAAAGCTGCTTTCACTTGAAATGTGGCCTTTTAGGCTCGTGGAGGCGGAAACTTTTCATAACCTCATGCTGGCGGCGGCCGGGTGTCCATACTCGGTAACCAGCCGCCACTATTTCTCCCGGTGTCGTCTCCTCCTTCCACAATCACGGGTCCCACAACATTACCCGTGCCCTCCCCAGTGCACTTACTGGGAAGGACCACCTAACCACAAACACGTGGACAGGTGAATGAGGCCAGGGACGGCACGGAGCCAGTCCACAGCTTTTTTTGCTGAGAGTTGTATTTAGCTCAGTGAAAGGACTGGCATAGAGGGAAACCGTATCTACCCTGGGTGCCATTTCTCCCAGGAAGTCCTCTAATGTAGCTTGTTGCAGAAGCAATGGCAGCCCATCCAACATCAACTCGCACTTGTCGGTGGTGCTTTGACACACAAACATCTTTCTTTGCGCATTTAATTTCATGAATACAGAGTTGGACAATGGCCTGATCTACAATGCGGTTTGAGAAATAACATACATAAGCATGTCCGATCCACATTAAAAAAGCAGCCATAGAGTGTCCGGGAACCTTCCCCCACACTTTTCTTAGCCAGGGCTGCTTCTCGGCAGGGTTGGACAGGCCCACGACAGAACCGGAGACTCCTCCGCTGGGCCTTGGTTTCTCCTTCAGAAGAGTTCATAGTGCCGAGGTGAGGCCATGATGATGATAGAGGCCACCATCTGCTTAGTTTTCTATTACTTGGAATGCAAGCGCAAGTATGCAGCCAGCCACCCACCCACCCACAGGCCGCAATACTAAACTGTTAGATTTCTGGGCAGCTGCTTGCACTTGAAATATGGCCTTTTAGGCTCGTGGAGGCGGAAGCTGTTCACAACCTCATGCCGGCGGTGGCCGAGTGTCTATACTAGGTCCTCAGCCGCCACTATTTCTCCCGGTATCGTCTCCGCCTTCCACAAGCACGGGTCCCACAACATTACCCGGTGCACTTACTGGGAAGGACCGCCTAACCACAAACACGTGGACAGGTGAATGTGGCCATGGACGGTAACGAGCCAGTCCACAGCTTTTTTTGCTGAGTTGCATTTAGCTCGGTGAAAGGACTGGCATAGAGGGAAACCGTATCTACTCTGGGTGTAATTTCTCCCAGGAAGTCCTCTAATGCAGCTTGTTGCAGAAGCAATGGCAGCCCTTCCAACATCAACTCGCACTTGTCGGTGGTGTTTTGACACACACACATCTTTCTTTGTGCATTTAATTTCATGACTACAGATTTGGGCAATGGCCTGATATGCAATGCGGTTTGAGAAATAACATGCATAAGCATGTCCGATCCACATTAAAAAAGCATGCATAGTGTCCGGGAACCTTCCACCACACTTTTCTTAGCCAGGGCTGCTTCTCGGCAGGGTTGGAAGGGCCCACCACAGAACCGGAGACTCCTCCGGTGGGCCCTGGTTTCTCCTTCAGGAGAGTTAATAGTGCCGAGGTGAGGCCATGATGATGATAGAGACCACAATCTGCTTAGTTTTCTGTTACTTGGAATGCAAGCGCAAGTATGCAGCCAGCCACCCACCTGTCCACTCACAGGCCGCAATACTAAACTGCCAGATTTCTAGGCAGCTGCTTGCACTTGAAATGTCACCTTTTAGGCTCGTCGAGGCGGAAGCTGTCCACAATCTTATGGCGACGGCGACTGGGTATCCATACTCGGTGCCCAGCCGCCACTATTTTTCCCGGTATCGTCTCCACCTTCCACAAGCACGGGTCCCACAACATTACCCGTGCCCTCCCCAGTGCACTTACTGGGAAGGACCGCCTACCCACAAACATGTGGACAGGTGAATGTGGCCAGGGACGGTACGGAACCAGTCCACAGCTTTTTTTTGCTGACAGTTGTATTTAGCTCGGTGAAAGGACTGGCATAGAGGGAAACCGTATCTACTGTGGGTCTAATTTCTCCCAGGAAGTCCTCTAATGCAGCTTGTTGCAGAAGCAATGGCAGACCGTCCAACATCAATTCGCACTTGTCGGTGGTGCTTTGACACACACACACCTTTCTTTGCGCATTTAATTTCATGACTACAGAGTTGAGCAATGGCCTGATCTGCAATGCGGTTTGAGAAATAACATGCTTAAGCACGTCCGATCCGCATTATAAAAGCAGCCATAGACTGTCCGGGAACGTTCCCCCACACTTTTCTTAGCCAGGACTGCTTTTCGGCAGGGTTGGACGGCCCCACCAGAAAATCCTGGGCTTCTACCTCAGGAGAGTTCATGATAGCGCTAACTTTGCAGCTGCTATGAAGCTCTTGAGCAAGGGAGAAAGGTGAGCCCTCAGAATCAAATCCTCTGTTGGGCACAATGTTTTTCAGTCTGAAACAGCTTCTCAGTGGAAGTTGTATTTCACCACAGCCATATTCTTTAGCTCGGTGAAAGGACTGGCATAGAGGGAAACCATATCTACTCGGGCTGTCATTTCTCCGTCATCAGGTTCCGCCCATTGTCACACATGACCATGTCTGGCTGTATGTTCAGTGGTGAGAGCCACAGATCAGGCTGCTGTGTTACAGCTTTCAACAACTCTGCAGCGCTGGGCGGTTTGTCACCTAAGCATTAAGCATGCTATCTTCAGCACAGCCTGTTGCCGCTTGGCCAAGGTAGAGCTACATTGCTGTCAGCTTGTGACTGATGTGGTCATTTCGGAGATGGAGGAGGAGGTGTAGGAGCTGTACAATGTGATTACATTGAGGTTAAATTGGTGACGCTATTTTTTATACTAAAGAAAGATCCAATTGCTTTGGGGTTTTTTACGTTATTTTTTAAGACAAATGCATTCACCGGGAAATGTCATTTTAATATTTTACAACCTTATCTGGCAATGTGGTGTGTGAAACATCATCAGACATATCCTGTTTTATTTATGATGGAGGGACTCTGAATGTCAGAAAGCCTATTTTTATAGGGCCATCAGACGACCCTTACTATTCTTAAAAGGCCAGCAGTCGGCCCTCGCTATTGTTAGAGAGCCATCAGCCGGCTATGCTTTGTTGTTCCCATTATTAACAAGTGGGTCTCCTATACAGTTATTGCATATCCAGTGACTGCAAGGGCTGCCAAAAATTTGAACGCAACCCAATATCCCTTTGAAGAGACATAGAGTAGGGTCTCAGTAAAAAAAATGTTCCCATTATAAAGGAGCGGCACTTCTATAGTGGTAATGCCCATGCTGTGACTTCAAGGGCTGCCAAAATTTGGGAAAAACCTCACTAATAATTTAAAGACACATAGAGCAGGGCCACAGTAATGACAAATTCCCATTAGAAAGGAAAGAGTCTGCTATACAGTTATAGGGTATGCAGTGAGTCCAACAGCTGACCAATTTTAGGAAAAACCCCACTAAGAATTTAAAGACACATAGAGCAGTGCCACAGTAACGACAAATTCCCATTAGAAAGGAGAGAGTCTGCTGTACAGTTATAGGGTATGCAGTGAGTCCAACGGCTGGCCAATTTTAGGAAAAACCCCACTACGAATTTAAAGACACATAGAGCAGGGCCACAGTAACGACAAATTCCCATTAGAAAGGAGAGAGTCTGCTATACAGTTATAGGGTATGCAGGGAGTCCAACGGCTGACCAATTTTAGGAAAAACCCCACAAAGAATTTAAAGACACATAGAGCAGGGCCACAGTAACGACAAATTCCCAAGAGTCTGCTATACAGTTATAGGGTATGCAGTGAGTCCAAAGGCTGACCAATTTTAGGAAAAACCCCACTAAGAATTTAAAGACACATAGAGCAGGGCCACAGTAATGACAAATTCTCATTAGAAAGGAGAGGGTCTCCCATAGTGTTGGCCTGTGCAGTGAATGCAAGGGCTGCCAAAAATTGGGGGCATTCCAATGCTCCTTGGAAGAGACTTAGAGGGCCTCATAAAAAAATGTTCCCATTAGAAAGGAGCGGGTTTCCTATACTTGGAATGCCCATGCACTAAGTGTATGGGCTGACAAACATTTACCCCTGGGGGGTATACATGAACATACTGTACTTTTTTTTTTTTTACGGGCATCATAAACACCCTTTAAAAAATTATGTGGGTTTTGCATCACGGACCATGGTCACCCTGGTGATATGGTGGTGGAGGATGAGGAGAAGGAGGAGGACAAGAGCAAATAGCCAAAATCAGGAAGCGTATCCCCATGTGTGGGTGTGAAGAGGTGCATTGGAATACACCTCCCAAAAAAAGACACTGGATTTGAGTTTATGTTAAGCTGCTATCATTCGGTGGTCTTGAGAAGTCTGGCCCAATCCAGCCTTTGTTCATTTTTATAAGAGTCAGCCTGTCAGCATTTTCAGTTGACAGGCGGATGCACTTATCAGTTATAATTCCACCAGCGGCACTAAAAACCCGCTCTGACAGAACGCTAGCGGCAGGGCAGCCCAGGACCTCCAAGGCGTAGAGAGCCAGTTCATTTCATGTATCCAGCTTGGATACCCAATAATTAAAAAGCACAGAGGAATCACGGAGGACGTTGGTACGGTAGGAAAGGTACTCTATCAGCATCTTCCCAAACTTTGCACTCCTTGTGAGAGTACCCCGCACTTCAGGGCCTGTGCGATGGGAGGGTCTGAGAAAACTGTCCCAGAACTTTGACAGTGTTCCCCTGCCTCTGCTGGATTGCATTTGTGTCTCTCTCGCCTGTACTCCTTGGTTGTCCAACGAACTGTGACCTCTGCCGCCAGCGTTTTCAGATGGAAATTTTTTTAATAGTTCCGCAACAAGGGCCTTCTGGTACTGCCCCATTTTTGTAGACCTGTCCGCCTCAGGAATAAGAGATATAAAGTTCTCCTTGTAGCGTGGGTCTAGAAGTGTCACCAACCAGTAATGACTGTTACCCAAAATTTTGAGAACGCGAGGGTTATGGGAAAGCCAGCATAGCATAATCTCAGCCATGCGTGCCAGACGGCTAACAGGCAAGACTTCCATGTCCTCACCAAGAGAATGACTGACCATGCTCTCCTCCTCCTCCTCTCAGTCCTCTGGCCATCTACGCTGAACAGACGGTATGACAGGTTTGCAGGTAGTACCGTCTATAGCTCATGAAACTAGCTCCTGCTCTTCCTCCTCCTCCTCTTCCTCATTGTCACCCAATCCACGTTGGGATGAGATGAGGCTGGGCTGTGTGTAATCACCCTGTATTGTTCCTTCATCCATTTCATGGTTTTCTGCCTGTAATGCATCCTTTTTGATTGTGAGCAGAGAGCGTTTCAGAAGACAGAGAAGCGGGATGGTGACACTAATTATGGCGTCATCGCCGCTCACTATCTTGGTGGAGTCCTCAAAGTTTTGGAGGATGGTACATATGTCTGACATCCATGTCCACTCCTAAGGTCTTATGTGTGGAGTCTGAACTGAATACCGACTGCCTTGTTGATGCTGGTACTCAACAACTGCCCTCTTCTGCTCACAAATCCTTCCCAACATCTGCAGTGTAGAGTTCCAACATGTGGGGACATCACATACCAGTCTGTGAGCCGGAAGCTGTGAACGCTGCTGAAACACGGCAAGGGAGGCGGAAGCTGTAGGTGACTTTCTAAAATGGGCACACAGGCGGCGTACTTTAGCAAGCAGATCCGGCAGCTCTGGGTAGGATTTGAAAAACCGCTGAACCACGAAGTTAATCACATGGGCCAGTAATGGTACGTGGGTGAGCTCGCCTCGCCTCAGAACCGCCACCAGGTTCCGGTCATTGTCACACACGACCATGCCTGGCTGTAGGTTCAGCAGTTTGAGCCACAGATCTGCCTGCTCTTTCAGAGCTGTCCACAACTCTTCAGCATTGTGCGGTTTGTCACCTAAGTATATTAGCTACAGCACAGCCTGTTGTCGCTTGGCCGAGACAGTGCTGCAGTGCTTCCAGCTTGTGACTGATGTGGTCATTTCGGAGATGGGGGCTGAAGAGGAGGAGGAGGCTGAGGAGGAGGAGGTGCAGGAGCTGTAGACTGTGGGGGCAACCCTGATTGACCTAGGGCCCGCAATGCTCGACGTCGGGAGGACGTGTTCTGTCCCAAGGTCCCACTGGGTCCCGGCTTCCACTATGTTAACCCAGTGTGCAGTCAGCGAGATGTACCGTACTTGCCCACAAACACTTGTCCCCTTGTCCGTGGTTAGGTGCACTTTCCCGGTAACTGCGTTGTCGAGGGCACGGCTAATGTTTTGAGACACGTGCTTGTGAAATGCGGGGACGGCACACCAGGAGAAATAGTGGCAGCTGGGGACCGAGTACCGAGGGACGGCCGCCGCCATCAGGTTGAGGAAAGCTTCCGTCTCCACGAGCCTAAATGGCAACATTTCGAGCGCAAACTGTAGTGAAATGTGGGAATTTAGTAATGTGGCCTGTGGGGCGTTGGCTGCATATTTGCGCTTGCGTTCCAAGGACTGGGGTATGGACAACTGAACGCTGCGCTGGGACAAGGACGTGGACGTGCTTCCTGATGCTGCTACTTAAGAGTGTGCAACAACAGGTGCAGGGCAGAAGAAGCAATGGTGCCACCCGCAGACACTGTTCCTGGACCCTGGGGTTCGGCCCACAAAGTCGGGTGCTTTGCTGCCATGTGCCTGATCATGCTAGTGGTGGTCAGGCTGGTCGCTTTGCCACCCCTGCTGATGCTGGCCTGGCAGGTGGTGCAAATGGCCTTTTTGGGATTATTGGCAGAGTCTTTAAAAACAACCAGACTCGGGAAGGCCTAACAGTGGTACTGGCAACTTCCTTCGTGTTGGTGTTACGGGTAACGGTTGCCTGCCTTCTTTCTGCGGCCACCACACTGCTTCTTACTGCCTGTTGGGGTGCTCTGCCTCCCTCCCCCTGTGTGCTGCTGTCCTCGCTCTGCAGGTCCTCCTGCCAGGTTTGGTCAGTTACTATATCATCCACCACCTCGTCTTCCACTTCTGCACTCTGGTCCTCCTCCTGACTTTCTGACAATTGTGTCTCATCATCGTCCACCTCTTGGGACACTTTCCCACCGTCGCCTTTGTGTGACTGTGGCTGCTCAAATATTTGGGCATCGCTACATGCGATCTCCTCTTGCCCCGCTTCAAGTGGACCGGGCGGGAGGCCCGAATCTAAAAATGGGAAAGTAAACAGCTCTTCGTAGTGTCCAAGTGTGGGATCAGTTGTCTCTGGGCACTCGGCATGGTGGGAGGAAGGAGGTTCAGGGTGAGGAATATGCGGTCCAGACTCACATCTACTGATACTTGACCTTGTGGAAGACAGGGTGGTGGTGGTGATGGCTAAGTGACTGGAAGCATTATGTGCTATCCAACCAATAACCTTTTGACCCTGCTCTGTGTTCAATAGTGGTGTTCTGCGGTCCCCTATTAATTGGGACAGGAAGGTCGAGCGAGAAGATGTGGGTGTTTGTTGTGACACAATTTCAGCTTGCCCACTGCCTCGGCCTCTGCATGCACCATCACCATCACGTCCAGTTCCCCTTCCCTTGCCACGTGCTTTGCCCATTTTAAATGGAGGACAATATCTTCCACGCTCACAACAAATGACTGAATTTGGAGCGAACTTATATGTGATCCGTTTGACGGACAAACCACATTATTAAATATCTGACCTGTAGGTAACTGTTTTGAACAGCAAACTGGTGTTAATTTGTTTCACTGACACAATGAAAAAAATTTTAATGGAGGCCAGAAATGCCAGTATTTTCTGAAAACGTATATGTGATCCGTGTGATGGAGAAAACACACTTTCTGTAATATGGAAAGGACCTGGCTGTATTCTGCAGTGCCAACAAGCAAATGGCGCAGAAAAATGGTGTTCTCTGGATTGCTTTTTAAACAAATAATGAGGATTAAGATCCAAAAAAAATTATTCCTGGAACCTGAGACCTGGGCCTATTTCTAGAAATATAACAGCAGCAGAAGGCAGAACTGTAATGGAGCCTCTTGTGCTATATGCACTGCAGTCTGTTATATACCCTGCCTGCCTATATACACTGCCTGCCTGATATCTCTGCAGATGGATTAGTCCTTAGAAGGACTGTTTATTGAGATGGATATGTGTCTCTAATATAGTTTGGTACACCGACACTAACTATAAACAAGCAAATCTCTCCCTGACGCAGCAGCAGCTCTTCCTACACTGTCTGATTCTGGAGTGACTGTGATGAGCACAGCGGCGCCAGGTCTGATATAGAGGTGATGACGCTGTGCGGCCAGCCAATCACTGTAATGCCACAACCAACATGGCTACGGCATTACAGTGAGTGGCAGGCAATCCCTGCATGTTCAATGGCTCTCTAAAGAGCGCCAAACATGCAGGGAGGGGACCCGAGCTCCCGCCAAGCAACCCTGGAAATACTCGGCGAGCACCGAGCATCTCGAGCAGTGAGATGCTCGGGCGAGCACCGAGCAGTAGCAAGCATGCTCGCTCATCACTAATAGATACCAATTTTACACAGGCATATGCCTTTCGGTGCAAAAGAGGACAAATAATACATATACGATACATCTTCTCTTATTGGAGTCCCCGTTTTTCCCCGTTTTCTACTTTCATCAGCCAGCACAGACTCCCATGATGACTACTTTCCGGACGCTGCCAACTTTTCCTCCACTTCCACACAAACACAACAGTGCCATAGGGCTCCTTAGGTACCCTGCACAGTAATAGCATCCCCCTGTGCCCCACATTGTATACCCAAAAATAAAATCTCCCTTGTACACCTAAATACTAGTAATACCCCTCCTTGTGACCCCTATTCCCTCTGGAATCATCAAACAGTAGAAATGCCCCCCTTAATTGGCCCCCATACAGTGGTAATGCCTCCTTTTCTGAACCCCACACAGTAGTAATATCAACTTTTGCTCCCATGTACAGAAGTAATGTCCCCTTTGTGCCCCTTATAGAAATTTTATTAATAGTGTACTCAAAAAGAATGGCTACGGCATTATAGTGAGTGGCAGGCAATCCCTGCATGTTCATTGGCTCTCTAAAGAGCGCCAAACATGCAAGGAGGAGACCCGAGCTCCCGCCGAGCAACCCCGGAAATACTCAGCGAGCGCCGAGCATGTTGAGCAGTGAGATGCTCAGGCGAGCACCGAGCAGTAGCAAGCATGCTCGCTCATCACTAGTTATTACCCTACAGATTAGCCTCATATTTGAAGATTAATAGCATTTGGGGACATAAAAGGTTCCCTTTAAGGACAGTGCCTATGAAGATAAAGCAATCCTTAAAGGAAATTAGTCACCAGGTTTTTGTTACCCCATTAGGCATGCCGTAGGGGAAAAGACCCTGATTCTAACGATATATCACTTACTTTACTGGGTGCTGCAGTTTTGATTAAAATCTATGTTATCTGCTGCAAATCTAGCAGTTCTCTGAATGCTGAGCCCCGTATAACCACGCCCACATCACTGATTGGCAGCTTTCTGTGTACACTGTGTATAGGCAGAAAGCTGTCAATTGGTGGTGAGGGTGTGGTTGGACTACCTGGCAGCAGACCAAGTAGTCCTCTAGTGATAATCCCCTAATGATAACACAATGATCTTATGAAAATTACACTAAGTAGCCCAGTAAATGACAGTTTAAACAGGAAGCAGCCAATCAGAGGTGTGGGAGAGGTTATACAGGACTCAGCATAAAGAGAACTGCTAGATCTGCAGTAGATAAAATGGATTTTAATCAAAACTTCAGCACACAGTAAAATAACTGATATATCGTTAGAATCAGGGTCTCTGCCCCTACATCATGCTGCTATCAGATTGGGAAGCAAAAATCTGGTGATGGATTCCCTTTAAGAAGAGCGACCCCCTGTTTTCAGGACATAGAAGTCATAAATCTAAAATCCACCCATCCAATTCTATATGGACAATTCTTTCTTTAAATGAGGATCGACTGTTGATAATCCAATCTCCCTGAAGTTTTCTGATGGATAGGTGAATACTTGCTGAGATGAGACCGCCACTTTAAAGGCAAGCCTCCTTTAAGGCCCAACTAATTAACATTACTTATAGTAAATTGAGCCTAATTTGACTACTCACCAATAAAGTAAATTTCCAAAAGTTCTTTCATCTCTAATGACGATCCATGTAAACCCCAATGGAATGAGTCTCGGGAGAGATGGCTTCTAGGAAAGACTATTCTGCATTACTGATTAATGATATCTAATACCAGAATTTGCATCACCCCAGGTCTATTCATTTCCATCTTATTATTCCTTTATAGTTACCGGCCCCGTAAGGTAGAGTCTTGTGTCTGTCACTTTAACAGCGAGCCTTGCGTACCATCGTCAGCCATATGCATTTCAGTCTATGCCTCAAAATTCTAGAACCAAAAGTTATCAGAAGTAAAACAGGAATAATTCCTTTGTGTCAGTTACAGTCGAGCTAAAGGAAATGGCCTCGGGCTAGCATCATTGAAGTATAAGATAAGAGGTATTAGGGAAATTTACCGAACACAGCTTTGCCGAGTGTGAAGAAAAAGCATCCCTATGGCAAAGAAAAGTAATGAAACATATTAATAGTCATTCCCAGGAAAAGACCAAAAGAAATCAAAAATACATCTGATTTGCTACTTTGTTATTATAATGTGCTACTTAAACAATGGTTTATATACATTGTGTCTAGTCCAGATCCAACATGAAATGGGTTACCGTGAAATCAAAGGACATATAGGGAGATGAATGTTATCTTTTGTTCCCGAGACCCTCTAGCACCTACCAAGGCTCATCTCATATCTAGTGACACCACCACAAATGTATCAGCTCTCACTGGGATTCTACTACTCAGCTTTTACAGTCTTACTTTAATCCTAGACTTTGTGCAAAAAAAAAAACATTTTAATAGGTACCTAGAGATTAGACGCATCGAAAGCCATAGCCGTACAGCAATACAGCCGCTGGAGCCGAGCAGATCTCTCCGGAGGTTGACGATTAAATAGCAGCTCTCGCAGTCAGAAATACATAATCATATCTTGTCTATGCCATATACATAAATTTCCGTCCACCAGAATGAGTGAAAGTAGCCCGTAATCTTGTGTAATAATGATGTTTAGTCCCACTCAATCTCAGCAGCTAAAGGCTACGGCTGGACTTTGACGACCATGTCCATTTCAAAGGAGGCCTTGTAATACTCTATGCTTCCTGCCGTGGCCCTACAGCAAAAATAAAGCCATTACCCCAGGTGATCACCGCTGATTGCAAAGGCAGAACTGAGCCCACTGTGCCGTGGAAATATATTACTGGATTAGGATATATAGGGGGCTTTCTGCGCTGCTGGTGGAGTTCCACAGAGGAGCCAGGACACTCAGGATGTAGGAATATGCGATTTTTATTATCTATGCGTTTCAAAGTTATCCAACTTTTTCCTCAGGATACAACCACAGTCAATATAGTGGAAATATATTACTTATTTTCCAAATTCTGACCTGCTGAATCAGTCACAGTATGGGCTCGTGCAGATGACCATATTATCAATCAGAGTGGGACCCGACAAAACATCGGATCACTATGAGGCCGTGCACATCTCTGATTTTTTTTCCTCAGACAGAGCCGTTTCAGGGAAAAAGTTGCAGCAAGCCCAAGTTTTCACCAATATTCGGATCACACTCAGCCATGCAAGTGAATGAGTGCATGGAAAACACTGGACTGCACTCAGATGACGTCTGAGGGCAGTGCAATTTCCACGGACTGACATAATGGAGAAGATGAAAACATTTTTTTCTTCATCTTCTACTCATCCAAGTGAATCGGATCACACTATGATCACACTCTGATCAAACTCAAAAAATGAAAAAACCCAAGGCAGAAACAAAATGAACTGTAAGTAAATGAGTAAAAGTAATAATGCATATAAATAACATAAAGTACCGGTACTTAGTAAACACCGTTTTTGATCAAAAAAATGTAAAAGCCATCCCACCAGCCCCAAGGTGTACCACAATCGGGATGGTCCTAACCTCTGGCATTGAAACCTTACCATGTGTCAAAGTGACGTCAAGGTGAATAAAGGCCGAGCAGGACCGGGTCCTGAATGGATACCCAGCAAATGGGAAGCTATATAAGCATCATGTTCAACGCAAAGAATGGGAGGCCACATCCTTCAGGTTTCTGCAGTTAGTCCAGGTAAGGGTGCGGCCTCCCTTTCTTTGAGCTGGACATAACATTTATATAGCTTCCCATTGCTGGGTTCCCATATTGGGCCTCCGGTCCTGCTCTGCCCTTATTCACATTGACATCACTTTGACACATGATAAGGTTTTAACACTAGAGGTTAGGACCATCCTGATTGTGCTACACATTGATGCTGGTTGGATGAGTTTTATGCCTTTTTTGTTAAAAAAAAATGGTGTTTACTAACTAAGTCCCCTAAATTATTTATAAGCACTATTGCTTTTAGTAATTTACTTACAGCAGGGTATATGTTCATTTTGTTTCTGTCTTGGGTTTTGTCTGTTTAGTGGCCAGTGTGAACATTCTCCTATTTTGCATGAATGTCAATTTATACTCCAGGTAATTTTTTTCGGTTAAGTTTCTGATCAAATCTGGTCATTAGCATAATCGACCCGATTCTCTCGGATGAGAGGATGCACGCTCGTGTGACCCCGGCCTAATATCAAGCTATTCTTTCCTCATATGTATCCTATATTAAAGAACAGTCGCTAACAAACTATTGGGACCCCCAGCAATCACAAGCACAGGGCTCTTCAAAGGGACGGTCGGAGAAAGCCCTACTTCTATGCTGGGAATAACCCTTTCAATGTAAAGCTGTATTATTTGGGCACTATATTGCACTGTCATTTACAGACTTCTTATAGAGATCTTGGTGTATTACTTTGGTATCGTGTGGTGCTGCTACTCATACACTGCACAGTATATTATTTTTGCTGGGTATAGTGGTAGAGGCTTTGCCAAGTTTAATAATTTAGACATCTGTATGGAATTATTGTTTATTGGCCATAATACTGTATGGCATTTTATGAGAAGACCACAGAAAGTACCAGAAAGACCACCATTCAACCAAAAGTCAGCTGTTACATACTCACCAAGCCATACTCCCCTGCTATCTGTTCTGTGGTCAGGGCCCAGCGCTCTGCATAGGCAAGCTGCATTGATAGTCGAGGGGACTGTGCTCCTCGCCGTCAAGCTACAGCCCCATAGGCTCTTTCTTCTGGGCAACATCATCACTGCCCAGTCATAAGCTCAACTGCAAGGTTAGTTTGCCATCATATGAAGCCATATTCTTACAAAATATGAATGATTGTTTTCCGGCATTGTTTTTTTTTTTGTGCATTTCACAATTCAAGCAAAATGGATGTGATTTATTGAAAACTAATGCCAACTCTCCATTAAAAGACGTTGTTGAACTGTACATATTTTCGTGTTTTTTTTCCTTATAGGTTTATACCACTTTTTAGGTTCAGAATCTGAGTATTTCTGCACAAAAGGTTGCATCAAAAATGCTGCATCAAATCTGTACCAAAATGTATAAAAAGGAGACATTGCATCACAGAAAGGCAACAATAACACAAGAATGCATTGCTATTGTATTGTCATTTTTTGGTGCAGAAACCTGCAGAAAAACTGCAGCAAAAAAACAAAAAACATACTTGGGCTTGACCTTAGAATGCTTTAACCTGCCATGGGCCTGCTGATTTTACTTCCAGGTTCCGGTTCCTGGTTTTCATTCCTACTTTTCTCCAGATTTAATCTCGGTCTGTTGAGCTTGTCTTTGAATCCATCCCTCTTGCTTTGATGTGGCTTGACTGCCAAATCACTCCACCGGCCAGTAGATACTCTGGATGCAAACCAGGGGTCTTTTTTGCACAAGAGGCCAGATCCCCCTACAGATGTCCCTGTACTAAAGTGTTACCTACTAAACAGAGTGGCTAGTGTAATGACTATTTGTGGAATCTCTCTTTAGAGTTGTCAGAGCTCCATAAACAGACCCAGTAACACCAGCCCTGGCTATACAGGGCACTGACAGGGTTCCTACAGCTCCCCATAAAGGAGCAGCTGGGTCATTGTCTCCATTCTGCATACAAAGTCCAGCACACGTTTTCATATATCAGTTGTGTCTAGCCAGTTGTTTTATGCCAGATCATGGCAGTGATTTTTGATCCAGCTCTAGCACCAGGCCAGCCAAAAAATCAGATGTCTTGGAATGATCCTGTAAAAATCATCAGCAATATTGGTTTTGGCATACACGGACTATGGTATGTTAGTAATTTTATGATGTGCAAACCAATTTGTAATGTGTAACACTTGTGTCAGCGCCCCTGCATGGTTCTCCTTTTCCCGCCATCCAGGAACGTCGACATACTCACCTCACCGACCGCGCGGTGTGGTCCCCGTCATGTCTACCTGCTCCCTGCCTCTGTCTGTGCACTTCCTGGCATCACACCGAGTGCGTGCATGTGTGCTCCCCTTTTCTTAAAGGGGCAGCATGCGCACCTGTTAAGATGTACCCACCCAACAGCTGGGAGGCATCTTGTTTAAAAGGCACCCTCCCCAATAGGGAGGTGCCTAAGCAACATTGATTCATTAGTTAGTTAGTTTGGAAC
Organism: Phyllobates terribilis; assembly: GCF_046119375.1. NCBI lineage: Eukaryota > Metazoa > Chordata > Amphibia > Anura > Dendrobatidae > Phyllobates > Phyllobates terribilis. Next base: position 919,307,899 of record NW_027362762.1, read on the forward strand.
TAGTGAGTTGTTAGGTCCCCTTGTCCTTGTGTGGCCAGGTCCTGAATCTGAATCCCTGGTCCGTGTTTGGTCAGTGCCTGAACCTGCTCCCCTGGTCAAGGTGTGGCCAGAACCTGAACCTGCTCCTCTGGTCCATGTGTGACCAGTACCTGAACCTGTTCCCCTAGTTCGTATGTGGCCAGTATCTGAATCTTGAAACCGCATCTGGCGGTATCCAAACGCTGAAGACGCTCCGGTGGTCCCTCAACTCTGAGACTGCTCCGGAGGACCTAAACTCGTTCCCGAGACCCGTGTGTCTGAACCTGTATCTATCCTAGTTCTCCGAGTTGTCTTGTTATACCAGTCTCAGAATTCAGCCCTGTCTGTTACACCATGTCAGTATCCGTCCTTCCAGAGGAATAGTCTGAGCAGAGCCCGAGACCAGTCTGTGTCTGTGTACCTGACCCCTGGGGTCAGCAGCTTCAGTATCGGGGTCTGCCTAAGAGTGATACCTGGGGCTACCTGCAGCTCAAGCCTGACTCCACCATCAGGAACTCCAGTGAACACCAGGTAGCCGCACAGTGGGTCCACGAACCATGTGCGCACATGACATGCACAGTATGACATGACCTGCACGCATGACATAATGGAGCAAATTTGTTAGGAATTTCCCCCAAATTTCAGATTCTGGAATTTGACAAGCATGAATGCTTCTTCACATTAAGTCTTCTATTGAAGGCCTGTAAAGGAATAAAATAATAAATAAAATAATAGACTATATTATACCCAAATGTCCTAAGCCCTCCACTGTTCTTACCCAATCTCCACCAGGACTGCAGCTACCCAGTCCCCTGCTCTGGTCTTTAGTTCTTCTAGAGTTCCCTTAGGTTGCTGAAGCCTGTGGTTGGCCTCTGGTGGTCACAAGGTAGCGGACGAACGTCACTAACATCAGAGATGGGCATCACCAAACATGTAACTACTTGAGGCAAATCACTTACCTCAGCATCAGAAGGGGTCGCCGTAAGAACCAAACACAGAAGCAAAGGTGAGAGCCTAAGATAAGTGAGTACAATTTATTATATCATTTTTTAACTCCTTCCCATCTTCTGCAAAGACCTAAAAGTGTTGTAAATGTATTTTCCTGGCACTTGGGGCACTTTCTAATTGCCAAATTAAGAGATTGTACCCAAAACAAATTTTCAGGAGATTCGCCCATCTCTAATTGAGACCTATAGTAAGTTGTGTGCATGGGGTCCAAATCTTTTCAATATGAACAAAAATAAAGTATAAAATTAATGTAAGACTATCAGGAATGGAGTGCAATCCGGAACCTCCTAAACATCACACGACTGTATCTCTAATGGAAACATCAAAGTGAAGTTATACAACAAAGCTGTAAAGTCAGAAGATCTGCAGTAATATCATCCTAGTTTAATGAATGTAAATGTAACACACAGGGACATGACTACTCCGCTCATCATAAAAAATGTAATCTAACTTGTATTGCTTCTGAGCTCTTTATTGGAACAGATTTCCGAATGACTTGATGAACATCTTATTAAGTTGAGGCAGTTTCTCTCACAGCTCATTATTTAATCTAAATAAAAGGTTTGTCTCTTTCCCTATAGCCGCTAATAATTCCCTAACATCATTTTCCAATTACCAATTTGCCTGCAGGATGAAATTTTGTCTCTTAAGGTTCTGCAAGGGGGCTGTTTTTTGAGAGAGCAAAGGCTGTTTGGAACAAAGAGTTCCTAATAACAAACTTTTTATTTTCTGGAATCCTGATCAATGTTTTCTTACTATAAAAACACTTATGCCGAATAAAGACTTTAAATTAATCATCTTACAATGCTAATTATCTATCTATCTCCGAAAAAGTGCCAGAGACCAGAAATAGCTCTAATTTATGTATTTACCTCATTCGTCACTTCATACTGTAAATGTTGTTCATACCAGCATCTCACCACCCCTGGACAAAGCATTTTCATGCGAAACGCATGTTGTGCGCAGTGGGTTCCTTGTCCCCTGCCTCTGTACCCTGATAGGTATCTTTCAATTTTTTGTAATTATGTACTATATTTATACCTCTGCAATAGAATACGCTAATATGGTGCACTTATTATAAAGCTTTTGCATATATATGTACAGGTTTGGTTTATATCGGTGGCGTACTAGGTTTGGTTGATCTACTCCACACCATACTTCCTGTTTAGGCTATGCATGTGTGTGTATGTGTGGGACTCATTTTGTACCTATACTAATTGACTATATGCACTATCCAATATCTATTTATATGTTATAGGAGGCAGGTTATTTATCATAATACAGTGGTGGCCAAAAGTATTGGCACCCCTGCAATTCTGTCAGATAATACTCAGTTTCTTCCTGAAAATGATTGCAATCACAAATTCTTTGGTATTATTATCTTCATTTAATTTGTCTTCAATGAAAAAATACAAAAAGAATTGTCCTAAAGCCAAATTGGATATAATTCCACACCAAACCTAAAAAAGGGGGTGGACAAAAGTATTGGCACTGTTTGAAAAATCATGTGATGCTTCTCTAATTCGTGTAATTAACAGCACCTGTAACTTACCTGTGGCACCTAACAGGTGTTGGCAATAACTAAATCACACTTGCAGCCAGTTAACATGGATTAAAGTTTACTCAACCTCTGTCCTGTGTCCCTGTGTGTACCACATTGAGCATGGAGAAAAGAAAGAAGACCAAAGAACTGTCTGAGGACTTGAGAAACCAAATTGTGAGGAAGCATGAGCAATCTCAAGGCTACAAGTCCATCTCCAAAGACCTGAATGTTCCTGTGTCTTCCGTGCACAGTGTCATCAAGAAGTTTAAAGCCCATGGCACTGTGGCTAACCTCCCTAGATGTGGACGGAAAAGAAAAATTGACGAGAGATTTCAACGCAAGATTGTGCGGATGGTGGATAAAGAACCTCGACTAACATCCAAACAAGTTCAAGCTGCCCTGCAGTCCGAGGGTACAACAGTGTCAACCCGTACTATCCGTCAGCGTCTGAATGAAAAGGGACTGTATGGTAGGATACCCAGGAAGACCCCACTTCTTACCCCGAGACATAAAAAAGCCAGGCTGGAGTTTGCCAAAACTTACCTGAGAAAGCCTAAAACGTTTTGGAAGAATGTTCTCTGGTCAGATGAGACAAAAGTAGAGCTTTTTGGGAAAAAGCATCAACATAGAGTGTACAGGGAAAAAAAAGAGGCATTCAAAGAAAAGAACATGGTCCCTACAGTCAAACATGGCGGAGGTTCCCTGATGTTTTGTGGTTGCTTTGCTGCCTCTGGCACTGGACTGCTTGACCGTGTGCATGGCATTATGAAATCTGAAGACTACCAACAAATTTTGCAGCATAATGTAGGGCCAAGTGTGAGAAAGCTGGGTCTCCCTCAGAGGTCATGGGTCTTCCAGCAGGACAATGACCCAAAATACACTTCCAAAAGCACTATAAAATGGTTTGAGAGAAAGCACTGGAGACTTCTAAGGTGGCCAGCAATGAGTCCAGACCTGAATCCCATAGAACACCTGTGGAGAGATCTCAAAATGGCAGTTTGGAGAAGGCACCCTTCAAATATCAGGGACCTGGAGCAGTTTGCCAAAGAAGAATGGTCTACAATTCCAGCAGAGCATTGTAAGAAACTCATTGATGGTTACCGGAAGCGGTTGTTCGCAGTTATTTTGGCTAAAGGTTGTGCAACCAAGTATTAGGCTGAGGGTGCCAATACTTTTGTCTGGCCCATTTTTGGAGTTTTGTGTGAAATGATCAATGATTTGATTTTTGCTTCATTCTCTTTTGTGTTTTTTCCTTGCAAGCCAATTAAATGAAGATAATACCAAAGAATTTGTGATTGCAATCATTTTCAGGAAGAAACTGAGTATTATCTGACAGAATTGCAGGGGTGCCAATACTTTTGGCCACCACTGTACTTTCCAGGTAATTCCACTTTTAGCCTCACTTGTGTTGTCTTAATATTAATATAAATATGTTAATTAGTCTTCTATGTTTGAATAAAGTGATTTATTTTATTTTATCTCTTGGCTTACATTTTGTTTATTATTGGTGTATCAATCTATATCAGTGTCTCCTATGTGATGTATACAGCAGCCTCAGTGTATCCTAAGTGATGTATACAACTCAGTCTCAGTGTATCCTTTGTAATGTATATACAGCAGTCTCAGTGTCTGCCTAGTAACATATATACAGTAGTCTCAGTGTATCCTATGTGATAAATACAGCAGCCTCAGTGTCACCAATGCAATGCATACAGCAGTCTCAGTGCCTCCCCTAGCGATGTATGCAGCAGTCTCAGTGTCTCCTATGTAATGTATACACCAGTATTATTGTTTCCTATGTGATGTATATACAGCATTCCCAGTGTCTCCTATGTGATGTTTATACAGCAGTTTCAGTGTATCCTATGTGGTGTAAATACAGCAGTCTCACTTTGTCCTATGAGATGTATATGCAATGGCCTCAGCGTCACCTATGTGTTATATATCCAGCTGTCTCAGTGTATCCTATGTGATGTATGTACAGAAGTCTCAGTGTATCCTATGCGATATATATACTGCAGTCTCAATGTATCCATGTCCGGCATATTTCTGCTCCCCTGCAGCTGTGGCGCGCACCCCGCGCAGCTTCCCTCGCACTGTGCTTAGGGCGCGCGTGCGCTCCCTCCCTCTTAAAGGGGCCACGCGCGCCATCCAATAGAGTCCCCGGCCAGTGGCCAAAGGACTTCCCCTATATAAGGCACCTCCTCCAAAATGGAGGTGCCTGTGCAAGGTTGTTGTTCCGTGAGCTAAACACTTGCTCCAGCCCTCAGGTCCCGCTGTCTGTCAGTCCAGCCCGCCAGCCTGTCTAACAGTTCTGTCCTCCAGTCTGTCTACAGTTGTGCCCACCAGCCTGCTTACCTGGAGCACCTGTCTCTAACCTGCCGTGCCCGCCAGCCAGCCTACCTGGAGCACCTGCCTGTTACCTGTCATGCCCACCAGCCAGCTTACCTGGAGCACCTGCCTGTTACCTGTCGTGCCTGCCAGGCAGCCTACCCGGAGCACCCGTCTGGCTATCTGCCGAACCAGCCTGCTTATCTACCCGGACCACCCGTCAGCCTTCCTGCCGTGCTCATCCGCTGTACCGGTCAGTTCCTGCCATCTGACCCATGGGAGTCACCTGCTCTCACACAAGGTCGGTTCCAGAGTGGCACCTGGTCCACGTGCCCGGTCCCTCCCTGGTTCACGAAGTTGACTAAGCCGCCGTGTGACCTTGGTCAGGCCGAGTAGGCACTTAGTCGCGCCCCTCTGGTCCCTCCTTGCACCGAAGCACAGAGGTTTCACCACCCGGACCCGTAACAGTATACAGAATCTCACTTTATCCTGCGTGATGTATATACAGCAGTATCAGTGTTTCCCAAGTGATATATATACAGTAGTCTCAGTTTATCCTATGTAATGTATGTACAGCAGTCTGAGTGTCTCTATTGTGATCTATACACAACAGTTTCTGTCTCCTATGTGATGTATATACAGCAATCTCAGTCTCTCCTATGTGATGTATAGACAACAGTCTCAGTGTCTCTAATGTAATGTGTATACAACAGTCTCTGTGTATCCTATGTGATATATATATACAGAAGTCTCAGCGTCTCCTATGTGATATATATATAGCAGCATCGATGTCTCATATGAGATGCATACAGCAGATCTCCCACTGCTTGAGTTCTATAAATGTTACATGAGCAAAGATTAATTTCCCACTTTGAGGAGACCTGCAGTGAAATATACATCCCAGTTCAGAACAACTTACTGCTACAATCAGTTCATTGCAAAACTTATCACCGCAAAGAGTCACCTGCGCTCCAGACTGACGCAAACCAGAAAAAAGAGCTGCAAGTAGCAACATCAACAATTCCACCTAACATGACAAGTCTCACCAAAGAGAAGCAGCTCAAGCCATCACGTTAAGGTGGAGTTAATTAAATGTTTGACCAAATATAACAGGCTAATTTTTAAGGTATTCATTTTTTATGGCCCGCGAATTATGTCATAAATATCCAAATGGTCCTTGGCAGATAAAAGGTTCACCACCCCATATTTATACAGCAATGAATGTGCAGCATAACACAGGGTGAACGATACATTACTCATGTTTTATTTGCCCTATGAATGCATCTCACACATTCTTTGAGTATTTAAAGATATTCTTTTTCTGTCATGCCATAATTTGGGGAGGGAGGGGTGATGTGCTTTTTTTTTGTCCCAGTATAATTTTAATATATATATTTGGTATTCAGTAGTGTTCTTAGTTTTTGCCTGTAAGATTGATGTTTATATTATTAAGCTTTGTTCACAGTAGTGTCATGGTGTCTCTACTTATTGGAGCAATGACAGCTTGACAAATCCATAATAAAATGCAAACCGGACTGATCCTATTAACATATTTCTATTAATTTACACTGGTTTTGCATATTTTTTACCCCATGAGTAGTACTGCAGATATGATATTCTTGCCATAAAAATGTTTCTTACATATATTTTGTGACCCGAATACAGTATATGCATTCACTACAGAGAATTATTTAGAGGGAGTCTGTCAGCACATTATTAGCTATCAAACTAAGTGCAGGACCTTGTAGAGCAAAAATTATACCTGTAGCATTAAAAGCTGCTCATTAAAGAAGCCCTCCTCCTCCCTTCAAAATTTTTATCCTCTTAATATATTGCAGGCATCATATTATATAGCACTGTGTACTGACAATTGCTCATTTTGTCTTTCTACCCAGTTATTTTTTGGGTTTTCCATTAGGTCTATGACATCACATGATTTAAAGCTGACTAACTCAGACCTGGGCAAAGTTGAAGGGCTGAAACAGTGGCCCACGGGCAGCACCATGACCTCCCCCTGCCGCCGTTTATCCGCCGCCTCCACTCACTGTCACCGCTAGCCACATCCTCGGATGCAGACAGCGGTGAATACATTGGTGAAAACCAAACAGTGTGTAAGACAGCAGACACGATGACGTCATTTCATTGCGTCAGTTATGCACTGCACAGAGTGAGTGCATCGGAGAGAGCAAAGCATCGGGGGAATGGGAGCGAAGTGAGTATGTGTTGTTGTTTTTTCATGTGTATGGGATATTTGTATGTATATAGGAGGCTATGTGGGGCTCATACTGTATATATGGAGGCTATGTTGGAGATCATACTGTATATGGGAGCCTATGTGGGGCTCACACTATATGGACACGATATGGGACTCATACTGTAAATAGGGAGGCTATGTTGGGCTCATACTATATATAAGTAGGCTATGTGGGGCTTATACTGTATATAAAAGGCTATGTGGGGCTCATGCTGCATATAGGAGGCTATGTGGGGGCTCATGCTCAATATAGGAGGCTATGTGGGGGCTCATGCTGTATATAGGAGGCTATGTGGTGTCTCATACTGTATATAGGAGACTGTGTAGGGGCTCTTACGGTATATAGGGGTCTGTGTGCAGGCTCATACAGTATATAGGGGGATGTCAGCATACTTAATTCTGCTCAATATTAAGTCATACAAATAATACTAATGGAAAATAATATTAATATATTTATTATTATTACTATTGAGCAGAATTAATTTTAGCCTATTGGTTTAGCCTTCCACAACAGTCATAGTCTCTAATGTGGCCCATCGGGAAAATCAATTGCCCACCCCTGGACTAGCTGCATCCTTCTAAACTCTATGTAGAAACAGGAGATCAATTTTGTCTGCTCAAGTCATAATGCACTGCAAATGTCTGTGGCATGGGCAGGAGGGAACAGTTGGGTCAGGGGTTGAAGAGGGAGATGATAAATGCATGGACAAGATAATTCCTGTTTCAACATAGAGCAGAGAAAAAAGAATTAACTGGGTAGAAAGGCAAAATGAGCAATTGTAAGTACACAGTGCTGCATAATATGATGATTGCAATGTATGGCTAAGTGCCCACGATGCAGAAATGCTCCGGATTTTTTCCTGAGCGTTTCTGCATCTCCCTGGCAGAAAAAACGCGGATTGTACATGCGTTTTCCTGCCAGGGACATGCGGATGTGAAGCGTTCTTCACTTGCATTTCCGCATGCGGGTGTCAAGTGCTTTCCAAGCGATTTTAGCATCACTTGGAAAGTGCTTGACAACTTGGTCACACTATATAAATCCATGCAAACAGCATGGATTTATATAGTGTGACCGAAAGAATGGTAAAAAATAAATATTATACTTACCTTCCGATGGCCCCCGGTGTCTTTATCCGAACACCGGGGGCCATCAGAACGTAAGTATAATGTATATTTTTTATTTTATTCTTTTTTTCACAGGTTCTATGGTACCCGGGTCCGGAGGAAAGTCTCCTGTCCTCCACACCTGGGTACCATCCGCACATTGAAACGCATGGAATGCGCATGTACAGATGCAGTGATGCGGATTCCATGCGTTCTAATGCAAGTCAATGGCGGCGAAAACACCGCGCTTCCGCAAAATAATTGGTAGTGCTGCGTATTTTTCCGCAATGATAATCTGCAGCGGAAATTTCCGCAGCATGTGCACAGCACATGCGGATTATCATTGGGGAACATGGTAGACCTTCTACCAAGCTTTTTGTAAGAGTTTCTGCAGCGGAATTGCCGCTGTGGAAACGCTTAAAAAAAAGCATAGTGGGCACACAGCCTATTAAGAGAATAAAAACTTTGATGGGAGTGCTTCTTTAAGTTCTCAGGAATCCTTCTTTATCCAAATATGCTGATGGGATGCTTGACATATCCTTGGCGTGGCCAAGAGTTTCAGTGCACCTTCCCATCTGCTTGTATCTCCATGCCTGTCATCTTTGATTGACAGCGCTAGCTTTGTAGGAGCTGGTGTTTTGGGAATGGATCCATGAAGGCTCCGGACTCCTGAGCCGTGGCTGTCTGCTGGAGATTACAGGAATACAGCTTATGGTTTGGCTGTTCTGTTTTGAAGCCATTGTTAATGGACTAGAAGTAAATTTTATTGTGGTGTGGAAATTGTCACATACTCGAAAAGTATTGTAAATTAATATTTAAAATGGTATAATTTGGGACCCAGGACTCGTTTTGGTGAAGGCCTATATGTCTGTAAATTTTATATGTTGTTTGTTTAATAAATGGCTGCTGTGGCCAATTAAATCAATCCACTTACCAGTAATGTATATTTATTAGATTGTCTTAAGCAGGCAGTGTAGGAGGTTAAAGAGAACCTGTCACTCCATTCATGCAGCCCAACCCGCAGACAGCACGAAACAGAGCCACACTGTACAATTACAGCCGGATATGATTTTCACTGCATTTCAGAGAAAACATAATTTTAAGAGCCGTCCAGGACTGTAGCTAGAGTACAGACTAGTCCCGAGCCACTTCCGGCTGGCTTCTCCCAGCACCATTTCAGGTGATTCACAAGTCTCTCCATATATACAAGCATGGAAGAAACCTGTCAATCATCTAGAGCAGAGAAGGGTGAGGCTAGCACAGGGTGGTTCAACAAACTGTAGTTTCTGTATAACACTGGAAGTTTCAGAGAAAAACATACCTGATGTCATGCATGCACTGTTCACAGTCACCTTGTAGCTCCAAAATGGCTATCACGAATAGGCTTGGTGCAAGCTACTTCATTTCCCAGAACTTTTCACACTTTAACCCATATACAGGGATCTGTACTTACACTGGGGTGGCTTGGCTAGGGCTACTGATTCAGCAGCTCTTCGATGGCGCAAGCAGACAAGAAGGATGGTCAGACAGCCGGGTCGGATCCAGGAGGTCCCGTTAAGAACGAAATCATAAAACAAGCGGGTAATCAAATGTCAAGCCGAATTGAAAGAACAGGAATAATCAGGACAAAACATGGGAGCACAGCACAGAGGTATATACCAGGATAGCAGAACTATTGACTGGCAGTGGAGTCAGAGCATCAGGGGTTTAAATAGCTGACTTCCCCGCCCAGGGCTCTCAGGAAGGAGTGATCAAAACCTAGAACAAAATTAACCACATAGCTCCCTATAAAGCAGTAATAATAATCCCAAGAAAAAAACAGGACTGCCACTGTCATGCGTCACACAAGCAACAAAGGCGCACTGCTGCTCACCGGCCAAAGCAGAGACAGAGGAGACACAAATCGGCACAGATGTAACACTTGGCTTTAGTCATGCCGCCAGACTATCATTTATGCTGCCCATGGTTTGGGCAGCAAGAATCGAATGACAGGTTCCTTTTATGAGTTAGGAAGGATAATAACACAGTTGATTTAGCAGAGATCCTGCGGCAAAAGTGCCATCTTATGACAATGCCAGATCTTTGTGGATGTACTTGTGAATCCTTATGCGTTGAGTTTAATACCTTTTTATTTGTACGATTTGAACTTCCATTGTGTTGTTTCCATCCTTGAGACACAGTTATTTTACTCCCAGACTGAATTTTGTGGTGACTTATAAGTATTTCCATTTTAAAGAATTGAGACTGTTGTTAGAACAAGTGATTTTCCACTACACTGGAATATGTTACTGCAAATACACAATTCTCTCGGGATATTGGTTAAAAATGTTGGCCGGCCTCTTCAGTGTTTGTCTTCTCCCTTATCGTATTTGTTCATTTTGTCTTTGCCGGAAACATGAAATTTGCACTGAACAAACATGGTAACATAGTCGCTTTCTGTAGAAATAATATTGAAAAGAGCGGCGCTATTATAAATCTGGTTGATGTGAGGAAATAAAATCTGCAATAAAGGCAAAGATTGGAAGCAATATAAGACTCACAGGTAGACATGACATTTCTCACACATTTCCATACTTACCACATTGGAAATATCAAACCACCTTCATAGGAGCATTGAGCGAAAATTATTTTTTGGACAGTAATAGTTAAAAGAGTATGTAGATATGTTAGAATATTCACAAACTGTAATCCAAAAATTCGGATGGCTTTCTGTATTCTAAATGGGAGCCAAATCAGAGGTGTATATGGGTAGTACCGCCCAGAAGATTAATTCGGAAAACCATTTGTAACCTTGGCCAGATCTGTGCCTTGCCACAATTCTGTCTCTGAGCTCCTTGGGCAGTTCCTTTGAGCTCATGATTCTCATTTGGTCTGACATGCACTGTGAGCTGTGAGGTCTTATATAGACAGGTGTGTGCCTTTCCAAATCAAGTCCTATCAGTTTAATTAAACACAGCTGGACTCCAATGAAGGAGTAGAACAATCTCAAGGAGGATCACAAGGAAATGGACAGCATGTGACTTAAATATGAGTGTCTGAGCAAAGGGTCTGAATACTTATGACCATGTGATATTTCAGTTTTTCTTTTTTTAATATGAAAATTGCCTCTTCAGAGAAAAAGAGGACTTGTACTCTATAGCGCCACCTATTGGAAGTAATGAATTTTTAATTTTTTTAATGAATTTGCAAAAATTTCTACATTTGTGTTTTTTTTTCAGTCAAGATGGGGTGCAGAGTGTACTTTAATGAGAAAAAAATGAACTTTTTAGAATTTACCAAATGGCTGCAATGAAACAAAGAGTGAAAAATGTAAAAGGGTCTGAATACTTTCCGTACCCACTGTATACACAGTGCATTGTTAAAATATTTTGCCCCCTTGAACTTTTCTACCTTTTGCCACATTTCTGGCTTCAAACAAAGATATAAAATTAAATTTTTGGGGGGAAGAATCAACAACAAGTGGGACACAATCGTAAAGTGGAACGAAATTTATTGGATATTTTAAACTTTTTAAAAAAAATAAAAAATTAAAAGTGGGGATCACACGGGATCACAGTTGCAGCTTTCTGTAAGGAAAAACATTTCCCTGTTTAAAACTTGTTTTACCTCACAGAAAGAATTAGCTGTGATCCCCTGCTGTAATATCTGTATACTCTCTTGCTTCCTCCCCTGCCCATGAGCTGTAGTATGATCAGACCATGTCCATGTACAGTCAGACACAGCCATTACACAGTACACAGCAGGGGCACATTTATAAGATTATCTCAGCACAGGGACATTTTATTTAAACACATCCAATTGTGGAACTTATTTTTATTCTAAGATCTATTAATTAAAATGTGCTTTGTTCGTGAGAAAACCCCTTTAACCCCTTAATAACATCTGACGTACTAATACGCGTCTGTGCCCTGGGACTTAAGAGCCAGACCCGTATTAGTACGTCATGGCGATCGCGCGTGCACACAGGCTGTGCGGGCGCGATCGCCGCCGGGTGTCAGCTGATTGTCACAGCTGACACCCGGTACTATGTGCAGGGAGCGGTCCTGCACCGCTCCCAGCACATTAACCCCTGCGATGCTGCGATCGAAGTCGATCGCGGCATTGCGGGGGCAAGGGGAGGTGATCGGCGATACTCACCTCCTCTTCCGGCTTCCAGCGCAGTCTGCAAAGGCTTCCCGGGTGTTGCCATGACGACCCGATGTCGTCATGACAACATCCGGGTCACCAGAGAGCAGGAAGATTGCTTGGGCATGCGCAGTGCATCTCCAAGCAATCTTCACACTGTGCACTTCTGACAGCCTTCATGGCATAGGGATGGTGCTTCATTCCTGTGCCATGCAGGCGATCAGAAAAAAAAAGTGAAAGTCCCAGAGAGGGACAAAGTAATAAAGTGTATAAACTGTGTGAAAGTGGAAAAAAAAAAAAAATGTGCAAAAATATTATAAAAAAATAAAAAAAATAATACACCAAAAATAAAAATATAATGTACCCATCAATAAATATTATTATAAAAAAAAACAATCAAAGTACACATATTTGGTATCGCCGCGTCCGGAACAACCTGACCTATAAAACTGTCCCACTAGTTAAGCCCTTCAGTGAACACGGTAAAAAAAAAAAAAAAAAAAAAACGAAGCAAAAAACAATGCTTTATCACCATACCGCCAAACAAAAAGTGGAATAACACGTGATCAAAAAGACGCATATAAATAAAAATGATACCGCTGAAAACGTCATCTCGTCCCGCAAAAAACAAGCCACCATACAGCTCCATCAGCCGAAAAATAAAAAAGTTATAGCTCTCAGAATAAAGCTATGCTAAAAAATATTTTTTTCTATAAAATAGCTTTTATTGTGTATAAGCGCCAAAACATAGAAAAATGATACAAATGTGGTACCGCTGTAAACGTACTGACCCGAAGAATAAAGCTACCTCATCAATTTTACCACACGCGGAACAGAATAAAAAAAAAAAAAAAAAACAATTCCTCAATTGTTGGTTTTTGTTTATTCTGCCTCCCAAAAATCGGAATAGAAAGCGATCAAAAAATGTCACGTGCCTGAAAATGGCACCAATAACAACGTCAAGTCATCCCGCAAAAAACGAGCCATCACATGACTGTCTGCCAAAATCTGGAAAAATTATAGCTCTCAAAATATGGCGATGCAAAAACTAGATTTTACAAAAAATGCGTCTTTTAGTGTGTGACAGCTGTCAGTCATAAAAACCCCATATGATTCTGGCATTGCTGTAATCACACCGACCCGAAGAATAAAGTCGTCTAATCACTTATACCGCACAAGGAATGGCGTAAAAAATAAACTCTTGGGTTAGGATTGGGCTAGGGTTAGGGCTGGGTTTGGGGCTAGGGTTGTGCTGGGGCTAGGGTTGTGCTGGGGCTAGGGTTGTGCTGGGGCTAGGGTTGTGCTGGGGCTAGGGTTGTGCTAGGGCTAGGGCTGGGGTTGGGATTTTTTTCAAAAGTAAGAAAAAAAGATGACGATATGGCGACTAGTGTTGAGAGCAAGTGCTCGCTACTTGAGTTTGCATCGGGTGCTCTGGTATGCATTGAGTATCGTGGGTATTTGAGTGACATGCTCGAGTCTCTGCCCCATATGCTTCGCGGCCAAAAAACTTTACGGGGATTGCCTGCCATGCACGAGCGATCCCCGCATGTTTTTTTTTGGGTGTCTAATAACCGTGAAACATGCGGAGCAGGGACTCGAGCATGTCACTCGAGCACACGCTGTACATGGTGCATACCTGAGTACCCGATGCAAACTCAAGTAGCGAGCACTTGCGCTCAAGAATAATGACAACTTATTCAATATGATGACCTAATGTAAACAAATTCTGTGCCGTACCTCTGGGTTCAAAATATTCACTATACACCTTAATAAAATCCTTGAGGGGTATAGTTTCCAAAATGGGGACACTTGTGGGGGAGCTCCACTGTTTAGGCACATCACGGGCTCTCCAAACGCGACATGGTGTCTGCTAACAAATTGAATGGAAAATCGGCTCAAATTGTTAGCGGACGCCATGTTGCGTTTGGAGAGCCCCTGTGTGCCCAAACATTGGAGCTCCCCCACAAGTGACCCCATTTTGGAAACTAGACCCCCCAAGGCACCTATCTAGATACATAGTGAGCACTTGGAACCCCCAGGTGCTTCACAAATTGATTCGTAAAAATGAAAAAGTGAAAAAAAAAACACTTTTTCATTTTTATGAATCAATTTGTGAAGCACCTGGGGTTCCAAGTGCTCACTATGAATCTAGATAGGTGCCTTGGGGGGTCTAGTTTCCAAAATGGGGTCACTTGAGGGGGAGCTCCAATGTTTGGGCACACAGGGACTCTCTAAATGCAACATGGTATCCGCTAACAAATTGAATGGAAAATCGGCTCAAATTGTTAGCGGACACCACATTGCGTTTGGAGAGCCCCTCTGTGCCCAAACTTTGGAGCTCCCCCACAAGTGACCCCATTTTGGAAACTAGACCCCCCAAGGCACCTATCTAGATTCATAGTGAGCACTTGGAACCCCAGGTGCTTCACAAATTGATTCATAAAAATGAAAAAGTGTTTTTTTTTTCACTTTTTCATTTTTACGAATCAATTTGTGAAGCACCTGGGTGTTATAAGTGCTCACTATGCATCTAGAAAGGTGCCTTGGGGGGTCTAGTTTCCAAAATGGGGTCACTTGTGGGGGAGCTCCAAAGTTTGGGCACAGAGGGGCTCTCCAAACGCAATGTGGTGTCCGCTAACAATTTGAGCCGATTTTCCATTCAATTTGTTAGCGGATACCATGTTGCATTTAGAGAGTCCCTGTGTGCCCAAACATTGGAGCTCCCCCACAAGTGACCCCATTTTGGAAACTAGACCCCCCAAGGCACCTATCTAGATGCATAGTGAGCACTTGGAACCCCCAGGTGCTTCACAAATTGATTCGTAAAAATGAAAAAGTGTTTTTTTTTTTCACTTTTTCATTTTTACGAATCAATTTGTGAAGCACCTGGGGGTTACAAGTGCTCACTATGCATCTAGAAAGGTGCCTTGGGGGGTCTAGTTTCCAAAATGGGGTCACTTGTGGGGGAGCTCCAAAGTTTGGGCACAGAGGGGCTCTCCAAACGCAATGTGGTGTCCGCTAACAATTTGAGCCGATTTTCCATTCAATTTGTTAGCGGATACCATGTTGCATTTAGAGAGTCCCTGTGTGCCCAAACATTGGAGCTCCCCCACAAGTGACCCCATTTTGGAAACTAGACCCCCCAAGGCACCTATCTAGATGCATAGTGAGCACTTGGAAACCCCAGGTGCTTCACAAATTGATTCGTAAAAATGAAAAAGTGTTTTTTTTTTCACTTTTTCATTTTTACGAATCAATTTGTGAAGCACCTGGGGGTTACAAGTGCTCACTATGCATCTAGAAAGGTGCCTTGGGGGGTCTAGTTTCCAAAATGGGGTCACTTGTGGGGGAGCTCCAATGTTTGGGCACAGAGGGGCTCTCCAAACGCAATGTGGTGTCCGCTAACAATTTGAGCCGATTTTCCATTCAATTTGTTAGCGGATACCATGTTGCATTTAGAGAGTCCCTGTGTGCCCAAACATTGAAGCTCCCCCACAAGTGACCCCATTTTGGAAACTAGACCCCCCAAGGCACCTATCTAGATGCATAGTGAGCACTTGGAACCCCTAGGTGCTTCACAAATTGATTCGTAAAAATGAAAAAGTGTTTTTTTTTCACTTTTTCATTTTTACGAATCAATTTGTGAAGCACCTGGGGGTTCCAAGTGCTCACTATGCATCTATAAAGGTGCCTTGGGGGGTCTAGTTTCCAAAATGGGGTCACTTGTGGGGGAGCTCCAAAGTTTGGGCACACAGGGGCTCTCCAAACACAACATGGCGTCCGCTAATTATTCAAGCAAATTTTACAATCAAAAAGTCAAATGGCGCTCTTTCCCTTCCGAGCCCTGCCGTGCGCCCAAACAGTGTTTTTTCCCCAAATATTGGGTATCTGCGTGCCCAGGGGAAATTGCACAACAAATTTTGGGGTCCATTTTTTCTTGTTACCCCTGTGAAAATAAAAAAAATTGGGTCTAAAGTAACATTTTTGTGAAAAAAGTTAAATGTTCATTTTTTTCTTCCACATTCAAAAAATTCCTGTGAAGCACCTGAAGGGTTAATAAAGTTCTTGAATGTGGTTTTGAGCACCTTGAGGGGTGCAGTTTTTAGAATGGTGTCACTTTTGGGTATTTTCTGTCAAAAAGACCTCTCCAAGTGACTTCAAATGTGATGTGGTCCCTAAAAAAATGGTTTTGTAAATTTTGTTGGAAAAATGAGAAATCGCTGGTCAACTTTTAACCCTTATAGCTCCCTAACAAAAAAAAATTTTGGTTCCAAAATTGTGCTGATGTAAAGTAGACATGTGGGAAATGTTATTTATTAACTATTTTGTGTGACATATCGCTCTGATTTCAGGGCTTAAAAATTCAAATTTTGAAAATTGCAAAATTTTCGCCAAATTTCTGTTTTTTTCACAAATAAATGCAAGTGATATCGAAGAAATTTTTCCACAATCATGAAGTACAATATGTCACGAAAAAAACAATCTCAAAATCAGGGGGATCCGTTGAAGCGTTCCAGAGTAATTACCTCATAAAGTGACAGTGGTCAGAATTGTAAAAATTGGCCCGGTCATTAACGTGCAAACCACCCGCGGGGCTTAAGGGGTTAAGGGCAGTTAGTTTTCCTGTAATCGTGTACAGCATTTGCAGTTTGGGAAGCCAGTGGCTATCTGCGCCACAATACATTTCAGATGAAGGTGAATTCCAAAATTAAAGAAGCCGTATGCCTTCACCAATGCCTTCTGGACCCAACAAACAGGTAATACCTGGTCAATCACTGGCCAAAGCATTGACCCTGCTGAGCTGGTGATTGGCTGTGTGGGTGGTTCTTGATTGGGCAATTTCTGCAATTTTCTTTGTGTCAGAACATTGAAGTAGAGACCGGTGGGGGCTGAGTGATGGTCAATGGAAGCTGCCGACAATCGGTTATTTTCCCATGAGCTCTTAAAACAATTCCGTATTCAATAACTCAGAATTTATTAATTCAAAATAGGATATCAAAGTCAAACTGGGTGCACTTTATAGAGTGTTACAATTAGATTAAGCTCTTTTCTTCCTCGTATACCAGTATATTGCACACGTCACGTGCTAATCAATCATTGAGGTAACATAAATCTTCTTTGCATCATTCTACCAGCCTGTCGTGGGCGTGTCAGGTGGGACAGACAGTCGTTCTGGATCCAGTTGTAGAAGGTCATTCCGCTTGGCTCTGCAGGAACCTTCTTTATCTTTTCATCTCTGTAGTGTAGTGATACCCTTCTCCTTCTAGGACCCAGTAGTGACCTCCACCGTCTGCTGCTAATTGACACACCCTTGCTGGGTGTTTAAATACCTTCAGTCTCTCCGGAGAGTCGCCAGTGATAGCTCTATTTTCCTCTGTCCAGGCTTGAAGTGCTAGTAGTTGGTTAGAGTCTTCTTGGAGTTCCCTTGGAGGATAGTTGGCGTGATCTCTCTGGTGTCTTCTCAACTAAGTGTTTTCCCTTGTCTGTTTATCTGTTTGTCTTTAGTTGCAGTGGGGGCTGACTAGTGCTCACCCCGTCCCCTCTCTATCTAGGGGCTATCACTAGGGACAGTCAGGGATTAGGTATCCCGCTCGGCGATAGATGCGGAAAATATTTAGTAACGTTAGGGGAGTCAGGGTGTTGTCTGATCTGCCTAGGGGTCTCCACTCCTCCTTTCCCAACTGTTTGGGCTTTCTCCCCCTCTTCCCGTTGTTGTGCAGTTAGTCTTTCCCTCACCTTGCGTGACAGAGATGTTATGTCCGCCTCTATCTCTAGTTTCTATGATAGCACGTGGGTATTTTCATGCAACGTAAGAAAAACGAAAAAGTGATCAAACTGAAACTCGGCTGCACGTAACCTTTTTTTTTTATTTTCACTTCAGTAACACTTGGCTTCCATGGTTACTCGGATAAACTGTTTCTTAAGAAACAAATGTTTTGGTTCCTAAGTGTAAATGTCTCAGTTGGACAGGCAAAAGGCAGTCGTGGATCCTGCTGTCTATAAATCACCTAAATGTAAGTCATCCAAAATAAATGTAACTCTGTGGAAATTACCACTTCGTCAGTCGTAAGAATTTATGGATTTTTGAGCACTTAAATTAAGAGTTCAAGGTAAACAGGAACTTTTCTGGGGAGGATTTCATAATGGACATATTCTGCATGCTTTGTGGGAAGGCTCGGTTCACATGGAGTTTATTAAAGGGAATCTGTCACAAGGTCTTTGCTACCTTATTGTGAGAGCAGCATAAAGACCCTTATTCCAGCGATGTGTCACTTACTGGGCTGCTTGCTGTAGTTTTCATAAAATGACTATTTTATCAGAAGGACATTATCACTAGATCACTAGTAAACCTGCTGCCAGGTAGTCCTCCATATTCATGAGCTCTGTATAACCCCGCCCTTAGCACAGATTGGCAACTTTCTGCCTATGCAAAGTGCACACAGAGAACCAGGTATGTAAAAATTGCTGTCGTAGAGGGTGCCACCACGCCCGTGGAGGAATGGAGCCCGCTGACGACAATTTAAGTTGAAATATATAGCAGAACAGAGAACCATTGGCTTCCGGTAGGGAAATATCTATATACGCTACTGGCAGCTGATGTCGGCATGACCGTCATGGCAGTGCATGATGTCTCTCCTGTGCAGACGATGAAGAAGCAAGAAGTTGTTGTTCGTTGTGGGAGCGGGGACCAGTTAAGAAGAATAGCTTGGGGTTTTTTAATCTGCGTTGGAAAAGATCAACATGACAAGTGACATTATTATAGAAAGTGGCCAGAATGGGGGACATTATTAAAGGATGGGAGCCACAGTATTTTTAAAGAAGGGGGCCAGGAAGGGGGATATTATTAAAGACAGAGGGCAAGGATAGAGGACATTATTACAGGATGGGGGACATATTTAAAGAAAGAGACCAGGATGGGGGATATTAGTAAAGGATGGAGCTAGGACAGGGGATATTAATAATATTATTAAAAAAAGGGGGGGATGGATGGAGGACATTATTACAGGATGAGGGACATTATTAAAGGGGTTGTCCACTACTTTTACATTGATGCCCTATCTGTAGGATAAGGCATCAATGTATGATTGGCCGGGGTCCCACACACGGCACCCCCTGCCGATCAGCTGTTATCGGTGCCGGCGGCGGCCGCCGGCCAGAAGTGCTCACCTGCATGGCTCCACCGTCAAGTGGTAGTGGCTGCCGCAATGTATTGTATATCCGCCTCCTGGCGAAACGTGCATTGGATCCGGTCACTTGGGGGTTAGTACCGGCCATTTTACTTTTTATCTTTTCATACATGCATTTGCAACATACCATTCCTCTAACACATGACTGTGTCAGTTTATTCTATACTAGCTAAATGAATGCACTACTAATTATGTTACTAATGACAGTGTAACTACATACTGGTCTCTACGGATTTTACATCCGGCACTATGCACTTTACTTTGTAATTTATCTAGTGACCCTGTTACACATCTCATGTATGCCTCTATATATTTTTTGGTCTGGTATTGGAATCCTTGGTATCCTCTTCATATATGAATGTATGAATATAATGCATTAGTTACTTCCCCCATCTGACTTCTTTGTTGTGTCACTTTTCTCGTACACCTATTTTTTATTGTATTTTTATTTATCAATAAATGTTATATTCTATGACACTCCAGTTCTTGTGTCGTACATGTAGGTTATATATTTACTACGTACGTACTACGTAAGTCAGGGTTAGAGTCTGTGCACACGTTGAGTTTTTCTTGCGTTTTTTTATGCACAGTTTTGTCACCCAACCTGAAGGATTTCTAGTACCAAAGTGAATGAGATTACTGAAGTTGCTTATTTTTCCTTGCAGATAATGAGTGGGGAAAATCAGCCTCAAAAAAGCATGCAAAAAACACAACAAAAATGCGGCAAAAATGCAGCATTTTTCCTGCCAATACATCAAGATTTGCTGCAGAATTTGTTGCTGCAAATCCTGAACATGTGCACAAACCCTTAGCAATCTAGGGGATTTTCTGACTTTATTCGAGTCGGTCAAACCTATTGCACAATCCCAGAGATGCAGAGGTGCAGTTTGTTTTGCAAATAACTTGCCTAATGTAACATGGATAGTAAAATGAATCAGAGCTAGACTGCAATTATAATTGCCAATATTACATGACACATGTTGATGTTTTTTACAGAGTTTCTTCTTGAGTCTTGATAATAAGGCACAGACCCTCTTAAAAGTGTGTCATACGTGACAAAAGTGGTTTTCATCACAAAACCTCAGATGAATGGGAACTTCCCAACTTTACGAATACTTATCAACTGCTTGGTGACATTATTGTCCCCTGCGCATCCAAAGGTTCATGTATGATTAAAACAAATACATTGATTTGTGAAAAACCTAAATGTCAAACCCCTAAGCTTTATCATTTTCAGACGGTGAGAACTGTTTGAGTTTTCCCTGAGCTGAGGCAGTGGTCAGAAATGCATCATTTTATTATTCGACTACTACAAAAATGAAGAAGACGCTGGTGCGGTGGGAATTACCCCCCTTCAATAAACGAGGTTATGAGCATGCACGTACTGTAGTTCTTCTAGCAGTTCTATAAAATAGTGTCATGCAAATAAAAATGTTCTAAAATTCTTCAATATTTTTTTGGGGGTTGACATCCCCTGAAATCAGTGGCACCAAATAACCTACTTTGAAAAATATGGTTTTGTGATGCTATGTTGGGAGACATTTATGGTATATGTTTTTATATGCGATCAGTCTGTTGAAATGTTGGTGGTGGGTAGTTGTTGGTGGTCTACTTGGTATTTTACAGGTGAGGTATTGTGCTGAGATGCTGTGTGTGATGCTACTTTGAACCATTTTTCAAGAAAAAGCCCAACAAACAAGGGAGCCAACTTAGTAGAGATCTGTACAATGCTCGACTGTACATTGTCTAGTATCTGGAGGTCAATGATGAATATACAAAGCCCACAAAAAAAAAAGAGCATATAACCTACAGCAATTAAATTATTAAGTAGTAATACTACATGTAAATAACAGAGTACTTGGTTGACACTATTTTGATCAAAATATATAGTCCAGCTCATTTATTTGGTTTTACTGTTATCTCTTGTACTTTGTACAAACAAGGGGCATGGCTTTCCTTTTTGAGCTAAGTATTTCATCTGTATAGCTTCCCATGTGTGGGTGTCTCAGTATGGCCATGTCCTGCTCTGCCCTTATTCACATTGACATTGTTTGACACATGGTAAGGTTTTATGCTATAGACCGGTAAGGACCATCCCAATGGGTACGCCTTGTCGTGGTGGGATGGCTTTTATGCTCTTTTGATCAAAATCGAGTTAACCAAATCCCCTATGTTATTTACATGTACTATTACTATTTAATTGCTCTTTTTTTTTCTGTTTTTTTCTTGGCTCTTTTCTGTGAAATGGCCACAGTGTGAACGTGCTCTTACACTTTGCATGTATACCAACTTATAGTCCAGTGATGAACGTATAGTAGATATGACTCTCGGATGACCATTAGCATATACTTTATTTAGTATAATGGGAAAGCCATCAGCCATTTTTACATATTTCAATAGCAGTTTTATCTTTGTGATGACTTAAAGGTTATGGACCCCTTCAGATATGGAAATAATGACTTTTATATATATTGATTACTATTAGTTAATAAAGTAAGTTTCAGCGTTCATTCCCCATGCCTTTATTCATTTTTATATCTTCTTATATACAGTTTGCAGCCAGATACAAGTTTCAGATTTTTCTCTTCTGGGAGTGTCCTTCCCAGTAATATCGGCTGGATGTGAAGTCTACTCTTAATGCATAGAAGGTGTTGAGGTTTTCAGTAGCTAATGTATCATCACAACTTCTATACTGTAAATTCATCTTCATGTGCTTTCCTCTATTTCTATAGACTTTTTTTCTTTGCCGTTCTTGGGATACTTTCTCCCCTCTCCATGGTGTGGAGATAAATGTACAACCCCATCCCCTCCTCCCTGCTATTTCTACCACTGAGAGAAGGGAGAGAGCTTTCAAACCCCTGAGCAGGAACTATAACAGATTTCTAACATTTTTGTAAAAGCAATCAGCTCTGGACTTACAAGCACCATGCAGCAGCAACATGGCAGAAAATATTTTATGAAGACTATTTAGGGAGCTGCTTAACTTTGAACTTAATGATGTGAGGAAAAATAAAACAGATAAAAGGCACACTCAGTGTGTAGGAAAGAAGCAAATCGATCCAATAAATGTGGATAAAACAAAAGTTATATAGAAATGTAAAACTTTTTAATTAAAAAAAAACAAGGTGTTTCGGCGGTATCCAGCCTTCGTCAGGTGGATGTAGCCAAACGCGTTGTGTTTTTTCAAATAAAAAAAATAAAAGCTTTTTATAGTACTTTTGTTTTATCCACACTCATTGGATCGATTTGCTTCTTTCCATCACGCTGGGAGTATTTTTGTCACTTCATCTGGCTCGGCTGGAACTCCCCATGGAGAAAACTCCCACAATATACCAAGTTGGCTGCACCCACTGGAATCCACTTTAGTGCACTTGGAGTTTACAGCACAATTTTGCCAGGTGAGAACATTTTCTACAATTGGTTTTATATTTATTAACTTAGGAGCACTTTTTGAGCGTAGTCTCTCTCCTTTTCCATCAAGGAAAATCCATATATTGGTTTAACTTTGAACGTAGGAAGTTAACGAACAAAAAAAATTCTTTGCGAAGGTGTACATAGCCCTGAAAAAGAGAAACTGTCATCAGATTGATGCTGTCTGAAATATGGGTAGCATGGGTCAGACACTGGCTGGAACACTATGCCATTTTAGAGTTAACATACTTTGAAAAGCAGGTTAGTGGACTATGTCTCAAATAACTTGCTCCAGGCAGCTTCTCCCCATCCCGATCCCTTGACTGCCAGGTTTCCTCCTATGCACAAATATAAGAGGAGACCTGTCAATCAACTAGAGCAAATATACAGTGGCTTGCGAAAGTATTGACCTCCCTTGGCATTTTTGGTGTTTTTCTACCTCACAACCTGGAATTTCACTTTTTTTTTGAGGGTTTGCATCAGTTCATGTACAGAACATTCCTACAACTGTAATCATTTGTTTTTCTTTTTTATAGTGAAGCAAACAACAAATAGGGCAAAATAACTGAAAACTTCAGTGTGCATAAATATTCACCCCCCTAGGGTCAGTACTTTGTAGAGCCTCCTTTTGGGGCAATTACAGCTGCAAGTTGCTTTGGATAAGTCTCTGAGATTTCCACAAATTGCCACTGGGATTTTTGCCCATTCTTCAAGGCAAAACTGCTCCAGCTCCTTCAAGTTAGATGGTTTCCTCTGGCGAACAGCAATCTTCACATCTGACCACAGATTCTTGGTCTGGGCTTTGAGTAGGCCACTCCAAAACATTTACACTTTCCCCTTAAACCACTCGAGTGTTGCTTTAGCAGTATGCTTTGCGTCTTTGTCTTGTTGGAAGGAGAACTTCTGTCCCAGTCTCAAATCACTGACAGACTGAAACAGGTTTTGCTCAAGAATATCTCTGTACTTCCCACCATCCTTCTTCCCCTCTACTCGGACCATTTTCCCCATCCCTGTTGCCGAAAAACATCCCCACAGTATTATGCTACCACCATCACTGTGGGGATGGTGTTCTTGGGATGATGAGCTGTGTAAATTTGTCACCAGACATAGAGATTACCTTGGTAGCCAAAAAGTTTAATTTTGGTCTCATGTGACCCCAGCACCTTCCTCTATACATGTGGGGAGTCTCACACATGTTTTTTGGCAAACTCAATTTGAAAATTACAATTCTTGCATGTAAGTAAAGGCTTTTTTCTGCCCACTCTTCCATGAAGGCCATCTCTATGGAGCGTACGGCTTATTGTGGTCATATGGACAGATACTCCAGTCTCTGCTTGGGAATTCTGTACCTCCTTCAGGGTTACCTTTGGTCTCTGTACTGCCTCTCTGATTAATGCTCTCCTTGCCCGGGCTGAGAGTTTTGGTGGGCGACCTTCTATTGGCAGGTTTGTTGTGGTACCATATTCTTTCCATTTGATAATGGATTTGATGGTACTCCATGGGATCATCAGAGATTTGAATATTTATTTCTAACCCAACCCTGACTTGTACTCCTCAACAACTTTGTCCCTGACTTGTTTGGAGATCTCCTTGGTCTTCATGATGTTGTTTGGAGGTCTCCTTGGTCTTCATGGTGTTGTTTGGAGATCTCCTTGGTCTTCATGATGTTGTTTGGAGGTCTCCTTGGTCTTCATGGTGTTGTTTGGTTAGTGGTGCCTCTTGTTAATGGTTTTGCAGTCTCTTTGGCCTTTCAGAAAAGGAAAGTGTATATACTGACAGACCATGTGACACTTAGACTGCACACAGGTGGACTTCCTTTCACTAAGCATGTGACATATGAAGGTAATTGCTTGCACCAGAAATTGTTAGGGGCTTCATAGCAAAAGGGGTGAATACATATGCACATGACAATTTTTAGTTATTTGATCCCATAAATGTAATTTATGCCTAGATTTTTCTCACTTCACCAACTTAGACTATTTAGTGCTGATGCATCACACACAAATCAAATGACAAAAATATTTTAAACAGAGGTTGTAATGTAACAAAATAGGTAAAAAGCCAAAGGGGGTGAATACTTTCACAAGCCACTGTAACTTATTTACCTCTTCAGTACTTTTTCTGAATAGTTTTTAGCCTACTGGCTGCTATTCCTGTGGTAGGATCAGTTTGTTTGTCTACCCGAGTTTAATCCTGCACAAGATACGTAAAATGGACAGGATCACTTCTCCCACAGAATATTTCATTAGACGGTAATAATATTAGTACTTAACTCCATGAATACTGCATCTGTACTATTAAATGTTGTATTACAGTGTTGTCAGTTCCACTTTTTATTTTATTTATGGTAATTATGTTTTTATTTTTATTAAATTTTTCTTTATTTATTAATAAATTACATTTTTACATTTTGAATTCATCATACCAAAATTTTACCAAAATTCTTGGGAATATATTGGGAAAGCACAGTCATAGGTCATTCATTCACAACGTCCCAGGCAGGAACTTTTCTTTATATTTCACTTCTTTTCTTGCAAATATCATACACAAGGAAAGTCCATGCTGTTCTATAGATTATCTAAGTAAAAAAAATTTCTGTTTTCCGAGAAGAATGGGCGGGGAATATCGAAAAAAGGATTACTCATATTTACTCATCTATAAAAGGGTCTTTTACTCTTTGGGGCTGACTTTTTTTTCACTTCTGACAAGCTCAACAGCAGAATGGAGATTAGAAGCCTACAGATCTCAGAAGCAAACTAACCACAAAGACATGGTATACTAGAGCCAGGCAGGAGGGAGTAAAGGAAGCATGTGGTCTACATACACTGACAATACTTGATGCTACATCTGAGCACATGTCTGGTAAGTATTGTTTTTTTTCTTACAATTGAGGAACTAAATGGTTCAGGAAATGAGGTCTTTTGTCTGAAAAAAGGTTAAACTCTTCTCATTTGTGGTGTAAACCCACTTTACTATGTATACAGGTCATTTCTTCTCGTGATAAACTTGGAGTCTAATTTTTTTTTTTTATTATTTAATGGTTGTCCAGAAATAGTTTCAACGTACCCTGAAGTAGGGGAATATTTTGTTTGGAAAGTTTGTTTATACTTACAAACTATTTGGGTTTTAAGTAAATTTTGTAAAGCCAGAAACCCTACAAAATTGCCACATTAGTAAACTATGTGAAGTTGTAAACTGGAACCATCCATGAGACCACAGGGCTTGGTGGTCCAGATGTAAAACAGTTCTGCAGTCTCAGTAATGTGTAATATATATATGGGGCACAAAGGTCTAATACACCACACTCCCCAAACCCCCAGGTGTTAGTATGAGATGTAACCCCTAACCTGAAGAAAATGTCCTCTCGACACAGACATTTGGCAAAGTATCAGTAACTCAAAAAGTGTAAATTCTCTTTATTGTAGCCTATAACATTTATCACCTGTTTACTATTAGATCGGTGGAGGTCCAACCAATGGGACCCCTACCAATCACTAGACTGAGGGTCTCTATTAGCTACCTCCCCAACCTCATGGGAAGAAGGAGTTTGATTGGAATGGTGGTTGAGCATGTACTCTACCGTATTATATTAAGACGGACCTTGATGAATGGTTAAACATTCACCGTTCTAACCAGAATTTTTTAAGCTGGAATGCCTCTTTAAGGCAACCATTATTCTGAGACCCATAGTTCATGAGCTCATCTTGACGTGCTCCAGTGCTGATGACTAGGTGGCAGTGTCCTTTACTACTAGAGCACCAGGCGTCAAAGTGACCAGGTTCTAGAACTACAGATGTTAGTATGCTATAGAGCTCCGAAACCTAAACTTATTTGTGACACATTTCTAGATCTAGATGTCATAGCTTCACAACCACATTTGTCAATATGACAACCATTCGTTGACCAAGCTACTTCTGGAGAGCAGATTGTCCGTGCTCTGCGGTTCCAGACGTGTGCATTTCATTACTAATATAATTACCATGAGGATATTACTAAATGGAGACATTGATGGGCTCTGGTATAATTACCATGAGGGTCTTACTAAATGGAGACATTGATGTGCACTGGTATAATTACCATGAGGGTCTTACTAAATGGAGGCATTGATGGGCTCTAGTATAATACCATGAGGGTCTTACTAAATGGAGATACTGATGGGCTCTGGTATAATTACCATGAGGGTCTTACTAAATGGAGACATTGATGGGCTCTAGTATAATACCATGAGGGCCTTACTAAATGGAGGCATTGATGGGCTCTAGTATAATACCATGAGGGCCTTACTAAATGGAGGCATTGATGGGCTCTAGTATAATACCATGAGGGTCTTACTAAATGGAGATACTGATGGCCTCTGGTATAATTACCATGAGGGTCTTACTAAATGGAGACATTGATGGGCCCTGGTATAATTACCATGAGGGCCTTACTAAATGGAGACATTGATGGGCTCTAGTATAATACCATGAGGGCCTTACTAAATGGAGGCATTGATGGGCTCTAGTATAATACCATGAGGGCCTTACTAAATGGAGGCATTGATGGGCTCTAGTATAATACCATGAGGGCCTTACTAAATGGAGACATTGATGGGCTCTGATATAAATATCATGAGGGTCTTACTACATGGAGACATTGATGGGCTCTAGTATAATACCATGAGGGTCTTACTACATGGAGACATTGATGGGCTCTAGTATTGATCTACAGCTCTAATGATGACCCTGCAGTTTGTGACCCTCCTAGTTATTCGCATCGTGCTTATATAGTTTGGTGCAATATTATTATAATTATTATTATAATATGTGCTGCTGATTTTAAAATAACCTTTAGGCTTTAAACATTAATGGTCATTTATAGAGAAAAGAGGCCACAGTGGGTCCCCGAGTGGTATTGGGCCAAATTATCACTCTACAATTCCAATAGGTTCAATGGAGAAACACATGACTGTAAAATCAGACTACACACAGGTTTTGTTTCTTGTCTACTTCCATCATACTCCGCAATGGAGCTGTATACATAAAACGGTTGTATACATATATTTTTTAACAAAATGATTTGCAAAATGTCTTGTCTTTTTTATTCTGTATGAGAAAATAATTGTGTAATGTGTTTCATGAATATATTAGACATGAGCAAAAAAAAATTGCCGGTCCCAAGTTGGGTTCCAAGTATTCTGTGGATGGAGCTCTGCAAGCTGCCTCAGACTTTCCAGCATCTTCGGCTCCTCTTTTGATTTGCCGGTCTGGTGCGATGTCATGTGTGCATCAAGCCGCAACAATGACATCACGCCAGGATGGCTAATGGAAAGAGGAGTCGGGCATGCTGGCAGGTAGGAGGTAGTTCACGGGGCTCTCGTCCAAAAGCCATGGAATACTGACCTGGCCGTTACACCAGGGTCCTGGGAATTGTCGTCCATCTCTAGTATGTATACTTGCAGTAGGGAAATGGCAGCCTTCTCTACTACAATGAATCGAGGAGGACGCTCGTTCTTCCAGGACTACTGAACCTACATCACAAGCTTCCTTCTACGCTCCCTGACACATGGCCGCAGGTTTTATATCATGTTGATGTTTATTCTGATGGTAAATCGTAGCTTTTTCAGGCAGGGACATAAATGTCTCTGGATTATTTACAGCTTTGGGGAAACACAGAAACTCTGGACACATAGATGGATATTGGCCGAAGTGTGCACTAGTACATGAGTACAGTACAGGCATATAGTTAAGGAGGTATTCCCATCTCCAAGATCCTATCCCAATATGTAGTAGATGTAATAATAATATTATTATCAAATAACTCCAATTAGAAATGTAGTATAGTTTTTCTGATTCGCTATGTCTCCTTCCTCATGTGCAGGGCATTGCAGGACCTTAGGTATCCATAGTAATGACCACTGATAGTTATCTAGTTGCTAGTGGTCGTAACCATGGATACCTAAGGTCCTGCAATGCCTGCACATGAGAAAAAAGACCTAGTGAATCAGAAAAACTATACTACATTTCTAATAGGAGGTATTTGCTAATATTATTATTATTACACCTACTCCATATTGGGATAGGATCTTGGAGATGGGAATAACCTTTTAATATTCGCACATACCGAATCACAATTAATTAGTGTACTGCTGGACTAGTTTGTTTGTATCCATCCATCTATCTACAGATTAAAAAAAACCTGACAAGCATCTCTTAATGAAGCAAATGTGAACAGGTTCCAGCTGCTGTGACTGCAGAATATACAAACTAAAGAATACAGCAGCCTCTGTAAGCACTAGGATGTGCAAACATTGAATATAAGAAATGTTGCATTACTACAGTATAGACAAGTTGTCCAATTCATGTGAGCTCATTGGCCAGGACAAGGCGTATCTTTCTTTGTAGTGACCCTAACCATTTCTATCAGCCATGAATCTCCTGGGACACAACCTACAATTTAAAGGGTCGGTAGGAGCCAAGGCTAATTACAAACAGCTGTAGTGCTCAATGAGTACGAGCATGTACAGCTAATAAAAGGACTGGCCAAGGCTCTCCCAAAATGAGTGTGACAGCCTAATAGAAATACATGAAGCTGTCATGATTGGGTTGGAAGAGCTGCGGCCAGTCCGTGCATTGCGGCCAGTCCGTGCATTGCGGCCAGTCCGTGCATTGCGGTCCAAGATCAGACTGATTTGCATAGAATGTCTGCATGATCCCTTAAGCTGATGGGAGGACTGTTCAGACAGATATGGAGGCAGTCAATACTATCTCCAATAGTATAATACTAAAAACAGATTGAACCGTGCCTCCTAACAGAATGAAGCAAGTGTGAACTGGTGCAAAAGGCTATGACTGCACAATATACAAACCAAAAAATACAGCAGCAATCTGTAGGCTATGGCATTATCTGATAGAAATAGTTAGGGTCCCTAAAAAGAAAGAAAGATAGAGAGGGAAAAAAGAAAGGAAGAAAGAAAGATAGTGAGAGGGAGAGAAAAAAAGAAAGGAAGAAAGAGAGGGAGAGAAAAAGAAAGGAAAAAAAGAAAGAGAGAGAAAAAGAAAGAAAGAAAGAAAGAGAGGGAGAGAAAAAGAAAGGAAGGAAGAAAGAGAGGGAGAGAAAAAGAAAGAGAGAGAGAGAAAAAGAAAGGAAGGAAGGAAGGAAGAAAGATAGAGAAAGAAAAAGGAAGAAAGAAAGATAGAAAGAGAAAAAGAAAGAAAGGAAGAAAGAAAGAGAGAGGAAAAGGAAGAAAGAGAGATAGAAAAAGGAAGAAAAAGAAAGAGAGCTAGAAAAAGAAAGGAAGAAAGAAAGAAAAGAAGAAAGAAAGAGAGAAAAGGAAAGAAAGGAATGAAAGAAAGGGAGAGAAATAGAATGAAAGAGAGGAAAGAAAGAAATCTACCCACTCTAGACTGTACAATATCACACGACAGTCTCCCAAGGTTATAGCATTGAATTATATATCGTCGTGGGTCTTTTGCTGCCCAGGATCTATCACTCCAATGCAGAGCCATACAGACATGCTGGGAGTTGTAGTCCATACAGACTAGATAGACAATGCACACTGTCACTTACAGGTAACGGCCTATTACCAGGGCGCCTCGCACTAGTTATGATTTTAAGCATCTGACCTATGTGGTCGCAGTGGAATTTCCAAAATGTCATCTATATGAAAGGGATTCTTATCATTCCTCTAAATGATGCTCTCTGTAAACTTTCAGGGGCAAAAACATCTGAATGAGCAATTTGCTTAAAATTCCCAGGGCTGTGATTTGCATAGAGCTAGGTGTAGTGTGGGAGTGGGAGTGCTGAGTGCTTTTCCCCCTTACCTGATGATACCGATGGCCTTTCTGCTTCCCAACAGCAGCCCTGACGTAATGGAAGTGAGCGAAGCGAGGGAGAAATGGCAATTACAATGTTCAGAGAGGAAGTACATGTCAGGCTAACCACTTCCTCTACTCATCAGCCCCACGTACTCGCTGACATTCACACTTAATGCTCTCTATTAAAGGGCTTATCCGGGACTTTAAAATTGATCATCTGTTTGAAAGGGCGAGATCTCCGCATCCCATTTATCAGGCATCACCCATAACCATCAGGAGTGTCTGTACCTAGTAATACAGCACAGAACAGCTGTGCCATAGTCACATAAATGAGACTGTAAAGCCCCGGCAGCCACTATTAGTACAGCACAACCCCTTCAAACAGCTTATTGGCGGGGACTGCCGAGGGTCAAACCTTTACTTATCTAACATTAATAGCCAATCCTAGGAATAGGCCATCAATTTTGTAAGGAGGGAATAGAATAAAAAATATAGAAAAGAAAATATTATGAATAAATTCAAAAATATCTTTAAATTAGTAAATCACACTCGTTTTTGTCTTTGGGAAACAATCACCATAGTATACTGAATGATGTCTTCTTACATTGACTGAAACCTGTCCTGTTATATTATTAAGACAAGTGCCTGTGAGCATATGCAGTGGACAGAGATTATCGCTGTGACCTTGAGATAATATAAATCACATACTGTTCAGCTATTTCATGATCGCCACAGTCACCCAGCATTCAGAAAAACAACGAGGACAACAGTGTGAGCAGTTTCTTCTTACCTCGGCACTCTTGGCATCTCCAGTATTACACTGGAAAGACATCATGGACAGCAGTGTGAGCAGCCTCATCTTACCTCAGCTGCCCTGGTATCTTCAGTATTAGATCAGATAAGATGGATAACAGTGTAAGCAGCCTCTTCTTACCTCAACACCCCTGGTATGTCCAGTATCAGATCAGACAGGGTGGTCAGCAGTGTGAACAGCCTCTTCATACCTCAGCACCCCTGGTATGTCCAGTATTAGAGCAGATAAGATGGATAACAGTGTGAGCAGCCTCTTCTTACCACAGCACCCCTGGTATGTCCAGTATTAGATCAGCTAGACACTGTGGACAACAGTGTGAGCAGCCTCTTCTTACCACAGCTCCCCTTGGTATGTCCAGTATTAGATCAGCTAGACACTGTGGACAACAGTGTGAGCAGCCTCTTCTTACCACAGCACCCCTGGTATGTCCAAGCATTAGATTAGCTAGACACTGTGGACAACAGTGTGAGCAGCCTCTTCTTACCACAGCACCCCTGGTATCTACAGTATTACATTAAAGAGACAGCAATGACAGTAGTGTGGCCTCTTCTTACCTCAGCACTCCTGGTATCTCCAGTATTAGATCATATAGACAGGGTGGAAGCAGAGTGGCCTTTTCTTACCTCAGCACTCATGGTATCTCCAGTATTAGATGAAAAAGATAGGTTGGACAGCAGTGTGAGTGGTCTCTTCTTACTTCAGCACTCCCATTAACTCCATATTAGAACAGATAGGGTAGACAGCAATGTGAGCAGCCTCTTCTTACCTCAGGATCCTGGTATATGCAGTATTAGATCAGATAACATGGACAACAGTGTGAGCAGCCCTCCTCTTACTTCAGCACTCCTGGTATCTCCTGTATGGGAGCACATTTTCCTCTATATGGTAGTGGTGATGAGGATGAAGCATAGCTCCACGGGAACCTGTCCTATGACATTCTAGGACAGGTTTCCACCAGTGTAACAAGACGACGACAGCTATTTCTCCCAACTTCCATATACACTTGAGCACTCGGCTCAGCCATGCGTTCATGTCTTTTCAACAGGGAGACATCATCTGACTTCATCATCAGTTGGGGGAGAGATGTGAGGCCTTCATACACTTCAGATGGTTAGACAACTTTCATGTAATGGCCTTAAAGGGAATCTGTCAGCAGTTTTTTGCGCTGTAAACGGAGAGCCGCATGATGTAGGGGCAGTTACACTAATTTCAGCAATGTGTCACTTAATGCGCTGAGTGGTGTTTTTTTCAATAAAACAAGTGTTTTCTCAGCAGAATATTATCACTATAGGACTAGATGTCTTGTGCTATGTAGTTCTCCTGCTCTGTGTAAACCCACAGCCACCAATGATTGGCAGCTTTCTGCCTATGCAGAGTGTACATAGAAAACTACCAATCAGTGGTGTGGGCAGGGTTATACAGAGCTCAACATTCAGAGAACTGCTAGATCTGCAGCAGAGAAAAATGGGATTTTATCACAACTGCAGAAAGCAGCTTAGTAAGTGACACATCACTGGAATCAGGGTCTCAGCCCCTACATCAAACTGCTCTCCGATTACATAACACAAACCTTGTGACAGATTCCCTTAATGGCTAGCTCTATCATGGCTTCATTAAAGAGACACCACCAGACCTTCCCTTTCTGTGGACTTCTCATACAGATTGTTACAGAAGGTTTGTTGGGAACCTTCTCTCTTTCGGAGAGGGCTTGTAGTACACTGCATCCTTATGTATTTTTGTGTGGCATGTTGCACTCTTTTTGCACTTGAATAAAGTCTTATTTTCCCTTAGGAAAAAAAAAAATAATAATAATTACATAGTTTCTAGAAGTTAGTGATGATAAACTCGTCATGATCCTCGTGGTCTACTGAGGTTTAATGGTTTTATCTGTGGTTTAGTTAAAGGAAAGGTTTAATGTTAGGCATTTAGGACAGGAAGGTGCATGAAATCCCTAGTGATAGCAGAAGGAGTTTTCATCATGAGTGAATAGGTAACTTGTTCACCACTCACCACCTCTACCAAGTCTACCCTTATACACTGTTTTTCCTGCTTCCCACTAGAGATGGCCAAATGAAGAAAAGATTTTTGTTATTTATATGATTATTGCTTTTATTTATTTGCTTACAGCTGGGTATATCGTCATTTTGTTTCTGTCTTAGGTTTGGTCTGTTTAATGGCCAATGCGAACATGCAATTATTTTGCATGCCCACCAGTTCATTTTTTTCGGTAAAGTCCTCTTGAGTTTGGCCTGCTGGATTCGACCTACAAAAAAAGTCACATCACTGTCAGCCACATATACTAGGAATGTAGCTCAACTTTACATATGTAAACGTCAGATATTTGTATATCGGTCCAAAATATACCGTACAAATAAGCTTTCAGTTTCCGTGCTGTCACAAGGCTTGTAGGGCCGTTCCTTTGCTTTCGGGCAGCGGGAGTGAAAGATAACGAGACGCAGTAAAAGGCCATAAACCGAGCGAGGAAACAAGTCGATAAGATTTAAATTTGTAAAGCAATAGAAGATTCCGAGAGAGCCGGGCGGCGAAGGGCTGCTTGCCACCAGCGCACACCACACGCCTGCTATCCATAAAGCCTTAGTAGTCGGCATTTCAGGCTTAAGCCTAATACAGGGAAGCAGCTGGAATTTTCTACAACAGGTTTCTAGGACTATAACTGTAAGACTTTACAGCTTGTTTTTTTGCCACTCAACGCCAGATCTAGATTTCCTATATTTTCATTGTCTTTAAAAGTCTTTTTCTATTTCATTGATCTCCGTATGTGTGGATGCAATTACTTTTTACAGTATTGATTTGTGAGCCATGGATAGATCAGATAAATGGATAGACAGATAGTTTGAGCCCCATAAAAGCCAAGATCTAAGATAGTTTTTTTCTGTGGATCCACTTCTTCCATAGTAAAGTTGCTTTAGCTATCACATAGATTGTGGTCTACTTGAGTTTCCTTTCTGCAGAGTGACAAAAATGTTATTTTTTCCTTTTTGTACCTGTCATTTCATATGACATTTTACAGAATAAGCTGTCCTGTGTGTACATGAAAAGTAACACAATTCCTAGTAATTATACAACTTGTATACTGGATTTTTCACTTCCGCAGACTATCTCTAATTTTCAGTCGTCTCTGAGCTAGTGAGTGACGATTAGCTGCTGTCTCCCATGCACTGCACACACAGACATGAAGGATACCTGCTCTCCTGTCTCTACGTAGCACATTCAGAAGCAGTAGCAGTATGGAGGACATTATGCAGCCGTACTTAGCAGTGTAGCTGTGAATCCAACTCCCCTATCACTATGTCTTTGGAATGTGGGAGGAAACTGGAGAACCCGGAGGAAACACATGCAAACATGGGGAGAACATACAAACTTCTTGTATGTTGTCCTTGGGGGAAATTGAACCAGGACCCCAAAGCTGCAAAGTTACAATGCTAACCACTGAGCCACCGTGCTGTCTGATTATTTAGTGGTCACTCTTCCATATGAGGATACTGTTCAGTGGCTTACCTATAGTCAGTGCAGAAAATGCAGTCACACCTGGGACCAGAAGCCTGTTAACAGAATACAGAAGACCAATTAACAGAAGATCAATAGTTTTAAAAACCCATGATAGCTGGTGGCCCTGTTGACGTTCGTAGCGCCCCATGCAACATCTCAGAGTTAAAGGGAATCTGTTACCCCCTGGCACTTATCTGACCTTTAATATGGGCATACAGTTGATAGTAATGTAAATGTATTCATACCTGTATGCCTCATATTAGAGGTCTTGTTGCTGTGAAATGTCTTTTTATTCAATCAAGTTTCTGATGCTTGCAGGCCCGGGGCTCTGAAGAAATCCTTGCCTCCTGTATAAATTATAATGTTTCCGCCCTTCCCTGCACATTAGAGTGCCCAGATTTGGCTGTTGCAGCTGCACATCACAGGGCACTGTGACATGCAGGGGAGGGGGGAAACATTATAATTACCACAGGAGGCAGGATTTCTCTAGGGTCCCGGCTCCACAGCATCAGAAACTTGATTGAATAAAAAGACATTTCACAGCAACAAGACCTCTAATATGAGGCATACAGGTAAGTATAGATTTATATTTCTATCACCTGTATGCCCATATTAGAGGTCAGATAAGTGCCAGCCGGTGACAGATTCCCTTTATGCCACTGGCCCATGCATGATAAACCAGCAGGGGGCTCCAGTAAGAACTTTTCGTCAGCATCCTGAGAGTTAACAGAAAACCAGCACTATTTTAACATTAATAAGCAGAATATTTGAAAAGCTGCTCAACAATTTACCTGGAATTGAAGTGTAAATGACCACTTATTGTATGGACTATGATGTCAGTTGTGTTTATGTTCCTGGGAACCGTACGCCGACAGCTGCGCTTGTTACCCAGCTGCTATGAAAGCGGCAGCGCTGACATAAGAGCTCAGGCAGAAGTCAGCCATGCTGTAATTGTTGTATAATTCATGGACTTGTCTTATTGTCAGCTCCGCACCCCGTCCCCCTCCATCAGTGCTAAGCACAGTAATCACGCAGCAGAACCCACACGGCTGAATTCCTAACTAGGGGCGGTGAATCCGCTGACGCTCGGCACCCTGGTGACATTTTCAAATTCGTCTTAATATCCATGAAAGGAGATCTCCTTTTATAAAGTGCAGTAAGGCTGGCACTATGGGCTGCGATAATTACTCTGGCGGTGGAGCTCAGCCTCTTAATAACACCCGTGTTTTCTGCTCCCCCTTATACTAAACAAGCGGGATCTCATTTTTCTCTCATCTAGCAGAAGAGGCTGCTTTATATTCAGCAAGTCTCCCTGAACATTGCAGAAGAGGCACATTAATGCCAATAGGTCCTAAGGCAGACAATTCACTTTCCATAAAATACATTGTATCACCGGGGGGCGAGTATCCGCAGTGTAGATACAGTCGGGTACATTCATTTTTTCTGCAGTAAAGTGTGTATCGCAGTAACGAGCTCTGGGTAGCTGCACCATGGCTGCTCTATAGAGTTCAATAAAAGATTTACAAGACCAGGGCCGGTGGCCACAGATGACAGCCCTGAGGACCTCAACATTCATGGTGACTCTTCTGGTTTGTGGGCCTGGCATAACATCATAGTTGCAGCGTGCCTCACACACAGTGGGGTAAAGAGAGTCTGATGGGACCTGGTGAAAAATTAGTACCTGACTGCCCCCACCTGCATGTTGGTCAGATGTATGGGCCTTTGTAGCATTCTAGATCCTATAAATACATGCGTGTTCGCCCCCATGTAATAATCTCCCCCATCCTGGCTCCTTCCTGTAATAATCTCCCCCATTCTGGGCCCCTTCCAGGAATAACGTCCCCATCCTGACCCCTTCCAGGAATAACGTCCCCACCCTGGCCCCTTCCAGTAATAATGCATCCCATCTTGGGTTCTATGTAATAACAGCGTCTCTCATCCTGGGCCCCTTCTTGGTATAATTTCTCCATCCTGGTACAACGCCCCTCATCTTGGGCCCCTTCCTGGTATAATGCCCCTCATCCTGGGTCCCTTCCTGGTATAATGCCCCTCATCCTGGGTCCCTTCTTGGTATAATGCCCCTCATCCTGGGCCCCTTCCTGGTATAATGCCCCTCATCCTGGGTCCCTTTCTGGTATAATGCCCCTCTTCCTGGGTCCATTCCTGGTACAATGCCCCCTCATCCTGGGTCCCTTCCTGGCATAATGACCCTCATCCTTGGTCCCTTCCTGGTATAAAGCCCCAAAATAAGCGCAATAGAATAGTGGCTCCTGCCGCAAGAATATAGCTCTTCTTCCTTGCCGCAGAAGCCGCATTTCTATTACACTTATTTTGTATATTTACTAACACCATATGATCCGTTTGTCTGAGGAAGGACTGGGGTACAGATCGAAATGTTATTTTGACTTTGTGGATTGTCATTCTAATAAAATCAGATGCTTCTTTGAATTGTTTTGAGAGCGCTGCCGGGTCTCTGCTTATTTTACTTCAAGGATTGGAACCTTTCTCGTGAACCAATCCACTGGGAATTCCGTATATCTTCTATTGTCAGTTTATATATAAATTGTACCACTCAAGTTACAGCTTTGGCAAATTTGCTCCTTTAGTCAGTACCAACATTACAGCTGTGATGTATAGAGATTGTCAGTCCCACTGGGGAAAGTGACAAATTCGTAGGCAGTCAGTTAATCCATCAAGATGTTTTGATATCTGGGAGGTAGCACAAGCAGAGGGAGAGGATACTGTACCTACTCCGTGCAGGTATAGTTGAATCTCAATCTATGATCCCACTGCTAACCACTGAGCCACCATGCTTCCCAATATAAGACAGGTGTCTAATCTTGTAAAATAAAATATGAGGCTCACCTTGTGAAGTGGACCCGCTAAGCCTCAGCTCCAGGTGGCTACACGAGTCCCGAGCATTGGTACAGCTGGCAGGATGTCACGTGGGAAGCAAGGACTTGGATATGCAGGGAATGGAAGCAGGTTACCAGGGTGTGCACAGGAGGTGGAGTACACAAAACTTGAATAGTAATCCAAATACACAGGTGGGTGTCCTAATGGGCCTTAAAAGGCCTATGGCGATGATGTCACCGAGCCACGCCGGGCAACCTGCAAAGTCAAACATGGAGCACAATAGAGGGCAGTGGACCGAGGTGAAGGGCGCAAAACCCGGACCCGGGACAGGTGTGCAACATAAAAACTTGAGCTCGTTACTCGAGTTTGCCTAGGGTGCTTGGGTATGCGCAGAGTATTGCAGGTGCTCAAGTGACATTTTTGAGTCCCTGCAACTGCATGTTTTGCAGCAGTTAACAGCCCCGAAACAAGCGGCCACGGGGGCTCGAACATGTCACTCGAGGACCCGCGATACTCGGTGCATACCCAAGCACCCTAGGCAAACTCGAGTAACGATCACTTGCGCACATCACTACTCAGTGGTTACCATTTTGGGGTCTTGGGTTCAAATCCAACTAAGAGCAATAGCTTGTATTCTCTCCCACACCCAAAAAAATAAATAAATTAGCTCGTTATCAAATTGTCCCTAGTGTGTGCCTGATATAGGGACAGGGTTGGACTGGCCCACCAGAGAACCAGAGAATCCTCAGGTGGGCCCTGGCTTCTCCTTCAGGAGACCTCATAATGCAAACCTTGCAGCTGCTATGGGGTGGGCCCAATGTTCTTCAGTCTGACACTGTATAGGAAAATAAGTATGTGAACCTATTGGGGACAGGGACTATATAACCAAGGAGAAATAAATATTTCTGACTTTCCTAACCCCTGTGTCTAATCCCAGTCATTGTACATTCAATCCACCTCACTTCTAAAGGAATACAGAAAGCGAGAAGAAGCAAAATAACTAAAAAGAAATCAAATCTGCTGTTGCATAATAACCAAAAACAAAGCGCGAGGCGTATAAACCGCGCATTCTGATTTCCGCTCCATCGCCTCCCATGATGATGTATTATATATTTACACATCCGAACAAAGGAAATGTTCTCCTCTCATCCGTCCCTCGTGCTGCAAAGCAAAACCAATTACTCTGGAGTGTATAACACTACGTGGGAAGTGATGCCGCTTACAAAACTGTTACCACCCCAATGATAGCAGAGGATAAAGGAACCCGGGCAAAAATAAAAAATCATTTCTCAAGAGTCGTCCTCGATGTGTTTGCATCGAAATTGGAGAAAAAGCAGTTGGGTAGCCTGGCGGGCGAATGGTGTGGATTCCCTTGTAATTTCGCCCTCCCCCTATGATTTACAGGACCCGTTTACCACGACTGTACGTATGACTTATAATTTTTTTTTTTTCATGCTACATTTCCTTTTAGGACTCCAATTAACTTTTTGCCCTCGTGCAGCTCGGCAATGGCTGTTTCATTTGCTGCAGGCACTTTTTAAAGTATCTTTCAGGGTATGGCGCCACGGAGTAATAACAATAACAATTCCAAATGAGCCATTGAAGTAAATCACGTAGATTCAGGTGCATCTCACAAGTAAGAAAAAGAAAAAATACAGCACTCGCCGGATGTTTAAGATACAACCACACGGCACTAACTCATCCCCACAAAATGACTCCGCTCCACCGAGACGGCAGAATATTTACCTTCCTTAAAAACTGCGCCGCCGGGCGATAAAGCCCCAGGACGACTTAGCAAAAGAGTTGATTGCATTGCTCTACACAAGGGCATCACAAATCATATCAATGTGCGATCACGGCGTCGCTGCAACCGGCCACAAAGTAGCGGCAGAACTTTAAAGTTCTTACTTCTTATTTATGCCGGTTATTAAATCTACCAGGCTCATTACCGGGAACGGCCTTCAGGCTCCGATCTTCTTATCTAGACCTATATGCAGAAGGGAGAAGTTATATGCGTCAGTGGTGATTTGTAACTGGGAGTCGGGAAATAGGGGCCATAATTCTGACAACTTCTGTTATAGAAACATAGAAGATAATGGCAGAAAAATAAATGTCCATTGGTTCGTGGGGAGGAAATGATAAATATAAAGAGATGGATACCAGGGAATATGGTTAGGACGGGCAGCAACGCCAGGCTGGTACATGAAATTATATATATATATATAAACAGACAGAGAATAAATGTCAGGTTTTGTCTCTATATAATGAAAAGGTTCATTATAGAATGATGAAATGTCACATCTGATGGAGAAAAAAAATTCTCCATCTTCTCCATTGTGTCAGTCCGTGCAGATCAGACTGCACTCGGATGTCATCCGAGTGCAGTCCGATGGTTTCCACAGACTCATTGACTTGCATCCGAATAGCAGATCAAACTCGGGAATGCAGAGATTTTTTTTCTCGGACCGAGCTGAGAAAAATCTGAAGCACACTGCCCGATAGGATAACTGTCCGAGTGCGATCCGATATTAAAAGGGTTTTCCGGGTTCAGAAAATTCTTCTCTCTCAGATTCAATTTGTATTAATAAAACAAACTTGTACTTTGCTCACCCTCCCAGGTCCAGCGCCGTTTCCTCTACTGCTCCTGCTGTCTTTTATTGTCTGCAGCGCTGAAATCACATCAAAAGCGCTGCAGACAATCAGTGAGCTCAGCGGCTCTGTCCAAGTTGAAGGGATGAAGCACTCAGCTCACTGGTCGGCCGCAGGACTGTTGATGTGACATTAGTGCTGTAGACACCGGGATTCATCAATAGACCTGGGGAGGGGGAGTAAGGCAGAGTTTGATTTTTTATTTATTTTATTTTTTAAAACTAAACTGCAACCAGGGGACATGGGTTTTTGGAAACCTCTTTATGTATTAACTCATAACAGTCCAAGAGTGTTAAGGATACTCATGTGAATTCCTTTTTCCATCCTATATGAAGCGGTCTCTAACTCTCTATCAGCACAGAATGACTGTTCAAAGTTCCGCCACTCGGTGCTTCACATATGTATATGTATATATATATATATATATATATATATATATATATATATATATATATATATATATATATATATATATATATATATATATATATATATATATATATATATGTATATATATATACGCATTGCTATAATGCGGAGTGAAAAGTACCTTTAACTATTGGAGCACTAGAGTGGCTGTCGCCTAGACCCTGTGGAGCCCCTAGGCTTCAGCCTATTCAGCCTTTTGAATAATACAGTCCTGAACATGGGGACATTGTGAAGTCGCCACCATGGGCAGCACCGATGCAGATGGATTTTTCTCTATAGAAATTCTGCTTACAAGAACTGTGCCTTAAAATAAAACATGAACGTGTTACACAATGGCAGAGATTTCGCTTTCACCGAGGTTCAGATTTTTTTTTTATCTCTTTGGTGCCATTTGCATTCTACTTGGAGAATTTGCATACATACATATATTTATGAAGGATACAAAGTGGAGCTCGATATAAGAACAATTTGCTTCTGAGCTATAAATTCCTATAATGTTCCTTGCTCTGGGCTCTCGCTTTGATTTCTCCAGAACAGCTGTATTTTCTGTGTTTCTCATAGAACATTTTAACAGCATTGAAATAAAAGTCGGAGATGCGGCATCTGGGCGCGAATATTCACTCTCGTATGTTTTATGGTTAACAGATCCACTTGATTTCTCCACACAGGAAACAAGAGCCTTGTGGTTGAGCCGGCGCCCGTCCTCGGGGCGAGATGTGGGTTGTATGGTCTTAATGCTAATTGTGATAGGGGTTTTACATTGTGACCGACTCCTACATGTTAGCATTAAGATCGTGCGCATCCTTTTACCAGAATTTACGGCTGACCTGAGCAGAGGCAGAAAGTCCGGGTGAGTCACCATTTCTGGAAAG
This sequence comes from Phyllobates terribilis, assembly GCF_046119375.1. Lineage (NCBI taxonomy): Eukaryota > Metazoa > Chordata > Amphibia > Anura > Dendrobatidae > Phyllobates > Phyllobates terribilis. Next base: position 919,349,806 of record NW_027362762.1, read on the forward strand.
AAGGTCGCCTCTGAACGTATGACTATGACATCTGCATCTAACAGTCTGTACTCGTACTACAATGAGCAGAGTTGATGAAGAGGATACTCCAAGGACAAAGCAAATACTTAGTCTTCAGCCTTAAAATTACTTAAAGGGGGTGTGCGGTACCTCCCATTTTCACACAAGACATTGAGAAATGTTGCTGCACGTAGGAGTAGGGTTGTCCGGCACGCACTAGTAGCGTTGGCCGGCACGCACGAATAGCATTGGCCGGCACGCACTAGTAGCGTTGGCCGGCACGCACTTGTAGCGTTGGCCGGCACGCACTTGTAGCGTTGGCCGGCACGCACTTGTAGCGTTGGCCGGCACGCACTTTGTAAGTAAAAGGGGCTACATTGCGACCACTAATGTTCCACTGCGACAAGTTTGTAAAAAGTCAGAACCAGTTGGATTTTTTGCAACTTGCTTGTTATGGTCGCAGTGCGACCATATTCTACAGCAACGTAGCAGTGCCATAGAGCCATTTTTGAACTCGTGTAGCGGTCGCCGTCTAGCCCCCAACCTTATGCTAAGTGATTGACAGCAACATGCTTTGAACCTGACAATAAAAACAATGGAAAAATGCCAGAAAGAAAAGCAAAGAAACACTAGTGCAAACGATGGGGGAGGAATATAATGGGGCAAACGATGGGGCAGGAAAACATTAGTCTCCACAGAAAACAAGAAATGGGAAGATCACAAAAATTACCCCTTTTTAAGAAGACAGTGCTCCTCGCTAACATTTTATGCCCTGAGAAACATTTTATGGCCTGGTGGCCACAGGACCCAGCAGCAGCTGCTCGATTGAGGTTGTAGGTGTTGTTCCAGCACCGATCTGATATCGATGACTAATCTTTAGGATAAGTTATGGTGGGTGGGGGCCTCAAGCACAAAGGTTTAAATTTAAGGAATAAAACAGGACAGATCAGGCTCTAGGGTGTTGACACCCATAGGAAAATTAGAGATGTCTGTTCCAGGGAAATGAACCAGGATAGTGAAACTGTATGGGGTTTTACGCACATTAAAATAATAAACTACAGAGACCACGACTCTACATCTGGATATCCAGATATCGTCTCTTTCTAATATGATAATCCAGAAAAAAATAAATCTACAGGTTCCTATTACTGGTTTAGATGAGCTATAATGTAAATAGTTATTATTTTTTACATATTGTACATTCCCGTCATCAGCCTGCTGGGAGTGACTGTGGGTAAAACGAGCGCCGATCTGGAAATTCTGGATAATTATACCGCTATAATAAGGCAGAATATCGGGCTGATTAATACAATCAGCAATTACACAAATGAGAAAGTCCTTTTTGTCTGTAACCTTCTGCAAATTAGAGGAACCGAACGATCAGGAAAGGTCATGAGCAAAGACTCTGACGTCAGATCAGGCCTCGCACTACCAACACAGTCCTGGAAATCGGCAAAAGAGTCTCTTATTTTATTATTTTTTTTATCATTAAAGAAGTTGTCTAAGACTATTTTATATATTTTGTTACTATGGGCCTAAAATCTAACAGGCAGAAAGGTGCCAATTACAGTGGGTACGGAAAGTATTCAGACCCCTTTAAATTTTTCACTCTTTGTTTCATTGCAGCCATTTGGTAAATTCTACTTCATTTTTTTTTCTCATTAATGTACACTGTGCACCCCATCTTGACTGAAAAAAAACAGAAATGTAGATATTTTTGCAAATTTATTAAAAAAGAAAAACTGAAATATCACATGGTCATAAGTATTCAGACCCTTTGCTCAGACACTCATATTTAAGTCACATGCTGTCCATTTCCTTGTGATCCTCCTTGAGATGGTTCTACTCCTTCATTGGAGTCCAGCTGTGTTTAATTAAACTGATAGGACTTGATTTGGAAAGGCACACACCTGTCTATATAAGACCTCACAGTTCACAGTGCATGTCAGACCAAATGAGAATCATGAGCTCAAAGGAACTGCCCAAGGACCTCAGAAACAGAATTGTGGCAAGTCACAGATCTGGCCAAGGTTACAAAAGAATTTCTGAGGTACTCAAGGTTCCTAAGAGCACAGTGGCCTCAATAATCCTTAAATGGAAGAAGTTTGGGACCACCAGAAGTCTTCCTAGACCTGACCATCCAGCCAAACTGAGCAATTGTGGGAGTAGAACCTTGGTGAGAAAGGTAAAGAAGAACCCCAAGATCACTGTGGCTGAGCTCCAGAGATGCAGTAGGGAGATTGGAGAAAGTTCCATAAAGTCAACTATCACTGCAGCCCTTCACCAGTCGGGCCTTTATGGCAGAGTGGCCTGACGGAAGCCTCTCCTCAGTGTAAGACATATGAAAGCCCGCATAGAGTTTGCTCAAAAACACATGAAGGACTCCCAGACTATGAGAAATAAGATTCTTTGGTCTGATGAGACGAAGATAGAACATTTTGGTGATAATTCTAAGTGGTATGCTGCAGGGACTTGAATGTGGCCAAGTACAGAGATATCCTGGATGAAATCCTCTTCCAGAGTGCTCTGGACCACAGTCTTGGCCGAAGGTTCACCTTCCAACAAGACAATGACCCTAAGCACACAGCTAAAGTAACAAAGGAGTGGCTTCAGAACAACTCTGTGACCATTATTGACTGGCCCAGCCAGAACCCTGACCTAAACCCAATTGAGCATCTCTGGGGAAACCTGAAAATGGTTGTCCACAAACGTTCACCATCCAACCTGAGGGAACTGGAGAGGATCTGCAAGGAAGAATGGCAGAGGATCCCCAAATCCAGGTGTAAAAACCTTGTTGCATCATTCCCAAGAAGACTCATGGTTGTACTAGCTCAAAAGGGCGCTTCTACTCAATACTGAGCAAAGGGTCTGAATACTTATGACCATGTGATATTTCAGTTTTTCTTTTTTAATAAATTTGCAAAACTTTCTACATTTCTGGGTTTTTTTTACCAGTCAAGATGGGGTGCAGAGTGTACTTTAATGAGAAAAAAATGAACTTTTTAGAATTTACCAAATGTCTGCAATGAAACAAAGAGTGAAAAATTTTAAAGGGTCTGAATACTTTCCGTACCCACTGTACCTGCCTGGTCTACACGGCTCTGGCACAGAGTGGCCACAACCGCTCCTCCCAGCAATTCAGCTGCTTCACGACAGCAGTGCTGTTCTTCTTCTTCCACTCCACTGTTGACGAGGCGTGACTGCCAATGTCACGCTGATTGACAGCCGGCTCCCCGCAGTTAGGCCGCAGGGAGACCGCTGTCAATCAGAATGACGTTGGCAGTCACGTCTCGTCAACTGAGCAGGGCGGAAGAGAAGCCGCTGCTCTGTTAACATGATGTCAGCAGAATCGTCAGCAAAAGCGAACTATGACCTTTCTGTGCCGGCAAAGATCGGCGCCGGGCACAACAAGCAGAGATATAGCAACTACTTGGCTGTAAGTGCTGAGGCACATTGTAAAAAAAAAAAAATAGTCCCAGATAAAACCAGTGAAAAATTCAAAGTGTTTACACTGGAACAGAGGAGCAATAAGAAGTACCAGGCCCCCCCCAAAAAAAACATTTACCGGGGCCCCCACCAACCATGTGCCATTAATTACATAGGCGACTTCTCATGCAGTAGAAGGGTCTTTGGTGGAATCTCTGAAACAAGAGCCTGGGCCCGATGTCTCCCTATACCTACAACACTGGACCTGAAGGGGATGAAGAGATGCAATTAAATATTCTTTGTAATATCCCATTCTCACTCACAGATCCCACCTCCACTGAAAGGGAATAAGTCATCACAAAATGACTTATTGCTTAAAGGGAATCTGTCCCCCCTGGGAGATATCAGACCTCTACTATGGGCATACAGGTTATAGAAAAGTAATTCTATACATACCTGTATGGCCCATATCAGAGGTCTGATTGCAGAGAAAAGCACTTTAATCAATTCTATTTCGTACAGGCTTGGCGTCCCCCGCCTATGTGCTTACTATTCCCCCAAATCCCCGCCTATGTGCTTATTATTCCCCCAAATCCCCGCCTATGTGCTTATTATTCCCCCAAATCCCCACCTATGTGCTTATTATTCCCCCAAATCCCCACCTATGTGCTTATTATTCCCCCAAATCCCCACCTATGTGCTTATTATTCCCCCAAATCCCCACCTATGTGCTTATTATTCCCCCAAATCCCCACCTATGTGCTTATTATTCCCCCAAATCCCCACCTATGTGCTTATTATTCCCCCAAATCCCCGCCTCTCTGCTTAATTCTCCCCCTCCCCTGCACCTCACAGGACGCCTGGAAGTCAGGGAGCACAGTGCACGTCACAGGGCCTGTCACAGGGTCCTGTGATGTGTAGGGGGGGAATATGATAATTAAGCAGAGAGGCAGGGATTTGGGGGAATAGTAAGCACATAGGCGGGGGACGCCAAGCCTGTACGAAATAGAATTGATTAAAGCGCTTTTCTCTGCAATCAGACCTCTGCTATGGGCCATACAGGTAAGTATAGATTTACTTTTCTATCACCTGTATGCCCATAGTAGAGGTCTGATATCTCCAAAGTGGTCACAGATTCCCTTTAAATCATGAAATTTAAAAAAAAAAAAGTTTACATTTTTCAAATCACTATATTAAAACAATGAAAAAATAAAACCTTGTAATTTCCACCCAGGCCACTAGGCCTAATTTTAGACTCCTACTTCCTGTTTCTTTTTTTTTCAGCAGCCACATCAACATAGGCAGCAATAGAATAGCTCTGACTCTCTGACTTGTATGGAAGTATTTTCTGTTCATGCTGCAATATGAGTGGGGGAGGAGGTGAGCTGTGACATCACCTATTGTGAATGGAGGATCCTGTGTAATCTACTGTATATAGAGATATTCTCTGTCATTGTACAGGGGGAGGAGGAGGTGAGCTGTGACATCAACTATTGTGAATGGTGGATCCTATGTAATTACTGTATATAGAGATATTCTGTCACTGTACAGGAGGGGAAAGAGGTGAGCTGTGACATCACCTATTGTGAATGGTGGATCCTGTGTTATCTACTGTATATAGAGGTGTTATCAGTCATTGTACAGGAGGGGAAAAAGGTGAGCTGTGACATCACCTATTGTGAATGGTGGATCCATTGTTATCTACTGTATATAGAGGTGTTATCCGTTATTGTACAGGAGGAGGAGGTGAGCTGTGACATCACCTATTGTGAATGGTGGATCCTGTGTTATCTACTGTATATAGAGGTGTTATCAGTCATTGTACAGGAGGAGGAGGTGAGCTGTGACATCACCTATTGTGAATGGTGGATCCTGTGTTATCTACTGTATATAGAGGTGTTATCAGTCATTGTACAGGAGGAGGAGGTGAGCTGTGACATCACCTATTGTGAATGGTGGATCCTGTGTTATCTACTGTATATAGGTGTTTATAGTATGAGTCTAGTATGAAACTTAGTGGCCAGTGTGTAGATTTCTGATTTTCATTTTTTTCATTAATATAGTTATATGAAAAATTGAAAAAAAAAATCCAAATATAAAAAATATATATATTTTATTTTATAAACCAAAATTATACAACAAATCATTGTCCGATGACGCATCCCCTTTAGAGGGTAATTGAGGTAAACAATCTGCTGCTATCTTACAGAGTTTCTGTGTCCACTGTCTTTCCACCACTCCACCTCTATTAGACAGTGTAAAGCTGCAGGAAGGATCTACTCGGGCTCTGGAGGACGCCGCACGGCCATGAATCACAATATTGCCCCTTAATACCACATTACTCCTGCAGTGGCCACTGTAAGATAAATGTGCAGCAGCCTACAGCGCTTATGTCCAGGGATTTCTTGGCTGGGCGCACAGCAATCAGATGGTCACCAGCAGGTCCTCATCTATAGCAGGTATTACCCAGACTGGACGACTCATGGTCTCCACTATTGCTGGAAATTCTACATAAGAGCAGTTAGCGGCCAAGTGTCTTCTGTACATTTTGTGTTTTTGCTTTATTCACATTATTTCATATATAAGATTAAAAGACTATTTCCTCTGAAAAATGTTAATGCTGTTTATGACTGGGGTTAGTACGATGGTGGACCCCACCGTGGCAGCGTTACCACTTTCAGATGGTACATGAGCTGCTGCCATCATGGAGAAGACAACTGATTTATGACTCCATAACCTACTTGGCATTGTGCCGCGTGTTATAATGTTCTGTACTGAACTTTACCCAATAAATCCAGACTTGTTCTTCGTGTTATCTTTTGTGGATTATTGTGTTTAGTCGATTCTTCGTAATGACATGGTTTTCCCATGCAGATCTTACGGATGTGTATGGTGGTCTCCCGGCTCTTGTCTAATGGCTGGAGAAAGATTTCAGAACAGCTGGACCCCTGTTCCCAGGGCTATGTTAGTTAAAATGGGGACAGAAAGTGCATATTTGACGTTTGCCCAATATGTCAAACTGTCTCATTAACTAATCAGACCGCCGACCTCCTACACACTAGCCGGCCGCCGATCACCTACACACTAGCCGACCGACGATCACCTACTCACTAGCCGATCGCTGACCACCTACTCACTAGCCGACCACCTACACACTAGTCGACCTCCTACACACTAGCCGACTGCCGACCACCTACACACTAGTCGACCTCCGATCACCTACTCACTAGCCAATCGCTGACCACCTACACACTAGTCGACCTCCTACACACTAGCCGGCCACCGACCACCTACACACTAGTCGACCTCCTACACATTAGCCGACTGCCGATCACCTACACACTAGCCGACCTCCTACACACTAGCCGACTGCCGATCACCTACACACTAGCCGACCGCCGATCACCTACACACTAGCCGACCGCTGACCACCTACACTCTAGCCGACCGCCAATCACCTACACACTAGCCGACCGCCTACATGTTTGCTGATCAGTGGTAGTTTAATAGTCTGTTTACACAGAGAGACCCTTCTTCAGAAGTGCACTGAACGATCCGTTATACATCGTAGCATGTCATTGCTCTCGGCAGCGAAGTCCAGGACAATGCGCTGCCGAGAATAATGATCTTTTGTGCAAACCAAATGATCATGTTGATCATTCATTGAGTGATCGTCCGCTTGCTCCATTAATTGTGCAGTGCAAATGCCCCTTAATCAAAGTTCAATTACACTTCTTCCCTAGAGCCTATTCACATAAATAACGTCATGTCTCAGAGCTTTCTGAGCGTAGCTCAAACAGTACAGGGGCTGAACAGTAACTCATTAAAGGCAAGATGTCAATTCATGTTTTCCAGATGGACCATCAGTTCATGCAGAGAAAAGTGCAGCATGGGACAAGCCTCCCCGAGTGTTTAAGCAGGTGGTCCACGACAAACAGCACTGCCACTGTCATAACCAATTTCATTTTTCATTGATGAAACATACAGTGGGTACGGAAAGTATTCAGACCCCTTTAAATTTTTCACTCTTTGTTTCATTGCAGCCATTTGGTAAATTCTAAAAAGTTCATTTTTTTCTCATTAAGGCTATGTGCCCACGATGCAGAAATGCTCCGGAATTTTTCCTGAGCGTTTCTGCATCTCCCTGGCAGAAAAAACGCATGCGGATTGTACATGCGGATTGTACATGCGGATTGTACATGCGGATTGTATATGCGGATTGTACATGCGGATTGTACATGCGGATTGTACATGCGTTTTTCCTGCCAGGGACAAACAGAAGTGAAGCGTTCTTCACATGCATTTCCGCATGCGGGTGTCAAGTGCTTTCCAAGCCATTTTAGCATCACTTGGAAAAGTGCTTGACAACTTGGTCACACTATATAAATCCATGCAACCGGCATGGAGTTATATAGTGTTACCGAAAGAATGGTAAAAAATCAAAAATAAATATTATACTTACCTTCTGATGGCCCCTTGTGTCCTTGTCTCGGCTTGCCGGCAGCTCGCGGTAGACTAAAGGACCTGCCGACATCAGAGGTCCCGTGACCCGTCACATGACTAAATGACGTCACCGCAGGTCCTTTAGTCTACCGCGAGCTGCCGGCAAGCCGAGACAAGGACACCAGGGGCCATCAGAAGGTAAGTATAATATTTATTTTTTATTTTATTCTTTTTTTTTACAGGTTCTATGATACCCAGGTCCAGAGAGTCTCCTCTTCTCCAAACCCGGGTACCATCCGCACATTGAAAGGCATGGAATCCGCATGATATCCGCATGTGCAGCTCCAGTGATGCGGATGTCATGCGTTCCAATGCAAGTCAATGGCGGCAAAAACACCTTGCTTCCGCAAAATAATTGGTAGTGCTGCGGATTTTTCCGCAATGATAATCCGCAGCGGAAATTTCCGCAGCATGTGCACAGCACATGCGGATTATCATTGGGGAACATGGCAGGCCTTCTACCAAGCGTTTTTTAAGCGTTTCTGCAGCGGAATTGCCACTGCGGAAACGCTTAAAAAACACATAGTGGGCACACAGCCTAAAGTACACTCTGCACCCCATCTTGACAGAAAAAAAACAGAAATGTAGAATTTTTTGCAAATTTATAAAAAAAAACAACCTGATATCACATGGTCATAAGTATTCAGACCCTTTGCTCAGACACTCATATTTAAGTCACATGCTGTCCATTTCCTTGTGATCCTCCTTGAGATGGTTCTACTCCTTCATTGGAGTCCAGCTGTGTTTAATTAAACTGATAGGACTTGATTTGGAAAGGCACACACCTGTCTATATAAGACCTCACAGCTCACAGTGCATGTCAGACCAAATGAGAATCATGAGCTCAAAGGAACTGCCCAAGGGGCTCAGAGACAGAATTGTGTCAAGGCACAGATCTGGCCAAAGTTACAAAATAATTTCTGCATTACTCAAGGTTCCTAAGAGCACAGTTGCCTCCATAATCCTTAAATGGAAGAAGTTTGGGACCACCAGAAGTCTTCCTAGACCTGGCCGTCCAGGGAAACTGAGCAATCATGTTAGAAGAGCCTTGGTGAGACAGGTAAAGAAGAACCCCAAGATCACTGTGGCTGAGCTCCAGAGATGCAGTAGGGAGATGGGAGAAAGTTGCACAAAGTCAACTATCACTGCAGCCCTCCACCAGTCGGACCTTTATGGCAGAGTGGCCCGACGGAAGCCCCTCCTCAGAGCAAGATATATGAAAGCCCGCATAGAGTTTGCTCAAAAACACATGAAAGACTCCCAGACTATGAGAAATAAGATTCTCTGGTCTGATGAGACGAAAATAGAACTTTTTGGTGATAATTCTAAGTGGTATGTGTGGAGAAAACCAGGCACTGCTCATCACCTGCCCAATACAATCCCAACAGTGAAACATGGTGGTGGCAGCATCATGCTATGGCGGTGTTTATCAGCTGCAGGGACAGGACGACTGGTTGCAATTGAAGGAAACATGAATGCGGCCAAGTACAGAGATATTCTGGATGAAAACTTCTTCCAGAGTGCTCTGGACCTCAGACTTGGCCGTAGGTTCACCTTCCAACAAGACAATGACCCTAAGCACACAGCTAAAGTAACAAAGGAGTGGCTTCAGAACAACTCTGTGACCATTCTTGACTGGCCCAACCAGAGACCTGACCTAAACCCAATTGAGCATCTCTGGAGAGACCTGAAAATGGCTGTCCATCAGCATTCACCATCCAACCTGACGGAACTGGAGAGGATCTGTAAGGAAGAATGGCAGAGGATCCCCAAATCCAGGTGTGAAAAACTGGTTGCATCATTGCCAAGAAGACTCATGGCTGTACTAGCTCAAAAGGGTGCTTCTACTCAATACTGAGCAAAGGGTCTGAATACTTATGACCATGTGATATTTCAGTTTTTTGTTTTTTAATAAATTTGCAAAAATTTCTACATTTCTGTTTTTTTCCAGTCAAGATGGGGTGCAGAGAATACTTTAGTGAGAAAAAAATGAACTTTTTAGAATTTACCAAATGGCTGCAATGAAACAAAGAGTGAAAAATGTAAAGCGGTCTGAATACTTTCCGTACCCACTGTATATGAGTTTTACATCAATCAACTGAATGCACAGTCCATAGCACATCCAGAATGAGGTGGGAGTACATTGTTAGCATTTCCTGTATGCCAATTTTCTGTCATAAAGAGTCACCAATTTTTTATTTATTTCTTAAAGTCACATTGACGTTCTGCCGGCCTTAACACTTTCCTTAGTAGTCTTTGTAGGATTGGATGTGGCCAACCACAGCACAAAAAAAATGTACGATAATTTCTGCTAGAAAATTATAGAAATATAGTAAACATTCGTCAGCTCATCCCTGGCACAAATTTCATTTTCCGGCAAATTGGAAGCACAACAATTATGCCAAATTTATTAATCAGGAGTTGTCATGGAATGCCGGTCTTGATAAAGTCCTTATTTAAGGCTTTATGTGAATATAGTTCAAGGAGTGACTGTTGTATGGTTACAACTGGTGCCCCCAAAACAAGGCAAACCAAGATCTTCACCATCAACTTTGGGGTTTGTGAGTGGGAAAGTTAGGTGAACTCAAAAGATCTGATCCTGGAAACTCAATTACTGTAACAATTATTTTAAGATAGATGAGACAGAGGGGAAAGCCTGCCTACACATTAGATGGCTGAACGATGCTTCGGCTGAACGTTGACCAACAGTTATCTTGTCTGTCTCTCTGTGTTCGGCCGGGCGCTCCTGTGTTCTCTATGAGAGTCCTCACAAGACATCTCTGCCCAACCAGCAGTTTATCCCCAGAACAATGTGATTGGCAGTCTGAAACTGGACATGCCAGATTGTCATCTCCCCCGATGATCAGTAGGTTTGGGCACCCATACACAGAGTTTCGTCCAAAACCGTCGATATCAGACGACATAAGTCATGGGTTGGTGTAATGCGGGTTGGACAAGCCATGGGTTGGTGTAATGCGGCAACCATGTTTTTCTAATACTGGATGACCCCTTTAAGTCAAAGGACGTATGGAGGCCAAGCTGTAGACCAACCCTTAGGTTCTTCTATCAGGACAACTGCCTATCCGAATGCTGACTGATCGGTAATCGGATGATTAGCGTGGGTCAGGGAGCTGAAGTCCCCCAGCACCATCTGATTGACCCCAATGCAGGGAAATGTATTGATTTTAATTTTAATGAAGAAATAACCTCGTACTATATGGTTGGATCATGTTTTCCGAAGCCATTTCTTATTAGTAGACCTTTCATTACCTACTAAGATTTTCCTACACAAGGTAGAAATGCATTTGCCTAATCTTCAATCCAGCTCTGCTCAGTATTAACCCTCCTGTTCCAGTCTCTGACCACAACCACCTTTCTTACACAATTAAACATTTTAATCTTTATCAGAATACACCTACCTACAGTATCAATTATCCAGAAATCAACTCTTCATTAAAAGGGATTTTCCACTACTATTTCTCACCGCTTTCATTTGACCATAAATTTGAGTGGAATTGAATTCAAATTTTAAAACAGTCAAATTTGCAAAAATACTGAATTTTTTTTTAATACACGGATTAAGCAAACTGGTGCCTATCGGATGCCTCTCTGTTCCCCATCCGGACCTCGCCGCATCTTCTGATCTCTGCACATGCACATAAGGTGGCGGTGCACGTCGTGATGTCATAACCTTCTGCACAAAACCCTCTCGGGCCGTATCACAGCCGGAAGTCCTGGCTGAGCGTGACAAGCTATCATCAGAAGATGCAGCGAGGACCCGACGGGGGATGGTGAGGCGCGGAGGGGCCGGAGAGGTGAGCGGTTAAATGAGTACAAGTGTTTTTTTTTTTATAGTTTTTTACATATTACATTTATTATTCTCTGCAGAGTAAAAATAAGGGACAGTAAATTGGCAGAGTATAACTTCTCTACAAATCAAATTTCCCGAAAAACTCGACGCAAACAGGCAAATTTGACTTTTTCTACTTCGCTCATCTTTAATCCTAATTCTTCTTAACAATCACTTTTCTAATATTCTTTCATTACCTTTGAAGCTTCCATGAGCGCATCTCTGTGTGAGTGGTGTAACCCTTCGTTGTCATGCAGGCACTGCTTCCTCTCATCTGGCCTCCAGAATTGGAGGAAATGAGAAGAGCTCCTCTCCGATATGGACGAAGCTGCCTTTCAGTGATTGACAGGGTGTCCAATCTCGCATGCTCTGATCGTGGTCATCACTCTCCTCTGCACTGATGTTGCAGAGGAGAGTGATGACCGTGACAGCTGACGGAAACAGCACTCGGCAGTATCTATGCAGAGGAGAGTGAAGTCTGGGATCAGTGCATACAAACTCGGACACCTTGTCAATCATTCAAAGTCAGCTCCGCTCCCATTAGTGACGTGCTCCTCTCATTTCCTCCGATGCTGGTGCCCAGATCAGAAGTAAAAAAGAGGAAGAAGTCCCTGCATGACAACAAAGGGTTACGTGACCCACACAGAAATGTGCCCTTAGGAGAAGCAAAGTAATAAAGGTATATTAGGAAAGTGATTGTTAAGAAACGTTAGGACACATGAAAGTGGGTTAAATAGTAGCGGGAAAACCACTTTCACATAACTCTGCAAGAAAGTAAAGTTTACGCTGGATAATGCAGCAGCCCCAACACTTAAGATTCAGACAAAGATGGTGGCGACTCTTTCTTTTGCATCTTAAACATCAATAGGGAAAATCATATTCATGTCAGCAGATTTTTTTTTCCCATTCCAAATTCATACTTAAAACCTACCGTTCACCAAGAAACCTATTTTGACTTCTCTTATCTCCACACGATCCGTATAATCCAAAATCACTAAGACTTTTCACTTCCTTCCTTTAGTCTCCATTAGTGACTACATTCCCTCTCACCTTGTCTACTTTCTTAACAAAATCTTTAACTTCTCTCTTTTTCTCTTCTTTTAAAACATGCCGTTGTAACCTAATTACTTAAAAAAGCAAAATACTAATAATAATAACAAATATCTTGACCTGTCCTGTTCTGCTCATTATTTCTAAAACACCAAAGTTTTCAGGTCAGAAAATGGTTATAAAGCGCTTTGAAGAGTTGCAAAATTTAGGATTGGAGTTGTGCAAAAATTTTGAGACTTTTGGCATTTTCACGCAAATTTCGGGCAGGTGGGGCTGGAGAGGACCTGAGGTAGTACGAGACAAGGCTATACCCACCAGTCAAATTCAGCAAAGGTACCAATGCTACTTACTCTAGAAATGCTACTCTAGTCCCTGACCAGAGCAGCATTACTGTGGAGGCACAGGACACTAAAGAGATGAGCAAGATTCATTAAGTGGAATGTGATCCTTAATGACTTCAGTGCATCGTACTCTAGAGGGTCCTTTATTAAGACTGGTGGGCACAACACCAGTCTTAATGAATCGCCCCCTTGGTTTACGCTCTGCTAACGGTCTTCTTCACCCTTTACAATCTGGTTTCTACACTTTACACTCTACAGAAGGTGCGTGCTGCCCTACACTGACCAACATTAGTCTTGCACACAAAGTCAGCACCCATCTGCAATGTAGACAAGCAAGTGGAGCTGCATATAGAGCCAGTAAGGTTGGCTATTTCCATATATAACAAGCCAGATCTTAAAAGGAAGCCATCAGAAAATGACTTATCACGTTTTTGTGTTACACGTGTTTTTTATTTAACTTTTTTTTTTTTTACTTTATTTTATTTATTTTATAAATTAGAAATCTTGCCATTTTCACACTGGCTACTGGGGCTTTTTTACTCTCATATTTCCTGTCTTTTCAGGAAAAGTTTTTAGCAGCCTTCATATTATTAAAAGCAGGAATATAATGATAGGTCACTACTCACTACACACTAATAACACAGGATCCACCAATCACAGTAGGCGATATTACAGCACCCCTTGTTCCCTCTCCTTTCATAATGACCTTTGCACTTGCTCATTAGACAATTTAATATGGTCATGGTCTGACCATTGTAGCTATGTACATATGTTGTTTCCTGAAACAACAGGAAGTTAGAATCTAAAAAGAAACAATGGCCAGTGTGAAAATTACAAGAGTTTTACTTCTCCTATTTGTAACATGTAAAAAAGATAAATATTTCCCCAAATTTAAAGAAAGTGCATTTAACACAAAAACCATATTTAAACAATAGTTCATTTTCTGATAACTTCCCTTTAACAACAGCAGTCTCGACCCAGAATTGATGAAGTGTTGAGTGATGTACTGACTTGGGATGGGCGGACCCGTGGAAATTGAGGTTCGTCCAAACTTTAGTCCAGAATTAGGTTCTGGCACCAGAATTGTACGCTAACTTGAACCAAAACCCCATAAAAAAAACTTTGGAGCTGGAAAATCACTCATCTCTAGTCCTGACAGGAAAATCACAAAATTTCTCCACTCTATTGATCTAAAAGGGATTGTCCGATGAAAAAAAAAAATTGTTCAAATCGTTGGAGGCTGGACCAATTGACAGAAAAAGGGAATTTTATCCCAGTTACAATGGAGGGGCAGTGTGCATGCTTGACTGTCCCTTTATTAATTACCTATGGGGCTGTTGAGCACCGGGCTCGGTTTTTCCAGCAGCCCCGTAATGAATGGAGTGGTGGTCGGGCATCCAAGCCGGTGCTACATTCTGTAAGGAGGGTAACAGTTCCCCAATAGGGATAAAAACTCCTTGTTATGCCGATCAGTGCAAGTACCAACTGTTGGACCCCCACCGGCCATGAAGCTATATCACCTATCCCGAGGATAGATAAGAACTTGTTTTCACCAGACAACTCTTAAAAATATTGCTCTCCTGGTTATCTTCCTACTTCACTGACTGCTGTTTCGTTGTTATATTTGTGGACCATGGCACTGACTCATCAGTGTTTTCACCAGAAATCTCAAGGCTGCTGAAAAATATTACTTTTGGTGTTTTCACGCCATTTTCAAAGTGGGTGTACCTGAGGCAAAATGGGGGCATGACTCCACAGTTCGTCTAATTCATGACGAGCTGTGGAGTTTCTTATGCCAGTAATCTTACTCCAGTCCTTGGTATGGAAGTGCCTCTTAAAGAATTTGGAGCATCTGACGGCATCACGAATTGAGGCCTATGTCTTCTCTTTCTGTTAATTTCAGGGTTCCTCAGGACTCATAAGTCACCTCTTCTCTTTGGTACACATCCCTTGGACAAGCTATTGGCAAATTTGGCTTTCAGTACCATGTTTGCTCTGCTGCAGGCTCAGACTAGCCCACAGGGAGTCCCCTTGAGAAAGGCAATAGCGCCGAAACGTGCGTCGGGGAAGCACGCATCGTGCAGGCTCTCCGTCTCCCACCTAGGTAATTATGCATGACCTTTTGATTATGTGAGGATAGGGATGTTTACCCCTGGGACATGGCTATTTATAATATATATTGATGTTTCGCCATGGTGTCCCTTCATATTTGCTAGAGTCTCCTAAGCATATGATAATGGGGAGTATGGTAGTTGTGAGACGAGATTCCTGCATTTCTTATGCTGCCTGCCTGTTTTTACTTATGTTTTAACGATTTGTATGTTGATTTTTCAATACACATTTTTTATACACATTTTTCACATTATGGCCATGTGATCTTTGTTTTCTGCTTCGGCACTCCTTTAGGAGAATCCTTTAGGAGAATCCCCTGGTAGGCCCCTATACAGGAGTAAGCCAATTAACCCTCAACATGAGCTGTAGTTTGCCCAAAACATTTGATTCATTATCTTCAGACAAAAGCAACATCTCATCATTCATCCAATCAACCCAGTGTAGTATTATATAGAAGCAGAAGGAAAGCTGTGAGGAAGGGCAACCTAATATTTTCATATAGCTGAACAGTGGGCCCCCAGAGTCCATGTTACTGGTGTACCCTGGTCACCCCAGTCCAGCACTGCTCTGATGTATATACATTTTCTCATGACATTAACTCCGCACTACTGCAAAATACCAGTGACTGTCCACTGTCTCTAACATCATATCCTCTATGGGAAACAACTAAACTACTAACCATGATATTTCCCTATTTGGTTCTACCACAGGGGTCTCAAACACGCGGCTTGAGGTCCTGAGGCTCCGTTGTGCGGCTCTTAGGCCCCTGAGACAATCACAGCCAATGAGCCAGGGACCACTGACTTCAGCGCTTCAACTAAATGTGCTTCCTCGTGTATGTAAAGAGCAGCAGAATGGGGGACATTGTTACAAGAAGGGGACAAGGATGGGGAGATTTCAATAAGATTGGACCAGGATGGGAACATTATTACAGGGCAGGGACCATTATTACAAGCTTGGGGACATTATTACAGGATAATGAACCCAATTACAGGATGGGGGATATTATTACAGGCTAAGGGACATTATTACAGTACAGGGACCATTATGACAGGACGAGGACCCTTTATTACCGGACAGGGGACATTATTACAAGCTTGGGGATATTACTACAAGACAGAATATTGTCCCCAATTACAGGATTGGTGACATTATTAGAGGGTTGGGGACCATTATTACAGGGTAGGGGATATTACTACAAGACAGGGGACACTATTACAGGATGGGGACATTATTACAGGACAGGGGACATTATTACAAGCTTGGCGAAATTACTACAAGACAGGGGACACTATTACAGGCTGATGGACATTATTACAGGCTGATGGACATTGCTACAAGACAGGGGACACTATTACAGAGTGAAGGACAGTATTACAGGCTGACAGACATTATCATAGGCTGGGGAATATTATTGCAGGATTGGGGACATTATTACAGGATGGGAGCCAGAATTACTATATGGGGCTAATTGAAAAATTATATTACTTTATGGGGCCGATTGGGGACAAAAAAAAGGAAAACTTTAAAAAAAAAAAAAAAAAAAAAAAGGAAAATAAAGAATGAAAAAATAATGGAATAATGTTAGGTCATCAAAAATGTTCTTTTATGTAAAAATTTAAGTAAAAAAAGAGAAGCCCTGTGTCATAACACATATGATAAACACCACTAAAAAGAAGAAAAGACATACCCCCCAAAAAGATGATGATCAAAAAGTAATATATAAAAATAATGGTATCACTGAAAAAGCAATCTTCTCCTGCAAGGAACGCGGCCCTTCATATTCAGATTTTTTCTGTGTGTGGCCCCTTTACCCAGCTCAGTTTGAGACCCCTGTTCTACCATAATGTTAAGGTCGAATGCTCACTGTCTTGGGGTTGTGTTTGACAACCTCCTTGTACACTCAGATCACTTTCACCTCAAAAATCCACCATTTTTAGTGCTGTAGAAGCAGCAAAAATTCTGCTACAATAATTAATAAAAAAATTAATCAGAGTAACTCACTTCTAATCGGTCTTCATCTTACTAAACTCTTTCCTCTCCAATCCATCCTGAATGCAGCTGCCGGACTCCTATTTCTATCCAGCTCTACACCGATGCCTCCGCCCTGTGCCAGCCATTGCACTGGTTTCCCATTCACTACAGATTTAAATTTAAACATTCAAATGTTATTTCAATGATTGAAAACTAAAGTCTTCCATACTTTAACCTCCCTTCCATACCCATGACTTTTCTTGCGCTGCATCTGTTCTCTGGAATGCACCACCCAAGGTAAATCAGAGTCATTCTCAAAAACAAACAAAAAAAACACTTTTAAATGTGATCTTAAAACACATCTTTTAGACAAGCCTATCACATATCATAAAATGACTACTGTTCATTATCTTTTCACAACTTGATCCCTTCATTCAGCATTATCCCTGATATTCTATATCTCTCACATATAAATACTAGCTGGTGATTGGCTCTGACAGCTTTATTTGTACTGACTTTTTTTAATCACTTTTGCAACTTGAATAAGGTTGGATCCTAGCGTCCACCTACCGCAGTTCTGCTGAACCAAGCGTGCACTCCACCGGGGACACATGGGTCTTGCTAAGGAACTAGCCCATTTTTCATACCTCTATACAGGAATGAATTGATATCTTTTGCAAGTCAGTCTTTATGCAAAAAAAAAAATCAGAAACAGTCTACAAAGCTTGTTACACATATTGCCAAGCACAGCATATAAAAACACAGCACAGCATGCATGCATGCCCCTGATATATTATTGCACTTGCAAAATAAAACGTGTGACAAAATTAATGAGCTGCTCGCTGTTCATTTAACAACCCGGAATAAAATACATTGCAAGCAGTCAAACTCCAATAACTACATTCAATAACGAGGATATAACTCATATTAGGTATGTGAAGGCTCGGGGCTGGGGATATATTGAAGGACGGCGTAACCCCCATCTCTGGTTTGCTTATCTACTTTAGCACAGCAGTTTCCAGGATTAAAGGATCAATATTTTATTGCAGACTAAACCAAGGGCTCTTGTTACTAAGAAACGCTAATTAGCCGCATAGTGAATTAAAAATTACTTGGATTAGAAGACGGTTAAGAACTGTAATGAATGTATTTTGCTGTAATGAGGAGCTGGTGAATAATGAACTCATGCCGGGTGTTATTCCAGGGCAAGGCGAGAGTGTTCTGCGCAGGGCACCATACAGTGTTCTCTATGGGCAGAACGCACCGACACTGCCGCTATGACCCGAGTCCCACATAGAGATAAATGGATGTTCATGAGTGCATTCAGGTAACCTGTAGTTCTCCACTTGTTAAGGATCGACATAACTTGTTCAGCTTTTCGTTTCACACCAGCCGGAACAGTCAACCTCTCAAGAAAATAAAGTCTTTTTATACTTTTAAAAAGAAATCTCATTTCACAGCTTAAACCTAAGTGAACTATGGAGTAACTTCACTTCTGCCGAGATCATATGAGCTCAGTGACCAAATCTGCAGAAGCAATTCATTGTGGGTCCATACACATAAAGTAGGTCTACGGCCGCTTCATTAGAGACAACCATTTAGTAGAGCGTTGGACCATATTTGGCCTTCAGAACTGCAGTAATTCTTGGCATCGGTTCCATTAGAAGTTGAAATAGTTTTGTAGGAACACTGGCTCACGCAAAAAGGATAAATTCTCACAATTACATGGAAATAAGGACATGGGACTCAGCAGCCCGTACTATCTCGTTCTTGGGGGAAGCAAGAACTGGTCGTCATGCTCCCGGAACCAATCCATGACTATACGAGCCTTGTGGCATGGTGCACGGTCCTTCTGCTGTAGGGTAAAGAGATGCCATGAAGGGATGGACTTGGTAGAGCAAATGTCCACCCAAAGGCATCAGAGGATCCAGGGTGTGCCAAGAAAACATATACCACCATCACCTGCCTGAACTGTGGACACCCGATAGTAAGCGTTCATCAATTCATTCTGCTTCCCCAAATTCTGATGTTCTCATCCGCATGGCACAACCGAAATCTGGATTCATCGGACCATGCAATGTTTCTCCACTGCTCAGTGATACATATTTTGCTCTGAAGCCCATTGGAGTCTTTCCTTCCGGTTTTTCTTACCAATGGCTCTCGCACTGTTAAATTAGACGTGGCTCCGTCAAGTATCCAAATCAGCTCTATTAGGGTATGTTCCTACATGGCAAATCCACTGAGGAATGTCCAAAGTAGAAAATCTGAAATGGTTAAAACTCCTGTAGATTGTGTTGCAGAAATGCTGAGGTTTTTCAGCTTTATTAACCCATTGCATTTCACGTGGACATGACGACGTATTCAAATCTGTATCTCCTGTTAGTTTCCACAGTGGATTTTTCGCTGCATTGCAGGAGTGAGATTTAGTAAAGCTACTATTGTAATACGGAGAGGACTTTCTATCTGGAAAAATTAGATATAACCTTTGTTGTTTATCTGATCTTGTGTGCACATACCCTAATGGCTCGACCTCTGAAAGGGCAAGCATATAATAAATGTGAATAACATGTGACCAGAAGACTCTTCTAGACTCCTCTTTGGCATTAGGTGACAATCCTGAGAGAACACGTCGATACCTCCCAAACAGGATCAACAGTGAAGAGTTAATAACCACATTGCAAAAAAAACTGCACAAGTGATGAATGGCAAAGTTGTATCTGACACTAGATGACAAGACTAAAAAAGACATTTACATATGCTGTGCATCAGAACAAGGTGTTGAATGAACACACGAACTCCACTTCGTTTACATATTCTGATCAAAAAGCGTAAGCACCATCCAACCACGGCAAGGTGACCTCCTCTGGATGGAATACTAAAGGCATGTAGGTCCTTATTTGTAGTTTGCATTTGGTGTGTGGCCCCCTCATCCACCCATCTTTCCCAACAAGGTTTAATAACGAGTTAAGCCTGGTTCCTATCTCCTCCCTATTTCATTTTAGTCTTGGGCACATGGAGAGGCGAGTCAGTTCGGGAACATTCATGCGAGGTCACCTTGATGTGGTTGGATGGCTTTTAACGCTTTTTGCTCAAAAAATGTTAACCAAGTACATTATGTTTTTAACAAGTGAAACAATGGTGGAGTTTATGTATTAATCGCAGACTGTGTATTTATGTGTTTCTATATATTGGCCACATAAGGTATTTGTGCCCCTGTACATTAATATAATACTAAAGATGTGCAGGCTCTTTTTTGTGTTTTTGAGATTTAGAAGTCAAGTCATTTTACAAGCTTGATCTTCAGGGCTATTACCACCTTGTGAAATACAGAAAACATTACGGAGGTGACTCATGAAAACTGACTGACTAAACTGAGAGGTCAACCGGTACACCGTGCTCAGGTCAGGCGAACAGATGCTTCAGGGGCAGACGACTCACAAGACCACAGCCTGGCTCTCGCGTTTGGAGGACGGCCAGAACATTACCATTCACAGATCTCTGCAAACAAAACGGAATTCCCCCAGTAGCATCATCCTCTGTTATATGGAGAAAGCCAAAATAGGAACCATAAGGCGCGGCAGCTGCTAATGCAAAAGTGTTACAGAATAGCTATTAATGGAGACCTGACAGCCCAGGGATTAGTACATTGTGTGTGCTTTGTATACAGCATGTGAATGTGATACAGGAGGAGGCCCACACTGCTAAGAAGTAAGCAGATGCCGCAGAGACACGCAAGGACTACAATGTAACCTGCGCAGTGGCCGGGTCCAACCAAATCAGGACGTCTAAAGGAGTTTTACAGCTCCTTAGTCCTCTCCATACATCATGGGAGCCAGCAGTAATATACAGCAGATCTCCGGCTGCAACAGCCGTGATCAGAGATAGTTCTGACCCCAGTTGTTTAACAGGTTATCACCAGCATCATTACTGGTTATAACTGCAGTGCTTGGAAAATGAAGCAACTTTGCGATTTAGCCGGATTCACAATTCCTCTCTGTTCTTATGAGCAAAGGAATTTTTAATTTAATTGTTTTCTGCTTGACGCAAAGGTTACCGACCAGTGCCTCAGGGGTGGACAAATACATGCAGAGCTTACCAGATTATTATCATCCGAAAGTTAATTTATTTCAGTTCTTCAATACAAAAAGTGAAACTCATGTATTATATAGAGTCATTACAAACAGAGTGATCCATTTCAAGTGTTTATTTCTGTTAATGTTGATGTTTTCATTGGCTGTAAGCCATAATCACGAAAGTAATTATCTCAGTAAACTAAAATAATTAACAAAAAACACCTGCAAAGGCTTCCTAAAGTGTTTAAAAAGGTCCCTTAGTCTGTTTCAGTAGGCTCCACGATTATGGGGAAGACTGTTGACTTGACAGATGTCCAGAAGGCAGTCATTGACACACTCCACAAGGTCCCAGAGTTCCAAGTTTCATTTGGAAATCAAGGTCCCAGAGTCTGGAGGAAGAGTGGAGAGGCCACAATCCAAGCTGCTTGAGGTCTAGTGTGAAGTTTCCACAATCAGTGATGGTTTGGGGAGCCATGTCATCTCCTGGTGTAGGTCCACTGTGTTTTATCAAGACCAAAGTCAGTGCAGTCGTCTTCCCGGAAATTTTAGAGCACTTCATGCTTCCCTCTGCCGACAAGCTTTTTGGAGATGGAAATGTCATTCTCCAGCAGGACTTGGCACCTGTCCACACTGCCAAAAGTACCAATACCTGGATTAAAAACAACAGTATCACTGTGCTTGATTGGCAGCAAACTCGCCTGACCTTAACCCCATAGAGAATCTATTATAGAGAATCTATGGGGTATTGTCAAGAGGAAGATGAGAGACACCAGACCCAACAATGTAGACGAGCTGAAGGCTGCTATCAAAGCAACCTGGGCTTCCATAACACCTCAGCAGGGCCACAGGCTGATCGCCTCCATGCCACATTGCCGCATTGATGCAGTAAGTGATGCAAAAGGAGCCCTGACCAAGTATTGAGTGCATTTACTGAACATACATTTCAGTAGGCCAACATTTCGGATTTTAAAAACATTTTTCAAGCTGGTGTTATAAAGTATTCTAATTTACTGAGATAATGACTTTTGTTTTTTCATTGGCTGTAAGCCATAATCATCAACATTAACAGAAATAAAACACGTGAAATAGATCACTCTGTGTGTAATGACTCTATATAATATAGGAGTTTCACTTTTTGTATTGAAGAACTGGAATAAATTAACTTTTTGATGATATTCTAATTTTGTGAGATGCACCTGAATATCCACAGTGGGGAAAAAAAGTATTTGATACACTGCCGATTTTGCAAGTTTTCCCACCTACAAAGAATGGAGAGGTCTGTAATTTTTATCGTAGGTACACTTCACCTGTGAGAGACAGAATCTAAAAGTGAAATCTAGAAAATCACATTGTTTGTACAATAAGTATTCGATCACCTACCAACCAGCAAGAATTCTGGCTCCCACAGACCTGTTAGTTTTTCTTTAAGAATCCCTCCTACTCTGCACTCATTACCTGTATTAATTGTACCTGTTTGAGTGTGTGGACTGGTGTCTTTTATACAGGTAACGAGTTCAGTCAATCACACTCCAACCTCTCCACCATGGCCAAGGCCAAAGAGCTGCCTAAGGACACCAGGGACAAAACTGTACACCTGCACAAGGATGGGATGGGCTACAGGACAATACGCAAGCAGCCTGGTGAGAAGGCAACAACTGTTGGCACAATTATTAGAAAATGACAGTCAATCTTCATCTGTCTGGGGCTCCATGCAAGACCTCGCCTCATGGAGGATTTTGAGAAAGATCAGGAATCAGCCCAGAACTACACTGGATGACCTGGTCAATGATCTCAAGAGAGCTGGGACCACGGTCTCAAACATTACCGTTAGTAACACACTACGCCATCATGGATTAAAATCCTGCAGGGCACGCAAGGTCCCCCTGCTCACGCCAGCACATGTCCAGGCCCTTTTGGAGTTCACCAATGACCATCTGGTTGATCTAGAGGAGACATGGGAGGTCATGTGGTCACATGAGACCAACATAGAAGTTTTTGGTATCAACTCCACTCCCCGTGTTTTAGAGGAAAAAGAAGGAGGAGTACAACCCCAAGAACACTGTCCCAACTGTGAAGCATGGTGGCGGAAACAAAATACCAATCAAATACTTATTTCATGCAATAAAGTGCAATTTAATTAATTAAAAATCATACAATGTGATTTTATGGTTTTTAATTTTAGATTCTGTCTCTCACAGGTGAAGTGTACCTACGATAAAAATTTCAGACCTCTATTCTTTGTAGGTGGGAAAACTTGCAAAATCGGCAGTGTATCAAATACTTATTTTCCCCACTGTATATACACACACATTATATGTACGCAAGCGCATATTTTTGGAACTGCGCCTCCCCCAAAAAGTGGAAATAAGTAATCAAAAAGTATTTGTACTATTATGATATAAATGAAACTTACAGTTTGCACTGCTAAAAAAAATGAAACAAAAAAAAAATAAATCCAGTAATGGCAGTAATGATAAGGGGTTAAGCTTTATGTAGAGGTAGAGGTACCTCCCCCTAGAGGTAGCTGCAAGGTAATGCTATGCTGTGTGTGTTAGGAAGCAGTTCGGTGCGGGATCCCCTGTGGGTCTGCCACAACCCATGACTGACAATGTAACACATAACTACAAAGAATCAGGAACAAGTACATTACAAAAAACCTGAGTCTTAAAGGAAAGGGATTTATTTCAAGCTAAAAAAAAAAGAAACAGAGAAAAATAAAAAAGGGCATTAATATCTGAATTATACAGCAGCGTCCGTCTCCGGCTCTTGGTTCTGCCTCTCTGTGACCTGTGGGAAAGGAGACATAATCGTAAACATTAGCAAGTAAAATGAAAAAGTTGTCATTCTATATTCACACCATGAACTATATGACGGAGCTTCCTGCCAAAGAAAGTGTATGGGAGCGGAGGGGACACAAGAGACTGATATTCAGTTAAGTGTAACACAAAATTGGCACACATGGTAATGTGCTGAACACCCCGGCCGCCAGCCCAATTAGCGAGCTACGTGCTCCAGCCGCACTCCCAATATCTTCTCCTTAGTGGCAAATGATGAGCTCTTCAGTACGGAGCGACACAAGCCTGTACTCAGGACATAGGGGGAACAGAGGAAGATCGAAAGCCGTGATGGACAGCAGGAAGGCCCAAAGGTTTCATAGAGACGACATCAAGGGGGGTTCACACCTACCCTCCGCACATGCCAGCAACTTATGTAGGTTAAATTACCATGATAGGTTCATAATATTTTGGAAGAAAGTGGGGGGGTGCGTCTTATAGTCCGAATGAATTATATTGTTGCTGTGGATGGTGAGGGCTGTGGGGAGACCGGCAGCGGAGCGGGTCACAGGAGGCAGGAGCCGCCTGCTGTAGCCTACACTATGCCTGCTGCTAAATAAAATTAATATTCACTGCTATCCATGCCCATGGGCATGTGGAGCACTGAATATTCATTCTCCTTATTAGTGTGCACAGTGTCAGCAGCAGCCGCGGCTCCTGCAGCGGCTCGGCGGTCACGTGTGCCCGCTATTAAAGAGCATGGCATGAATATGCACTCATCTCCACACCCATGGGAGTGGAGAGGAGTGAAAATTCATGCATTTCATAACGGGCACAAGCGATCGCCAAGCATCGGCAGGAGCCAGCAGCTGCGGTTACAGTGTGCCCATATTAAGGAGAATGAATAGTCACTGCTCCCCAAGTCCATAGCCCCGGCGTGAGGAGCAGTGACTATTCCGGCAGATCATCTCACCGTGTTAGGGCACATGGCAGTGACATCATGCGCTGCTCACACACTGAGATCAGCTGCTGGCAGCAGAACAGGATGCAGCACTGGAGTAGAGGGAAGGAAGGTGAGTAGAATTGTTTATTTTTTGTGTACAGCGTGATGAGGGGTACCATGCACACCAGGATGGGGATGAGGGGTGCCATGCACGCCAGGATGGGGATGAGGGGTGCCATGCACGCCAGGATGGGGATGAGGGGAGCCATGCATGCCAGGGTGGGGATGAGGGGAGCCATGCATGCCAGGATGGGGATGAGGGGTACCATGCATGCCAGGATGGGGATGAGGGGTACCATGCATGCCAGGATGGGGATGAGGGGTGCCATGCATACCAGGATGGGGACCACGTATAACAGGAAGGGGTGCCATTAATACAGAATTGGGGGACATTACCCATATAACAGTGTTAGCAGCAGAACCCCTCCCCCATAATAGTGCATCATGACTCCTTTTTTTTTGCTTAAATTTTTTTCTATTTTCCTCCTCTAAAACCTAAGTGCGTCTTATGGTCTGGTGAGTCTTATCGTCCGAAAAATACGGCAAGTACTGTGATTGCCGGATTCATGGCACTGCTGCACATATTATATGAAGAAAAGTATAAGACATGTCTTAATTAATTCAAATATTTCATTCAGTCCCTTTGCCCCCAGTGTATAACGTCCGGCTCCCATTGCCCCCAGTGTATAAAATCCGGCCACCTCGCCCGCTCCCCCTCCCCCCCAGTGTATAACATCCGGCCACCTTGCCCCTCATCTCCCCCGGTGTATAACATCCGGCCCCTCATCTCCCCCGGTGTATAACATCGGCACCTCATCTCCCCCGGTGTATAACATCGGCACCTCATCTCCCCCGGTGTATAACATCCGGCCCCTCATCTCCCTCGGTGTATAACATCCGGCCCCTCATCTCCCTCGGTGTATAACATCCGGCCCTCATCTCCCCCGGTGTATAACATCCGGCCCCTCATCTCCCCCGGTGTATAACATCGGCACCTCATCTCCCCCGGTGTATAACATCCGGCCCCTCATCTCCCCCGGTGTATAACATCCGGCCCCTCATCTCCCCCGGTGTATAACATCCGGCCCCTCATCTCCCCCGGTGTATAACATCCGGCCCCTCATCTCCCCCGGTGTATAACATCCGGCCCCTCATCTCCCCCGGTGTATAACATCCGGCCCCTCATCTCCCCCGGTGTATAACATCCGGCCCCTCATCTCCCCTGGTGTATAACATCCGGCCCCTCATCTCCCCCGGTGTATAACATCCGGCCCCTCATCTCCCCCGGTGTATAACATCCGGCCCCTCATCTCTCCCGATGTATAACATCCAGCCCCTCATTTCCCCCGGTGTGTAACATCCGGCCCCATCGCCCCCGGTGTGTAACATCCGGCCCCATCGCCCCCGGTGTGTAACATCCAGCCCCTCATCTCCCCCGGTGTATAACATCAGCACCTCAACTCCCCCGGTGTATAACATACGGCCTCCACGGTGTATAACATACGGACACCTCGAAGCACCCCCCCCCTCCCGGTGTGTAACAACTGGCCCCATCGCCCCCGGTGTATAACATCCAGCCCCATCGGTGTATAACATCTGGCCACCTTGGCCCCAACATATCTGATTATCCACCACAATTGGAACTTTCAAAAGGAACTTGAAAACCCTTCTCTTCAAGACAGCCTACAGCCTGCAATGACCACCTGCCACCTCACCACCAACGGAACTACCGAAACCTCCCAACCTACTGTCTCCTCGCCATTATCCTGTAGACAGGACCCTCTACTTTCTGCACCAGTCTGTCATTGTTAGTTGGTTTACTGCAGTTTATATCTGTATCTTGTATGTAACCCCTTCACGTGCCACACCATGGAATCAGTGGGCTTCTAAAAATAAATATTTTTTCTTTTGTGTTTATTGTGTATTTCAGCAAAGTTCTCAAAATAAATGCTAACCACAACCACCAGTGAGACAGAGGCAAAAAGAGTGTTCTTCTATCGGGTCCTTATACATTAGTAGAATAGCGAACAGAATGCTCTATTCTATCTTGAGAAGTTCCACAAAAAAAAAAAAAAATCCCAAACTTTGTTATGTTTTGGGGGCCTACGGGTGATGAATGTCACAGTATTGCGCCAGTTAAGCATACACTAAAGTTTATGAGCGCTTCATGATTGACCTGGGCCTTAGCACCAGAAGTACCATAGGCACGATCGGAGGACCGCTGGAGTAAGGAGTCAGTTGAAGGTTTAGGACAGGTAAGTAAAATGCAATATTTATTTTTTTGCTGTTTTGTTTCTTTTTTATACATTGCTCAAAAAAATAAAGGGACCACTCAAATAACACATCCTAGATCTGAATGAATGAAATATTCTCATTGGAGTACTTTGTTCTGTACAAAGTTGAATGTGCTGACAACAAAATCACACAAAAATCATCAATGGAAATCAAATTTATTAACCAATGGAGGCCTGGATTTGGAGTCACCTTAAAAAATGAAAGTGGAAAAACACACTACAGGCTGATCCAACTTTGATGTAATGTCCTTAAAACAAGTCAAAATGAGGCTCAGTATTGTGTGTGGCCTCCACGTGCCTGTATGACCTCCCTACAACGCCTGGGCATGCTCCTGATGAGGTTGCGGATGGTCTCCTGTGGGATCTCCTCCCAGACCTGGACTAAAGCATCCGCCAACTCCTGGACAGTCTGTGGTGCAACGTGACTTTGATGGATGGAGCGAGACATGATGTCCCAGATGTGCTCAATCTGATTCAGGTCTGGGGAACGGGCAGGCCAGTCCATAGCTTCAATGCCTTCATCTTGCAGGACCTGCTGACACACTCCAGCCACATGAGGTCTGGCATTGTCCTGCATTAGGAGGAACCCAGGGCCAACCGCACCAACATATGGTCTCACAAGGGGTCTGAGGATCTCATCTCGGTACCTAATGGCAGTCAGGCTACCTCTGGCGAGCACATGGAGGGCTGTGCGGCCCTCCAAAGAAATGCCACCCCACACCATTACTGACCCACTGCCAAACCGGTCATGCTGAAGGATGTTGCAGGCAGCAGATCATTCTCCACGGCGTCTCCAGACTCTGTCACGTCTGTCACATGTGCTCAGTGTGAACCTGCTTTCATCTGTGAAGAGCACAGGGCGCCAGTGGCGACTTTGCCAATCCTGGTGTTCTGTGGCAAATGCCAAGTGTCCTGCACGGCGTTTGGCTGTGAGCACAACCCCCATCTGTGGACGTCTGGCCCTCATACCACCCTCATGGAGTCGGTTTCTAACCATTTGTGCAGACACATGCACATTTATAGCCTGCTGGAGGTCATTTTGCAGGGCTCTGGCAGTGCTCCTCCTGTTCTTCCTTGCACAAAGGCAGAGGTAGCGGCCCTGCTGCTGGGTTGTTGCCCTCCTACGGCCCCCTCCACGTCTCCTGGTATACTGGCCTGTCTCCTGGTAGTGCCTCCAGCCTCTGGACACTACGCTGACAGACACAGCAAACCTTCTTGCCACAGCTCGCATGGATGTGCCATCCTGGATGAGCTGCACTACCTGAGCAACTTCTGTGGGTTGTAGAGTCCGTCTCATGCTACCAAGAGTGTGAAAGCACAACCAACATTCAAAAGTGACCAAAACATCAGCCAGAAAGCATTGGTACTGAGATGTGGTCTGTGGTCCCCACCTGCAGAACCACTCCTTTATTGCGGGTGTCTTGATAATTGCCAATAATTTCCATCTATTGTCTATTCCATTTGCACATCATGTGAAATTGATTGTCAATCAGTGTTGCTTCCTAAGTGGACAGTTTGATTTACTTGGAGTTATATTCTGTTGTTTAACTGTTCCCTTTATTTTTTTGGGCAGTGCATATTTTAACTCCTTTACTGCCCTCAAAAGAATCCAGCGAATGAAATGTAAAAAATCTGAGATATGGCAAGGTATAAAATATAGGTTAAACTGAGGTCAAAGACACGAGTGTAAATATAAGGCAGTTACACGTACTAAAGGCAGTCATAACGGTGGTCCCAGGGGGTGGTCAACCGCCTTCCTACAAACACCATGGGGGTTATGTAACTACTGACATTCTGCTCTGCGTCAGGATTAACAGAGCCCTAAGTTGGACGTATAGGATTAGAACAGCTTGAAAACTTTCTTAAAACAGCGCCACACTTGTCAACTGGTTAAGTCCGGTCTTACAGCTGAACCCCATTCACCTCAATAGGGCTGAAGTGCAATACCAAACACAACCACAAGGACGAGTGTGGTGAAGTGTATGAAAATGAAAAATAATTTTTTGATATTGGATTAATTGTAGGAGGAAAGAATGAGATGAATCATGTAACACTGTGTTTTAGAGTACGTGTGAGTGTACAGGCCTCCTCTTTATCCTCATGGTACGGATCATTCACATCAATACAATCAGCACGTTGTGGTGGGATCCATCACGTTACGCAACCATCGTATCGGATATGCATTTCTGTATGTGGTGCTGATATTCCATTCTGAATAAATCGAGACGTTTTGAAAATTTGGTTCCATTGTTCATCATTTGAATATTATTAACATGTCCCATCCATCCTGCGATTTCCATAACGCCACGAGTTTCCCTTCTTGGTGCTGTAGTTTTAATGTTGAGGAGTGTATTTCATACTATGTAATACTCAAATGGCCTCTTCAGAGAGGAAGAAGACTAGAACTCTAGCGCCACCTATTGGAAGCAGCGGCCTAGAGCCTCTCACCTAGCCAAATCAGATCTCATATTTTGCACTGATGAGAGGGCAACACCCCGAAACAATGTGTCTGCAAATTGAGATTCTGGTTTGGCTTTTATCGTTTCATATTGCAAGGCTAGTTAAAGAGTTGATATTGACTTTTAGGATCGCTGCTTCCAATAGGTAGCGCTAGAGTTCTAGTCCTCTCCCTCTCTTCAGAGACTATTTGCATATTTAAATTTCCCAGAGGAGCATGCATGGCTTATAAGTCTCCTCCCTCTGATATGCCAGGCTTGGCTTGTCACTCTCCACAAGGAGAAAACGTTACCGCCTAGACACTATGTAACAGAAATTGCAACAAATCAAG
This sequence comes from Phyllobates terribilis, assembly GCF_046119375.1. Lineage (NCBI taxonomy): Eukaryota > Metazoa > Chordata > Amphibia > Anura > Dendrobatidae > Phyllobates > Phyllobates terribilis. The sequence goes on from NW_027362762.1 coordinate 919,379,994, forward strand.
AACCCGTCCAAAAGCGGAGTTCCCTGCTCGGACTTTACAACTCAAAAATTCACTGTAAGTCCAACATCGGGGAATGAAAACGTAATATTTTTATTTATCAATTGGTTAAAAATCCATATTAGAAACAAATGTGTCTAGCTTACATGCTTAGAGCATTATCCGTGCTCTCACATACAGCACGTGTTCAAGTATAGGACATGACCGAGAATCCGTATGATAACCAGACATTGGCTGAACCAAAAGATGCCATAAATCCATTATGCTTTAAAAATAACAATGCAGCTCACACTCCATAGTGGTGCAGGATTTCTCACAAATTCAGACCTTAAGGAACACAAGTGTCAAGGTGGAAGATCCAGAAAGCCTCAAGTTTTATTAAGAGACTTGCTTGTGTCTCTCCCACGTGTTTTTTAACCATTTCAATGACATATGTGGCAAAAACTTTTAATTCTTCCCTGATGAAACTAAAAAGTGTCCTGCCGTATTTGAGACTGTTTAAAATTGGAAATATCATTAAACTGTTCCAAAATTCCTTTTTTTTCCCCTTAAGGGTGGGCCCTACAGCCCAGGTACAATAGCTGACACTCCGAGCATTCTTTGATAAATAAAGAGCAACTTTATATTTTGCCCCTGAGGAAGCCACTTGCTATGTGGTGATACGTATTGGGGCCATTTTCAATGCTCTGCCACCCTTTAGGGTTTTCGTTTATACTTACATTTCTGGCAACATCAATGAATTATAAAATGTCTGGAGACTCTGTGATTCCTCATTTTTAATTGCTTTTGATCTAATCAATACATTTATTGCTGATTCTTTTGGAGCTCCCCACTTTGTACGCACATCTTTATTCTTTTTTTTTTTTGTTTAATATTCTTTTAAAAGTATGTAATGTATTCATTTGATGTGCCTGGTTTCTTCTAATGTTTTGCTGCCATTAACCTGGGAATTGCCCCCTGATGAAGCAGGGCGAAACACACGGAGTGTAGGGACAGATGGTCTGACCATCATTTAGAGCAGCAATTACAATAATGAAGAAGAACTCATATTTGCATTTGCTATCACTAGGGCTACACTCCTGTCTGTACTCCATGCTTTAGTACCCTCGATGTAGTAATACCGTTATGCTGCATCACTCATTATGTGATGCAGCATATTTAACTGATCCCTCTGACCACATTAAATTGACCCCCCCGTCCTCATTTAATTGATCCCCGACCACCCCCCGTCCATATTAAAGTGATCCCCCTGACCACATTTAAATGATTGACCCCCCCAGCCCATAATTGAGTGATCCCCCTTGTCCTATTTAATAGATTCCCCTTGTCCACTTTTACTCATCCCCAGTCCCTATTTGCCTTATCCCCCACCATATTTAATTAACCCCTGTCCATAATTAATTGATTGATTCCCCAGACCACAATTAATTATTTCCCCAGTCCATATTTATTGATATTATTGATACTTATTGATCCCCAGTCCTTAGTTAATTGACCCACCGTCCATACCTATTTATTTGCTTTACCCCCCATCCTATTTAATTAAACCCCTGTCCATAATTAATTGATTGATTCCCTAGTCCACAATTAATTATTTCCCCAGTTCATACTTATTGATCCCAATCCATAGTTAATTGACACACCGTCCATACTTAATTAATCCACCCACTCAGCTGATCCCCCGTCCATACTTAATTGATACTTAATTGATCCCCCGTCCATACTTAACTGATCCCGCGCCGATATCTAATCGATACACTTGCACATCCCTAATTGATCCCCGTCCATACACCTATATATAAATAATTGTGTTTTGTACTTGTACATATATACTGACTGTATCCCCATATTTAGAATGACGTCCATGTTGGCCGGAGCCGTGCAGTGTACATCTTGCGCAATGTATGCATTCCCTGAGCTACCGCTCAGGGATCCATACTGCTGCGAGAGATGTGAGCATATCGTGCACTTGGAAGCCCAAATCCTGGATCTAAGTGCTCAGATAGCGGTAGTGAGGAGCATCGACAACATGGAACGGAGTTTGCTGCTCACCGAGCAGACACTCAATGGGTCAACATTGGGGGTGGAGCTTAGTGGGGAAGCGCAGGCTGAACAGGCAGGGAGCTGGGTAACAGTTAGAAGGGATAGAGGGAAGAAGTATAGGAAGGCTGGTTCAGAACCGGCATTATTGGAGCACGACAGATCCTCTGACCGCCGGGGGAGTGTATGCTCCAGTAATGAGGGGGAGGGGGGAAGTGTAGGGCAGGCTAGACAGGTCCTGGTAGTGGGTGACTATTATTAGGGGGACAGACAGGGCAATCTGTCACAAAGACCGGGATCGCCGAACGGTGTGCTGCCTCCCTGGCGCTCGAGTCCGGCACATCGCGGATCGGGTTGACAGGTTACTGGGTGGGGCTGGCGAAGACCCAGCGGTCATGGTCCACATTGGCACCAATGACAAAGTGAGTGGTAGATGGAGGGTCCTTAAAAATGATTTCAGGGATCTAGGTAGGAAGCTTAGGGCAAGGACCTCCAAGGTAGTTTTCTCAGAAATACTACCAATCCCGCGAGCCAAACAGGAGCGCCAACGGGAGGTTAGGGAGGTGAATAAGTGGCTAAAGAGTTGGTGCAAGGCAGAAGGGTTTGGGTTCATGGAGAACTGGGCCGACTTCGCTGTCGGCTACAGGCTCTACCGTAGGGACGGGCTGCACCTCAATGGGGAGGGTGCAGCGGTGCTGGGGAAGAAGATGGCTAATAGGTTGGAGGAGTTTTTAAACTAGAGACGGGGGGGGGAAACCAAGGAAATAGGTGGGATGTGAGGCAAGCAAGGGGGAAGGGGAGAAGTGAATATAATGAGGGTGGAGAGGGGGGTGGGGATAGTACAGTTAGATCGTTAGAGAAGAATAGGATGCTAAATAACCCCAAAGTTTTATCTTGCATGCTGACCAACGCAAGAAGCCTGACCAATAAGGCGGATGAGCTGCAGGCGCTTATATCGGAGGAGAGGTATGACATCGTAGGTATAACAGAGACTTGGCTAGACGATAGCTACGACTGGGCGGTAAATTTAACAGATTATAGTTTATTTAGAAGGGACCGGAAACAGGGGAAAGGCGGAGGAGTCTGCTTATATGTAAAGTCATGTCTAAAGCCCAGACTAAGGGAAGATATAGGAGAGGGAGAAGAGGGTGTCGAGTCCATGTGGGTAGAGATAGAGGGGGCAAAAAATAATAATAAAATATTACTGGGGGTCTGCTATAAGCCACCCAATATAACAGAGGAGAATGAGAAACTGCTATTAGGACAAATAGACAAAGTAGCAAAACATAATGAGGTGATTGTAATGGGGGACTTCAACTACCCGGATATTGACTGGGAAACAGAAACCTGTAGATCGCAGAAAGGAAAAAGGTTCTTGACAAATATCAAGGATAATTATCTCTCCCAACTAGTGCAGGAACCAACGAGAGGGAAGGCCGTGTTGGACTTAATATTGACTAATAGGCCTGATAGAATAACTGAGGTACAGATAGGGGGGCACCTAGGTAATAGTGATCATAATATTATCAATTTCAAAATGCCCTTCAGTAGGGTTATCAATAAGGGAACAACTAAAACATTAAACTTTAGGAGGGCGAAGTTTGATCAGCTGAAAGAAAGCCTTCAACTTATTGACTGGGACAAAGTTCTTAATCAATGGAATACGAATAGTAAATGGGAAACCTTCAAAAGAATTCTGAATACTCAGTGCGAGAGGTATATACCGTATGGGAATAAAAGGGCCAGAAAAAAGAGGAAACCAATATGGTTGAATAAGAACGTAAAAGGGACGTTAAATAGCAAAAAAGAGGCATCCAAGAGATTAAAACAGGAAAACAGTAAGGAGGCACTAATGTGTTACAAGGAAAAAACGAGAACCTGCAAAAAACAAATAAAAATAGCTAAGGAGGAAACAGAGAGACGTATTGCTAGGGAAAGTAGATCAAATCCCAAACTGTTCTTTACGTATATAAATAGTAAAAGGATTAAATCGAATAATATTGGACCGATAAAAAGTGATGAAGGCAAAATCATAGAGAAAGATGAGGATAAAGCTAATCTATTAAATAATTTTTTTCGTCAACTTTCACAAAGGAAAAAGAACTAACAGGCGAAATGAGAAGTGACAAACTTAATCCTCCACTAAGTATGACAAATCTAACCCAAGCTGGGGTACAGAAACGCCTCAGTAACATTAAAATAAACAAATCACCAGGACCTGATGGCATACACCCACGGGTACTAAGGGAACTAAGTAATGTGATAGACAGACCCTTATATCTTATATTTAAGGACTCTGTTGAGACTGAGTCTGTGCCACTTGATTGGCGACAGGCGAATGTAGTGCCAATATTCAAAAAGGGAGCGAAAAGTGACGCCGGAAACTATCGGCCGGTGAGTCTGACGTCCGTTGTGGGCAAAATTTTTGAAAGCTTCATTAAAGAGGCAATTATGGAGCATCTTGATGCTAATAATCTTTTAATCCCGAACCAACATGGATTCATGAGGAATTGCTCCTGCCAAACAAACCTGATTGACTTCTACGAGGAGGTTAGCTCTCGAGTAGATCAGGGGGAACCAGTGGATGTCGTGTATCTCGACTTCTCAAAAGCGTTCGATAGCGTGCCACATAATAGGTTGGTATACAAAATGAGAATGATGGGGCTGGGGGAAAATGTCTGCAAGTGGGTAGCTAACTGGCTAAAGGATAGAAGGCAGAGGGTGGTTATAAATGGAATATACTCAGATTGGGTAAGCGTCACTAGTGGGGTACCACAGGGGTCTGTACTAGGCCCAATGTTATTTAATATCTTTATTAACGACATAGTCAACGGGATAAATAGTAAAATATCAATATTTGCAGATGACACAAAGTTATGTAAAACAATTAATACAAAAGAGGACAGTGCAGACCTACAGAGGGACTTGGATAAGCTGGGTAGGTGGAGCATTAAATGGCAAATGAGGTTTAACGAGGAGAAATGTAAGGTCATACATATGAGAAGGAAAAATGGAAGTCACCAGTACTCACTGAATGGGAAATCATTGGGGAATTCAGAGATGGAGAAGGACTTGGGCATCTTGATTGATAGCAAACTAAATTGGAGTGCCCAAAGTCAGGCGGCTGCTGTAAGGGCAAACAGGGTAATGGGATGTATCAGAAGAGGTATAGCTGCAAAGGATGAGAACATTGTTCTTCCACTGTACAAAGCACTGGTCAGACCACACTTGGAATACTGTGCTCAGTTATGGGCCCCAATATATAGAAAGGATATAAATGAGCTTGAAAAGGTACAAAGGAGGGCAACAAAATTAATAAAGGGAATGGAGGGACTGCAATACCCAGAGAGGTTGGCAAAACTAGGACTATTCAGCCTGGAAAAGAGAAGGTTGAGGGGGGACATAATAAATGTGTACAAATATGTTAGGGGACAGTATAGAGACCTTGCCCGGGATTTGTTCAAAAGGAGGGATATTACGGTAACAAGAGGGCACTCACTAAGACTGGAAGAGAAAAGGTTTCAGCACCAGCATAGGAAGGGGTTCTTTACGGTAAGAGCAGTGAGAATATGGATTTCACTGAGTGAGGAGACGGTAATGTCGGATTCACTAAACCAGTTCAAGCGGGGACTGGATGCATTTCTAGATACCAGGCAGATTTCAGCATATACTTAAAAATAAAATAAAATAGTAGGTTGATACAGGGATTTATTCTGACTGCTGGTTTCAGAGTCGGGAGGGAATTTTTCCTCAGGTGAAGATTGGCTAAATCATTTGGGGTTTTTGCCCTCCTCTGGATCAACTTTAGCAATTACAGAACTAACAGGTCGAACTTGATGGACGCAAGTCTTTATTCGGCTTTACTAACTATGTATATGTAACTATGTATGTTTAAAGTAGGCCAATTTTGTGTCCTATTTTGGGAGGCACCTTGTGTTTTGAATTATCCTTTTGTCCTCACTTCTTTATTCTGGTTGAGGTTTCTTATTCCTCCCTGAGCATCGTAGCATTATAAGGAGCACATCAGCCCACCGTAACGTGCATTACACCTCTACAATGTCACCAATGACACTCAGCCAACTGTGCGGCGTATCAGTAATGCATCTTACCAAGCGGATATATTTATGTAATTTTGCACATAGTATCATTTTTAGCAATAGAAAGTAAAATCACTGATCATAAATCCATCCAAGGTAATTAATGCAGAAATGGTGAAACGCAATGCCGGGTGACCAGGAATATGAAGCGCGTTGTGCAGGCCCGGAGCTCTCTCTCTCCTCTCCGCGGTGCATGTACAGCTGATGACAGGTCGCATTCGCCTCAATCAATTCTTGTTTACAGACACAGTGAAATTCAGACTCCTTGTCAATACGATTTCTGCCTCCCAGCTATTGTTCCCGCACTCTCCAGTCTGAAGAGCAACTTCAACAAACCTGAGAAAATCTCGGAGCGGATCATTGAGATGACTGGGAGTAAGCCGAGGCTGGAAATCCTCATTGTCCTTCATCGATATATGTCATGCACAGATTATACAGGGTCCATATCATTATAGTGCGGCTGCACTGGATGGGAACAGATATTTAGCTGGTGATCGCTTATCCAGGTCAGAGCCATCCAGTATAGGACGTGCCGCACAATAGCAGGCCATGCATTGCAGCTACGTGTGTAGGTGATTTCATAGGTTGTTAAGATCGACCATTTCCCATCTTCTCTGCAAGAGGCCGATCAACACTGCACAATGATGCAATCCTGGAGTGCACACACTATATGGGGTGCACATACTACATGTGCATTCAGTATAGCGGCAACAGTCACTAAAGCCAAAGGAGAACCCACTGCTACCTTAAAAAAAAAGTGCTACCTAGTGCTTATATGGCATTAAAGCGGTTATATAAAGTCATCTCCTATCCATAGGATAGGGGTAACTTCCCAATTGCTCAGGGTCCATCCATTGGGACTCTCACCGATCTCACCGTGCGAATGTAGTCATGGTGTCAACCATGCAAACCTTCGATCCACTCATTCTTAATGGGGTTGCCGGATACAGCCATATTCAGCATTTGGCCAATCTACGGCACACCGATAAGTATGCATAGAGTAGAGGCGCACATGATTGACCACCGCTCCATTCACATGAAGCTCTTCACATTCCTGGTTCTCAGGATGGGTGGGAGTCCCAGCGATCAGACCCCTGCTATCAGGAAGTTGACTCCTATTGTATGGAGAAGTTCCAAACTTGGTACACCCCATTTAAGCTAACTAGGAGTCCTCTATTACTACTGTCTGGCCCTGGGTGAAAAGCTGTGACATCACTAGGGGGTTTCTGTCAGTGACACCGCCATGACATCACTAGGGGGTTTCAGTCAGTGACATGTGGCGCCCAGTTGACCTTGGTACCACAGATCCTAGAAGTGTGCATTAATGGAATCCTCCACAAGATGCCCCCATAAGCATTCACACACCTCCACCTTCCACCTCAGACCACCAGAGGGAGCCCGTTAGGGATATAAATAGGGAAGGTGGAGCTAGGCAGTTCAGTCGAGTCTAGCAGTCAGTCTGGAGTGCACAGTGAGTGAAGAGCTGTGTGTGCGGAGAAGCACACGGGTAGCTGTTAAGGCAAGCTAGGCCTCCAGCGGTCCTGAAGCCCAGCTAGACTCAGGAGCTCAAGTAAGTGAGCCCAAGGCGCGCCGACGCCTGTAAGAGCGGTGAAGAGCGGCAAGCTGCCGTTAGTGTGAGTAGCCTAGTGAGGGCCCGAGCGCGGCCTAAGGCGAGTGGAAAGTGAGTAGCAGTGGGGGCAGAGGAGCTTACCCAGCTCACCTCGAAACATATACCGGACACCGGGTCCGAGCTTACCGGGATCTCTACGACCCAGTAAGGCATAACCGGAATCCCTGGAGAACTACAGGTCCCAGGATCACCAGAGAGCTGATACGTAACAGAGCCAGGAGACACAGAGGCCCCGTAAGCTGGGAGCGTGCACTCCAAGAGAAGGCCCTACCACAACGTCAGCCGGTGCAGGACAGAGATAAAGTTAGGCTTAGCTTCAGGCAGGTCAGAAACTTACTACGCAGAGGCAAGAAGCAGGAGGCCCTACACCCGCTCATTGGGGAGGATCCTGATATGCACCCTTCACCCTACAGTGCTCCGGGATGTGCCTGAATTACCACCAGTAAAAGGTACTGGAGTGACTGTCGTGTCGGTCCCTGTTCTTGCTCTGACCCGGCTGGGTCTCGCCTGTCCTGCATCCCCCTCTCCATACACTGCCCTGAGGCCTAGCTCCACCTGTGGGGAGCTATACCATCGAGCTGCATTATCACCGGCCTCAGCGGACTGCCGCAGCGCTGGTGATTCTCAACAGAAACCACAGGTGGCGTCACGAACTTCCATAAAATTAACAAACCAAACCACCCTTTTAAAAGCTGACCCCAGGGTACGGGCCCGGGAGCCGACCACCGCAACATCCCCAAGGTCAGGCAAAAGGCCCGGGTACCGAGTCGTCCCCATCCCCCTGGGCGAGTCATCCTTCCCTGACGTCACGAACAGGATTCCGTGCCCGCAGCAACGACGGAGTGTTACGCCCGTTGCCACCGGGTACTGTGCGCCTTTAATAAAAACTGTATAAAACTGTGGTGAAGATGGCCGCCATTGTCGCGCAGTAGTGCGGGAAGAAGAAGGGCGTAACCGCGGGAAACCGAGGGGCGTACCTGCAAAAGCGCGCAAAGCCCCAGACACGCCCTACGCCTTGACGTCAAACCAGAAAGCGCCAGGTCCTGGAAGGAGCCGCGGTGAGCGCTCTGACGTAGGACGCAAGTGACGCAAGGTCCTGAAGACCGTCAACTGCGGAGCTGCGGCCTACCGGAAGAAAAAGAAAAGAAGGTAGGCCACGGTTCGCTAGGGGGGCGCCAGAATGTCCGAGGTACAGCAACTAGCCGGAGCCCCGGTTAACGTCCCTGATAATGAACCCGTACCCGATGCCGCGCAGAGCGGAGCCGCCGCCCCATCAGCAAGCCCTGTCACTCCTGTCATCCCCATAACTCTACCGTATATTCCTGGAGCAAAGTGGCTGCCCCAGTACAGCGGCAAACCAGATACCCTGTCTGGGTTCAAACGGAAGATATGCGGTATCCTGGACATGTACTCTATGACAGGCAAGCAAAGAGCCGCTGTTGTATTAGGACAATTGACTGGTGCTGCGGAGCGGGTAGTGGAAATATGGTCGGCCGCAGACCAGGAGTCAGTGTCCGCAATCTTTAAAAAGCTACAGACTGTTTTTGAGGATCATACTGAAGCGGACCTCAGGATGAGGTTCTACAACTGTTCTCAACAGCCGGAGGACAATGTTCGGGACTATGCCTGGCGTCTACAGGGGGCCCTGCGAGCTCTGAAACAGGTTGGTCCAACAAGCATCGAAAATGAGAACAAAACGCTGAAGGAACAGTTTGTTCGGGGACTGAAGTCTCCTGAGGAGAGCAGGACTGTGCGTTGGTGGTCCCTGGATCATCCGGATGCCACCTTTGACAATCTTAAGGACATGGCTATAAAAGGACTGCAGCTCCTGGAAACAAATGCCATCCAATGTTACCAGGGTGGGGCCACCCCAGTGCCTGCAACACCCACCTTTTCCCCGGTGGCTGCTGAAGCCAAAGTTCCAGCAACATCCCCTAGAGAGCTGGACAGCTTGCGCTCTGAAGTGCGTCAGTTGAGCAAAACCCTGACTACTGTACTGAGTGCCCTGCAGCTGCGGACGGAACCCGAGGAAGAAGGGAAAATCCTGCTAGCCGATAGCCCTGAGGATGTCCCCTGGATGCGAAGGAGGAGGAGAACAACACCACCCTCTACGAGAATCAGCGACCAGCGCCGTCCACAGAGGGACCCTGCCTGCTATCGATGCCGCAAGACAGGTCACACCGCCCAGAACTGTGCTTTAAACGAGAAAACCCTGGGGCCGAGGGCCGACACCCAGGAGTAGATTTCCCAGACCCATCAGACTGGTACAACAGGTTCGTGGGAGGAAGACCTTTCCTGTCCATTGTGCTGGACGGGATCCCGACACACGCTCTGCTGGACACAGGATCTCAGGTAACCATAATGCCTGAAGTTCTCTACAAAAGGTTCTGGTCCATGGACGACCTAAGTCCGCCAGCTCCAAATCTTTCTGTCTATGCCTCAAATGGACTCCCCCTTAACCTAATCGGGGTTAAGAATGTGACAGTAAAAGTGGGGAGAGTGGAGCTGAAGGACCAGAGGCTAATTGTAGTAGAGACTAATCCTGATGATACCAATCCGTACATGGTAATTGGCACTAACATTGTTGGTAACTGTTTGGGAGAAGTTGTGTTCTTGCTCCAACAGATAGCTGACACTGCTAGACCAGGACAGAGGAGGGCGTTGTAGAAGGAGATCCGAGTCCTGATGTACCAACAGCAAGTAAGGTTAACAGATGGTGAAATCGGTAATATGCGGGTGACAGACCCTATACCCATTGTGATCCCCCCTATGAGTGAAATGCTTATCTGGTGTAGAGCAGCCATAGGTCTTAGAGGACAGAGCAACCAGGCGGTAGTAGAACCCCTTTGCTCCGAGCACAGACCCACGCTCTTAACCGCCAGAGGAGTGGTGGATGTACGCAATGTTAGGGTGCCCGTTCGTCTTCTCAACATTGGGGTAGATGAGGTTAGATTACCACGTTATGCCACTGTTGCCAAATTACATGCTGTAAATAATAACTCCATTCACAAGGCGGAGTCCTTAACCTCACCAGACGAAGTGGAGGATAATGACCCTGCAACCCAGGTGGAGGATTGGTGTCCACAGCTCCATGTTGGGACAGACACCACTCCTGCCCATCAGAAAAAGGGTGTACACCGGGTGGTTCAAGAATACGCGCAGGTGTTCAGTAAGCACCCACTTGACTTTGGGAGGATTAAGGGGGTTCAACACCATATCCCCACATGCGACCATCCACCCATCAAAGAACGGTACAGGCCTATACCACCAGCTCACTACCAGAAGGCAAACGAGATGCTGCACGACATGAGAAAGGCGGGGGTGGTAAGGGATAGTTGTAGTCCCTGGGCAGCTTCCCTAGTGTTAGTCAGGAAAAAGGATGGGAGCATGAGAAAGTGTGTAGATTACCGACAAGTAAATTGCATTACACATAAAGATGCATACCCTTTACCGCGCATAGAGGAGTCCCTGGCTGCTTTAAAGTCTGAAAATTACTTTTCCACCCTTGACCTCACTAGTGGGTACTGGCAAGTAGCTGTGGCTGAGGAGGATCAGGAGAAGATGGCCTTTACAACCCCGATGGGACTCTGCGAGTTCAACAGTATGCCGTTTGGACTCTGCAATGCCCCCGGGACGTTCCAGAGATTGATGGAGTGCTGCCTGGGACAACGCAACTTCGAGACTGTGTTACTTTACCTGGATGATGTGATCGTGTACTCCAAGACTTACGAGGACCACTTGAAGCACCTGGCGCAGGTATCTGAGTCACTGTCCCGGTACGGGATGAAGCTGAAGCCCTCAAAGTGCCACCTGCTCAAGAGAAAGGTACAGTACCTGGGGTACATTGTCAGTCCGGAAGGGGTAGCACCAGACCCGGAGAAGATCACTGCCATCCAGAAGTGGCCGGAGCCGAAGAACCTCAAGGAGGTGCGTCAGTTTCTGGGACTAGTAGGATACTACCGGAGGTTCGTAAAAGATTACACTAAGAATGCAGCCCCTCTGCAAGACCTCCTGGTAGGGCAGTCCCCCAAAGGCAGAAATCCCCCATTCCACTGGGGTAAGGAGCAAGCAGAGTCATTTCAAGAGATGAAGGAGATCCTGACAGGCGACGAGATCCTGGCCTACCCTGACTACAGCCAACCGTTCCTGCTGTATACAGATGCCAGCAACAAAGGGCTGGGCGGTGTTCTAAGTCAGAAGCAGAATGGCCAAGAGAAGGTAATCGCATACGCAAGCAGGAAGCTCCGCCCGACCGAGAGGAACCCAGAGAACTACAGCAGCTTTAAGTTGGAGTTCCTGGCCTTGGTCTGGGCCATCACTGAGAGGTTCAAGCACTACCTAGCCTCCAGCAAGTTCACAGCCTACACTGACAATAACCCCTTGACCCATCTTGAAACAGCCAAGCTAGGAGCACTGGAACAACGATGCATGGCTAAGCTGTCAAACTATCAATTCACAATTAAATATCGGGCGGGCCGCAAGAACGCCAACACCGATGCCCTGTCCAGGATGCCTCACTAGTCAGACACAGAAGAGAAAGTGGATGATCTGGAAGAGATTGAGCTACCTGCCTTTCACCGGAATGGGATGATCCACGAGCAACAAGCCTCCAGGAAGCAGCGTGGGAAGACGTTAAACCCTCTGCCACACCACAGCTGGAAAGAGACCCAGGACAGTGACCCGGTTGTCAGCCGTATTAAAGAACTGATAACCCAAGAAGGTTCCTCCCTGGAGAAGGAAGCGTCTCTCCAAGCAAAGCAGCTGTGGAACGAGAGGAGCCGGCAGTTTATTTACCGTGAGAAGCTGTGCCGGAGGTACGTCAATCCAAAAACCCATGAGATGGTATGGCAGATAGTGGTCCCGAAGTCAGACATCCAAATGGTGTTGGAGGCCTACCACGATCAGGCGGGACAGTTTGGCTGGAAAAAGCTAGAGACCCTGCTGAAGTGTCGATTCTACTGGGTAGGAATGCGCAGCTCCATTGAGAGGTGGTGCCGAGATTGTGGACCCTGTAGCCACAGAAGAAAAGACTACAGCAGCCAGAAGGCACCCCTGCAACCCATCAAGACGACTCGACCCCTGGAGATCATGGCCCTGGACCATGGCAAGTTGTCACCCAGCAGGTCAGGGTACTCCTACGCCCTGACCATGGTGGATCACTACTCTAGGTTCCTGGTGGTCGCCCCCGTCAAGGACCTGACGGCAGAGACAGCAGCAAAAACCTTCCAGGCATGTTTCTGCAGACCCCATGGATACCCTGAGCAGGTGCTGACGGACCAAGGCCCGGGATTTGAGGCTGAGCTGTTCAAGGAGTTCTGCCATTTGTACGGGTGTAAAAAGATAAGAACTACACCGTACCACCCACAAACCAACGGTCTCTGTGAAAAGATGAACAACATCATCATCGACCTGCTGAAGACCATACCACTTGAGGAGTGAAATCAGTGGCCAGACCTACTACCTGACCTAGTGGATCTGTACAACCACATACCCGTGAGTTCCACCAATTGTACTCCGGCATATCTCATGCGTGCAAGACCTGGAAGTCGCCCATGGATCTGGAGCTTGGTGTAGTAGAACCAGAAGCGGATGTGACCACTGAGGACTGGGACACGACCAGACAAGAGCAGTACAGAAGGGTACAAGTCTGTGTCGAGGACAGTCTCACTCGGGTGAGGGATAAGCAGGAGGCCCACTACAGCAGAACCTTTCACACCTGGTGAAATAGTATTGAAAAGGAAGAGAAGGAATCACAAACTTGATGACCAGTGGGAGAAAGAACCCTACACTGTGCTGAAGTCAAGATTTGATAATAAGAAGACCTGCTTAATCAGTAGGGATGGACGAAGAACGTCCGTGACAGTATCCAGGGACCATCTAAAGTTGTGTCCAAATCTACTGAAGCCCCAAGAAGGAGTGCCTCTCACAGTACCGGAGGAGCCTAAAGAAGCAGTGATACACACTGACTTAGGAGATTTCCCGGCAGACTGGGAGGAGCAGTAATCATCCCTGTACTCACCTTCTACCCACAGCAAGAAGACCCTATAAGTGCTGCAGAAGAGCCTCCTCAAGAAGAGTACCCGGATGAAGGATCCCCGGTTGGAGCAGAGCAAGAAGGCCCAGCCAATGGTATACTTGCTAGTCCAGTAGAGGTCAATGCAGTTTTGTAGCCCCTCCACACCTAGTCTTAACACAATGGGAGGTAGAGCACCTACTAGCGCTTCACGCATCCCAGGCCTACGCAAATCAACACGTAGCACGTGAGGTCAACCCCCTGTCAGATACACTGAGTAAAATGGTTAAAACTCTGACAGTGTAGATAGTTACCCCTGGGGTATTGTATATTATTGTACTGTATTTCTCATGCATATGTATATTATTTTGTGCTTTGCTTTAATACTGAACAGTTCAAGTTATATGAACACTTTGTCTAAGGACTTCCTTAGTTATCTAAGAACTCCGTGGCTGAGGACTGTGTGCAGCCCAAAAAATATTTATTGTATATAATTGCGCTCCCTGGAGTGCCCCTTTAGGTGACCTCAGAAGGAAAACCTGTCTGGAGTGGCTCTACCGGAGGTCCAACGCAGGATCTCCATGCCCTGCAGCCACCCCAGGGCCTGCGTTGAGGGTTTGGGACAGGTCCCTCAAACTACCAAGTACGCTACCCTGTGACATGGACATCCTGTCTGGGAACCTCACCACAAGAGACTTGAATTCGGAGGACGCTTAGTACCTGTTTATGTTATTATGCAACGTTTAAGAAAAGTGCCTCCCATAAAGGGAAGAGTTATTGTATTGTTCATGTTTACTATTATTGTTTTTAAAATGTACTTCAGCCCGGGAGTGCTGAGCTTTGCTAGGGGGGATTGTGGCGCTCAGCTGCGCTTGGTACCACATATTCTAGAAGTGTGCATTAATGGAATCCTACACAAGATGCCCCCATAAGCATTCACACACCTCCACCTTCCACCTCAGACTACCAGAGGGAGGCCGTTAGGGATATAAATAGGGAAGGTGGAGCTAGGCAGTTCAGTCGAGTCTAGCAGTCAGTCTGGAGTGCACAGTGAGTGAAGAGCTGTGTGTGCGGAGAAGCACGCGGGTAGCTGTTAAGGCAAGCTAGGCCTCCAGCTGTCCTGAAGCCCAGCTAGACTCAGGAGCTCAAGTGAGCCCAAGGCGTGCCGACGCCTGTAAGAGCAGTGAAGAGCGGCAAGCTGCCGTTAGTGTGAGTAGCCTAGTGAGGGCCCGAGCGCGGCAGAAGGCAAGTGGAAAGTGAGTAGCAGTGGGGGCAGAGGAGCTTACCCAGCTCACCTCGAAACATATACCGGACACCGGGTCCGAGCTTATCGGGATCTCTACGACCCAGTAAGGCATAACTGGAATCCCTGGAGAACTACAGGTCCCAGGATCACCAGAGAGCTGATAAGTAACAGAGCCAGGAGACACACAGGCCCCGTAAGCTGGGAGCGTGCACTCCAAGAGAAGGCCCTACCACAACGTCAGCCGGTGCAGGACAGAGATAAAGTTAGGCTTAGCTTCAGGCAGGTCGGAAACTTACTACGCAGAGGCAAGAAGCAGGAGGCCCTACACCCGCTCATTGGGGAGGATCCTGATATGCACCCTTCACCCTACAGTGCTCTGGGATGTGCCTGAATTACCACCAGTAAAAGGTACTGAAGTGACTGTCATGTCTGTCCCTGTTCTTGCTCTGACCCGGCTGGGTCTCGCCTGTCCTGCATCCCCCTCTCCATACACTGCCCTGAAGCCTAGCTCCACCTGTGGAGAGCTATACCATCGAGCTGCATTATCATCGCCCTCAGCGGACTGCCGCAGCGCTGGTGATTCTCATCAGAAACCACAGGTGGCGTCACGAACTTCCATAAAATTAACAAACCAAACCACCCTTTTAAAAGCTGACCCCAGGGTACGGGCCCGGGAGCCGACCACCGCGACATCCCCAAGGTCAGGCAAAAGGCACGGGTACCGAGTCGTCCCCATCCCCCTGGGCGAGACATCACTAGGGGGTTTCAGTCAGTGACACTGCTATGACATCACTAGGGGGTTTCAGTCAGGCAAGATGCTGTGACATCACAGAGAGGTTTTAGTGAGATAAGCTGATGTGACATAACATGTGGCAAATTAATAGCTGTCCACATAATTTAGTATTACTCAAGTAAACTGCTGTGACACAGCTCACTATGACATCACCAGACCAATATACTCTGGAACAGTACTGTGACATCACAAATGGGTTAAACAAAATAGAACTGTGGATTTCCATCAGTTAAGTAGCTGTGACATCACAACTCTCCAAAGAGGAGCCAAACGCATTCCCACCTGTGTTTAACAATCACTGGTGGAATAGTGACCGGTGAGGGACTTTCTCAATCATGAATGAGGCGATATGACACACTTGTTTATGGCATCCTGTGTACGAAAGTCCTCTGACAATTTAAAGGCTGCCAAAAAATGGCAGCTAAAAATGTGTTGACGGGTCTGAAGAGCAAGTATGGGAGATCGGAAATTCTTCATATCCAACCACGTTATGTTGGTACTCCAGGGGGTTTAAAGTGAACCGGACACCTGATACATGTTGCCCAATCCAAGGCATCAGGCACTGGCTGTATGATTTACTGAGATAATGGCTTTTGTGTTTTCATTGGCTGTAAGCCATAATCATCAACATTAACAGAAATAAAAACTTGAAATAGATCACTCTGTTTGTAATGACTCTATATAATATATGAGTTTCACTTTTTGTATTGAATAACAAATTAACTTTTCGATGATATTCTAGTTTAGTGAGATGCACCGGTATGTTCCTTTATGCTTTTGCTGCCTTCTTTCTGAATCTACCATGTGCATTTTTTTTTAAAAGAACAAAGAAAATCATTGTATGAAGAGGTGGGTACAAACTTTTGATCAGTACTATATATTAGAGCATAGTCTTTTTAACATTTAGCATTTGTCTTATTTATCTTTAAATAAAAAGTTTCCAAAGTGCGTATTTTCATTATTTTTAAAGAGACTTTTTTTTTTTAATCATTATATTTTTTTTAGGATTAAGGGGAATTCGTCCTGCTCTCCCATCTTACTGCTGAGCTTCCGTCTCATCTTCACGATGGGTTTTTATTTAATGAAATTTATACGGTTTTGTTGCAGATAAATTATATCTGTAATAAACTCTCTAAGCTTTTTCCTGTGGGCTCATGGAAAAAAGATAAAACTAAGCCAAACATCTCCTACGTTGGCGATCAATAGCGTCCACCACATACTATGTGAGCGCCGCTCTTGTAGCTATGTATTATGGAACAAAGACAAACTTCTGCAAGAGCTACACAAACTTGGCACAAAAAGACATGAATTCGGATGTGTCCATAATCTCCACTCAAGGCAAAACTTAACTACTTTTTTTTTTTATAAGTTTCTCCGGCTATGTATCCCACCCCAGATAAAAAAAAATCACATCAGAGTCCACTCATGACTATAATCACACACTGCACCTTTAGTGCAGAAGAACAGTTAAAAATCATGTAGTATAACGACCCCTGGAAACGCATCCCACGAGACCCCTGGAAACGCATCCCACGAGACCCCTGGAAACGCATCCCACGAGACCCCTGGAAACGCATCCCACGAGACCCCTGTTTCAGGTTTCAGGTGTGATTTTCATATTGCCCACACATTACTTGCCACAGGCGAGTTTGAACAAGCATTACCTGTTTAAATCAAAGTTTTTTAACCCACAATTTTGGAAAGGTGCAGACAATTTTGTCTGGCCCATGTTTTGGGTTTTGTGTAAAATTATTTCCAATTTGCCTTTTTTCCCTGTGTTTTTTTGTGCTGTTCCGATACACACAATCACACCTGAAACCAGATAAAAAGGGGAGAGGTTGACTCAATCTTTGCATAGTGACTGTGTGTGCCACACTAAACATGGAGAACAGAAAGCGGATAAGAGAACTGTCTGAGGACTTGACAACCAAAATTGTTGAATAATATCGACAATCTCAAGGACTTAATTCCATCTCCAGAGATCTTGATGTTCCTTTGTCGGCAACATAATCAAGAAGTTTACAATCCATCGCACCCATGTCCAATTTGCCTTCTTTCTCAGTTTTTTTTTTTTATGTTATTCCAATACACACAAAGGAAATAAACATGTGTGTAACAAAACACGTATAATTGCAATAATTTTCAGGGAGAAATACTTAATTTTCTGGAATGGAACAATTTCAAGGGTGCCAACACTTTCGGCCATGACAGTACGTGAGCAAAGCTGAGCGGTTACTTATAGGTGATGGGGACAATATAAATGTTTCTACTATCGTAGAGGGAGGAAATGAAAGCAGGAGTTTGTGTCTGGGAATAAGCACCTCGAGCCATTCCGCTCCGGCTCCTTTTGGTAGCAGAAGAGATTTTATATGTTCCTTTACTACAAACTGTCGCTTTTTACATGCCGGGGGTAATAAACCTGAGGAACGATCCTCCTGCATCGCCTATAACAAAATGCAGTAAAAAGCCGGGTTTCATTACCAGTTGCGTCATCTTACCGGTTTCTGGGCTCTCCATCGTAATTTACTCCACACGGTGTGATGAGCCTGCGGCAAAAATGCAACAATTAGTCACAGCATTATCCATCCGAACCACATCCATGTCAATGCAAAGCTGTCACCCTCCGCTTCATGTGAATTGGGATTTATACGCTCCTCTACTGTTCTATAGAGACCGATGGTCGGGGTCCATGAATAGACTCATGTCCCGCCATAAAAAAAAAAAAAAAAAGGATCGGACATGTTGGATTTCAACATGCACAATCCTTTGGTCTCTTGGGAGTTTAAGTAGATTTTTCTGCTACAGAAAACAGATTAAAAAAAATGCAGCAGATGTGATAAAATGCTGAAAGGAACTATAGTCATTTCTTCTCTCCCACCGGTGATCCAGTGTTTAGAAGGTGCGGTGATTCTCCCGGACCTCCTGTACAATCAACCAGCAGATGACCACTGCAGCCCATCAGAAGAAGCAGTCATCAGTGGCCTATTACTGCTATAATGGCTTCTTTAGGTGAGCGCTGGTACCAGTGATACCACGTGTGACTGCTGAGGCCACTGACTGCCACAAAGTCCCCACTTGACGGTCAGAAAGAAATGCGGAGTATAGTCCATGTTGTTCTTTAATCGCATCTGCTGCTGTTCGGAAAATGTTTCAGGACTTATCCTCTGGATAGATTATTAGCAGATCCGTGGAGGTCCAGCACTCGGCCCCCCGACCATCAGATGTTTACAGCTGTGGCTGTACCGTACACAGTGCGCGGAGATGAAATATCACAGCACCACACACTAAGCAGTGGCCGTTCTCCGGTACTGCAGTTTCTATTGAAGGGAAGCTGAGCTGAGCTGCAGTACCTGAGAATGACCACTACCCAATATATGGAGCTGTGCTGTTTCAGCTGATTGGTGGAGGGTGTCCGACCAATAAAGATGCACTTTGGGAAAGTGAAATAAGTTGCTGTCAGACACCTTAGACTGGAACATAAAGGGGTTGTCCGGCCTTAGGCTAAAAGTCTGCAGTGACGCGCGCTGCGAGGATTACCCAATATGTAGCTAGTCCCAAAAAAACAAAATGAATTAAACTAAGGGATTATTAAATAGTAATTTTTGCCAATTACAATCATCGGTGTAGCCCAGGCCTTACACTGAATTTCTGTAACATTTGTGGTTCCGGTTGCATATGGTCAAACTATTACTAATCCAACGTGCAGGGTCTATAGTATTTGCCCCCATCATACCACAAAGGCATAATTATAGGTCATGTCCATGATAATATATACAGCTCTGGCAAAAATTAAAGAGACCACTGAACAGTTTTCTATTGGAAAGCATGGCAAGACGCATGGAAGCTGTGAATAAAAATCATGGTTATTCCACCAAATATTGATTTCAGTTAAAACATGAGTAATTTGAGGTCTGGATGCATGGTTTCGTTTAGTATTTTGACGCTTTATCATTTGCTGCAAATAAATACAAAATTTTTAGCTTTGAATTTCGGAGAAATGTTGTCAGTAGTTTATAGACTAAAACAACAATGTACATTTTACTCAAAAATAGACCTAGAAAGAGAAAAATCTGAGAAAATGAAAATTTTGCAGTGGTCTCTTAATTTTTGCCAGAGCTGTAGGTGGGCACTGGTACATGTCATGGCTATGATCATATACAATTGGGAAAATAAGTATTTGATACGCTGCAGATTTTGCAAGTTTTCCCACCTACAAAGAATGGAGAGGTCTGTAATGTTTATCGTAGGTACACTTCAACTGTGAGAGACAGAATCTAAAAAAAAAAAATCAGTAAAAATCACACTGTATGATTTTTAAATAATTAATTTGCATTTTATTACATGAAATTAAGTATTTGATCACCTACCAACCAGCAAGCATTCTGGCTCTCACAGACCTGTTACTTTTTCTTTAAGAAGCCCTCCTACTCTGCACTCATTACCTGTATTAATGTGCAATGATGTGTTTGAACTCATTACCTGTATAAAAGACACCTGTCCACACACTCAATCACACTCCTCTTGGCCAAGACCAAAGAGCTGTCTAAGGACACCAGGGACAAATTTGTAGACCTGCAGCTACGGGACAATAGACAAGCAGCTTGGTGAGAAGGCAACAACTGTTGGCGCAATTATTGGAAAATAGAAGAAACACAAGATGACTGTCAATCTTCCTTGGTCTGGGACTCCATGCAGGATCTCGCCTCGTGGGGTAAGGATGATTCTGAGAAAGGTTAGGAATCAGCCTAGAAATACATGGGAGGACCTGGTCAATGACCTGAAGAGAGCTGAAACCACAATCTCAAATATGACCATTCGTAACACACTAAGCTGTCATGGATTAAAATCCTGCAGGGCACGCAAGGTCCCTGTGTTCACACCAGCACATGTCCAGGCCCATTTGAAGTTCACAAATGACCATCTGGATGATCCAGAGGAGGCATGGGAGAAGGTCATGTGGTCATATAAGACCAAAATAGAACTTTTTGGTATCAACTCCACATGCAGTGTTTGGAGGAAGAAGAAAAATTAATACAACCCCAAGAACATTGTCCCAATCGTGAAGCATGGTGGGGGAAACATCATACTTTGGGGGTGCTTCTCTGCAAAGGGGACAGGATGACTGGACCGTATTGAAGGGAGGATGGATGGGGTCAAGTATCATGAGATTTTGGCCAGTAACCTCCTTCCCTCAGTAAAAGCATTGAAGATGGATCATGGCTGGGTCTTCCATCATGACAATGACCTGAAACACACAGCCAGGGCAACTAAGGAGTGGCTTCATAAAAAGCACTTGAAGGTCTTGGAGTGGCCTAGCCAGACTCCAGACCTGAACCCAACAGAAAATCTTTGGAGGGAGCTAAAACTCAATGTTGTCCAGCGACAGACCCTAAACCTGAAAGATCTGGAGAAGATCTGTATGGAGGAGTGGGCCAAAATCCCTGCTGCAGTGTGGGCAAACTTGGTCAAGAACTACAGGAAACATCTGACCTCTGTAATTGCAAACAAAGATTTCTGTACCAAATATTAAGTTTTGTTTTTCTATTGTATCAAATACTTATTTCTTGCAATAAAATGCAAATTAATTATGTAAAAATCATACAATGTGATTTTCTGGATTTTTTTTTTTAGATTCGGTCTCTCACAGGTGAAGTATAGCTACGATAAAAATTACAGACCTCTCCATTCTCTGTAGGTGGAAAAACTTGCAAAAATCGACAGTGTATCAAATACTTATTTTCCCCACTGTATATAGGTGGGCACTGGTATATGTCGTGTCTATGATATATAGGTGGGCACTGGTATATGTCGTGTCTATGATATATAGGTGGGCACTGGTATATGTCGTGTCTATGATATATAGGTGGGCACTGGTATATGTCGTGTCTATGATATATAGGTGGGCACTGGTATATGTCGTGTCTATGATATATAGGTGGGCACTGGTATATGTCGTGTCTATGATATATAGGTGGGCACTGGTATATGTCGTGTCTATGATATATAGGTGGGCACTGGTATATGTCGTGTCTATGATATATAGGTGGGCACTGGTATATGTCGTGTCTATGATATATAGGTGGGCACTGGTATATGTCGTGTCTATGATATATAGGTGGGCACTGGTATATGTCGTGTCTATGATATATAGGTGGGCACTGGTATATGTCGTGTCTATGATATATAGGTGGGCACTGGTATATGTCGTGTCTATGATATATAGGTGGGCACTGGTATATGTCGTGTCTATGATATATAGGTGGGCACTGGTATATGTCGTGTCTATGATATATAGGTGGGCACTGGTATATGTCGTGTCTATGATATATAGGTGGGCACTGGTATATGTCGTGTCTATGATATATAGGTGGGCACTGGTATATGTCGTGTCTATGATATATAGGTGGGCACTGGTATATGTCGTGTCTATGATATATAGGTGGGCACTGGTATATGTCGTGTCTATGATATATAGGTGGGCACTGGTATATGTCGTGTCTGTGTCTCTCTTGACTACACACGACGACCTCCACGATATATACACTGCAGCAGGTTTTTTATTCCCAGGTGACGGCACTTTTCTACCAGGCTCTGCACCACAACAATCCTCCCTTCCCCGTACAACGCGCGGCCGCGCTCAGCATGAGCCGACTAAGGACGCAGAGCACAATCGCCTCTCACGCGGTTAAATGCGATTTAATCATTCAGAGCCTCTTGTAGCTTATTAACCAGAGAAGAAAGGAAAAAAGGAAAGAAAAACAAGAGCGCTATTATAGACCCTTGTTCAACTGCAATTATTATTTAACACTCAGCAAGAATGAAGAAGCAGAAGCCGGACCACTCGGGGTTATCTGAAGGGTCCGCAAACAAGTCTCCCTTGTAATTATGCTCACATAAAGGACATGCGCTACTGTCCATACAATACAAGGCTGATTGTATTGTACTCCTAGCAAGAGCACAAAACAAATAAAACGGGGGAAAGAAAAATACTGAACAAGTATGGAAATACTGCAGAAATCTCACATGTCCACACTCAGAACTTTACTCGTTAGAGCAGCAGATTGAGCTCCGGAGCTGCTGTTCTTATTGCAATTAGGCTGAAAGACAATTGTATATGGACGCCCACCTACATAAACAGGCCCAGGGGTCCACAAACTGCAACAGTGCAGCTGTGGTGAAACCACAACTCCCAGCATGGTCTTGATTTGGTGAGTAGAGTCCTGAGAACGGCTCCTACCTTCAAGAAATCGCCACTCTTCTTGCGATTAGCCGACTAATCAAAGGAAGATCCACGGACACAGTCATGTAAGAGGCGGTTCTCACAGCTCCTGCTCAGCAGCCACAGATTACAGACGTGGCCCATGGACCTGGTCCAGCCGCGGATGCCGTCACGTAAGAGGCGGTTCTCACAGCTCCTGCTCAGCAGCCACAGATTACAGACGTGGACCATGAACCAGGTCCAGCCGCAGATGTCGTCATGTAAGAGGCGGTTCTCACAGCTCCTGCTCAGCAGCCACAGATTACAGACGTGGACCATGAACCAGGTCCAGCCGCAGATGTCGTCATGTAAGAGGCGGTTCTCACAGCTCCTGTTCAGCAGCCACAGATTACAGACGTGGACCATGGACCAGGTCCAGCCGCAGATGCCGTCATGTAAGAGTCGGTTCTCACAGCTCCTGTTCAGCAGCCACAGATTACGGACGTGGACCATGAACCAGGTCCAGCCGCAGATGCCGTCATGTAAGAGTCGGTTCTCACAGCTCCTGTTCAGCAGCCACAGATTACAGACGTGGCCCATGGACCTGGTCCAGCCGCGGATGCCGTCATGTAAGAGGCGGTTCTCACAGCTCCTGTTCAGCAGCCACAGATTACGGACGTGGCCCATGGACCTGGTCCAGCCGCGGATGCCGTCATGTAAGAGTCGGTTCTCACAGCTCCTGTTCAGCAGCCACAGATTACGGACGTGGCCCATGGACCAGGTCCAGCCGCGGATGCCGTCATGTAAGAGGCGGTTCTCACAGCTCCTGTTCAGCAGCCACAGATTACGGACGTGGCCCATGGACCAGGTCCAGCCGCGGATGCCGTCATGTAAGAGGCGGTTCTCACAGCTCCTGTTCAGCAGCCACAGATTACGGACGTGGCCCATGGACCAGGTCCAGCCGCGGATGCCGTCATGTAAGAGGCAGTTCTCACAGCTCCTGTTCAGCAGCGTCAGATTACAGACGTGGCCCACGGACGTGGTCCTGTAATTGCCATGTGCCAACTCTACACAAAAGGTAATCAAAATCTTAAACTCCTGTTTACGTCTTAATTTTATTTTACCTAATGTGCATGAGGGTCTCAAATCTTACCCCTCTACACCTATTTAAAATAAATTGCATTCTCAGCTCAGCTATTTGTATGGTCAACTAAAAGGGGGTAAAGCACCAAAAATGCACAGGATCAGAAATCTAAGGGGTAGCGTTTCTCCTTGTGGAGAGTGACATACCGGTTCTGGCATGTCATGGTAAGGAGGCTTATTCGCTGTGCAATGCTCCTCTGGGAAATTTAATATGCAAATTGCCTCTTCAGAGAAAAAGAGGACTTGTACTCTATAGCGCCACCTATTGGAAGTAGAAATCCTACATGTCACAATCAACCCTTTAACGAGTCGTGCAATATGACTTAGGATAAAAGCCAAATCAGAATCTCAATTTGCAGACATGTTGTTTCGGGCTGTTGGCCCTCATCAGTGCAACGTATGAGAACTGATTTGGCGGCATGAGAGGATCTGGACTGAGGTCTAAGGGGTAACGTTTCTCCTTGTGGAGAGTGCCGCACTGGCTCTGGCATGTCAAGGTAACCATGTCTGACAATTGAGATTCTGATTTGGCCTTTATCCTAAGTCATATTGCACGACTCGTTAAAAGGGTTGATTGTGACTTGTAGGATCGCTGCTTCCAATAGGTGGCGCTATAGAGTTCAAGTCCTCTTTTTCTCTGAAGAGGCAATTTGCACAGGATCAGAGATAAATGCAGGATTGCTGGGGTCCATCTGCTCAGATGGCCCCTCCATTTGAACAGTGTGATAGGCAGTGAATAAAGATCACGCATATGCACTATGGCATTCGTGGTCACACATGCACGCTACTGGTCCTAAAGACCGAAGGTCAATGCGTGACCATCGCTCCACTTACTAATGGAGCAGTGGTCTCGCGTGTGAATAGCCGATCTATTTACACGAGGAATTGGAAGTCCTGTTCTTGGGATATGTTGCAGGCCCCCCACCAACCAAACATTTATAACCTATGGTCGTGCACATGAGAGGACACGCCATACACATGAGGTCTCGGCTCAGCCGAGCGTTCCTGCCTTATTAACAGAGAAGAAAAAGTCATTGTTACACTTCTGGCGGAGACTTAGGTTCCCTGGGGAGAACAAAATGTTCAGCCATTGAAATCCCAACTCCTTTTTCTCCACCATCATCATGATTTGGGGGACGATGTGGAGGCTTCCATGGAGGCCCCATTTATATTTGGACATTTCGAGGAGATCATATTCCATCAGTGGCTACAGATGACTCGAGCCCTGATCTTCAGGATGATGATGATGACCCCAGGCTTTTGGAGCTTCAGACCCTCCTTGATCAATCTACACGACACATATGATATCCCATGTGAACCTTGTACATTCTTACCATCAAGTGTCTGGGTAATGAGAGAGCCTGGAAACGACGAATATATTCTGAGGAGATGGTGGACAGGGGGTGATGGGCCGTCACCTCGTACTGCATACAAAAGCTGGTCCTGGGAATATGGGGACCTTCACTGAGATCCACAAAGTCGCCAAATCTGGAACGCAACAGAGATGTATGATAAGTTGGAAAAGATTCCTATTATAGTCCTGCTAATAAGGGACCACGACTAAGATGATCTAGGTATGAAGGATCCGCTCACTATGGTCGTCATACCAGGAAACGGGCCCGGCCACATGCTTTATACAGATTCTACAAACCTGCCCAGAATGGTGTAAAGTAATAATACACACCCCGCATCGGTCCTGGGGGCCCCACTGGTCTCTGTACTTCCAGGTATTCACTGGCTGCAGTGGTAAAATGTCTCCCGCCCCAGTTCTCTAATCCTGGAAGGCCAAGTATCTACAAAGATGACCAAGGACCCCTTTACCCACCGAACACTGTGCCTCATCCACTACAGCCCCCACTTTCCTTTGCACTTCCTGTTCCAGCCGAATGGTCATGTGACCACTGCAGCCAATCACACAGCTGTGCAGCAAGTACCGGGGACGTCCAGACACCAGTGGAGGACATTTGTTATGTTAGTATTCTTCATTTTATTATTTTAAAGGAAGCCTGATGTTTTAAACAAAAAAAAAATATTTTTTTTTTTTTTTTTTTTTTTTACAAGAGAGTCTGTCAGCACAAAATGACTGATCAAACCAAGCACAGATGCCAAACAGTTCAGTGCACCTTCCCAACTCCCACCACCCTCCACAATTGCCAGGAGCCAAAGAGGGGAGGGAATAGATGGAAACCAGGTGGAAAAGTGTACTGAACTGTTTGACCACGCCATTGTGGACCGAGCGCATGTGCTAGGTTTGAACAGTCATCTAGTGCTGACAGACTCTATATAGCCATGTAGGTTCAGATAAATACTGACCTGTGCACAGTCACCTTTCCCTCAGGGTGTTGTGCTGCCTTTTCTTCCAGCATCAGCAGCTTGTACCTGAGGAAACAACAGCCTCCAATTAATGTATAGGAAAACGTCACAAAAGTGACCAGAAAACAAATAACAACATCAGCAGAGATGCGAGCGCCAGTTTTAGGCTATGTTCA
Organism: Phyllobates terribilis; assembly: GCF_046119375.1. Taxonomy (NCBI): domain Eukaryota; kingdom Metazoa; phylum Chordata; class Amphibia; order Anura; family Dendrobatidae; genus Phyllobates; species Phyllobates terribilis. The sequence goes on from NW_027362762.1 coordinate 919,406,640, forward strand.
CACATCATGGTTTTTTCAGCGTTTTTGATGCAGATTTTTATGCAAATTTTCAGCATTGAGCAGTAACAGCAAAGTCTATGAGAAATCAGAAGTCTGTTCACACATCATGGTTTTTTTTTGGTCAGTATTTTGTGCCTTGGTTCGGTTTTTTGGAAAATAGAGCATGTCACTTCTTTCAGCGTTTTTTGATGTGTTTCTTCAGCGGTTTTTTTTTTTACCACCCATTACTTCCTATGAAAAAACGCTGAAGAAACATCAAAAATGCATCAAAATTTGTATCAGCGTTTTTGATGCCAACATAGAATGGGGGTCTTTTTTTTTTTCCCGCACAGAACTTTATGTACATGCATAAAAAGAGAAAGGAGGACAGTGAAAACAACGCTGAAAAATGCACCAAAAATGCATCAAAAGAATCACCAAAACTGCAAGAAAAATCCTGAACAAAATGTCCTTGAAGATCAGGTTTTGCAGCAAATTTGTGACGCAAAAAAAACATGAAGTGTGAACATAGCCTTAGACGTCTCTCTATAGGTTCAACTATACATGGATGCTGGGAGTTATGATCTTAATGTCTGGGTAATACACAAAAAAAATCCAAAAAGCATTATTTAAAAAAAAAAAAAAAAAAAAAAAAAGTCTTAAAAACCTATAAAAACACAAAGCAAACCCCCCTGATCATAGATAACCTGTACAATAGTGTTAAAGCTTTAAAGGGGAATCTGTCACCACGTTTTTGCTTCCCTGACAACAGCACGATGTAGGGGTAGAGACCCTGATTCCAGCCATGTGACTTACTGAGCTCATGAATATGGAGGACTACACAGCAGGAGATTATCATTAGAGGACTAGTAAACCTGCTGCTGATAAAACGGATTTTATGAAGCCTACAGCAGGCGGCTCAGTAAGGGACACATCGCTGGAATCAAGGTCTCTGTCCTCACATTACGCTGTTCTCAGATTAGGTGGCAAAAATCTGGTGACAGATTCCCTTTAATTTATGGCCGATGGTACATGCAATTAAATAATGGAGCTTTAGAGAACAGTAGCATTTATTAAAGGTAGAACAAATAATACATTATAGGAAGTCACACATCCTTTTTAAAGGCTTTTTTTTTTTTTTTCTTTTAAGGTTTTATCTAAAAATGCCCCTAAAGTGGGGTTTTATCAATAACAATTAATAATCCCTTACTGCTGCTCGGGTAGTCCCTGTAGACACCGGAAATGATGACATCCCATTCAGTCAGTCACATGACAGCTGAAGCCAATCAGAGGGCTTAGTTGATGCAAACAGCAAGAGCTTTGGAACCCAGTGACAGGGAGCAGTGGTGACATCACTACCATAGTGAATATGACCGCTGCAGCCAGTCAACAAAAACCTGGGAGCAGGAGCAGAAGAACAAGAACAAGATTTAAGCTCCACTCTCACACCCAATTTTTGCATACGAGTGCTATACGTGATTTTCATGGCTAGCCCTCATACCGGTGATGGTCTATGAGGCCATTCACATTTCCATGCGTTCCGCAGAACATAGCGGAGGCATGTCCGATTTTGATCCGAGGGTCGAATCAAAATGACCAAAGTAAGTATGGGTCTGTGGAAAAATTGGATGATTTCCAAGAGTGTTTCGATTTTCACGGACTATCAGAAAACAGAAGGTGGAGAAACTTCCTTTTTTACTTCAGGTACGAGAGTAAGTGATTAAGCTCGGACCAGTGGGGTACCGCCAATGGCGGCAGGCCACGCGACTGCTATGGGGCCCGTGACGCGAGGGGGCCCCATAGCAGTCCAGGGGAGGACATACCGCCGCCGATGCAGCTGCTCCCTGCACGCGGCGGGCATGAAGCGATCCCTGCAGCTCTGCGGCTGACAGGAGGAAAATGGCAGCGGAGCTGGAGGGATCCGTTCTCTGCTTCCTCCTTGAAACAGACGCGCGCAGCTTGATGACATCATCATGCAGAGCTCGCCTGGGTCAGGAAGAAAGTTGCCAGCAACTAGGAGGATGCTGCAGGAGAGAGTGCTGAGAGGTAAGTTTTTGTTTTTTTTACTTAAAACGCTGGGGAGAGGAACAGGAGAATGAGGGGAGGTGGGGGAGAGCAATGAGGGGGATGGGTAGAGAAATGATGGGGATGATGGGGCTGGGGAGAGCAATGATGGAGATGGTGGGACTGGGGAGAGCAATGATGGGGATGGTGGCGACGGGGAGAGCAATGATGGGGCTGATGGAGCTGAGGAGATCAATGATGTGGATGGTGGGGCTGGGGAGAGCAATGATGGGACTGGGGAGAGCAATGATGGGGATGGTGGGGCTGGGAAGAGCAATGATGGGGCTGGGGAAAGCAATGATGGGGATGGTGGGACTGGGGAGAGCAATGATGGGGATGGTGAGGTTGGGGAGAGCAATGATGGGGCTGATGGAGCTGGGGAGAGCAATGATGGGGATGGTGGGGCTGGGGAAAGCAATGATGGGGATGGTGGGACTGGGGAGAGCAATGATGAGGATGGTGGAAATGGGGAGAGCAATGATGGGGCTGGAGAGAGCATTGATGGGGGTGCTAGGAAAGAGCAATGATGGGGGTGCTGGTAGAGAGCAATGATGGGGGTTTCACTTTGCTTGTACTGCAAAGCCTTGTATATTTTCCGTGTGCACATAGTCTTACAGTTAATTGGGGAGAGTCACAGAGATTGAATAATTTATATTATTGGGTGGCAGAGATTATAGTTAATGGGGGGCACAGTGCTGCTTATCACTTTGTATTTTCATTACTAAGTGGCTAATAGTATATTAATGGTGGGGTACATATCTGTATTCAGGGGCGCAGTGTGGGGGAGACAAGTATATATACAATATATGAGACCTTGTTATTTTTAGGGCTGTACTGATCATCGTGACAAGACGAGTCGTGGCTGGGAGATGTCGACATGAAGGTCTGACCAGATGGAGAAGAAGCAGCAGAAACTGACTCTGATCAGATGAGACGTCAGCGGTAAGTGCCTGGATGTAAATATTATTCTGTATCTGCACTGTGTGACTTGGAGTGATAATGTGATCTGTAAAATCCCTTAGGCTGCATTCTCACATTTGTGTGACATGTCCGTGTGCTGCCAGAATTTTTTATCGCATGGTCCACGGACTCGTACAGTTTTATAGATACATAACACATCCATGAAAATCACGGATCTGAGAATGAGATCTGTGAGAGTCAGAGAATGTCCTGTTCTGATCCAATTTTGAGGATTAGAATAGGACATGCTCAATGCGTCAGTAAAACAGGGTAGCACACCGACACTGCACACAGATGCAGGAATGTAGCCGTATTATGTATAGCATACTCAGTATATAGTGTACTCACTTATTATGTATAGCGCCGTCCTTAGTTATATAGTTTCACCTTTTTTTTATGTATAACACCCTCCCTTATTACGTATCATCCTCTCTAGCTCTAAGGGGTCACAGTTGGGGGATCACCATACTTTGCCCTGGGAGTTGACTTGGGGTACAGTAGGGACATTATACTGCGCATGTGGAGGAATTCACCATGGGGGTATCATACTTTTGTTGGCATGACACTTTATGGGACAATAAAAGAGGGATCTAGGACTACAGCAGGGGGAAAATTATTATGTAACGGATGGAAAGTTGTGAGATCTGCTCTTGTGTGACCACGACAATAATTAACTTTTTTTTTTTGGAGGGGGGGGCCCCAATTAGAACTTCTGCTATGGGGCCCCATGATTCCTATGTACGCCCCTGGCTCGGACCACCCTCTGATCAGTCTGATCTAAGTCTGAGCCTAAAATAGTGGAGACCTTCCCAATTTTTATCCGAGGGTCAAATCAAAATGAGCATTGCGAGTAGGGGTGTGTGGAAAAATCAGCCCACACTCGGATGACTTTTGAGAGTGTTCCAATTTCCACGGACTATCAGAAAAGATAAAGTGGAGAAACTTCCTTTTTTTCTCCAGGTACGAGAAAAAGTGATGACGCTCGGACCACACTCTGATCAGAGTCTGAGCCAAAAAAAACGCTTTTTTTTTTTTTGTACATGCGAGAAAAACGATCAGACGCCTGAATGAGGCCCAACACTAAGTGTATTATTTGTAATATGAGCAAGCAAATCAATTGCAAATTTCTTTTATTTTATCGAACACAGATAATGGCGAGCAGATGTTTATATGGGTTATCATTAAACAGACCTGGGGAGCAATATGCAGGCTCTGGCTATCACTATAAGACCATCAGCACTATCCCTTATTGGATTAATGAAGACCAGCTGAACACAGCTTCCCTGGGCTGGTGTCCACAGTTCAGGACCCAGTCCTTTGTCTGCCCTTACTCACACACTGAGGTCAACTTTGAATAGGGTCACTGTGCCGTGGTGGGATGGTTTTTATATTATTTTTGATCAAAAACAGTGTTACCAAGTATCCTATGCTATTTAAATGCTCTTTTGCTTTTTAATTCATTTACTTACAGCGAGGTTTGTTTATTTTGCTTCTTGTAGTTTTTTTCTGATTTATAGCCAGTGTAAATGTGCATTTATGTGCAGCATGTATACCAACTTAAACCAAGCTCAATTTTTGTTTTTTTATTTTTTTTTTAACACTGAGACTTTGTGGGGACTTATTAGGAGCTTAGCTTCACACAGGCGTCTTCTAACTGTCACAGTACTCGCAGGTAACTTGAGACTGTCTTTGATCATCCTGGAGCTGATCATTGGCTGAGCCTTTGCCATTCTGGCTATTCTACGATCCATTCGAATTGTAGTCTTTCGTTTTCTTTCACGTTGCTCTTGTTTTGCTTTTCATTTTAAAGCATTGGAGATCATTTTAGCTAAACAGCCGATCATTGTCTGCACTTCTCTATAAGTTTTACCCTCTCCAATCAACTTTTTAATCAAAGTACGCTGTTCTTCTGAACAAGGTCTCAAACGACCCATATTTCTCAGGCTTTCAAGGAGAAATGCATGTACAACATGTGCTGGCTTCACCCTTAAATAAGGGCCACCTGATTCACACCAGTTTCTTCACAGAATGATAGACCTCACTAATTGAACTCCACACTGCTATTATTTTGAACACACCTCCTTTCAATTAATTATTCAAATACACAGACTCAAAAACATTCAGATCATGAATGCGGAGTCTGTTGGTTTTCTTAGAATCTACTGCACCAAACGGTAAATTGTTTGACATGTGGAAATATAAATTATACCAAGAACAGTGAATAATCTGGTTAGTCGTATTGGACTGCTATTATTTTGTACACTACTGTATATGTGGGCCAGGTTTATCATCTCGCTGTGTGCAGAGATAACACGGTAATTGTCATCTGTAGTAATGCATATTTTACAAACTCTGATAATCTAACATACATAGCGCAGCGGAGGTGCCGGATCATCAGATACTCCCAAAAGCAGTTCTTTACATAGGTCGTGGTCATCAACTACCCAATATTTGGGGTATGATGCATTTTGACAAGCCCTGTATGTGGTGTTTATGAGCTTTTTATCTCCACTAAGTTTTATGATTAAACTGGCACAATTGCATTGCAAAACCAATATTAATTGGCTCTATGAAGAACTGTAACTGTCGGGTGTGTCAGAAATGACAGACAGTCGCCCTGCAGTTGGTTGCAGGAGATCTCTACATTTGGCAGTACAGACATCTTCTTAGAGGCTGTCTCTAGGGCCCAGCGGCTACCTCCCTCTGGCTAATTAACACCCTGCCTGGGTGTATAAATACCTGCTATGTTTCAGATCACAGGGCGATGGTGGATCAACCTAGGAGGTCTCCACTTTACCCCTTTCTCTAGAGTCTGGGCTCCCTTTCCCTCTTCCCTTTGTCACTCAAGGTGTGGGAAAGACTTAGTGCAACACTGTCTGCCTCCAGCTCGTCCCTCCCGTCTGTGTCTGCCTCCAGCTCGTCCCTCCCGTCTGTGTCTGCCTCCAGCTCGTCCCTCCCGTCTGTGTCTGCCTCCAGCTCGTCCCTCCCGTCTGTGTCTGCCTCCAGCTCGTCCCTCCCGTCTGTGTCTGCCTCCAGCTCGTCCCTCCCGTCTGTGTCTGCCTCCAGCTCGTCCCTCCCGTCTGTGTCTGCCTCCAGCTCGTCCCTCCCGTCTGTGTCTGCCTCCAGCTCGTCCCTCCCGTCTGTGTCTGCCTCCAGCTCGTCCCTCCCGTCTGTGTCTGCCTCCAGCTCGTCCCTCCCGTCTGTGTCTGCCTCCAGCTCGTCCCTCCCGTCTGTGTCTGCCTCCAGCTCGTCCCTCCCGTCTGTGTCTGCCTCCAGCTCGTCCCTCCCGTCTGTGTCTGCCTCTAGCTGCTCCCTTTTGTCTGTGATATCTAGCTTCTCCCCCTCTCCATAGAATTATTATAAGCACCAACTGTCATCTTTGTCATGAGAAAATCTGTTTTCACTAAAGAGAGATAGTACCATGAATTGAGAGTGGAAGATCTATTTAGGAGGGGAAAGAAACAAAATTCTCAGATAAAAATACATAACTTTGTAATATATGTTATGTGAACTATTGATTTATTAAATAAAAATTAAAAACAATTACCGTACTCCTTAAATTTAGCTCCTGAGGATCCATAGAAAACATCCATGTGCATACCATAGATCTTAAACACAAAATTAGGCAGTTTGACTCCCCCCCACCCCAGAAAATCACTCCAAAAGTACCAGCCGCTGGGAGGGGGTTCTCAATCTCACCTGCTGCCCCCTGCCTGATGTCAAATATAATCCATTTCTAGCAGCAGAAATGGCAGAACAGTAAGCGTCTCTGCTCCTGCCTTCTTCTTTGTCATAATGTATACAGGCATTACAGAAAGGTGGGATTTCAGTTTGGGCAGGCAGCAGCAATGCATGCTGGGAAGTGCGGGGAAAGGCATTTCAAACACCTATAGTGCTGTCAGAATGCTAATAAAAAGTATTCGTCCAATCAAAACAGTGAATTGTTACAGAGAATGAGAATGGGGACAGTTCCTAGACATAGGCAAGTGCATAAAAAGCAATTTTCAGTTTATGTGGGGAAGGACACGTACATTGTTAGCGTGCAGGACTACACTGACTTTTCCGCCTCCTGTTAGCCGGCCCTAATACATTTCTGAGCCAATCTTGTGCGTTTGGGGTAGCTGGTGATGACAGGAGACGGCTTCAGATCAGTAATACGTACATCTCTTATACGGTAGTTTATGCATTTTGCTTCTCTTTATCTTTCTCGGCGGCGACACATAAATGAGCAGGAATATGTTACACACGAGCCCCGGGGCTTCCGCTCACGCTGGGCCGCACTTAACACATGATGATCAAAGAACAGACATGCAAGACTAAATCATAGAGACGCCAGGCTCACATACAAGAAAGTGCTGATCGGGGTGAAGGTTACCGGAGGAAGCGGCATGGCTTCATTTAAGTTGCATTTGCATGTGGTTACATCTCAAACATAACTCTGCTTTAACCCCTTCTTCAGCCTTTAGCATGTATAGAATGAAGACATTATGAAGCTCCTCAGAGGACATCCTCCACCTGAAGACTGTATTTAGCTACCCAGACCCCTTCACTAGCTGTCAGAGGAGCACCATCCCTCCGGTGCCCTGAATATCCTACATGCCCTCCATGAGCCTTCACACCCAAAGCATCAACTCTTGGGGCAGACAACACAGCCGACCAATTCTGCCCAAAAATTGTCATGTTTGGCCGATTTTGCTCTTCTCTGTACGACCACTGATCGGCCTTGGTCAGACGGCTGTAATGAGCTTGTCTTTTATTATTACTATTATTTATTTTAAAAGGGAATCTGCCAGTAAGATGACTCCCTCTTCTTTCCAAACCACTCATATGGTCATCGAGGTCTTTGAAATATAAATCCATTGACACCTTTATATCTTCTATCTGTTGCTGCATTTCTGAATAATTAGCATTTTAAGTTAAATGCACGTAAGTGCTGTAGGTGTGACGGAGCCAGAGTCTCATCAGGTTGTTTCCCCGCTCGGCACCATTCTCTCTAGCCCGATTGATAGCTCACTGTCCGATTTCTGTGCCTGGCACCTGGCGTCACACAATGGGCTATCAATCAAGCTTAAGAGGTTGGTGCTGGGTAGGAAAACAACCTGTGGAAGCAAAGGCTTGGGAAGAGCTCTGTCAAGTTCAAAGCACTTAACATGTCTTTTGGATTAAAATACTAATTACTTTGGAATGCAGCAACAGATAGAAGATATAAAAGTGTAGATGGATTTACATTTCAAAGACCTGTGTACCCATATACGTCTACATGGTTTAGGAGGCGTGGGGGTTGATCTTACTGACAGATTCCCATAAAACACCATGAACTCCAGAGCGCCGTACATGTTTACATACATCTTAACACATATGAAATATTAACAAGTACAAGAAAATATTGGTGACAAACTGGGAGAGGACCCTGACCTTAAGGCCTTGACTCTAAGATATTGGAGAGGAGTACAGTAGATTGAGGGGTTGGAACAGCACAAGTAGTGGTCAAGTGGCAGTGGGGTTCTTGCAGGTTCTTCTGAAAAGATTAGTTTTGTGGTTGTATCTGAAGGTTTCAGTCTGATGTGCTGGGGAGCAGAGTTCCAAAATAGAGGGGATGCTCAGGAGAAATCTTGTAAATGGTTGTGTGAGGATAATACAAGGGAGGAGGACAGAAGGAGATCTTGTGAAGATCGGAGATTACATGTGGGGATGAATTTGGGGATTAGAATGGAGATATATGGAGGAGACAGATTATAGTCGGCCTTGAAAGCAATTTAAACTGTATTCTTTGGGTAATTAGAAGCCAGAGAAGGGATTGGCAGAGGGGAGAGGTAGATTGATAGGGCAACGGAGTTGATGATAGACCACAGAGGAGGATGTTGCAGTATTCAACGTGGGAAATAAGGGCATATACTAACAATTTTGTTGACTCAGGGGAGGAGGGAAAGGACGGATTTGGGAAATGTTCTTGACTTGGAGGTGAGAGGAGGTGATAACGGCTTGGATTTGACACTGGGAAAAGCATTAAGTAATTTATTGTGATTGCCAGATCTGGGGGGGGGGAGTGAGTGGGACAGAGGGTAGATGAGTTTGGTTTTGTCCACATTGAGTTTTAGAAAGCATGATGAGAAGAAGGAAGATATGCCACTCGGATTCTGGACAGTAGTGAGGTGACATCTGGGTCGAGAAGTAGATCTGAGGTGTCATCAGCATATAGGTGGAATATACATTGAAAGTAATGGGGCTTTATGAGGAGTCCAGGCCAAATATTTAAATGGAGAGGAGTCCAGGGCTCCACAGAGAGTTGAGAGACATGGCCAGAGAAACCAGAAAGCGCCAAATGTATGGTTAGTGACGCATGAGAAGATCCAGGAATAGGGCCAAGTGTGTGATGCCAAGAGAAGAAAGGATTTTCAGTAGGAGGAAGTAGTTGACTGTGTCAAAGGCAGAAGACAAGTCTAGTACGAAAAGTACAGAGTATGGTCTATTAGCAGGTCATTTGTTACTTTAGTTCGGGCCATTTCAGTAGAACAGCAGGGACGAAAGCCGGATCGTAGCTGGTCGAAGAGTATGTTGGATGCGAGATAGAAGGAGCGTCAGTATTACGCCATAAATCTTAGCCCGACCATTTGTCTAATACCTGAACGAACAGCATCATATATCCCTAAGGCACGGGCGTGCAGGTTAATAGATCTACAGTTGGACTGGGCATATATCCCTAAGGCACGGGCGTGCAGGTTAATAGATCTACAGTTGGACTGGGCATATATCCCTAAGGCACGGGCGTGCAGGTTAATAGATCTACAGTTGGACTGGGCATATATCCCTAAGGCACGGGCGTGCAGGTTAATAGATCTACAGTTGGACTGGGAGTCACAAGTTTGACAATAACATAATAGGGCAGTAAATGGCATTAAACATTAAGCACTGTCCCGTTCTACAGGACGTGGGGGGCGCGGGCCTGCCGCCCTCTCTCTACAGGCCGCGCGGGCCTGCCGCCCTCTCTCTACAGGCCGCGCGGGCCTGCCGCCCTCTCTCTACAGGCCGCGGGGGGCGCGGGCCTGCCGCCCTCTCTCTACAGGCCGCGGGGGGCGCGGGCCTGCCGCCCTCTCTCTACAGGCCGCGGGGGGCGCGGGCCTGCCGCCCTCTCTCTACAGGCCGCGGGGGGCGCGGGCCTGCCGCCCTCTCTCTACAAGCCGCGGGGGGCGCGGGCCTGCCGCCCTCTCTACAGGACGCGGGGGGCGCTGACCTGCCGCCCTCTCTCTACAGGACGCGGGGGGCGCGGGCCTGCCGCCCTTTCTCTACAGGACGCGGGCCTGCCGCCTACTCTCTCTACAGGAAGTGGGGGGCAGGCCTACGTCTCTCTACAGGAAGTGGGGGGCAGGCCTACGTCTCTCTACAGGAAGTGGGGGCAGGCCTATGTCTCTCTACAGGAAGCGGGGGCGGGACTCCCTATTCTTACTCTCCTGTTTGTCAAATTGCATACAGGCATTGCAGAATGGAAGGCTTCCAGTCAGGACAGGAAACCACTGACCATTACAAGCACCATGCACGCTGGGAAGTGAGAGAAGGGAAGTTCTAGCTCCTACAGTGCTGGTAGAATGCTAATAAGAATGATCCATGCAAAAAAAGCGCGGATGGCAAATTATAGAGTATGAAAATCTTGACAGAATAGGACATATCAGACTGGTATATAAACCAAAAGCAATTTTAATTTGTTGTGGTAAATGCGGGCAGCAAGATGATGCTTTTCTACAGATTTTGTGTCACTTTATAGTTGTTTTTTTTTACCACAATGCATTCCTGCAGGTATAATTAAAAATGACCCTTAATTCTTGCTTTCCACAATAGATAGAAAATATTTTCCTTTTATAAATATGACATTTCTGAAAATGGCAGAAATTGCATTCAGGAGACGATCACATCCAGCCCCAATGCCACGCTGTGTAAGCAGCTATTCATTTCAGGAATGCTACTCACTGCTCGAAAAGTCTAGACTACGGCATAGAAATCAACGGTATTAAAAGCTTTGCAAGTCCGGAGAGGAACGACTGAACAATTTTTCAGCATTAGTCACACAGGAGTGTCATATGGCTTATCTGCACTGCAGGAAGCCCGTAATTCCCTCCACTGTACACGGCCCATTGCGCTACCACCGTCACATATATACCCGTCATTATTAACACTATAACGACAACACAACCAGAATGGTCACACACATATCACATGCCCAGCAGAATACTGTGGGCCCAGCATCCCCGATGTGCACATTTTTGTACATTTTGTTCAGCCCCACTATCGGTCTCACTAACAACTTGTTGGTCCTACTACACTAACGAGCAAAAGGGTAACAATGTTTTAAACTTTTCACTTTCGGGCTGAAGAGATGAAGAATCCTCAACTTCAAAAATGTCATAAGGAGCGTAGGCTCGATTTTGAAAAAAAAAGTACAAAAATTGGACAGTAGAAGATCGGAAGTGGGTTGTTTGGAGAGAGGAGACGAAAGTCAATACACCGGCCTCTGATGGTGCAAATGGGTCTGGAAGAAACAAGAGAAAAGGGGCTAATGGATCGAGAAACTGAGGGAACTGTCAAGTTCGGTGGAGGAAGCCTGATGATATGGGGTTGTTTCTCCGCCAAAAGGCGCTGGATACTTGACCAAGATCGATGGTGGTCTCAATGCTGAGCTATATGCGAGTATCCTACGAGGCGAGTTACTTTGTACACTCGAGTACTATGGGTATGAAAAGGACGAGCGTGTTCCAGCAGGACAATGACCCAAAGCGCACGTTGAGATTGGCGAAGAAATGAATTAATGCCAATGAAGTAGATTGGCCCCCACAGTCTCCACACCTCAACCCAATTGAACACTTGTGGGTAGAGTTGAAGAAAAAGCTGTATACATACCCGTGTGAGGCGACCAGTATGCACCAACTTTGGGGACGAGTAGAAGAGACCTGGGATCAGATATCAGTCTAGACATGCTGGAATCTGATCGAGAGCATGCCCAGAAGGATTCAGGCAGCGCTGAAAGCCAAAAAGGTGGATTTACAAAATACTGACAAAATAATAAAAATTTAAAATTTAGATTTTTAGGAGCAAAACAGTAACAATGCAGTGACATGAGAAGAACCGGCATAACTAATCATACGCTAAATAGATGCAAATCAAATTTATGTAAGAGATAACCAAGATGATCGTCAATAAAATGATGGTAGTCTCATGTTGGACGCAGAAGTGGACGGTGAGATATGGAGCCTGAAAGTGAAAATCTCAGAACATTGTTACCTTTTGGCTTGTCAGTGTATATAAGACAGTCAAGCAGCGCTGTGGACACCGGTAAAGACTTTGTATCCAGCCCCCCCGCCCTTCTAAAGCCTCTGGAGAACTTACTGAAGATGTATTAAAGAGGACCAGACACCACGTTAAAAGGGGACAGTTTTTGCTTTGATTCAGTTAGTTTTTTTAGTGTTTTTTTTTTTTTTTTTTTTTTTAAATCTGCCACATGGTTCTGGGAGATATGGATCTATCTAGTGCAAATTTTTCTAAGATTTACTAAAGGGGCGTGGCAAATGGCACCCTAAAGACACGCCCCAGAGGATCTGAGCCACGCCCCCTTGGTTAAAGACCATAATAATTAGCAAGTGTAAAAATACCAATATCTCTGGAACTATGTGGCAGATGCCAAGTGCTCTTTAAGGTACTGATACAACGTCAATGGCGTCAGCTGAGCAATACCGCCTGATCTCCTGAACCTGCATGTGGGGAGAGAGGAGAAGACATTTTTTTTTCCCTGTAAGAACAAAGGATTGGGCGTGCTGAAATTCAGCATGCCTGGTCCTTCTCATTTGATCACCAGGTGAATTAGAAGAATTTGCCCAAAACTGCTGATCTCCGTAGGACTGGATGACTACTTACTGTGCACAGGGTTCTGCAAACCCCATCCAATGGTAGCTCAATTTCATGTCTGACAGTAGCCAAGCTGCATCAGTTTATTGCCCTCTACTTAAACATATTCGCACTTAGTTCCATGTGTATGTCGGAGTCGGGATAAATAGCTGTCCGAGGTATATCGCCATCACATCAGTAAGGAGATGACTGGGGCAAACCGCTGCTACATTGACGTGGAAGCACATCAGCGGTGCAATACCGAGAAATGTGTAAGTAAGGCTCCGTCACAGTCAGGGGTCCCAGCAGTCAGGGGTCCCAGAACAGCGCAGTGAAATCAGCTGAATACTCGGGGAATATGTGGCTGGACAAGATAACCATTTAGGCTATGTTCACACATCATGTTTTTTTCAGCGTTTTTTTTATGCAGTTTTTATGCAAATTTTCAGCAGCGTTTTGCAGAACCAGAAAAGACTGAGACACCAGAATTCTCTGTTCACACATCTTGGGTTTTTTTTTTTGGTTCAGGATTTTGTTCTTTGCATGTTTTTTAGGAAAATAGAGCAGGTCGCTTCTTTCAGTGTTTTTTTCACCCATAGGAAGTAACAGGTGGTTAAAAAAAACGCTGAAAAAAAAAAAACACACCTAAATTTGTATCGGCGTTTAGGTCTTTTTTTCTCACATGTACATGCATAAAAAGAGACAGAAGGACAGTGGAAAAAAAAGCTTAAAAAAGCACCAAAACTGCAAGAAAAATCCTGAACAAAATGCCCTTGAAGATCAGGTTTTGGCTGCAGAAAATTGACGCCAAAAAAAAAACATGATGTGTGAACATAGCCTTAGAGTGAAGCTGGTAAAAATGCTATTTAGCTGCAGATATCGAGTTAATCTGCAAGTAAATGGAGTTAAAATGCTGCCTGGCGGCCTTACTGAGAGTGCAGCTACTGTAAGAAAATTAACTTTATTCCTCCCGGGAGTCGCTCACGCTCAGTTATAGGGGCGTGCACGGAGAGATGACAGTAATCTCAATAAATTGCGAGTAGCGCCTATAATCCGCCCAGACAGTATGATTGACAGCCTGCTAGGCAGTGTGTGTGCAGGGCAGGGTGACAAAGTATCAGGGAAGGATTACCGCCGCCGCTCACAGTACAGTGAGCCGTGATCCCAACACCTCCCTAATGACTGGAAGAAATCGGCTGCAGGGAGGATAAAAACTCATTTTCTCCAGGTAGCCGCACTTCCAGTAAGGCAGGCAGCATTTTAATAATATTTCCCTGTAGATTAACCCTAGCTTTTAAAAAGGAACTATACATTTACAAGTTTTTTTCCTATTTTGAGCCTGTACTCCCCTCTGTGCTTTCAGGCAGGAGCTGTGCACCTCTCAGGGGGGAGAGGGGTTTGATCGGCGAGGGTCCGAGTCCTTAGCATGCAATTGTAAGGGCGCTGAAATACGAAAGAGCTTGATAAAGCTTCAGGCGCAGCTCCACTTCTTTGATTTTTTAGTAATCAATCTAGATGCACATTTCCAGGTTGCTCATTGCTATAATACGGCGTATACTAACTTCTGAGGCCTCCTGTGTCTTAGTAAATCTCCATTTCCATATGAATGCTTGCAGATTTTTTTTCCCCTATAAATATGGATAAAAAAAAAAAAAAAAAACAACATCCTTGCATGCTGCATGAGGCGTCCTATAATAAGGGCATTATCTCCTAGATCTGTCGAGTACGGCGCTGCGCAGAGCACCTACAGCTCCGCAGCGCACAGCCGCAGGGCCGACATGTGCCTCCGTACCAGGGGCCGATTTCCTGCTGGTGAAAACAGGGAAATATTTTTAATTTCTCAGATCTGGTCCTGTTTGATCGAAGCTACACAATTATTGTAATATATTAGTATTATTCCGTCGTACGTGTTCCCCAAAGGTCGATCTGAACGTTCCGCCACAAAACACTTTGCTACCTGAATGCTGGAGATGTTTCCATACACTTTGCTTTTTTTACACCAGGAAATATTTGCTTCCGATGATTAATAATAGAAATTGTGCAGAACATTTACATCCTGGCGGAACGTTCTCTGCTCTCGGTACAAAGTATCCACAGTGCGGCGTCCGGCGGGAGGGTTCACAAAGGAAGGAGAAGAAAGCCGCATTATTCTACGCATCGCGCTCCACAATTACAACGCTTTGGGATTTTTTTTTTTTTGTGTATTAAAAAATGTAGAATAAAATGATTGTAAATGTAAGAGACTCACGGATTGTACTGGAAGATCTCTCTGCCGACCTTCTCCTCCACTTCTAAACACTCAAATGGCAAATCTCTGCTTATAAGTTTAAGCGCATCCTTGGTGAATGAATGGAGGTTCTCCTGCAGAAGAGACGGAGGGGGACAAAAAAAAAAGTACATGGGTCAAAAACGTCTTGAGGCAGCACAGCGAGATATATCAGAAGCTTTGATCATCGGGGCTCCGGGTGCGTTGATCTTCATTGATCGCTGCTCTCTGCCAACACTGAAGAAGGGCTCAACCGAAAAAACAAGGGTTCAGTCTTGAGTCTTGGAAGAAAAATGATCAGTGGAGCATTTCTGCTCCTTTTTTGCGATTAAAGTGAATCTGTCAGCAGGTTTTTGCTATATAATCTGAAAGCAGCATGATGCAGGGGCAGAGACCCCGATTCCAAAGATGTGTCACTTATTAGGCTGTGTTTTGCTGTTTCAATACACTCAGTGTTTTATCAGGAGGAGATTATCACTACAGGACTAGGGGCCTCGTGCCACTTAGTCCAACCACTCCCCCAATAATGATTAGCAGCTTTCTGTCACTACACAATGTACACAGCAAGCTGCCAATCAGTGGAGAGGGCGGAGTTATACACAGCAAGCTGCCAATCAGTGATGTGGGGGCGGGGTTATACACAGCAAGCTGCCAATCAGTGGAGCGGGCGGAGTTATACACAGCAAGCTGCCAATCAGTGATGTGGGGGCGGGGTTATACAGGGCTCAGCATTCAGAGCTCTGCTAGATATATAGCAGAGTAAACTGATTATATCACAGCTGCAGCACCCAGTAAACTAAGGGATACATTGACGGAATCAGGGACTCTGCCCCTGTATCATGCTGCTGTCAGATTCCCTCTATTTGGGGGGTCTTCACATTTCAAAAGGATTATTCCCCTTTTGGATATTTTTAGGGGCTTTCTAATGGAGGGATATGGATGTTATAGTGCGGGTGACCCTGCTCAGGACCCCACCTCTACGATTCAAAACGTAGAGCGGTAAATTTGCATAGCCTTTGAATGTTATGGACGGCCATGTAATACTAGTTTCGGCGGTGGCTTCCTCTATGGACCACTAGCAATCAGCTAACGGCCAAAGTGCCTGTGTTATTTCTGATGAGACTATCCCTTTAAAGCATATCCACAGGATATGTCATAATGACAGAGGCAGACCCCATTTCTGACCTCTGTTCACCAATTCCAGGTTGCTGCATTCTCCATACACTTCAATGGAAAGGTGACGCTGTCCTCTCCGGTGAAGTATATAGGGGGTTATGGAGGAAGCCAAGCAAGGGCATCAGGCATTTGTCCCTAGATATACATGTGTGTTATTTTGGGGGGACACGGCTTTGCTTTTACACTCAGATCCTAAATTAAATGGAGCACAACAACACAGCATCATTTCCAATAGTCCAATGCAAAGAGGTGCCAAACAGATGATGATAATACAGGTTATAATAACCGCATTCACTTGGAAGCATAGGATACACCCTTTCCCTTTCAATATTAAAAATGAATTTAAACACAGAGGCTGCCCAAAATAATTCTCTCTACATCCACTATGAAGGGGCATTGGACCGCCCAGTGTCATTAGCAATTACAGCTTAGAGATCTGCTATTGAAACGGCTGAATTGTGGTCTGGAATTAAATGAATTAGAGAGAATATTTCATAAAAAAGGGATTTTTCTAAGTTACTATTTGGTATTCTGAGACGGTCTCTGCAGCAATACTTGTAATCGTCTGGAGATGCTGCACTTGGAACTGCAATTTCTGGAGCACATTTTATGGGTATTCAGATTGAAGGAGCAACAGGGACACCCACTGGAGACACGAAATGTATCGCATCTAGTGACAGAAGCTATGGAATATGTATGTGCAGCAGGACAAAGGATGCAGGAACAGGGACACCCACTGGAGACACGAAATGTATAGCATCTAGTGACAGAAGCTATGGAATATGTATGTGCAGCAGGACAAAGGATGCAGGAACACAGACACCCACTGGAGACACGAAATGTATCGCATCTAATGACAGAAGCTATGGAATATGTATGTGCAGCAGGACAAAGGATGCAGGAACAGGGACACCCACTGGAGATACGAAATGTATCGCATCTAGTGACAGAAGCTATGGAATATGTATGTGCAGCAGGACAAAGGATGCAGGAACAGGGACACCCACTGGAGACACGAAATGTATCGCATCTAATGACAGAAGCTATGGAATATGTATGTGCAGCAGGACAAAGGATGCAGCAACACAGACACCCACTGGAGATACGAAATGTATCGCATCTAGTGACAGAAGCTATGGAATATGTATGTGCAGCAGGACAAAGGATGCAGGAACAGGGACACCCACTGGAGACACGAAATGTATCGCATCTAGTGACAGAAGCTATGGAATATGTAGGTGCAGCAGGACAAAGGATGCAGGAACAGGGACACCCACTGGAGATACGAAATGTATCGCATCTAATGACAGAAGCTATGGAATATGTATGTGCAGCAGGACAAAGGATGCAGGAACAGGGACACCCACTGGAGATACGAAATGTATCGCATCTAGTGACAGAAGCTATGGAATATGTATGTGCAGCAGGACAAAGGATGCAGGAACAGGGACACCCACTGGAGACAAGAAATGTATCGCATCTAGTGATAGAAGCTATGAAATATGTATTTGCAGCAGGACCCAGGATGCAGGAACAGGGACACCCACTGGAGATACGAAATGTATCGCATCTAGTGATAGAAGCTATGTAATATGTATTTGCAGCAGGACAAAGGATGCAGCAACAGGGACACCCACTGGAGACACGAAATGTATCGTCGCATCTAGTGACAGAAGCTATGTAATATGTATGTGCAGCAGGACAAAGGATGCCATGTATTCTCAATCAGTGCCCGTTACTTAAAGGGAACCTGTCACTCCATTCATGCTGCCCAAACCACAGGCAGCAGACATCACAGCACGGATTGCAGCTAGGCATGTTTGAATGTAGTTTGAAATTGCTGGAAGGCTTTTCCCAGCGCTGCTAGAAATTGACGGATCTCTCCAATGCGTTTACATGGGAGAGACCTGTCAATCACCCAAAGTGATGAGGGGAGTAGCCAGCCGGGGGCACCACTGGGCTCGTCTCCTCTCTCCCTATGGTCCCTGGCCGGGTCTTCAAACTATATTTTCACAGACAAATATACACCTGACTGCAATCATGAAGCCAGGCTCCGATTCATGCTGCCCGTGGTCTGGGGGCAGCGTAAATTGACTAACAGGTTCCCTTTAAAGTATTCACCTACTAAGACATCCTAATAGTTTAAGGATCTCTGCATATCCAGTTCTAAAATACACTGCTCAAAAAATAAAGGGAACACTTAAACAACAGAATATAACTCCAAGTAAATCAAACTTCTGTGAAATCAAACTGTCCACTTAGGAGGCAACACTGATTGACAATCAATTTCACATGCTGTATTTTAATACTGGTTGAAGCTTCATTTTTCTAATCATGCTAAAAATCTGTGCAGATATTAATGATAATGGTGGTGGTGCACCCACTAGAGGGAGCCTGAGAGCTAACTCCATACAGTGAACCCTATTAATACTGACTAGTGATGAGCGAGCCTGCTCGTTTAACCCTTTCACCAAGCACGCTCGGGTGCTTACCAAGTATCTTCGGCGTGCTCGTATATTAAGTTCGAGTCCCTGCGTCTGCATGATTTATGGCTGTTGGACAGCCTTAACACATGCAGGGATTGCCTGTTTGTTAGGGAATCCTCACAAGTGTTGAGGCTGTCTTACAGCCGTAAATCATGCAGACACAGGGACTCGAACATAATATACGAGCACGCCGAAGATACTTGGATAACACTAGAACATGCTCACTCATCACTAAATAGCGACCCTTCTAATCAGCTCTTAAAAACCCTTTAGGACCAGATGATTTTTCACTTCTACAGTTTTGGTTCCCCCCCCCCTTGTTTTAAGAACCATCTTTTTTTATTTTTCTATGGCTATGGCCATATGAGGGCTTTCTCTTTTGTGGGACAATTTATTTTATCATGTACTACAAAACGGGGAAAAAAATTCCAAATATTGATCACGCTTTGGGTAGAGGGGGAGGAAGGGAACTGCAGTAACTGGAAGACCGCAAATCTGGCGTTTTGATTTTTGTTTTTGGCTTTCATTTTATTTTTTAAGTAACTTAACATTTTGATAGACTTTTACAGATGCGGCGATATCATTTACGTTCTTCATGTTAAAACTAGGAAAAGGGGGCAGATTTAACTTTTGATGTTTGTTTTTTTTTACCTCAAATTTTTAGTCCCCTCAGGGGACTTTAGCCTGCGATCCTTTCATCACTTTACTATATACTGCAGTATATAATTCACGGTTTCCTACAACTCAGCCCACACAGCTTAGCTTCAGAGGAGTACCAAGATGGCAGTGACGTTGACTTTCAGCAGACCACCCCCAGCTGCCATTGTAATAAATCAGTGTTCACAGTATATAAATGACACTAAAGTGATTGACAGCAGCATTTAAAACGGTATTCCCATCCCCAAGATACTATCCCAATATGTAGTAGGTGTAATATTATTACTAATAATAATAATAATAATAATAATAGCATGCATCTACAATTAGAAATGTAGTATACTTTTTCTGATTCGTTAGGTCTCTTTCCTCATGTGCAGGCATTGCAGGACCTCACATATCCGTGGTTACCACCACTAGCAACTAGCTAACAAACTGTCACCATCAGTGGTCGTAACCATGGATACCCAAGGTCCTGCAATGCCTGCACATGAGGAAAGACATAGCAAATCAGACAAACTATACTACATTTCTAATTGGAGGTATTTGGTAATATTATTATTCCTACATGTTGGTAATGTGGCTGATGTGATTTACCTGGACTTTACAAAGGCCTTTGATACTGTACCACATAGCAGTCTTAGGCTATGTGCCCACGATGCAGAAATGCTCCGGATTTTTTCCTGAGCGTTTCTGCATCTCCCTGGCAGAAAAAATGCATGCGGATTGTACATGCGGATTGTACATGCGGATTGTACGTGCGTTTTTTTCAGCCAGGGACAAGCGTTTATCACGAGTTTTGCACATGCGGGTGTCAAGCGCTTTCCAAGCAATTTTAGCATCACTTGGAAAAGTGCTTGTCAACTTGGTCACACTATATAAATCCATGCAACCGGCATGGAGTTATATAGTGTGACCAAGTTAGTTAAAAAAAAGAATAAAAATGGTAAAAATAATAATACATTGTGAGGCCTAGCCCCAGTAAGTTAGTATGTTAGTGTAGGGAGTACAATTGGGGGAGGAAGGTTGAACTTGAAGGACCTAGGTCTTTTTTCAACCTATGTTGTTACTATGTTACACATACTACATATTAGGATAGGATCTTGGAGATGGGAATACCCCTTTAAATACTTAAAGGGAATCTGTCACCCCCCTGGGCGATATCAGACCTCTACTATGGATATACAGGTGATAGAAAAGTAAATCTATACATGCCTGTATGGCCCATATCAGAGGTCTGATTGCAGAGAAATCTGGTTTTATAAAGTCTGTTTTCCAGAGATGCCAAGCAAACCCCTCCTATCTGCTTACTATTCCCCTAAATCGCCGCCTCTGTGCTAAACTACCATATTCCCTCCCTCCCCTGCATGTCACAGGGCCCTGCTCTGCCTCCCCTCCCGTGCAAAGCATGGCTCCGGCCCTGTTTGGCTGCGTACTGTGCCGTAGCCTTGTCTTGCTCAAGCGACGGTGAGTCACTGAGACTTCCGCTCCGCTGGCAGTATGCAGGCAAACGGGGCCGGAGGGAAACAAGGTGCGTTCCATGGGAGCGGCGTTTTGCATATGCGTGGGAGGGGAGGCAGAGCAGGGCCCTGTGACATGCAGGGCAGGGAGAGAATATGGTAGTTTAGCACAGAGGCGGCGATTTAGGGGAATAGTAAGCAGATAGGAGGGGTTTGCTTGGCACCTCTGGAAAACAGACTTTATAAAACCAGATTTCTCTGCAATCAGACCTCTACTATGGACCATACAGGTATGTATAGATTTACTTTTCTATCACCTGTATGCCCATAGTAGAGGTCTGATATCTCCCAGGGGGCGACACACTCCCTTTAAGGAGCAGTGATTCCACAAAGGTTCCCAAGACCGCTGCATACCCAGTCTGTGGCGTGCATGTAAGGCAGGGTGCAAAAAGGGTTTAAAGGAGGACCTGTAACTTGCTTAATTTAAAAAAAAACAAAAAAACACACGATTTGAATAATAAAAAATTCTGAACTTCCCTGATTCTACCACTCTTTCCCATTTTGGGCTGCATTGCAGAGATATTGGATACTGGAGCGCACTATGTGAAATCTCTGCTTCTAGTCCAACTGGGCGTTTCTTCAGAGTCTTCTCTGGGGACGTGCGTCTTTACCCCGTCCATCCCAGATGCTGCCAATCACATTGTGGCAGTGGATCTAGCAGATGCAGACACTGCCGAGCTGTGGCAGCATCTGGGATTGAGATCTGCACTGATCCATCTCACACAAGAGACCGAAGCAGCATGGTTTACACATAGTGTACACAGAGATCTCAAGGCCACCCAGATCTGGACAGGTCCGACTGGTCTTATACAGCATCTCATTGCAGACGGAAAAGTGGAGAAGGATTTAAAGCAAGCTGCTTCCCAGCTTCCCGCTGCATTTTTTAAAGGGGTTGACTCAGATATGAGTTAATTTGCAAGTTATGCTGTCCGGCGCCTTTATTCTCCCCAGCAGCGTTGCGGATTCAGTCACGAAGGCGGCGTCGGTTCAGTCACAGCGGAGTATACAGAGCGGCAGCTGTAACCACACCCCTGGCACTGACTGAAACGAGAACGCTGCTGGCGAGAATAAATTTCATTTTCTCCCCGCAGCGTTCAGCTACATGCAGGCGCCAGGCAGCATAACGCCATTAACCTGCAGATTAACCCCATATCTGCAGGTTAATAGCGTTTTTATTGGTGACAGGTTCCCTTTAAAGCTTGCAATTGCTGCTCTGAAGCAGGCTGGATCAATGGATCAGACAAGCTCAGTTTCCATGTGCCCCTACAATACTTTCTCTGCTTGCAGCGTGTGAGAGTGCACAGTTCGGGCCAGCGACACCAATATGCCACCTGCCTAAATTGTCAATCATCAGGAGTGAACTGTCACCAACAAACAGGAAGTGGAGCAGTGCGCTCCTGAACCAAGCACATGAGACAACCCCCTATTGTCTCACATGCACTAGCACTGGAGGGGGAGAATGAAGTGGGGTGGGGAGAATAAAACAGATACCTCCTGATCCACACAAGGGAATACTTTTGTTTTTCTTCGGTTTGAATATTCTATTTCTTTCCTTATCTCTTTAACCCTGCTCAGCCAGAAAGGATGTATAATTTCGGATCATTCTGATGGACGAGGCAGATCAGTTAATATTTCAGCAAGAAGGCTTTATTTGCCATTACGCTGTTCATAGAAGTCCAAGCAATATAAGATGATTGCCCAGATTAAGTCACGTTGATGGCACCAGCACGCTTTACTGCAGCTGTGATCACAGATAGGCAATCTCATGAGCCGTGAAGGCTGGAGAAAAATCTTACTTAGCAGGGAAAATAAAAAAAATAAAATCAAGGCTCACCTTTGTCGGATTCCAGTCATCCAACCGGCTGTCCAGCACCACATCATAGCAGAACGCTCCGGAGATCACTGCACAGAACACATTCAGAGGCAGGTTATTAGATGGAGAACATTCGAGCATTCGCTGCCAGTAAATCTGGATTAACCCGAGCGCTGGCACGCGGGAACGTACTGGCAGGAAACGTGGAAAGTGCTAAAGATATCAGGACAATCTGGAGCCTGACAAACTAAGCCTGTCAATATTATACTTGTGGATGGCGGAGCCAGGATGGGTTCTAGGCAAAATGGGACACATGGCTTTCATATCACAATATTTGCTACAATAGACATGCAGCTCTATAGATTGCGAATTTCAAGCAGTTCAAGGTAAAGAAGAGAACATTTTTCTTAAAAATATTCAGGACATAATCAAAAAGTTTATACAAATCAGGATGAGGGGGATTTTTTCCAATCACAATTTTATCTTCTGGCACGAAATGCAAAGCGATACAAGAACTTACCGTGGAGGAATAATAATAATAAAAAAGTCACCTGAGCGATCTGTAACTCGGCCAAAACCTATACTGGTGTAATATGGAGCAGATGGAGAGGTTCTCCTTTAAGAGAACCTGTCATCAAGTCAGTGTTTGCTCTTATAATATTCTCGCTGCGCCCCTGAGTCGTCAGTTTTTGTTTATTTCAATCTGCCATACGGTTCCATAGATCCGTCTCTATTTAGTGTAGGAACCAAACATGGACAATATCTATCCTACGTGTAATATGAATGACTGAACTCACAAACTCTGTATAGCACTAAAGTTCATCAAAGGACTACATCAAAGAGATTGACCATGTGCTGTGGAGTCATAAAACCTGTGAGGTGGGAAGCCATTGTGTGTCCTGTGGTGTGGTGCCTTCTGTTCTGTTGATAGAGAGAGAGAGCACCTACATGGGAGATGGACATCTTGTCTGGCCTCTTGAAAGGTACATAACCCCTGTGGTGGTTGGATTACAAACCATTGTTCTTCAAGTTGACCTCTTATCTCCAAGCAAAATGCAGTTGAACCTGTCCTCAGGCCACTTGATACAAAGACATTTGGCTGTATGCCAGACCCCATCTGCATGAAGATGAAGACCACTGCAATTACGTATGGCCCCTGACCCTCTTATCTATTCTGGACCTAAGAGCGCCACCTTCAGGAGAGTGTCTGCATCAGCAGCCATGTGCATGTTTCTGGAGAACTCCAAAGACTGTGACCTGATTGGATGGACCATTATGTGGAGGTGTTACAGGGATGGGCAATGTATATAAAGGAAGCCCATCAAGCTAGTTAGGCATTATTCTTCTTCTCACTTCCCATCTTCTACCACCCTCTCCTTTTACCTTTTCCCTTACATCTTACATTGTTCCCTTGTCCCTTAGTTAGGTTTCCCTTATGTATTTTATTGTAAATATCCTATTTGTAATTAATCCCCTTTTAAAGATCCAGTAGCTCTTGTTAATTAATATTAACTGGCACCCCAAAACTCAGCAGATTCTATATTTAGGGATACTCTTTTTGGTTTGTACCGCAGGGGCGGTGCTCACAGGACCCTCTGGGGCAGGGGCTCTCGGGACCTTCGGGGGCGGTGCTCACAGGACCCTCTGGGGCAGGGGCTCTCGGGACCTTCGGGGGCGGTGCTCACAGGACCCTCTGGGGCAGGGGCTCTCGGGACCTTTGGGGGCGGTGCTCACAGGACCCTCTGGGGCAGGGGCTCTCAGGACCTTCGGGGGCGGTGCTCACAGGACCCTCTGGGGCAGGGGCTCTCGGGACCTTTGGGGGCGGTGCTCACAGGACCCTCTGGGGCAGGGGCTCTCAGGACCTTCGGGGGCGGTGCTCACAGGACCCTCTGGGGCAGGTGCTCTCGGGACCTTCGGGGGCGGTGCTCACAGGACCCTCTGGGGCAGGGGCTCTCGGGACCTTTGGGGGCGGTGCTCACAGGACCCTCTGGGGCAGGGGCTCTCAGGACCTTCGGGGGCGGTGCTCACAGGACCCTCTGGGGCAGGTGCTCTCGGGACCTTCGGGGGCGGTGCTCACAGGACCCTCTGGGGCAGGGGCTCTCGGGACCCTCTGGGGCGTGTCTTCGGCTGCTCCGCATTATTATCCAGTGAGCACCGCCCCCTTAGTAAAGACCAGAAAAATCAGCACTAAATAAAAAGGCTCATATCTCTACAACCTTATGAATACTCATGGGGGCAGAGGGAATAAAATAAGAAAAAAACTAAATCACTTTTGACTTCGTGACAGGTCCTCTATAAATGGGTTGTCAAGGATTTCAAAAGGAAGGGATTTCGATTTTTTTTTTAAACCACGCTCTGCCTGTTTAAAGTGAACCTGTCACCAGGTTTGACAGATATGAGATACGGCCACCACCTTAAATCCAGGTATACAGCATTCTATAATGCTGTGTATAAGCCCCCAAATGAGCCTGCAAGACAAGAAAAAGAAAACAAAGAGCTTTTATTATACTCCCCTGGGGGGCGGTCTTGTCCGACAGGTGTCTGGGGGGGGGGGGGGGCGCCGGACGCTGGTCTTTGGCCGGTGCCTCCCTTCTTGCGATGCCATCCTCCTTCTTGCTTTGCGTGGATGAGGAGTACCACTGTCATCCATACAGTCTCCCCGGCATCAAGGTCTTTTGCAGAGAAGTACGCCTGCGCAGGAGCGCGATGCTGGGGACAATGTGTGAATGACAGAGGGACGTGTCATCCACACGAAGCAAGAAGGAGGACGGCATACCAAGAATAAGGGAGGCGCCGGACCAAGACCAGCGACACCCCTCGTACCGGACCGCCCTCTTGGAGAGTATAATAAAAGCTCTTTTTCTTGTTTTGCAGGTCGGATATGGGGCTTATACACAGCATTATAGAATGCTGTATATGGAGGGCAGAAAGATGGTGGCTGTATCTCATATCGGTCACACCTGGTGACAGGTTCCCTTTAAGGGCTGTGATTTTCAGGGAGATTTGGAATCCAGCCCTCAGTCTGTTGGTGATCTTAGTTTCCAAAGATATTTTATGTCATTTTGCTCTTTCAAGACCTGATGTGTGATCTAAGTGTGCCTTCATTTTATTGAGCAGCATATATAATATACAATACACAAAACAAGAATGGAAAACTGAAGTCAAGTCAATACAATTCTTCCGCCATCCAGCAGAGTGTAACAGATCTCGATAGACTTTAAAGGGCCAAATTGTCTTTACTGCAAAAAGGATGAGACTAGGACCTGCTCTGAGTCTTGGAGACACGAATCTGTTATTAATGGGGCTGTCCGGTCCAAATCGATAAGTCTGCGGTCACTCTGTGTGACTGCAGACTTATGAAACCCCCCAGAGCAAGCACTGTGCGCTGCGGGGATTTGCTTGTTTCGGAGCCGGATCAGGGTATGTATGTTTTCTACATACTACCGGCTAGGACACGTCTAGTGGGCGTGACCTCACTCCATACACTTGTATTGAGCAAGGCCACACCCCATCTAGTGACAGCTGTCCAGTGGGCGTGGCCAACTAGGGGGCGCAGCCGTACTCTATACAAATGTATGGAAGCGGGGCCGCGCCCACTGGCCGGGACTATGCAGACTTATCGATTTGGACCGGACAACCCCTTTAAAATTGATGCATGTATGGATCAATGAATCTCCATGGGTCAGTGTGCTGTCCGAGAGAAAAGCGGACAGCACTAGGATGTGTCACACAACTGCAGTTTTTGCTTCCACTTGTATGAGGGACTGAGAAAAGTGGGTTTTAAAGGGAAATATTTAAACTTTATTTTCTTCTTTTTTACGTGTGTGTGTGATAGATATATATATATATATATATATATATATATATATACACACACACACACACACACACACACACACACACACACACACACACACACACATACACATATATTTATTATACAGTACAGACCAAAAGTTTGGACACACCTTCTAATTTAAAGATTTTTCTGTATTTTCATGACTATGAAAATTGTACATTCACACTGAAGGCATCAAAACTATGAATTAACACATGTGGAATTATATACTTAACAAAAAAGTGTGAAACAACTGAAAATATGTCTTATATTCTAGGTTCTTCAAAGTAGCCACCTTTTGCTTTGATGACTGTTTTGCACACTCTTGGCATTCTCTTGATGAGCTTCAAGAGGTAGTCACCGGAAATGGTCTTCCAACAATCTTGAAGGAGTTCCCAGAGATGCTTAGCACTTGTTGGCCCTTTTGCCTTCACTCTGCGGTCCAGCTCACCCCAAACCATCTCGATTGGGTTCAGGTCTGGTGACTCTGGAGGCCAGGTCATCTGGCGTAGCACCCCATCACTCTCCTCCTTGGTCAAATAGCCCTTACACAGCCTGGAGGTGTGTTTGGGGTCATTGTCCTGTTGAAAAATAAATGATGGTCCAACTAAATGCAAACCGGATGGAATAGCATGCCGCTGCAAGATGCTGTGGTAGCCATGCTGGTTCAGTATGCCTTCAATTTTGAATAAATCCCCAACAGTGTCACCAGTAAAGCACCCCCGCACCATCACTCCTCCTCCTCCATGCTTCACGGTGGGAACCAAGCATGTAGAGTCCATCCGTTCACCTTTTCTGCGTCGCACTAAGACACGGTGGTTGGAACCAAAGATCTCAAATTTGGACTCATCAGACCAAAGCACAGATTTACACTGGTCTAATGTCCATTCCTTGTGTTCTTTAGCCCAAACAAGTCTCTTCTGCTTGTTGCCTGTCCTTAGCAGTGGTTTCCTAGCAGCTATTTCACCATGAAGGCCTGCTGCACAAAGTCTCCTCTTAACAGCTGTTGTAGAGATGTGTCTGCTGCTAGAACTCTGTGTGGCATTGACCTGGTCTCTAATCTGAGCTGCAGTTAACCTGTGATTTCTGAGGCTGGTGACTCGGATAAACTTATCCTCAGAAGCAGAGGTGACTCTTGGTCTTCCTTTCTTGGGGCGCTCCTCATGTGAGCCAGTTTCTTTGTAGGTGCTTGATGGTTTTTGCAACTGCACTTGGGGACACTTTCAAAGTTTGCCCAATTTTTCGGACTGACTGACCTTCATTTCTTAAAGACATATTTTCAGTTGTGTCACACTTTTCTGTTAAGTATATAATTCCACATGTGTTCAAGTCCCCCCTGGGGGAACTAAAAAAGTTACTGTTCTCCATATGTCTCATCTCAATTCCACTCCATACACCCGCACTTGGCGTAGGACGTACTATTACTTTATGGGTAATCGGTGAGCACTTTTGTCGAGAAAAGCTGCAGACTTCAACGATCACCTACAAATGGTTTTCTGGATATATTCTTATACAGAACATTGAAGCCAGTAGCATTTTTGTTCTCTGCAACAATCTTCCAGGAAACTTTGACACAAAAAAAAAAAAAAAAGTGAAGAAGAATAAAGAACACGCGACCATGCTACTCCCCCATCCTTCAAGAAGACAAAGATCTGTAAGAGAAAGGCTTTCTCCTTTCTTGTCTAATAACACCACAGTACGGCTACAGATATCAAACATAATATCAGAACACACAACCCCAAATTACTGACGACTTCGGCTTTAATCTCCAGTTCTCCTGTGAAGTTTGAAGTGTATTTAGTGAAGGGCACTTTCTGTATGGAGGGAATCATGCTGCCGACGGTAAATGATATGAAACACCTTGATCATTTCTCACGCGCAGAAACCGCTACGCCCCCAACGGAAAAAAAAAAAGAAGTTTCATCTCATTTTCAAAGTAGAAGCGTTGGGACGGCAGACGAGGCTGGCACTGTCGCGGGTTCTCTCTCATGCTTGTAAATCTGCCATTAATTAATAATGTATAGCGTTTCATTCCATAATTCTGCATTGGCGCCGCAGATTTCATCAATTCTTAATAACACACTGTTTATTGTTTTCATTACATAGACACAAAACATACTTCTCCGCATGAGACTTGAAGGATTAAAAGTTTTCTTGTTTAGACAAAACTATCTTTACGGGAAGCCCACGTAGATGTTATCGGTATAAGGGCCTGACTGCCGCATTTAAAGAGTACCGTCCTTTCATACAGACCCTTTATAAAAGCATGGTCTGTCTGCCCTCAACCCCCACAAGCTGATATGTGCAGGACCACTGGGCTGTTCCTCTTCATCAGCACTCTGCCAGCACTATAGGAACTAAAACTTTCTTTCCCACATTGTGCCTGTCACTGCACTGGTTTCCCACCTGCCACGGAATACAACAAACTTATCACCCTCACAGCTCTCCAGTTATGCATCACCCCACATTTCCGCTCTATTCTGTCTACCAACCTATTTGTGATGCACCGCCCCACATCTCCTCCCTATTCCATCAACCTATTTGTGATGCACGGCCTCACATCTCCTCCCTTTTCTGTCTACCAACCTATTTGTGGTGTACTGCCCCACATCTCCTCCCTTTTCTACCAACTTATTTGTGATGCACCGCCCCACATCTTCTCCCTATTCTACCAACCTATTTGTGATGCACCGCCCCACATCTCAGCCTACCAACCTACTCGTGTTCTCCATGGTGAGTGTTCTCTTTTATATCATCAATACTCCATTATTTGAACCTCCCTCTACTGCCTCAGACTTTTCTCGTGCTGCACCAGATCTCTGGAATGCGCTACCCCAGACAGTCCGGTTTCTTTCCTGTATCCACAGTATTAAAATAAAAAAATTTCCGGAAGCCTAATCTCATCACTTCACTAACTTTCCTCAGTTCTCCCTTCCCAGAATCCAGTCTTTTCAATTAGTCTGTTCTCACACCCTCTGCATCATGATGCCCAGGGCATATGGTGATTGCAGGAGGTAACCACCATTTGAGTGCTGGCCAAGGAAGACTGCACTGTCACTGAGCTACATGCCAGATCAGGGAAGCTGCAAATCACTTTTAGCCTATATAAGGTATACCTTTATTATAAAAGATGGCTGGACCTTTCAGTACAAGCACTTTTTACCTTTTGGTGTCAGCCCAATTTTCTTATAGACTGTAAGCGGTTTCGAGAAAGGTCCTCACTCCCCTTGTGTGAATGTGTTACTCTATAATATCTGATATTGTTTGTACATATCCCCACTAAATTGGAAATTGCTGCAGAAGTCATCATCGTCCAAAGGTTTGATTGAGCAGAATGCCCGGATGGCTCTTTCCACTTTCGCCAACTATAGGCTGGCGTACTGTTGTGCCATTTTACTGTCCATGGCAGTTCGGGTGCTTTGCAGATATTTATGTTCCACTTTTTACCGTAATTTTGTTTAAGGATAACCCACGTGGATTATAGCACTTACAAACAATCCAATTAAGCCTCAAGTTCCCCCATAGTGGGTGGTTCGTACATTATCAGGTGGGACTTGGGAATGCAAAAATTCCACCCCCATGGTGTATGGGATGGCACTACTGGGGTGGGGGATCTACAGATGATAGATCTATAGGTCGGTGGTGTCATCTCCATAAAGTTGAGTCTTTTAGTTGTATGTTTTTTTCATAGCTCCGTTTAACAGATTACTTCTCTGTGCATGTATATACGTATGAATGTATGTATCTTTATGTACTTAGCTGATGTCTCATCATCTGGCATGGTATAAGGTTGGTATTAATAATCCTGCAGTTTAATGTCATTTCTTTTATCTCAGTTAGCCAATGAAAGCTATTACAACAACAAGTCTGCTTTTTGTTTAGAAGACTAAAATATCTTGCTCTTTGCTGTCTTGAAATTCTGACAAGACCTCCAGATACTACATGCTTGGAGTCTTGTGGAGCCATCAATCACTCTTTGTATCGAAACATCCTTATCCGGCAGCAATCCTCACTGAACGGTTCCTGTTTAATCAATAGCAGCTTTGCAGAAGACTCCTTGCTGGGCGTAGACTCCTACAAAAAAAAGTGCACAGAGCACAAAATGCTGCTGGAGCTTGAATTTCACTTACACATTGGTTTCTATGCTAATGGGGGTTTTCTATTTCTTATTTAAAAGATGACGTGTCTGTGGTGCAGCAGCTCTTCTAGCAGGAGCTGTAGCATGCAGCAGACGTGTCTGTGGTGCAGCAGCTCTTCTATCAGGAGCTGTAGCGTGCAGCAGACGTGTCTGTGGTGCAGCAGCTCTTCTAGCAGGAGCTGTAGCGTGCAGCAGACGTGTCTGTGGTGCAGGAGCTCTTCTATCAGGGGCTGTAGCGTGCAGCAGACGTGTCTGTGGTGCAGCAGCTCTTCTATCAGGGGCTGTAGCGTGCAGCAGACGTGTCTGTGGTGCAGGAGCTCTTCTATCAGGGGCTGTAGCGTGCAGCAGACGTGTCTGTGGTGCAGGAGCTCTTCTATCAGGGGCTGTAGCGTGCAGCAGACGTGTCTGTGGTGCAGGAGCTCTTCTATCAGGGGCTGTAGCGTGCAGCAGACGTGTCTGTGGTGCAGCAGCTCTTCTATCAGGGGCTGTAGCGTGCAGCAGACGTGTCTGTGGTGCAGCAGCTCTTCTATCAGGGGCTGTAGCGTGCAGCAGACGTGTCTGTGGTGCAGGAGCTCTTCTATCAGGGGCTGTAGCGTGCAGCAGACGTGTCTGTGGTGCAGGAGCTCTTCTATCAGGGGCTGTAGCGTGCAGCAGACGTGTCTGTGGTGCAGGAGCTCTTCTATCAGGGGCTGTAGCGTGCAGCAGACGTGTCTGTGGTGCAGGAGCTCTTCTATCAGGGGCTGTAGCGTGCAGCAGACGTGTCTGTGGTGCAGGAGCTCTTCTATCAGGGGCTGTAGCGTGCAGCAGACGTGTCTGTGGTGCAGGAGCTCTTCTATCAGGGGCTGTAGCGTGCAGCAGACGTGTCTGTGGTGCAGGAGCTCTTCTATCAGGGGCTGTAGCGTGCAGCAGACGTGTCTGTGGTGCAGGAGCTCTTCTATCAGGAGCTGTAGCGTGCAGCAGACGTGTCTGTGCTGCAGGAGCTCTTCTATCAGGAGCTGTAGCGTGCAGCAGACGTTTCTGTGGTGCAGGAGCTCTTCTATCAGGGGCTAAAGCGTGCAGCAGACGTGTCTGTGGTGCAGGAGCTCTTCTATCAGGGGTTGTAGCGTGCAGCAGACGTGTTTGTGGTGCAGGAGCTCTTCTATCAGGGGCTGTAGCGTGCAGCAGACGTGTTTGTGGTGCAGGAGCTCTTCTATCAGGGGCTGTAGCGTGCAGCAGACGTGTCTGTGGTGCAGGAGCTCTTCTATCAGGGGCTGTAGCGTGCAGCAGACGTGTCTGTGGTGCAGGAGCTCTTCTATCAGGGGCTGTAGCGTGCAGCAGACGTGTCTGTGGTGCAGGAGCTCTTCTATCAGGAGCTGTAGCGTGCAGCAGACGTGTCTGTGGTGCAGGAGCTCTTCTATCAGGGGCTGTAGCATGCAGCAGACGTGTCTGTGGTGCAGGAGCTCTTCTATCAGGGGCTGTAGCGTGCAGCAGACGTGTCTGTGGTGCAGGAGCTCTTCTATCAGGGGCTGTAGCGTGCAGCAGACGTGTCTGTGGTGCAGGAGCTCTTCTATCAGGGGCTGTAGTGTGCAGCAGATGTGTGATATACTAAACCGAGAATAAGGACTGCTTTTTTTCAGCAGTGTGACCATCTCATCCATACAGTAATCAGTAATTACCCCTGTAATACAGGACCTATGTGGGTGATAGTCTGCGGGCGCCGGCTTGTAAATACTGTACACGGACGATCGTCACAAGTCTGGGATAATACGTGCCAAATACAAAGGAACAAACCCATGACCCCAATCATGTCAACAATATGAAAAGTGACAATTACTGAGGGAAATATCACAGCGGCACAAATACACAAACATCCTAGAAGTTTAATTATAAAGCGCGGCAGCCGAAGGCCTCATTATGACAGATGCCGGGTACGGGCTGTGTAATGAGAAATCACAATATGCAATTTCCCTTCCCTGGCACTGCCCACCTTATAGTACCCCTCTAATTACCAAGTCATTAGATTCCATGTTTTCATTAACGTGCCGTAATAACCATACTAATTAACACAGCGCAGGCTCTTCACATATTATTTCACATCATTGTCTCATTTTCTTTTTTTCATTTTATTCACTCCCATTTTTCCCAATGCTGAAAATGCAAAGGAAAAATACTCCATAAAGACGACTTAATTTGATGGATGGCAGAAGTTTCATTTTCACGGGAAGTGCCAAAGATCTGAAAATGGCGGTTCTTCACAGAGTAGATGTT
Source organism: Phyllobates terribilis (assembly GCF_046119375.1). Taxonomy (NCBI): domain Eukaryota; kingdom Metazoa; phylum Chordata; class Amphibia; order Anura; family Dendrobatidae; genus Phyllobates; species Phyllobates terribilis. The sequence goes on from NW_027362762.1 coordinate 919,439,654, forward strand.
TGGGATTGGACTAACTAACTATTTATGGATCACCCATAATCTATAACCGTCCCCACTTTACTCTGCATTGCCGTTCTAAAACGTCTCTTCATAGTAAGCAGCTTGCAGCAGGTTCTGCGACTGTGGAGGTGAGCAGCCAGCTGTCAGACACAGCCAGACTCCGCACAGGGAGGACAAACACGATTTATTATGCCGTCTAACTTTAAGATCGCCGTGTTCAAAACGCTGAACCAGCGCATGGGTATATAGATAAGGAATCACTGACTGTGCTTCCTCCTCCAGACCCAGTGATAATGTGATCGCCAGGTGTAGGGAGGGAGAAGGATCTGCTGGGTCCTAAAAGACCCAGTCAGTTCTGCTATCCAGATAGGAGGCAGTATGTCTCCTGTAACTAGGGCTAATACATGGAAAATAATGGCACTTAATAGATCTTTTGGACTTATTATACTGTAAGATAAATGATTAAAATAATGCAAAAATATAATTAAAAATGTTTTTAATGAATTGAAAATGTTGACATTTATTATTATTTAATTTTTTACATATTTCCCCCAATATTGACAAAAAAAGAAAAATATAAAAAAAGGATATAATAGGAGTATTATAGCTTTAGCCCAGAGGTGGGGAACCCTCGGCCCCCGGGCAAATTCCTGGGGATCACAGTGCTTGGGACAGTGGCTGTGTCTTACTGGCTGCCAGCCCTTTAATTGCTCCTTACAACATTAGCACGCAACGTTCACTATTAAACGCTGCAGAGCATGCGATGAAGGATTACGTCTTAATGCTGGCTATTGCCAGAACGTACTTTGTAGGTGGAGTCAGCACGCTCTGTGCTCCTGTCCCACCGATTAACACAGTACCCACAGTGTTTACTATGTGATGCTCCAGCACCAGTGTCTAATGTGATGTATTTGCTCCTTACAATGCTCCCGGGTGAGGCGCATGCTCCAGCCTCAGTGTCTCCCAGGTGATGTATATACTCCAGCCTCAGCGTCTCCCGGGTGATGTACAGTCATGGCCAAAAGTTTTGAGAATGACACCAAAATTATATTTTCACATGATCTGCTGGCCTCTGGTTTTTATTAGTGTTTGTCTGATGTTTATATCACATACAGAAATAGAATTGCAATCGTATTATGAGTACCAATAGGTTATATTGACAGTTAGAATGAGTTAATGCAGCAAGTCAATTATTTGCAGTGTTGCCCCTTCTTCTTCAAGACCTCTGTAATTCTCCCTGGCATGCTCTCAATCAACTTTTGGACCAAATCCTGACTGATAGCAGTCCATTCTTGCATAATCAATGCTTGCATTTTGCCAGAATTTGTTGGTTTTTGTTTGTCCACCCGTCTCTTGATGATTGACCACAAGTTCTCAATGGGATTAAGATCTGGGGAGTTTCCAGGCCATGGACTCAAAATCTCTATGTTTTGTCCCATGAGCCATTTAGTTATCACCTTTGCTTTATGGCAAGGTGCTCCATCATGCTGGAAAAAGGCATTGTTGGGCGCCAAACTGCTCTTGGACGGTTGGGAGAAGTTGCTCTTGGAGGACATTCTGGTACCATTCTTTATTCATGGCTGTGTTTTTAGGCAAGACTGTGAGTGAGCCGATTCCCTTGGCTGAGAAGCAACCCCACACATGAATGGTTTCAGGATGCTTTACAGTTGGCATGAGACAAGACTGGTGGTAGCGCTCACCTCTTCTTCTCCGAATAAGTTGTTTTCCAGATGTCCCAAACAATCGAAAAGGGGATTCATCAGAGAAAATGACTTTGCCCCAGTCCTCAGCAGTCCACTCCCTGTACCTTTTGCAGAATATCAGTCGGTCCCTGATGTTTTTTTGGAGAGAAGTGGCTTCTTTGCTGCCCTCCTTGAAACCAGCCCTTGCTCAAAGAGTCTCCGCCTCACAGTGCGTGCAGAAGCACTCACACCAGCCTGCTGCCATTCCTGAGCAAGCTCGGCACTGCTGGTAGTCCGATCCCGCAGCTGAACCAGTTTTAAGATACGGTCCTGGGGCTTGCTGGTCTTTCTTGGGCGCCCTGGAGCCTTTTTGACAACAATGGAAGCTCTCTCCTTGAAGTTCTTGATGATGCGATAGATTGTTGACTGAGGTGCAATCTTTGTAGCTGCGATACTCTTCCCTGTTAGGCCATTTTTATGCAGTGCAATGATGGCTGCACGTGTTTCTTTAGAGATAACCATGGTTAACTGAAGAGAAACAATGATACCAAGAACCAGCCTCCTTTTAAAGTGTCCAGTGATGTCATTCTTACTTAATCATGACTGATTGATCGCCAGCCCTGTCCTCATCAACACCCACACCTGTGTTAATGGATCAATCACTAAAACGATGTTAGCTGCTCCTTTTAAGGCAGGACTGCAATGATGTTGAAATGTGTTTTGGGGGTTAAAGTTCATTTTCTGGGCAAATATTGACTTTGCAAGTACAGTAATTGCTGTTAAGCTGATCACTCTTTGACATTCAGGAGTATATGCAAATTGCCATTACAAAAAGTGAAGCAGTAAACTTTGGAAAAATTACTATTTGTTTCATTCTCAATACTTTTGGCCATGACTGTATATGCTCCAGTCACAGTGTCTCCCGGGTGAGGTGCATGCTCCAGTCACAGTGTCTCCCGGGTGAGGTGCATGCTCCAGTCACAGTGTCTCCCGGGTGAGGTGCATGCTCCAGTCACAGTGTCTCCCGGGTGAGGTGCATGCTCCAGTCACAGTGTCTCCCGGGTGAGGTGCATGCTCCAGTCACAGTGTCTCCCGGGTGAGGTGCATGCTCCAGTCACAGTGTCTCCCGGGTGAGGTGCATGCTCCAGTCACAGTGTCTCCTGGGTGAGGTGCATGCTCCAGTCACAGTGTCTCCTGGGTGAGGTGCATATGCTCCAGTCACAGTGTCTCCTGGGTGAGGTGCATATGCTCCAGTCTCAGTGTCTCCAGGGTGAGGTGCATATGCTCCAGTCTCAGTGTCTCCAGGGTGAGGTGCATGCTCCAGTCTCAGTGTCTCCAGGGTGAGGTGCATGCTCCAGCCTCAGTGTCTCCAGGGTGAGGTGCATGCTCCAGCCTCAGTGTCTCCAGGGTGAGGTGCATGCTCCAGCCTCAGTGTCTCCCGGGTGATGTATATGCTCCAGCCTCAGCGTCTCCCGGGTGATGTATATGCTTCAGCCCAGCATTTTCTATGTGAAGTATATATTGCAGACCTCCCAGTGCTTGAGTTCTATGCTATGTGAGCAGTAATGAATTTCCCACTGTGAGGAGACATGTAGTATAATATATATCTGAACTGCTGCGGGTTCATCTCAAAATTCATGGCAAGGTCTACTGCGCTCCAGACATATGGAAAAGCAAGTGCTGAGTAGTGTCATAAATGCCCTCTAACATCACAGCCTCCAAGAGAAGCAGTTCTAGTCATCACATTAGGGCTGAGGTAAATTAAATGTTTGACCACCTATAGCAGGATAAATATTTCAAGTTGATAATTTTGTACGGCCTCCGAATGATGCTATAAAATGTCCAAATGGTTCCTGGCTAAAGGTACGGTAGTGCGCATAAGCCGGCTTTACTTCTGGGTCATCGGCGCTCTTTGGCCTTTCCCAGCGCATACACATTACAATACTTTGCTCTGCACACAACAGAAAGAAGTGCACAAGCGCAGGAGCGCGATGGAGGACACGGTGAAGAGGACGTAGGAAGCGTCATCCACATGAAGCAGGGAAGGGTGACGGCGATCATAAGACGAGAGGAGGACCTGGATCAAGACCCAAGATGCCCATTGGATCAGACCGCCCATCTGAGTATAGTAGGTCTTTTTTGGAATCTGCAGAGTGGGTTGGGGACTTTTTTTTTTTTTTTTTTTTTTGACAGTATTCCACTATGATGTAAGAGAAGCCTTAATGGTGGTGGTCATATTATATATGGGATAAAACTGATGAGAGTTTCCCTTTAAGTATGTGACAGGTCTACTGAAGGACAGCATGCAAAACTCTTGCAAACTGTCATAAATTGATACAGAAAACATGGAGGACTGCAGAACTGCTCATCACACAATGAATAAGCTTTATCTGCTGACCTACAGTAATTCCCCTTTAAAAACAGCATCTCCTTTTATCCAATACAACTTTTTAAAGGGGAAGTTGCAAATTCTGTCAGCTTTAAGAAGAACAACCCTGAGTAGAGCATTGCTCTTCAACGAACACTGTGGCGGAAGTCAACATAGACCAATGTAAGTCAATGGGGTCATGGTGCACAGCTTCATTCGGTGGCTTACCAAGGATTTTTGGCGTGCTCGTATATAATGTTCAAGTCCCTGCGTCTGCATGATTTATGACGGTTAGACAGCCTCAATATGTGAGGATTCCCTAACAAACAAGCAATCCCTGCATGTGTTGAGGCTGTCTAAAAGCCATAAATCATGCACACGCAAGGACTCGAACATAATATACGAGCACGCCAATGATACTCGGTAAGCACCCGAGCATGCTCGGTTAAAGGGTTAAACGAGCAGGCTCGCCAATTACTAGTCCTTACCTAAAAGGATTCTCATTTTAGTTCATTCATACAAAGAATGGCTGAACCTGACCTGGTATTTCTGGAGCCCTGACGAGGTCCACGGCGTAGTCATCTTTGAAAGCTTGCTCCAACACGTTTCCCAGTATGGCCGCACAGGAACGCCAGTAAGCCTGAAACCCACAACACCATTAGTAATGCATCTGCTAACAGACCCCCACACTGTCAAACAAAGAAGCATAGTGGGGGCCACATTATTTTATCTGACAACGGCCTATCTCGGGTCATCATAACTTCAATGCACGGTGCCGACAGTAATGATCTGCAGAGCAGAATAGCTAAGAACGCTCCTTCTTTGGGGAGTTTTTGGAGGAGTTTTTTTGTTTCCTGAAGTGGTTTTGGAGCACTGGATTGGACAGTGCCTAGTCGGGATAGTTTCCCATCAGAAAGGACATGCTCCTCCCCCCCCCACCAGGCATTTTTTTAAATCCCAAAGCAGAAAAAAGAAAAAGGAAAAAAAAAAAAAAAAAACACACCACCACCCAACAGACTTAACCTATGAACAGCAAAGTGGAGCAGCATAATCTAGGAACAGAGAGCCTGATTCCAGGGATGTGTCACTCGCTCAGTAGCTTTCTGTAGTTTCAATACAATCAGTGTTTTATCACCAGGAGATTATCACTGCAGGACTAGGTGTCACCTGCAAGACAGTTCAGCCAATTTGAGTAAACCCTCCGCCACCGCCGATTGGCAGTAATGTACAGTGTGTACACAGGAAGCTGCCAATCAGGGCTGTGGGCGGGCTTATACACAGCTCAGCATTCTGACCCTTGCTACATCTACAGCAGAGAAAACATGGATTCTATCAAAACTGCATCAAGCAGCCCAGTAAGTGACATCACTAGAACCAGGGGCTCTGCACCTACATCATGCTGCGCTCAGCTTTCATTCCAAAACCTGCTGACATATTCCCTAGAACACTTCTAATTTCTTACTCTGCAGCATTTTTTCCCTCCCATGCCTTTTGCACAGTAATATAGATATATTATATATGTCTGCTGCTTAAGGTCACCAGTGGTCTCCGATTGCCAAGAACTTAACCTGCAGGAACAGCAGCGTTAAAGGGGTTGTCGACATATAAAAAAAAATAAAGAAAAAAAAGTTGCCCTATGCATTGACCATTTAAAAGAAAAAAAAAAAATTATATATTTTTAATACATATATAAACAAATATATATATATATTTATATTAATTAAACGGAGCCATCCTCTCCTGCTGCCACCCTCGTGGCTCAAACACAGGATGCTCTGGTGGTGAGCGACATCAGAAACACAGATGAATCCGTTTTAATCCTTAGGAACAGGGAGATGCACTAATTTATTCTGGAAGAGGCACAGATTTTCGGTAAAATATGGCGGATCGTTTATTTCCCATTTGTAAACAGAACTATATCCATTTCCAGTAACCACAGGAGAACTCCTGCCTGTGATTATACGCAGGGCCGTGTCAGCGCCTATTGAGTAAACGCCACAAAGGGAGACTTGTTTGGAAGAGGAGATTTGCGCAGAAATCTGATTGTTGTCAATTTTCCTGTTGCATTGATCATAGCGAGGAGTGAAGAGGTGGCGTGTCTCGCATGGATCAGATAGCAGCTAGCCCTATGGATGCTGCTGGAAGCCTTTGTGTTTCTAGATTAGGTGTTGATAAATGCTCTTAGTGAGTCGGAGCGCGATGGTGTGAGGCTCCGCAGCACATCACTCCTAAGCAGCATATAGAAAAGAAGCGATTATGCCGAAAGCATTTACCCTATAATCAGAAGGAAAACAAAATATACAATCCTAATAAGGAGCAAACATACAAGTGATGGCTGAGGGCCAGACGGAGACAATCCCCACCAATCAGGACAACGGGGTCCCAAAGATCGCTGTGTGAATGAGGCATTAGTGGGCAGGTGCGACCACTATTATCTTAAAGGAGCCGTCCGTTCACGAGGTTAGGTCATCGGTATTGGATGGGTGGAGGTTCGATACCTGGTACCTACTTCGATCAGTTGTTACAAGTCCCAGCAGTGAATGCATGTAGTCACTGATCGAAGCTGCACTGCAGAACCCGGCAGCGACTGCTACACACTAAACTGAGCAGTGCAGTGCCGCGCCGATCAATAAGTGTACATCCTTCGGAGTCGGTGGAAGTGCCAGGTGTCAGACCCCCACCAATACAATATTGATGCATTACAGACAGGTACTAGAGTAGTAGTCACACATGCTCACTAGCGCTAAATTCACACAGGGCCATCAGTTCTCGGCATCAGTTCTGCAAAGACACCACAAATCATACATTTATAATCAATTCTGTGTACAGGCAATATAGGTTATTTATGTGACAATCCATTTAAAAAGGGGAATCTGTCAGCAGGTTTTTGATATGTGATCCGAGAGCAGCATGAAGTAGGGGCAGAGACACGGATTCCAGCGATGTGTCACTTACTGGGCTTTGTGTTGTAGTTTCAATAAAATCAGTTTTATTAGAAGGAGATTATCACTACAGCACAAGGAGTCTCGTGCTTCCTTGGTGTCGAAGCACACCCCCACAGCTGACTGACAGAAAGCTGCCAATCAGTGGTGGGGGCGGGGTTATACAGGGCTCAGTATTCAGAGCACTGCTAGATCTGCAGCAGAGAAAACAGTGATTGTATAGAAATGACAGCATGCAGACCAGCAAGTGACACATTGCTGAAATCAAGGTCTCAGCCCCTACAACATGCTGCTCTCAGATTACAGATTCCCTTTAATATAAAACTCCATCTTTTACATGGCATCATTAAGCCTCCTGCTTGTCATCAGCAGGCATCGTATTCTACTTCATGGGACAGATCCACGATACCTGCTGACCACACACAAGACCGAACAGGACACTGACTGACACCGTGTCCATTGCACCTGCCATACCCAATACAGAAGTGAGAAGCATTCGATAACCCCCTTCAAAAGGGACACAAAATTAATACAATTCTATATAGACAGGTGGTGGCGGTGTTTCTGGAAAAAGCAGCCATGCTTTTTAACCCCACGCAATCTCTTTAAGGCACAGCAGGGGATTACATGAAGGATACGGACCTTATTAACTTCTTCTGGATCTTCATCCTTGAAGGTAAGGAACTGTATACTGCACGATTTAGTCAGAGGTTTGTACATATCCCAAAGCTCTCCGTCGACAAGGGCCAGCACGGATTTGGTACAGTACCACTCGCTGAGATCTGGAACCGGAAGAAATGACGACATATTACACCCCAAACACACAGCACAAGGGGCACCCAGCGTCACAGGAAAGAGCAGGCACTAAACCATGAAGCCTTCTACATGCTACACTAAGAATCAGGCAACGCCAGTGACACCAAGTAACAAATCATTGGGATCCCGCAGGAGGACGGCGACGCTCGCGGCAGATTGGGATCCCAAAGATGGCCACTGCCACGTAGGTGCTCACAGATATAGATAGCGGCCATCTCACAGAGCGAGGGCGTTCGCTATGCCGCCGCCAGGGGGGGGCTCACAGAGCGACCCTATGCCGCCGCCGGGGGGAATGACAGAGCGAACCTATGCCGCCGCCAGGGGGGGGGGGTGACAGAGCGACCCTATGCCGCCGCCAGGGGGGGGCTCACAGAGCGACCCTATGCCGCCGCCAGGGGGGGGCTCACAGAGCAGTGCATCGCTGCCACGTAACACATGGTGATGCCTGAAAATCTCCAGTGAACCTTGTTACCGCTTTCCAACAAACGCTGTGCGCGAATATCAGTCCAAAAAGATGGTCAATGATAACGATAAAATAGACAGCGAAGACGTGGAGATTTTTCCTTTGAATGAAAGTATTTAACTTTCCGCTAGGAAATCATTTTGCTTTGCCGCTTTCTTCTCCTTCCAGCTCGGCACTTTATGTGGACTGCAGACATGCATTATGAATGCTCTATACTCCGCTCTCTGCCTAATTTATGTCTTTAATTCAGATTACATTATATTCTTTTACATGTTCAGTATTTTTCGAAGCCTGTTTGAAGTGAATATAAATGGCGTTTCCGCACGGCGGAGAGCTGGCACCCGAGAACAAAGGATTTCACGGCCATCGAATATTGGGAAATCTGCGCATTAACAACAAAACAATCAATTTTAATTATGGAGAGAAAACCCGGCTAAACAAGATTAATTGCGCCCATCAATAGGCCCCACCGGACACACATGTAGATGTTAAGTAACTGCACGCTAACCTGCTAAGGGATCACTGACCAGTCACTCCGATGGAGAGAAAGCCACACATTAGTGGTGCCAACAAGAAAAGACCCTCATTAATCATTTCAACTTCAGTCACAAATAAAATTTAAGTATAAAAATGTCCATGTGCGCTAATAATTATCGCGGATCAAGATATAGGACGACTTTGGCGCAGAGATTTGCAGTTTGCTTCGTTGGAGCAGGGGGTTACAAACTATAGCTTTTTCCATGCATTATCTCCATGACTAATTAAAGGGGTAACCAGTAGAGAGGTGGCCAGTCCTCCGCGACCGCCAGTCCTCCGCTCCACAATGTCATCACGTCGATGGGGCATAAAAAGAAGAGTCCAGGATGCGGCTGATAGTCGACCTTAAAGGAATCATCGCCATCAGTTCATTCTTGCAACTTGGGGGAAGTGGTGGTGGGGCGGTTCAATCCTGATTGATAGTTTGGACTAGGGGCATGGTCACGCTGTTGGCCTTTACTGCACCCTCCAATGCTGCACGCACAGGCAATATTACCTCTGTAGTATCGGAAGAGGTCAGGGTCACTGAATGGGGCCGGATTCTTTGATCGAGCAAACCACAAAGCTCCATACCGAAAACCTCCTCGACTAGGAGACCCGCCACCTCTGACAGACTGCAGAGGTGGCTGATATCCTTGGCAACGAGCAGCAAATAAAAAAAAATACGACTGAGGATTTTTAATAAAAAGTGAACTGCAAAGTTGCTTGTTTTTACAAAAAACTTTACCCCTAAAAAAAACGTAACCACTTAAGGCTTCATGCACACAACAGCAAGTCGCAGACGATTTGTATCGCTTTGTTAGACAATACGGACGAGTGTGTAATGACCGTACCGCCATGTGGTGCATTAATGCATTACCGTACTTTGTGATCCTGTATTTGTCTGTTTGTAATTTGTCACTTAATTTTACAGAGTAAGCAAAACTTTTATTCCATTCTCATATATGCCCTTTTAATTGCAAGTAGAGCAATATGAGGGTCCGGGTCCTGTGACTCCCACCCAGAGCTGTGCACAGCTCAGGAGATCGGAGACAATAGATGCTGCCTGAACGCCCCACAACAGCAGAGTACTGCCGATACAATAGAAAGCATAGGCTTCGTATCCATGATCTAAAGGGCACACATTAAAAAAAGGAAATCTAGTGTAGAGGCCTTATGCAAATCAGGTTGGTGGTGCACTGGGGGCGTGTCTGCACACTCAGACTGCTTCGTCCAAGCATACCAACATGCCCCTAGTGAACTACAAACCTGATGTCATGGCAAGGTTGCAGGATTTCCCGGGGCAAGTGGCTCCTTCCCAATCCCTAAAGCTAGGGGCACCCTAGTTATTCCTCCTCCCTGGATTACTTCTGATGGCGAAGACGCCGGGGCCACGTGCCTTGCTGAGCTCCTAAATCAGCCCTTATCTGTCCTCTCCCCCACCCAGGGAAGTGGGGAGTAGTATTGTATAAGAATACACAAACCAGACAAACAAGGGAAGACATACAGGGATAAATGAAGATACCAATCATACAAATATGCAGTTACAAACAGAGTGGGACACTCTGGGAAGTATAGGAAGAGAGAAAAAAAAAAAAATAGGAGAGGATGAGGTTATGCACTCAGACAAATCACCAAGCAACAGTCTTCTGAACAAAACTCCACATGCCTCCTCAAAACAACCAACACCCCCAACTCCAGAACCAGGTAGTATGAACTAACACTGGCAATCTCTAAGTGCCAGAGGCCAGTATATATAGCAGAGGGGAGTGGCCAATACTGAATAGCTGAGACCAACAAAGCAGGAAAGCTGCAGTAGCTCTCAACTAAACAGATTAACCCCTGCACTACAAGTAAGGAGAAAACCTGCACTGTTTAATATGATGGTGAAGTACTTCTAACCAGTGCAGGAGTACATAAAACAAGACTCCGTGGTTTTCTGGCCCCTCACTGTCGCAGTATACCCGTGATACATGATTGGCACATGACTTCTACACTAGTTTTGTGCTGTTGCCTACAGATATTGTATGATACAGACATATAATTGCTTCCTACTGAATGGTTAGCTCCCAAAAGGTAATACTGCCACCATTTGTCAGCCATACATATAATTTACCGCCAGATACTCCTCTAAGGACGTTTAATATTCTGATTTACTGAGATTTAATGTTTTTCCCATCACAGTTGTACAGAGGAGTCGTAAAAGCTGGAGCATACCAGTTTTCCCGGCCGAGTGAAAGCATTTATTAACGCCTTTCCATAAAACCCTCTCCACTGAATTCCCCAGAGGGCGCGATGATTTCAGCCAACACGATTGATTGAAGTGATTGCAATTAAAAAATAAAATAAAAAAAATACAGAAAAAAAATAAAAATAAAATAAAATTAGCAAGAAAGAAAAAAAAAAAAAAAACAACAACTACGACCTGTAAAGCAGGTTTGGTATAACGGCTAAGAAAAATTAAATTAGAAATTTAATTGCGTTTTTCTGGTAATGTTCATTTAATTAACTGTTGCTGCCTAATTAATTTGGAATTATTAACAAAAGGCCAGTTAACTGAACTATGAAAAATTTAACAGGAGGCGATAGCAGCCCCTGATATATTTGGCTGCCCCCGTGTAAGTATAGGTCACTGAGCGCGGTATTAACACGCGAACAATATCCATTCTCCACCGTCGTACTAGGAATCCAGACTGAGCCAAAGCATTATTCAATTGTATCGCAATAAAAAGGGATTGTAAAGCTTTTTTACACCAAAGTCAAAGACACTGGATAAAAAGTATATAATCTGTGAGCGGTTATTATAGTAATTACACATCCAGTATAAATGCCTATAGTAAAAAACGGCAAATGCAAGGAGTATGGACTACACACACAACAGAAAAAAATATGGTAATATCTGAAAAATGAATAATAATAATTTCTATAGCGCCAACATATTCCGCAGCGCTTTACAATTCAGACAATTTACAGACATATCAGCACTGTCTCCATTGGAGCTCACAATCTAGATTCCTTATCAGTATGTCTTTGGAGCATGGGAGGAAACCGGAGAACCCAGAGGAAACCCACACAACACGGGGAGAACATACAAACTCCTTATAGATGTTGTCATTGGGGGGAAAAGGGGGGGGGGGGGGTTTGAACCCAGGACCCTAGTGCTGCAAGACTGCAGTGCTAACCACTGAGCCACAGTGCTGCCCCAGGATGCAGCTCCACAAAGTCTCTGAATGTGGCTATATCATCATATTTAGCTGGGGGAAAAATATCCAAGAACTATAGCAATATGTTCTTCACTTTCCAGCTTTGTTGTACAGACTGGGGCAGAGTCATCAGGTAATCACTTGATCACTAGAATATAGTGTGAGGCCGGTTGAACACAAAGATTTCTCGGTCCAATGCACAATCTGACCGTGGTCTCCTGACCTGAACTTGACAGTCTCATAGGCCCAACAGAGAGCGGCCAGGGCCCCGGGCCCAACAGAGAGCGGCAGTCAGACCCTGCATCGCAGTCAGTACTCTGATTGCGAATTAGAGAGGTGTGAAACTGGCCTGTTATTTTACAATGATTTTATATACAATACAGACTACAAATATCTGCCGATCATTAGGGTCCGGGTCCTGAAAACCACACTGATTAGTGAAAACATTGCTTTAAAGTGTGGGTCTCTTTTATGCAGCACCCGCACAGAGTGGTCTACCAGCTCAATAGTAACCTTATGGGCCCATATACTTCTCTGTGAGAGTGAAATATGAACACAAAGACTTACTATTGAGCAGGTAGACCACCACATGTGTGCTGCATACAAGAACTGCGCACGTCAGAGGAGTGTTTTACACTATGGCTGGGAATCTCATTACATGTACAGTATATATACATGTACACTCACACTATGGGCACAATTATTAGGTATTTTGACCATACACTGATCTTCCAACTCGGCGCTGTAAAAGCTTGAATGATTATTGGATGAAGCAGATCATCTGCAGGGTAAGTAAGAAAGGACAATAATATCAGCTGCCAGAGGGGGAAGGAGACAGATTGGGTCCAGAGCCTTACTCCAACTGAGCAGATTAGCAGCTGAACTATTGGGTGGAATGTAGACATAAAAAAATAAATAAATAAATAAATAAATAAAATAGATGATTAGGATATTATGTATTTATTTTTATATTTTTTTAACTCTGTAAATTATTTTAAATACAAGACTGACATGGAAATTATTTCAGAGATAACTCAAGGTGATTTCTGCAAAATATATATAAAAAAATAAGAATCTATAAAAAAAAAATAAAAACTCTTAAAAGTGTTAGACAGTGAAGACAAAAAAAAAAAAAAAAAATCTACAGACAAATTCCTACCTGTCTGAAAGTCTCCATGAGCGTCCAAACCTTTGCACAAAACTGATTCCTGGCATTTTGGAGACACAATGGTGTCACTGGCACTTTTATGACAATAGATTAAGGATTCCACTTGTGACCGCGCGGCTCCATCAGCGGCAGGGCGCACAATGTGCTTTTGTCTGGCTCTGAAGTCCTGACAATTTCTGGGCCTGTCAGGCTCGGGCCGTCTCCTGTCATTGTTCTATAGACAACAGCCGGCCTCGTGCTATTTGTGCCGGAGGCCTTTAATGGAAAGCCGGTTTGTGAACACCGCTGACCCGCGCTGGAGAATAGACGTAAATCTCCACAATCAGTGACAGGCAAAAAAGTCAAGGACGGCCGGTGCATGAAAGGCTAAATCTGAGAATGGAAGGACAAAGCAACATTGTTTTCAGCACTGCATTAAAGCCTGTTATTCTCTGTATATTGCATCACGCAGTCAACACCGATGAATAATATACTAAAGTTAATGCAAATCAGTTTGCACACCCGAGTCCAGCAGCTGCGTCAGTAATTTGTGGCCGCTGGACGGGCGCCCCGAGAGCCACCTCCTACCTCCTGGCATCCGGCTCTTCTGATTAGTGGCATGATGCTCGTATATAGTCACGCCAGGCCGGCTAATCCGAGAAAGGCCACGGATACCGGGAGGTAGGAGGCGGCTCTCGGGGCGCCCGTCCAGCGTCCACAGATTACCGACGCAGCTGCTGGACTCAGTCCTGCAAGCTGATTTGCATCAAATCTAATATAAGGGCATTTTTAGCGTCTCTCAGATCCACATCAGATGGAGAAAGGCGCTGCCGGCGTCGCGTCAATGGCAGACAGACAGGTATTGGCCAGTCTTACGCTGCCCATTAATGAGAATAGGACACAGGCGGGATATCTGCCGGCCTTTGTCAAAATCTGACAAGTGGCCAATCACGGTTGTCCAACTTGTTTGAACCCTCCTATTTGTTTTTTCCATCTTGTGTTTTGTGGTCACGTGACCATCTGCCTTTATATTCCAGCTCCGCCCTTTTGGCTATGCTGGGCTTCAGTGTTTGACTGTTTCTCTAGCCTGGTGCTTCGGTGCCTTTCTCTGTCAGTTCGCTTGGTCCTTCTGGGACCTCTAGTACTTTTTTGTCAGTTTGTCTTTTTGTGTTCTGCAACAACTTCTCCGTTCAGGAGGTGTCCCATTTTTGTCCCAGTCCTTAGTTCTTTTAGGGCTCCCTCCCTTTATGCTATAGGTCTTCGTTCAGACTAGCCGAGGACTAAGGCGGGTCTGTTCGCTAGGAACAGGCAGCCCGCTACATCGTAGGGATTCAGCTTAGTCTTACTGTAGGGACAGCTTTCCTTATCTTTCCTTAGTACATGTTGCAGATCATAACACAACTCCTGACAACCACTTTGATCGTGACTGTCTAGTACGTATCAGATTAGTAGGGGGCAGACTCCTAGAACCCCCCACACATCAGTTGATGGAAGTGACTGACACCCTGGAAAGCCCTGTGTCCCCTTCATTGTTAAAAAAGCTGTACAACATGAAGTAGTGGCTACATTGAATTTAATTGGACTCAAAAAAATGATTTTAATATCAGGCTTGAAAAAAAAAAAAAAAGAATTACCGTGTATGGCCATTTTGATGTGGCTTTCCAAAGTAAGGACACCAATCGTATTGGGTCTAAAAGATCTAGCTAAAGGGGGGAACCTGTAAAATGATTGATTGATGGTGTCTGTGGCTTGGGCAGCATCAGAGATAGGCTCCATCATTACAAATACGTCAGTCTCACTAGTGTTTCAGAGAAAATATACTTTGAACTGGGACTGTTGAGCCTGAGATAACTAGTCACGGGGGAGGGTCCTGCCAGCTCTCCCCGATTGATTGACAGGTCCTTCACTATACACAAGGAGAGACTTGTGCGTCGCGCAGAGCAGCATCTAAGCCCCACAGCTCAATAGTGGTTTCAATGTGTTTCCATACAAACCAAAGGCATAGTGAAGACCCGCCGGTGTGCCACCTGTCCTTCTATAAAGCCTAAACACAAGGTCAAGTCATCTAATGAAACTATAAATAAATATATTACATTTAACAGAATACAGCTAAAAACAAAAAAAAAAAAAAATACACCATACAGCAAATCTTCCTATATAAAGAATGACTGTCTGGACTGATTTAAGGGGTATTCCTAGCTCGTATACATCCATAGGATATGCCGTAAGTATATAGTAGATGTGGATGACCCCAATACATCTATCTATTCTGCATCCATCTCAAGAACGGGGCCCAGGACCATGCCGATATCAGTGGAGAGGGGGCCAGAATCACCATCCATTTCTATAGGCGTTTCGACCATCTCGCCACTAACGGCGCAGCGCTACGGGGCCCCGATCTCAGCAAAGGTTCATTTCAATTGGTGGAACCTACAAATACTTTATATTTAGGGCATACATTGCGTAAATGAAGGGAAAACCCCTTTAAGCACCATGTTCTATCTATAATAATGTTTTGAGCCCGGCAGCCGCGTTTCTTCCTCGTTTCCATCAGGCTGCATTCATATATGTAATTTTTCCGAGAACCATAACTTTTTCATCCACATAGCCATATAAGCATTTGTCTTTTGTGGGAAGAGTTGTAGTTTTGAATGGCACTGTTATAAATGGAGTTATGTGTACTACAGATCAAAGGCCGGGGGCATTGGATCACTGCCGGCACTCACTCCTGTGAACAGGCAATTGAAGCAGGTTATCTGACGGAGAGCAGACATGGAGAGCGTCTACAGAGTAATTAACAAACAGCTGACTGTTGTTGGAAACTTTGACTATGTACAGTCTGATTATAAAGACCGTACAGCTCCATATCAGAGGCCTCTCTTGACTATGAAAAAAATCTGAGTTTCAAACAATCCATGGATATATTCATGATCAGGGTACATATTAGCTCTACAGGAGCACAATATGTCCCCGAATTAAGGATATATCATATTCATGTGTAGTATGTACGGTATATAATGCTTGAAGGATGTCCGATGAGGTCAGATGAGAAAGAAGTGAGGGGTCTGGTAGACCACTTTATAACATCTCATCTACCAAAGATCCGGGTCAGACGCCAGGAGAAGAAACAAGTATTGCAGATTTTCCATATTTCCCTGTACACCAAAGACTTTAATGTATGATTCATTTTTTACATAGTCGCTGTATTAATCATGCAGAACGAATAAAAAATTGTATTTTTGTACATTTGTTTTGGCCTCTTTTTAAAATATATTTGTGTTCAAATATAGAACCTATGCTCCTTAGTGTCATTCATATATTTGGGGTCAACATAGTGTTATTTAGTGGCAGTGTCCTGATACAACTAGAATATGTCCCCTGAACCTTTCTCTGTTGCCTCTTTCTCCACTGACATAGCCTGATTGATAGCTCCTCAGTGCCCGGCCTCCCTGCTGCTTAGTTCAAGCTGAACACCGGAATAGCCATCAGCCAGGCTGGGAGGGCAGAGACCCAAATACACTTGAATTTACCAGCTGCACTCGTAAAATGCTCATTTTCATATCAGGATTATACAGCCATTCTGAGATGTATTTTCAAAGTAAGCACACCAGTTTCATAAAGTCCAAGACCTCTCTTTAGTAATGTCTGCCGTCTGAATTATGAAGTCTGGTGATAGATCCCTTTTAAAGACTTCAGCAGAACGTTGCGCATTTGTGCACACAGGCTCTGGTTATACTGAATCGTGGAACGTCTGCTCCCTCCAGTGGCAACCCTGGGTATGACTTATGTTTAGTGCATATTTATGGGGATAGAAATCTGTATGGGATGCAAAAATGTATTAAAATGGGGAAAAATCCTAAATAAAATAAAAAAAAATAGGTAGATACAATAGCTGTGCACCTAACTGCTATCCTCCCGCCGCTCTCGCTCTTCCTACCATTATTCACTGTTGCGGTGCTGCCCATACGCAGATGAAAGCTGCAGCTAGTCACTGGCCCTGATGGTCTCATAACTACATGCAGATGACGCAGGCACCAACGCTGCGGCCTGTATTTGGCTGCAGCCGACACGTGAGCATGGTCTGCACGTCACCAGTATAGGAGTCTGCAGATGAGGGTTTTTTCGTTTTATCTTTTCATTTTGGCACATTCCCAGTTTTTAGCCCTTTTTATATATATATATCCCAGGCAACTGGGCTATTTCCAGCATTGAAAGTCATCATTAATACATGGAATAGGTGAAAAAAAAAAACTCTGACCTGTGGGGGTCTGATCCTGACAACAAGGCTCTGAAAGGTCCTGTTGGAATACAGCGATGGCCGCATCACTCCTCCATTCATTGTCTATGGGACTGACGGAAAAAGCAGAGCGTTGTGCTTCATTATCTCGGGAAAAGCAGCATTTTTCTGATCAATGGGGTCTGTCTACCCGCTGATCCTGAGAGCGGAGCTCTGAAATGCCCATCAGAACAGAGCTGTATTCATTCTCTATGGGACGGCCAGAGATAGTGGAGCACAGCGCTGTGCGTTCTCCAGTAGTCCCATAGACAATGAAATACACAATAGGGCACCAATTTATTCCGAAAAGGCATTTCAGAGCCCTCTTCCCAGATTGAAGGGGGATTCAGAGGGCACTCCTCAAACCAACAAAGTTTTGTATCCATCCTAAAAATAGGTGATTTCTTTCAATGTTGGGAATAAGCTTTCAAATTCTGCGCAGACACAGCGCCCACGCCGGCAAGACACAGCGCCCACGCCGGCAAGACACAGCGCCCACGCCGGCAAGACATTTATTGCATGGGAAGGAAGCAAAGCCTTTTTTTTTTTGCAAGGGGTATTAGAGTAACGCAAAGTGTCATCCAAATAAGAGGGCAGTATAGCGAAAAGGACAGGGGGACCCGACTGCAGGAGTCACTCATCCAGGCATCGTGGTCCGAGTACAGACGCAGTAAGAGTCCCGGCAGCGGGGCTCCTCATCGGAACCTGACAGCCGCGTACATGCCGGTGAGGAGACGCACAGTCAGTGTGAGGATCAGAAACACACAGATGCGTTAGACAAGCACAGCAGACACTGATGCCGCAGCCCTCTGTTCACAAGAGGAAGGGATTATTATGTATCAAGGCAACCAAATCCAGTCTAATTTTCTTGGCGCAAGTTAGCAAATGTAAAAAATAAAAAAAAACGTCCCTTTCTGTGCGCAATTTAAAAGTAATTTTACAAAAAAATATATATATATTCCATGAAAAAGGTATTAAAAAAAACTGCTGTGTGTGTTTTAAACTAAAAGAAACTAAATCTTATTAAAAGTGTCAAGAGGGGGCTACCAATCTCCACTACAAACAGTAGTGGAGAGATTTTACTTTTTGTGGTCTCCGGACTCGCGAATCACAAAGCGACCCCATTCACTGGCGCTATGCTGTGATGGAGCATCGGCGCACAGCCATCTCTCCACCATGTTACCTGTGTCGCTGCCATATAGCCGTGTAGGAAAAACCGAATTATACCAGCCTTGCATTTAGAGCTGTAGATCACAGGGCTCCTTGCGGCACGTCCGCCGTCTGGTCCTGCCACCGGTGCGGTAACGTGTGTACTGTCAGTAACAGCCGCACTTTGTCTACATCTTTACCTTGTGATCTTGACCACGTAACACTGACGGATGACTGAATGAACATTGTGTAATAAGTGTGGGGACAGACAGAGGGATGACGGCAGGGCCAGACTACACAAGATCGGTATGTAGTCTGTTACCATGGAGACAGACTTCAGTTGCAGTTCAGGACATTTAATAAGGACTAAATTCCTACAAGTCCGTCCATATCAGCGTGTTAGGTAAAGGCGGGTGGGCAGCAGAATTACAAGAAAGCAACAAATGAATGAACTTGTGTCATCATTGTATTCCTCTTTAAACACTAAAGCAATCGGATGTTCCTGTTCTCATCAGTACGGTGTGTCCCTGCACAGTCTGACACGGTCTACACAGTGCTGCCAGTGTTTGACTTTGTACTGACGAGGAGGATAGTAACACCCAATTGTCAGTTTATTCATACATGCCAAGGACTAACGACAAAGGGCCAGTAGAAGAGCGGCACAGGGAGGTGGGGGGGTGAGTGCTGGCACTATACTACGAGGGGGAGTGCCAGCAGTATACCACCGAGGAAAGGGGTTCCGGCATTATACCATGGGGGACGGGGTGCCAGAATTATACAACGAGGGGGAGTGCCGGCATTTACAGACATGTCAGGAGAGCGTGCTAATCCTGCTTTGCACAAGATCTTCACCCATCGACTAGGAGAAGCCCCTACAGCAGAGTCGTCAGGTTCGGCATTTAGGAGGATCTGTGTCAGCAGCTTCTGCCCAAATCACAGGCAGCAGATGAGAAGCAATCATTGTAATTAGAAGGGTTTTTCCATCTCATAGTTTGATGCTATATGGCTATGACGTGCCATCGCTTTATGATCACTGGGGGGGGGTCTGACTACTGGTACCCCCCAATCCAGAGAATGGAGGATCTCCACTCTGCAGTGCAAGGAAAACTATGAATGGGATGAACCGCTGCAAACTCTTCTATGTCACGGTCCAGATAGAAGGATCCACAATAATCAAAAAGTCTCGACATGTCAGCAAATGAGTCATCCAAGATACATTATTAATGTTGGGGTTATTCAGTTTGGGTACCAGAACTGTGCCCGAGCCTGAACCCAATTGAAAACAATGGAGACTCAAACTTTGGGTCTGGGAAAGAAGATTTAAAAAAAAAAAAAAAAAAAAAAAAAAAAACAACACCTCTGTTTCATTTTTCAGAGATCAGATTCTTCTGGACATGGCGGTACCAAATATAGATTATTTTTACTGGACAAAAAAAGTACTTTTATTTTTCAGTTCTCCTAAGTGACTTGGACCTGTGAAATATTGCAATAGCAAAGTAGTAAGTGGTGGAGAATACAAAGATGGAGGTGTCAAGAGCCTTCAGTAATCCCCCAGATGTCACAGCATCCCATAGTCACTGACCAAGTGCGTCATGGGGAAAACGATGGTTTGAAGGGCATCACAAGGATTGCACCACCTGGAGGGGCCGTCTGGTGAATACAAGTTATCATCTATACACAGGATAACTTTTTGATAGGTGAGGGTCCAACCATTGGGACCTCCACTGGTCAGCAGAACGGGGTGCTTTTATCCAAGTTATAAAGGAAAAGTAGTGCAGATGGCCGACTGCTGCTTCATTCATTCCCTATGCGGCTGCCAAGCGCTGCGCTTGCCTTGATCCAGCAGCAATGAATGGAGCGGCAGTCAGGCACGTGCACGACTCCTCCAATCTAATGTGGATAAGTGCTCGTTCTGCCGATCAGTGTAGGTTGGGTTGGATTCCACAACGATCAGTAAGCTACCACTTATCCTGTGGATAGCTGATAACTTGTCTTCACCAGACAACCCCTTTAAATGAAGCCTGTCCTGTTCCCAAAAGATATTAGCCTGCAGATATTGGTTTCACCTCCATGTGAATTGCTTTCAAAGGCTGTGTGCCCACTATGAGTTTTTCAAGTGTTTATGCTGCAGAATTTCCGCAGCATAAACGCTTGGGAAACGCTTGTTAATCCTCCCCCCATGATCCCCAATGACAAGCCGCACTGTCAATGCCCATGTTGCGGATTTTTCCGCAGCGCTTATGCTGCGCTCAAAAATCCGCAGCATGTCCATTAATTTTGCGGACACGCAGCGTAATTGCCGCCATTGACTTGCATTGGACCGCGTGACATCAGCATCACTGCATGTGCACAAGCGGATATCACACGGTTCAATGTGCGGATGGTACCCAGGTCTGGAGGAGAGGAGACTCTCATCCAGACCTGGGTACCATAGAAAACTGTAAAAAAAAAAGAATTTAAAATAAAAAATAAAGCTTATACTCACCTTCTGATGTCCTCCCGATGTTTTGTCACGCCGTCCGGTGTCTTGCAAAGCTCGCGCTGTTGTGAAGGACCTGTCATGACGTCATTGAATCATGTGACTTGTCACATGAGTCAATGACGTCACCGCAGGTCCTTCACACCACCGCGAGCATTGCAAGACACCGGACGCAGCGGAGAGAACACCGTGAGGACATCGGAAGGCGAGTATAAACTTTTTATTTTTTACCATTCTTATTCTTTTTTTTAACTATTACTTGGTCACACTACTATAAATCCATGCCGGTTCCATGGATTTATATAGTGTGAACAAGTTGTCAAGCACTTTTCCAAGTGATGCTAAAATCGCTTGGAAAAGCACTTGATAACCCACATGCAGAAATGCATGTAAAGAACGCTTGACAAACGCTTCCACCTGGCGGGAAAAACGCATGTAAAAAATGCATGCGTTTTTCCTGCCAGGGAGAAGCGTAAAAAATATGCAGCATTTCTGCATCGTGGGCACATAGCCTAAAGCTGCTCAAACCCCCCCCCCCCCACCCCAGAAAAACCCGACTACAGGGAACAAGTGACCTTCATTCCTTCTGCAGCCCGGGGCTTTCAGTCAGAGACACACCAGCGCGGCCTCAGCCACTGCTCAGCACATAGTGAGCGACAGCCGGCTCTGGACTGATGCACTGCTGAGCCGGCAGTCAGTCAATGTGTCACCTCTATGACTGAAAGTTGGAGGCTGCTGGAGTAGTGAAGTTCATATTCTCACATTAGTCTGGCTTTCATTGCAGCGCCCGACTGATTTTAGAACATTATTACCCTGTAGGTTAACCTCATATTTGCAGGTTAATAGCATTTGGGGACATGACAGGTCCCCTTTAAATGCAGCTATTAGAGCTTAATAATGGCATATATGTGGTGAGACGGCAGCATTCAGTTAGTTCTGACCGCTGCAGTTAGAGGCGGGTCAGGGCTGTATAATACAGCAAGCACCTGACCGCTCAGCTCCATGCACCTGACATGTAACGTAATAACAAGCTGAAAAGTAGTTAAAGGGGTTGTCCTGACTTGGGCTCAAGTCCGCAGTTACTTTGTGACTACAGATTGCGCGCGCTGTCAGGATTATTCGGTGATGCAGCCGGGGGCAGGTGGTGCGTGACCACAAGTATGTGATTTGCATACATGCGGTCACATGCCGACTAGATGTGTTCAGCCTGCAACAATACAAAATGTATTGAGCGAGGCCGGACACGTCTAGTCGGAATGTGGCCAGAAGTAAGTGTATTGTATACTTATGGTTATATGACCGCCCGCTCCCAGCACCGAAGAATCCTGACAACGCGTGCTGTGAGGAAACACAAGTCTGCAGTCACATAGAGTGAGTGCATACTAGAGCCCCAAGCCAGGACAACCTTGTGAAGTGAATCAATGACAATACTTTGTAACACAGAGTGGATGGAGCACATGGTGTCCAGGTTATAGAAGTACAGAAATTTTCACCCCAATATGGAGCATGTGGCGTCCCGCCTCACAGGCCCCACGCCCAGCGCAGTAGGCGTCCCGCCTCACAGGCCCCACGCAGTAGGCGTCCCGCCTCACAGGCCCCACGCCCGGCGCAGTAGGCGTCCCGCCTCACAGGCCCCACGCCCGGCGCAGTAGGCGTCCCGCCTCACAGGCGTCACTCACTCACGCGCGTCCGCCCCACAGGGGTTACTCACGCATGGCGCAGTTGAACGGTGTGGACAGGCCTTTGTTCATCACAAACACGGTGGCCGGATCGGTCCTCCCCACATGCTTCACCTCGATCTTCTCAGTCCGAGGGTACAGAGACAGCTGCCTCTCCTTCTCCTTGTCGTACAGCTCGCACCTTCGCCGGAAAATCTCCGCTGCAGAAAGTTTACTGGCTATGGCCACAGAGTAGAATCCTAAAAACAGAAAGGCAGACATGCAACAGCATATTATTCCACAGGACCCCCGACAAATCCCCAGAACAGGGCTCTGCAGAGCATCCGCACCCCCACTACATCCGTGGTCTATGGGGCCGCTGGGAACATCTGCTCTCTGGCAGGGCAATAGATAATAAATGGAGGAGAGGAGCGCATGATTCCTGCATCACGGGGGCTCCTGGTGGTCAGACAACCGCAGATCAGCAACTTCTCCCCTCTTCTATGAATAGTCATTGGATAAAGGGTTATTCCGAAAATAGAAAGTTAACACCTTCCCAGCCGGTGTCGTAGTTATCGTGCAGAGGCCGGAGACGCATCAGCAACGACTGATCAGAGTCATCACAGGTCCTACTGTAATCAAAGAGGGCGCCAGCATCTAAGAGGTTAAACAGTGGGAGGGGCTGCCCGTCATTTCATGGGCACAATCACAGGGTCAGGGTGGCCATGGCAGCCAGAAGCAACATATAATAGAAGGGCAATAATACACAGAGAGCAAAAAGAAAAAAAAATTATAGAATATATAATACATTAATAAATATATATTAAAAATAAAAAAATAAATAAGAAAACCCCTCTGAATAGACGGCACAGCAATATGCTGATCCTGACTGCTGCCCGCAGCTCCATCCCTGGTATCAGATATACCTACTATACTATAAAGAAGCACGTATCAGTGCCTGCTGGGACCTGTAGTCCCCCCTCCCGGCCGTTCATAGCGTGCGACCCCGCACTCACGTCTGCCCAGCAGAGTCCGCAGAGCGCAGCTCCCCGCCATCCCCGCACCGGCTCCTGCAGCTACTGTGACATTCAGCCACAATATAAGCCGCACACATGTACTCCAGTCCGCCCAGCAAACCTTTCCTCCCGGAAACAGCGACGCGGCGTGTAAGGTTCCGGGTGTCTCAATTTTGCCACCAGAGGGCGCCTGTTGTCCGCACTATAGCGGCGAGATCACGTGTCCCAGTCCTCTGCTCGCTGAGCGCTACTCCTATCACTGGTGCATGCATTAACCCCTTCCTGCTGCTGATCATTTATATTTTTGTGCTTTCATTTTTTTTTTTCCTCCCTTTTGTCAGGAGTCATACATTTTTATTTTTCCTTTGACAATTCAGGTCGAGTTGTAGTTTTGAATGACTCCATTTATTCTACTATACAATGTATTGGAAAATGGGGAAAAAAATTGTGGTGAAAACCGCAACTGTTATCCTGTCAAATGCCCCCGTCAGTCCTCGAGAGCGCACCAGTGGGGGGGCACTTGTTCTATGCGCACATCGGCGCACCTGTGACGTGATTATGGAGTGCCGATGGGTTGCCGTGACAGCCAGGGGTCTGCTGAAGACCCCCGAGCTTGTTATGACGGTCCTCCTGTGAACGTCAGTCTGTGGCTGGGATACATAGGAGTAATACAAGCGATCAGATGATTCCTAAGGGACAAACACAGAGAAAAGTAAAAAAAATAAATGAATAAAAGTTCAGAGCCCCCCACTTTTCACCCATTAAAAAATAAGAAATATAAAAATACGCATATTTGGTATCGCCGCCTTCAGAATCGCCCGATCTATCAATATATAAAATAAATTAATCCGATCGGTAAACGGCGTAACGAGAAAAAAAAAATCAAAACACCAGATTTACGTTTTTTTGGTCGCCGCAACAACACAAAAATTGTAAAAACGGGCGATCAAATCATCGTATCTACTACAAAATTATATAAATAAAAACGTCAGCTCAGGACGCAAAATAAACGCCGCACGCAACCCCCAGATCCCGAAAATTGAAAACGTTACGGCTCTCAGATAACGGCGACACAAGCAAATTTATGGGTTTTTTTTTCACATTTCTGAATTTTTTTACCACTTAAATAAAACAAAAACTATACATGTTTGGTATCAGCGCACTCGTACTGACCTGGGGAATCATATTGCCAGCTCAGTTTTTCCCTAAAATGAACGCTGTAAATAAAAATATAAAAAAGAAACAATCGCAGAATTGCACTTTTTTTTGCTATGTCAACACACTTGGAATTTTTTTTTCGCTTTCCAGGGTATCACATGATAAAATGAATGGTGTCATTCAAAAGTACAACTCGTCCCTCAAAAAACAAGCCCTCATGTGGCTATGATCACGGAAAAATAACAAAGTTATGGCTCTGGGAATAAGGGGTGGAAAAAAAATTAAAAATTGCCTGGTCCTTAAGTGGCAAATCTGGAGCTTTAATTTTACCTTATGGGTTAAATACTTTTATATTTTGATGAAGCAGACTATTAGGGGTGCCCTAATAACAAATAAAAACTATTTTTTTTTATATTTTTGCATCAGCAGAGAGGCGTAATGATTAAATATTTGTTTTTAATTTGATTTTCCCTTCCAACATATGACACACCGCTACTTCTCTGACTTTGATGCAGGCTCAGTTTCTGAGCCTGCATCTTTGCCGGTGGATGATGGCTGTGTTATTCAGCTATCATCTGCCTCTGTTAACCTGTAAATTGCCACAGCATTACCAGCATGCGACCCGGGGGGGAATGCTCTTTTAACAGCTCATTGGTGTCCCTGTGGCGTCAGGTCATGACATCCAGGGGTCTGCTAAAGACTTCTGTGCCTGTGATGACTGTGCTCCTATGAACGTCTGTCTGCGGTTAGCAGCATAGGGGAGTGTGATTTATTCACAGCAGTACTATGGTCAGAGGCGTAGCTAGGGGTTCAGCTCAAGGGGAGGAGAAACATCTGAGTGGGCCCCTAACCAGTGACCCTGATTACAACTACGGTGACCATGGTGTTACTGAAAATAAATCGCTATACAAAAACCAACACTTATATTACCGCCATATGGTGACCATATACTGGTAGATACAACTGCTGCAGACCATACAAGTGATTACAGTACAGTTACATATAGTGACTTACAGCTGACATTCTTTCTGATGAAGTTGCTCACTTTTCTCGTCTTTTCCATCTGGCCCAGACCGACATGACAACTTCTTCCAGCCAGGACTCATCTGCATAGATTACAACAAAGACTCATCTGACTTCTCAATTTTACAGCACCGTCCCCATCTATTCCCAACCTGCATAAACCTCATTCTGCTGATACCTCAATTCCTGGCCGCTGCTGCCATATGTGTCCCTATTACTGCACCTGCTGTGTGGTACAATAACAGCACTTCTCTTACTGCCTCACATGCAGGGCCGGTTTTAGACTAAGTGGGGCCCTGGGCAAAAGTTTAAAGTGGGGCCACAAATGCTGACATATTGCACCATCACGCAGAAACATTTAGGTTGTATGTATGACTCGCCCCCTGGGCCGTGGGGCACTCGGATCCGGGCAATAGGGGAACGATGGGGGTAGTAGTGGCAACCCGGTTCCGTGGCTCAGGGTGGTCAGACCACTGGTAGTCCCTTTATAAGTTTTAAGTGATGTCCGACTACGCCACCCGTGGTTTGCGGTCAGGGTTAACCGCCGCTGCAGTGCAGACCGCTGGGGCTGATAGTGTGTGCAGCTGAGACTGTATAACTCCCCACGGGAGGAGTGTAACCCCAGGGCAGTGCAATGGATGGTGGGGGTGATGGTGACGAGAGTCCCAGTACCGTTAGTGCTGGAGAAGCAAGGAATACTCAGACAACGTACTGCAATCCAATGTCTTTTACTCACAGTTCATGTGCTCCGGGTCACTTCTGTACAGGTAGTGACCGCCCGAGCCGTGCTGCGTCCACCAGGTGTGGGGCTCGGTCAACTCCCAGGCAGTTCAGAAGTCTGGCTCAGGACCCCCTTTTGTCCTTTCTCTGGCCTGCCTCACCAGTGACCCACTTTTGTCCAGCTGCCGCGGATCTGCGCGGGTAAACGTGGGCCCCGTTCCCCGCTGTCCTATATGGTGCCTTCCTAGCAGGTTTGATGAGGTGTCGCACCAATAAATGATCACGACGTCCGGTCTTTGGCTGAGGGTAGTTTCTCCTCCACCAACTTGGGGTCCGGTACCCTTAATCTGCCTGACCCTTCACCCTGTATTCTCATGGGTTCTTAGGGTCTCTTCCACCTTCTTGTTCCTGAGCCCCTCTGTTTCTCTCTCTCTCCTGTTCCTTCTTCTCTCAGGCCCCGGCCTTTTCTCTAGGCCTGCCTCTGAGCAGAGCTCCTACAGAGCCTCTGCTCCCTGTCTTCTCTGACTGAACTCGACCCTGATCTAAGATGGTGCCCACCTTTTATACTTCCCTCTAGAACATGAGCCCAGGTGACCAGCAACCAATGGGCTCCTATCTACGCTCAGGAACCGTCCCCTCCTGCTCCTACATCACTGGGTTTTCCTCCCCCCTCCCCACTCCAGCCAGGGACATGGTCTGTCGTGCCTGCATTGGTGTCTAATGGGAGCACCGTGGAACTGTCCCTCGGAAATGGGGTGTGTGTGCTGTATGCAGCTACCTGAGCCCTGGTCCATACTCCGTCCTTACCCGGGAGTGGAATATCACACCTCTGGCAGAGGTGCAATACCCCTGTAGCGGCCGAGCCCTCGGGGCGCTACATGTACATTAGTGATGAGCGAGCACTAAAATGCTCGGTTGCTCGTTGCTCGGCTCAAGCAAATTGGAATACTCAAGTGCTCGGACCGAGCCCAATGTAAGTCTATGGGAAACTCGAACATTTTTCCTGCGGCTCCCCCCGGCGGTCTGCAGAGGGCCTAAAAATTGCCCAAATCGATGGGAACAGTGCTCAAATGATATGGGAACAGCATGGGGAAGACCCCTGGAAGCATCTCTGACCCCCAGGTCACTGCTGTCAACAACGTTGTCAGAGGTATTACGCCACTTGTACAAAAACAAAAACAAAATGGATTTTCCTGGGAAATATGTTAAGGAACATCTTTTCCAGGGTAATGACTTGTATATAAGGCAAAATAAATAACCAAAAACAAAAATGCTCCTCCACACCTTGGGCTATGTTCACACGTAGCGTTTTTGATGCGTTTTTGCACTTTTGCATTGCTTTTAACCAAGACAAATGCATTCACCTGTAAATGTCATTTTAACATTTTACAACCTTATCTGGCCATGTAGTGTGTGAGACATGATCAGACACATCCTGTTTCATTTATGATGGAGGGATTCTGAAAGTCACAAAGACTATTTTTATAGGGCCATCAGGCGGCCCTTACTATTCTTAAAGGGCCAGCAGTCGGCTATGCATTGTTGTTCTCGTTATTAACGAGTGGGTCTCCTATACTGTTATTATGTATGCAGTGACTGCAAGGGCTGCCAAAAATTTGGACGCAACCCAATACCCCTTTGAAGAGACATAGAGGAGGGTCTCAGTAAAAAAAAATGTTCCCATTATAAAGGAGCAGGTCTCCTATAGTGGTAATGCCCATGCTGTGACTGCAAGGGCTGCCAAAATTTGGGAAAAACCTCACTAACAATTTAAAGACACATAGAGCAGGGCCACAGTAACGACCAATTCCCATTAGAAAGGAGAGGTTCTGCTATACAGTTATAGGGTATGCAGTGAAGCATCGGATGCCAAAAATTTGGAGGAACTCCAATACCCCTTGCAAGAGACGTAGAGGTCGGAGGGCCTCCTGAAAACAATGTTCCCATTATTAGTAAGTGTGTCTCCCATACTGTTTGTCTATGCAGTAAAGCAACAGCTGCCAAAAATTTGGAGGAACTCCAATGCCCCTTGCAAGAGTCATAGATATGTTTACATTGTACATATGGTGGTGATATGGTGGTGGAGGATGAGGAGGAGAAGGAGGAGGACAACAGCAAATAGACAAACTCAGGAAGCGTATACCCATGTCTGGGTGTGAAAAGGTACATGGGAATACACCTCCCAAAAAAAGACACTGGATTTGAGTTTATGTTAGGCTGCTATCATTCGGTGGTGTTGAGAAGTCTGGCCCAATCCAGCCCTTATTAATTTTTATAAGAGTCGGCCTGTCAGCATTTTCAGTTGACAGGCAGATGCGCCTATCGGTTATAATTCCACCGGCGGCACTAAAACCCCGCTCTGACAGAACGCTAGCGGCAGGGCAGGCCAGGACCTCCAAGGCGTAGAGAGCCAGTTCATGCCACGTGTCCAGCTTGGATACCCAATAATTATAAGGCACAGAGGAATCACGGAGGACGTTGATACGGTCAGCAAGGTACTCCCTCACCATCTGCCGAAACTTTTCCTTCCATGGGAGAATACCCCGCGCCTCAGGACCTGTGCGATCGGAGGGTCTGAGAAAACGCTCCCAGAACTTTGACAGTGTTCCCCTGCCTCTGCTGGATTGAAGTTGTGTCTCTCTTGCCTGTACTCCTTGGTTGTCCAACTAACTGTGACCTCTGCCGCCAGCGTTTTCAGATGGGAATTTTTTAAATAATTCCGCAACAAGGGCCTTCTTGTACTCCCATTTTATTAGGTCTGTCCTGCAAGGGAATAAGAGACAGAAAGTTCTCCTTGTAGCATGGGTCTAGTAGTGTCACCAACCAGTAATGACTGTCACCCAAAATTTTGACTACGCGAGGGTCACGGGAAAGGCAGTGTAACATAAACTCAGCCTTGTGTGCCAGACTGCTAACAGGCAAGACTTCCATGTCCTCACCAAGAAAACGACTGACCATGCTCTCCTCCTCATCCTCCTCCTCTTCCTCTTCCTCCTCCCTGTTCTCAGGCCATCCACGCTGAACAGACGGTATGACAGTTGTGCAGGTAGTACCGTCTATAGCGCAGGAAACTAGCTCCTGTTCTTCCTCCTCCTCCTCCACTTCCTCATTGTCACCCAATCCACAGTGGGATGAGATGAGGCTGGGCTGTGTGTAATCACCCTGTATGGTTCCTTGCTCCATCTCATCGTGCTCCGCCTGCAATGCATCCTCTTTGATTGTGAGCAGAGAGCGTTTCAGAAGACAGAGAAGCGGGATGGTGACGCTAATTATGGCGTCATCACCGCTCACCATCTTGGTGGAGTTCTCAAAGTTTTGGAGGATGGTACAAATGTCTGACATCCATGTCCACTCCTGAGGTCTTATGTGTGGAGTCTGACCTGAATACCGACGGCCTTGTTGATGCTGGTAGTCAACAACTGCCCTCTTCTGCTCACAAATCCTTCCCAACATCAGGATGGAAATGTCTGATTTTGGAACACTCTTATAGGTGATATGTCTGACAGAGAACCACGGTTTTAAATAGCAGGCATGTAATTTACTAATATTATACTTCACAGACACCTAGTGTGAAAATCTTGATGACACACTGCAACAGAATGGAAAAGGAGGCCAATATTTTCCACGTTCAGTTTAAATTTCTGGATTTTTAGCGCTGAAATATGAAACAGATCTGGCAGTATTCTGCAGTGAGAACAAGCAAATGGAGCAGAAAAATGGTGTACTGTGCATTGCTTTTTAAGCAAATAACCAGGATTAAGATAAAAAAAAATCCCCTGACCCCTGATATCTGGGGCTATGTCTACAAATATCTGTAAGAACAGCAGCAGCAGCAGCAGGAACGTTCAATGGACCCTCGTGCACTATATGCACTGCAGTCTGCCACATACACTGTCTGCCTGCCTAATTCCTGCTATCACCATTGAATATATGCAGCTGGATTAGTCCTCAGAAGGACTGTTAGTTCAGTTGAATATATATATACAGTATATACAGTACAGACCAAAAGTTTGGACACACCTTCTCATTTAAAGATTTTTCTGTATTTTCATGACTATGAAAATTGTACATTCACACTGAAGGCATCAAAACTATGAATTAACACATGTGGAATTATATACTTAACAAAAAAGTGTGAAACAACTGAAAATATGTCTTATATTCTAGGTTCTTCAAAGTAGCCACCTTTTGCTTTGATGACTGCTTTGCACACTCTTGGCATTCTCTTGATGAGCTTCAAGAGGTAGTCACCGGAAATGGTCTTCCAACAATCTTGAAGGAGTTCCCAGAGATGCTTAGCACTTGTTGGCCCTTTTGCCTTCACTCTGCGGTCCAGCTCACCCCAAACCATCTCGATTGGGTTCAGGTCTGGTGACTGTGGAGGCCAGGTCATCTGGTGTAGCACCCCATCACTCTCCTTCTTGGTCAAATAGCCCTTACACAGCCTGGAGGTGTGTTTGGGGTCATTGTCCTATTGAAAAATAAATGATGGTCTAACTAAATGCAAACCGGATGGAATAGCATGCCGCTGCAAGATGCTGTGGTAGCCATGCTGGTTCAGTATGCCTTCAATTTTGAATAAATCCCCAACAGTGTCACCAGCAAAGCACCCCCACACCATCACACCTCCTCCTCCATGCTTCACGGTGGGAACCAGGCATGTAGAGTCCATCCGTTCACCTTTTCTGCGTCGCACAAAGACACGGTGGTTGGAACCAAAGATCTCAAATTTGGACTCATCAGACCAAAGCACAGATTTCCACTGGTCTAATGTCCATTCCTTGTGTTCTTTAGCCCAAACAAGTCTCTTCTGCTTGTTTCCTGTCCTTAGCAGTTGTTTCCTAGCAGCTATTTTACCAAGAAGGCCTGCTGCACAAAGTCTCCTCTTAAGAGTTGTTAAAGAGATCTGTTTGCTGCTAGAATTGACATGGCATTGACCTGGTCTCTAATCTGAGCTGCTGTTAACCTGCGATTTCTGAGGCTGGTGACTTGGATAAACTTATCCTCAGAAGCAGAGGTGACTCTTGGTCTTCCTTTCCTGGGGCGGTCCTCATGTGAGCCAGTTTCTTTGTAGCGCTTGATGGTTTTTGCAACTGCACTTGGGGACACTTTCAAAGTTTGCCCAATTTTTCGGACTGACTGACCTTCATTTCTTAAAGTAATGATGGCCACTCGTTTTTCTTTACTTAGCTGCTTTTTTCTTGCCATAATACAAATTCTAACAATCTATTCAGTAGTACTATCAGCTGTGTATCCACCTGACTTCTGCACAACACAACTGATGGTCCCAACCCCATTTATAAGGCATGAAATCCCACTTATTAAACCTGACAGGGCACACCTGTGAAGTGAAAACCATTTCCGGTGACTACCTCTTGAAGCTCATCAAGAGAATGCCAAGAGTGTGCAAAGCAGTCATCAAAGCAAAAGGTGGCTACTTTGAAGAACCTAGAATATAAGACATATTTTCATTTGTTTCACACTTTTTTGTTAAGTATAAATTCCACATGTGTTAATTCATAGTTTTGATGCCTTCAGTGTGAATGTACTATTTTCATAGTCATGAAAATACAGAAAAATCTTTACATGAGAAGGTGTGTCCAAACTTTTGGTCTGTACTGTGTATATATATAATGTTGTGGAATCCTTATACTAACTATGAAGAAGCAAATCTCTCCCTGACACAGCAGCACCTCTCCCTACTCTGCCTGGTTCCGGAGTGACTGTGACGAGCATGTAGGCGCCAGGTCTTATATAGACCTGATGACGCTGTGCGGCCAGCCAATCACTGTAATGCCACAACCAACGCATGGCAGGCAATCCCTGCATGTTCATTGGCTCTCTAAAGAGCGCCAAACATGCAGGAAGGGGACCCGAGTTCCCGCCCAAGCAACTCTGAAATAGTCTCCGAGCGCCAAGTATCCAGCGAGTACCAGGCAGTGGCGAGCACGTTCGCTCATCACTAATGTAGATGCGCTGAGTTCAGGCCATTAAACGAGCATGATCGGCAATATCGAAGTCGTTCAGCGCTTGTTTCCCGGCCTCTTTACACCGGCTGAGGAAGAATGATGGGGATAAAGTGATCACTAATAGATCAATCTGTCCCCATACAGTATCACGTTATCAGCAGCACATCTGCAGTTTACACTGGCAATGTGCTGCTCAGAACAATGAATTTTGTTCCGGCATAAACAATCCAATCACTCGATGAATAAACAGCATTTTGCTCATTTAGTATAATGCACTCCCCATAGTCCTCCATATAGTATAATGTGCCTCATAGTCCTCCACATAGTATAATGTACCCTATAGTCCTCCATACAGTATAATGCACCTACATATAGCATAATACACTCCTTATAGTCCTCCATATAGTATAATACACTCCCCATAGTCCTCCATATAGTATACTATGCCCCATAGTCCTCCATACAGTATAATGTGCCCCATAGTCCTCTATATAGTATAATGCACCTCATAATCCTCCATATAGTATAATACGCCCCATAGTCCTCCATATAATACAGTTATATGAAAAAGTTTGGGCACCCCTATTAATCTTAAGCTTAATGTTTTTTAAAAATTGGTGTTTTTGCAACAGCTATTTCAGTTTGATATATGTAATAACTGTTGGACACAGTAATGTTTCTGCCTTGAAATGAGGTTTATTGTACTAACAAAAAATGTGCAATCTTCATTCAAACAAAATTTGACAGGTACATAAATATGGGCACCTCACCAGAAAAGTGACATTAATATTTAGTAGATCCTCCTTTTGCAAAAATAACAGCCTCTAGTCGCTTCCTGTAGCTTTTAGTGAGTTCCTGGATCCTGGATGAAGGTATTTTTGACCATTCCTCTTTACAAAACAATTCCAGTTCAGTTAAATTTGATGGTCGCTGAGCATGGACAGCCCTCTTCATATGATCCCACAGATGTTCAATGATATTCAGGTCTGGGGACTGGGATGGCCATTCCAGAACATTGTAATTGTTCCTCTGCATGAATGCCTGAGTAGATTTGGAGCGGTGTTTTGGATCATTGTCTTGCTGAAAGATCCATCCCCTGCGTAACTTCAACTTTATCACTGATTCTTGAACATTATTGTCAAGAATCTGCTGATACTGAGTGGAATCCATGCGTCCCTCAACTTTAACTAGATTCCCAGTGCCGGCATTGGCCACACAGCCCCAAAGCATGATGGAACCTCCACCAAATTTTACTGTGGGTAGCAAGTGTTTTTCTTGGAATGCTGTGGTTTTTTGCCGCCATGCATAACGCCTTTTTGTATGACCAAACAACTCAATCTTGGTTTCATCAGTCCACAGGACCTTCCTCCAAAAAGAAATTGGCTTCTCCAAATGTGCTTTTGCATACCTCAGCCGACTCTGTGACGTGCTTGCAGAAACGGCTTCTTTCGCATCACTCTCCCATACAGCTTCTCCTTGTGCAAAGTGCGTTGTATAGTTGACCCATGCACAGTGACACCATCTGCAGCAAGTTGATGCTGCAGCTCTCTGGAGGTGGTCTGAGGATTGTCCTTGACTGATCTCACCATTCTTCTCCTCTGCCTTTCTGATGTTTTTCTTGGCCTGCCACTTCTGGCCTTAACAAGAACTGTCCCTGTGTTTTTCCATTTCCTTACTATGTTCCTCACAGTGGAAACTGACAGGTTAAATCTCTGAGACAGCTTTTTGTATCCTTCCCCTGAACAACTATGTTGAATAATCTTTGTTTTAAGATCATTTGACAGTTGCTTTGAGGAGCCCATGATGCCACTCTTCAGAGGAGATTCAAACAGGAGAACAACTTGCAAGTGGCCACTTTAAGTAGCTTTTCTCATGATTGCATACACCTGGCTATGAAGTTCAAAGCTCAATGAGGTTACAAAACCAAAAAAAGTGCTTTAGTACGTCAGTGTAACATACCTGGCGGCGTCCTTGCATGGTGGTCCATCTCCCACTGTGCAAGAGAGCGCACTTGATCTCCTGTCCAGAGTGTCTCTCTGGCTTCCCTCCATGCTGTCTGTTTGTGTCTGTCTCTGCTGCTTAAGGGCGGCGCCCGATCACTTCCTGCTTTTTGTACCTGCTGTGGGTCACACCCCTTGTGCGTCCTCAGCCTATTGCTGTCTGACACTTGGTATATAGCTCAGCAGCTCCCTTCTATCCCTGCCTGAGCATAAGTGTTTCCTTCAGTGTGTGCTTGCACTCTGAAGGTGCCAGGTCCCGTCCTTTGTTTCCTTGTCTGCCTTTCCTGGAGGCTGTATTTCCAGGCCTGTCTGAACTGTGTCCTGTATGTCTCCTGCTTTGCGGTATTAGTTCCCGTGTCTGAACTGAGTCCTGTATGTCTCCTGCTTTGCGGTATTAGTTCCCGTGTCTGAACTGAGTCCTTTCTGTGTATCTTGTCTGTCCTGTCTGAACACGCTCCTAGCCTGTTCCTCCTGCCTTCTAGGGGCCGATTACCTAGACCCGTTCCTGTATCTTGTCTGACCTGTCTGAACTCGCTCCTAGCCTGTTCCTCTCGCCTTCTAGTGGCCGTTTTCCTAGACCCGCTCCTGTGTCTGGTCTGTCCTGTCTGAACACGCTCCTTGCCTGTTCGTTCCGCCTCTCTGGGGGCCGTATTCCCAGACCCGCTCCTGTATCCCTCTGCAGTGTCGGTCTCCTCCGTACACTCAGTTCCAGTCTGAACTCTCTCCTGTCCTTTACCTGTTTTGCCTCTATGTCCGTTCCCTTCCTTTTTCTGCAGAGTCTGAACTCGTACCTAACTCCTGCTTATTGTCTCTGCAAGTACTGTGTGAGTATCTGGCTCTGTCTTTCCCTTCCTGTCTGTTCCGTGTGAACAGAGCCCTGTCCTCCCTGCTCAGCCTTGTCGGCACTCTAGCTGTGCTTGCCTGTAACCCTCTGCCTGTATTGTTCCTGAGTCCCGGTGTGTACTGGGTCCTATCCCGCCTGTGTTCCTACCTGCTAGTGCCTCCCTGTCTGCACTCTAGCTGTGCTTGCCTGTAACCCTCTGCCTGTATTGTTCCTGAGTCCCGGTGTGTACTGGGTCCTATCCCGCCTGTGTTCCTACCTGCTAGTGCCTCCCTGTCTGCACTCTAGCTGTGCTTGCCTTTACCCCCCTGCCTGCATACCCGCCTGCCTGCATACCAGTCGTGCCTGCCTATACCCTCCAGTCTGTGTGCCAGCCTACCAGCCTGTTCCTGTATTTCCCTGTGTGGGTCAACAGCCGTGTCCGGGGTCTGTCCTGGAGTAGCACCTGGTCCCTCTGCTCGGTTCCTCCTTGGTGCACTGGCGTCGTATGCCGTCGTGCGACCCTGGTCGGATCGGGTGAATACTTAGTCACGCCCCTCCAGGCATTCACTCTCCGGCACGGTCCAGTGGAATCACTACCAATCACACGCACACGCCGCTTAGCCCGGGCGTGTGCATAACAGCATGCTCAGGCCATGGTTCCCGTTGAGCCCCACGGCCTTCGCTCTCTGAGAAGTTTTTCCAGCGAATACATGCATTAAAATAAATAAATTTTTTTTCCCTTAGCTGAGTTCCAGGCGAATTACGCACCGTCCAGATGGATCTATCAGCTCTCGTTCCTGCGGATCCGCCACGTTACTATGGGGATCCAAGACAGTGTCGTGCATTTGTGGAGCAATGCATGTTACACTTTAAGGCCTACCCTCTTTATTTTCCTTCCGATTGGGCTAAAGTGGCCTTTATGATGTCTTACCTGGCGGGTGATGCCTTGGAATGGATCAACCCCCTATATGAAACACAGGATCCGATCCTCCGGGACCTAATGGCCTTCCTGGTGGCCTTTCTAGTGGTCTTCGATGATCCTAACCCGGAGGCTCCTGCTGAAGCTTCACTTCCCAATATCCCGGAGCAGCCCCAATGGGTAATGTGTGTGGGTAGCGCAATAGTCCTCCAGCCCAATGAGACTACTGCCCACCCAGAATCCTCACAGGGTGACTACGCTTTCCGGAATACTTCTCTCAACCTCAAGAGGCAGTCCAGACGTGCTAGACTTAGAGGCAAGCCGTCACGCCAGGGTCTGTCCTCCCTGAGACCTCCTGACCCCAACCTTGAAGTCCCTACTGAAGCTTCATCTCCCTGTATCCCGGAGAAACCCCAATGGGTAATGTGCGTGGGTAGTGCACCAGTTCTCCTGCCCGAAGAGACTTCTGCCCATCCAGACTCCACACAGGAGAACTTCCTGCACCCGGCATCAGATGCTTCTCTCTCTTTAACCGGTGTGCATGTCCAAGGATGCTCCAAAGCTGTGGTTTCCTCTGAGTCTGTGCACCTCTACTACCTGGCGGAGGATCCCCTGTTGCCTCCTGAATCCTCCGGGATACCACTCGATGACAAATGGAGAGAGACTTCTCTACACCCGGTACTCAATACTTTGTCCGCTTCGTCCTGTGAGCCTGACAATGGGTACCCCAAAGTGGTAGTTACCTCCGAGTCTCTACACCCCTCCGACCAGGCGGAGGATCTCCAGTTGTCTCCTGAACCCTTCGGGGTGCTACCTGGTAGCGAAAGGACAGAGACTCTCCTATACTCTGTACCTGATACCTCGCTCGCTTCGTCCAGTGAGTCCAACTTAGTGTACTCTGAAGCAGAGGTTACCCGTGAGTCTCTACACCCCTCTGACCAGGCGGAGGACCGCCAGCTGTCTCCAGAACCCTTCGGGGTGCCACCTGGTGGTGAATGGACAGAGACTTTCCTATACTCGGTACCCGATACCTCGCCTGCTTCCTCCAGTGAGTCCGACCTAGTGTACTCTGAAGCAGTTGTTTTCTCTGAGCCTCTGCACTCTTCTGACCCGGCGGAGGACCTCCAGTTGTTTCCTGAATCCTCCGGGATACCACCAGATAACAAAGAGACAGTGACTTTTCCTCATTATGTACCTGATAACCCGTCTATTTTTTCCTGTGAGCTTGACAAGATGTACCTCGAAGCAGAGATTACCCTCAAGTCTCTGTCCCCCTCCAACCCAGTGAACGACTGGTCCTCGAATTCCCTGCGGAAGATTCTGGCAGGCCTGAAGAAGAGGGGGCGTAAGGGGGGAGGTACTGTAACATACCTGGCGGCGTCCTTGCATGGTGGTCCATCTCCCACTGTGCAAGAGAGCGCACTTGATCTCCTGTCCAGAGTGTCTCTCTGGCTTCCCTCCATGCTGTCTGTTTGTGTCTGTCTCTGCTGCTTAAGGGCGGCGCCCGATCACTTCCTGCTTTTTGTACCTGCTGTGGGTCACACCCCTTGTGCGTCCTCAGCCTATTGCTGTCTGACACTTGGTATATAGCTCAGCAGCTCCCTTCTATCCCTGCCTGAGCATAAGTGTTTCCTTCAGTGTGTGCTTGCACTCTGAAGGTGCCAGGTCCCGTCCTTTGTTTCCTTGTCTGCCTTTCCTGGAGGCTGTATTTCCAGGCCTGTCTGAACTGTGTCCTGTATGTCTCCTGCTTTGCGGTATTAGTTCCCGTGTCTGAACTGAGTCCTGTATGTCTCCTGCTTTGCGGTATTAGTTCCCGTGTCTGAACTGAGTCCTTTCTGTGTATCTTGTCTGTCCTGTCTGAACACGCTCCTAGCCTGTTCCTCCTGCCTTCTAGGGGCCGATTACCTAGACCCGTTCCTGTATCTTGTCTGACCTGTCTGAACTCGCTCCTAGCCTGTTCCTCTCGCCTTCTAGTGGCCGTTTTCCTAGACCCGCTCCTGTGTCTGGTCTGTCCTGTCTGAACACGCTCCTTGCCTGTTCGTTCCGCCTCTCTGGGGGCCGTATTCCCAGACCCGCTCCTGTATCCCTCTGCAGTGTCGGTCTCCTCCGTACACTCAGTTCCAGTCTGAACTCTCTCCTGTCCTTTACCTGTTTTGCCTCTATGTCCGTTCCCTTCCTTTTTCTGCAGAGTCTGAACTCGTACCTAACTCCTGCTTATTGTCTCTGCAAGTACTGTGTGAGTATCTGGCTCTGTCTTTCCCTTCCTGTCTGTTCCGTGTGAACAGAGCCCTGTCCTCCCTGCTCAGCCTTGTCGGCACTCTAGCTGTGCTTGCCTGTAACCCTCTGCCTGTATTGTTCCTGAGTCCCGGTGTGTACTGGGTCCTATCCCGCCTGTGTTCCTACCTGCTAGTGCCTCCCTGTCTGCACTCTAGCTGTGCTTGCCTGTAACCCTCTGCCTGTATTGTTCCTGAGTCCCGGTGTGTACTGGGTCCTATCCCGCCTGTGTTCCTACCTGCTAGTGCCTCCCTGTCTGCACTCTAGCTGTGCTTGCCTTTACCCCCCTGCCTGCATACCCGCCTGCCTGCATACCAGTCGTGCCTGCCTATACCCTCCAGTCTGTGTGCCAGCCTACCAGCCTGTTCCTGTATTTCCCTGTGTGGGTCAACAGCCGTGTCCGGGGTCTGTCCTGGAGTAGCACCTGGTCCCTCTGCTCAGTTCCTCCTTGGTGCACTGGCGTCGTATGCCGTCGTGCGACCCTGGTCGGATCGGGTGAATACTTAGTCACGCCCCTCCAGGCATTCACTCTCCGGCACGGTCCAGTGGAATCACTACCAATCACACGCACACGCCGCTTAGCCCGGGCGTGTGCATAACAGTCAGTAAAAAGTAGGTAGGAGTATTTAAAACAAGAAAATGATAAGGGAGCCCATACTTATGCACCTGTCAAATTTTGTTTGAATGCAGATTGCACATTTTCTGTTAGTGCAATAAACCTCATTTCAAGGCAGAAACATTACTGTGTCCAACAGTTATTACATATATCAAACTGAAATAGCTGTTGCAAAAACACCAATTTTTAAAAAACATTAAGCTTAAGATTAATAGGGGTGCCCAAACTTTTTCATATAACTGTATAATGCACCCCATTGTCCTCCATATAGTATAATGTGCCCATAGTCCTCCATATAATATAATGCACTCCCCATAATCATAATCCATATAGTAAAATACACTCCCCATAATCCTCAATATAGCATAATGACATAGTCCTCCATATTGTATAATGCACCCCCAAAATCCTCCATATAGTATAATGCACCCCATAGTCCTTGATAGAGTATAATGCAGCTTCCATATAATACACAGCCTATAGTTATTGATAGAATATAATGCCGCTCCACAAAGTATAATGCCACCCCCACAGAGTATAATGCTATCCCATAGAGTATATATAGTATAATGCAGCTCCCATAGAGTATTATGCCGCCCCCACAGGGTATAATGCAGCCCCCACAGGGTATAATGCAACCCCATATAGTATAGTCCCCTCGCCTCCCTCATTCTCACACTGCTCCAGTCTCAGCAGGGCATCTCAGCAGCTCCACTGCCTGGCACAGCGGGGCGCGCAATGACATCAGAGGCAGAGGGGGAATGATGGGAGCGAGAGCGTCACATGACGCTCTCTTCTCCATCATTGCTTTCAACTGTATCGACATCTAAGATGCTGTTACAGTTGAATGCGCGATGCGGGGGAGGAGGTGTCGCTTGTGCCGTCCCCCTCTGATTTACGGGCCCCATAGTGGCAGCGTGGTGTGCCACTATTGGCGGAACGCCACTGGCTGGGGCCCCTGGGAGAGTGGGGACTCTAGGCAAATGCCTAGTCTGTCTGCCCCTAATGCCAGCCCTGCCCACATAATAATGCCCACCACTGTGCCCCGTACATAATAATAATGCCTCATTTGTGTCCTCTAGATGGTAAAATTGCCCCATTGAAAATTTTAATTCCCTGTGCCAGTGCCCTAGAAAATAGTTTCAGCATTTTGCCCCTAGAATATAATAATGCCCCATGTGCTCCTTTGACGGTCACAATAGTGCCCCTATAGCAATAATAGTTCTTAAGTGCCCATTTAACATTTAATAATGTCCCCTGAGTTCCCCCCATGAACAGCTCCTCTATACACAGTACGATGGGCCAACAGCTCCCCTATACACAGTATAATGGGCCCACAACTCCACTATACAAAATATCATGGGCCCACAGTTCTCCTATTTTGCATCTGTTTTCTCTCAGAAAGAAAATGTAACATCAACTGATGTTCACTGTCCTTTTAAAGGAATAGAGGAATCCAAGTTATCAGTAAACAGAAAGATTGTGAGGGAATATTTAGCTAACATAAATGAGTTCAAGTCTCCAGGTCCAGATGAATTACACCCCAGAGTACTGAAGGAGATTGTAGAAGAAATTTTAGAACCACTCTCCATAATCTTTGAAAATTCTTGGAGAACAGGAGAAGTCCCAGAAGACTGGAGAAGAGCAAATGTTGTTCCTATCTTCAAAAAGGGGAAGAAGGTGGACCCAGGGAACTATAGGCCGGTGAGTCTGACTTCTATACCAGGAAAGATCTTTGAACAAATTATTAAACAACATGTATGTAAGTACATGGATAAGAATGAAGTGATTAACCAGAGTCAGCATGGGTTTGTAACTAACAAGTCATGTCAGACTAACTTAATTTCCTTCTATGACAGAATCACTGACTGGGTGGATCAGGGAAATGCTGTAGATATAGTATATCTTGACTTCAGCAAAGCATTTGACAAAGTATCTCACATCATCCTTATTGAAAAAATGACCAAGTATGCAATGGACCAGGCAACTGTTAGGTGGATTCATAACTGGCTTAGTGATCGGACTCAAAGGGTGGTTGTAAATGGCTTCACATCCAGCTGGATGAATGTCTCAAGTGGGGTACCACAGGGCTCCGTCCTGGGACCTGTATTGTTCAACATCTTTATCAATGATTTAGATGAAGGAATTGAGGGTAAACTGATTAAATTTGCTGATGACACAAAGCTAGGAGGGATAGCTAATACTAGAGAAGAGAGAGAGAGGATTCAAAAAGACCTAAATAAACTGGAGCAGTGGGCAGCAACCAACAGAATGGTTTTTAACAGGGAAAAATGCAAAGTACTACATCTGGGCAATAAAAATGAAAAAAGCATATACAGAATGGGAGGAATAGAGCTAAGCAACAGTACATGTGAAAAAGACTTAGGTATACTAATAGATCATAGACTGAACATGAGTCAACAGTGTGATGCAGCAGCAAAAAAGGCAAATACAATTCTGGGATGTATTAACAGAAGCATACAGTCTAGATCACGTGAAGTCATTATCGGTCTTTACTCCTCTTTGGTCAGACCTCATCTGGAATACTGTGTACAGTTTTGGGCACCACATTTTAAAAAAGACATAGACAAACTGGAGCAAGTTCAGAGAAGAGCGACCAGAATGGTGACTGGTCTGCAAACCATGTCCTATGAGGAACGGTTGCAGGATTTGGGAATGTTTAGCTTGCAAAAAAGAAGACTGAGAGGAGACTTAATAGCTGTCTACAAATATGTCAAGGGCTGTCACATTGTAGAAGGATCATCTTTATTCTCATTTGCACAAGGAAAGACTAGAAGCAATGGGATGAAACTAAATGGGAGGAGACACAGATTAGATATTAGAAAAAACTTTTTGACAGTTAGGGTGATTAATGAGTGGAACAGGCTGCCACGAGAGGTGGTGAGTTCCCCTTCAATGGACGTCTTCAAACAGAGGCTGG
The DNA here is from genome assembly GCF_046119375.1 of Phyllobates terribilis. Classification (NCBI taxonomy): domain Eukaryota; kingdom Metazoa; phylum Chordata; class Amphibia; order Anura; family Dendrobatidae; genus Phyllobates; species Phyllobates terribilis. The sequence goes on from NW_027362762.1 coordinate 919,481,812, forward strand.
ACAGACATCTGTCTGAGATGATCTAGTGAATCCTGCTTTGAGCAGGGGGTTGGACCAGATGACCCAGGAGGTCCCTTCCAACTCTACCATTCTATGATTCTATGATTCTATGATTCTATGATATACATATTATAATGGACTCACAGCTCCCCAATACACAGTATGGTGGGCCCACAGCTCCCCAATACACAGTATAATGCCCCTGCGGCTCCCCTATACACAGTAAGGTGGGCGGACAGCTGCCCTATACACAGTATGATGGGCCACATCTTTACTATACACAGTATGATGTACCCACAAAAACACAGAATAATGACCCCACAATAGTCCTCACACTGTATAATTGCCTACATGCTGCATAATTCCCCCCTCAATAGCCCCCACACTATATGATGGACCCCAAGGTAGGCGCCAAATTGTATAATGGCTTCCACATTAATGTATGTGACGTGCCCCCAGGGCCGTGGGGTACTCGGCAGCCGGGCCTCTGGCTGCTGGGGGAGATCACGGTGGCTGGCCCGGTCCGTGACCCAGGGCGGTCAGTAAAAAGGGGGGAAAGATATTGGGGATTTGGGAAAGTGTTCGTGACGCCACCTGTGGAATGCAGCTAAGGCGTGCCGCCGCTGCGGAGCAGTCCTCTGGAGCTGGTGTTACGGCAGCAGGGATGGTGTGGCACTCCACAGGAAGAGCTAGCTCCAGGGCAGTGTAGGTAGATGGTGGTTGCCCTGGGCGTTGTAGTGCGGCAAGGGAAAGGTGGCGCAGATAAAGAATGGACGGAGGCAGTGCGGTGCAGTCATCCGAGTCTTTACTCACAGTTCTTATGGCAATTCCACTGGTGCACTGTACAGGTGTCAGCCTCCCATGTTGCGCTGCGTTCACCAGGCAGGGGTTCAATCCTTCCTCAGGCAGATTAGGAGTACCGGACAGAACCCCACTTTCTCGTGTTCCTAGCTAGACCGATTTCACGCTGGGTCTTTCTCCCTCCTGCCCTGCGCTGCCCACTCTCAATCCTGTTCAGGTGCTCTGAAGTCCCTCCTGTGCGTCGGAGTTCACAGACCTGCTTGACCCTCACGGGGATTAGAATGCGGCTTCGGCAACTGACTATATAAGCCAGAATCCTCCGGTTTTTCCAGCCGGGACTTGAAGTACACGACTGGGCCAGGGGCCGGTCCTCTTCTTGCGGCCTACGATCCCTCTGTCTTCTGACAGATTCTGGGCGTACGGGTGCCTTCCTGCACTCGTCGTACCCCCTAGTGTTATGTTCTGCTACCAAAGCTAAGGAAAGAGAGGAGATCTGTCCCTACTATAAGACTCAGCTGAATCCCTACGATGTAACAGGGAACCTGATCCTGCGATCAGACCTGCTAAAGTCCTAATCTAGTCTGTACGGAGACCTATAGATGTGAGGAGGGAATCCCTACAAGTACTAAGGACTGGGAGGAATATGGGACACCTCCTAACAGAAATAGTAGCAGACAGACGAACAAACAAAATAGATAGAACATAGAGGTCCGTAGACCAAGCAAACTAACAGAGTTAGATACAGAGCACAGGCTAGCTAGAAAGTAGATATACAATGAAGTCCAGCAAAGCCAGAAGGGCGGAGCAGGATTAAATAGGCCAACAAGGTCATGTGACCAGCAAAGGAAAAAAAAACCTAACAGCAAGGTTCTAACAGTACCCCCCCTTCTAAGAGGATCCTCCGGATCCCCTAGGACCAGGCTTATCAGGAAATCTCCTGTGAAACGCTCTGATAAGTCTGGACGCGGAAACATCATCTGACCTAACCCAAGAGTTATCCTCGGGTCCGAAACCTTTCCAGGCCACAAGATACTGCAAACTACCTCTATACCGTCTAGAGTCAAGGATGAGAGAAATTTCATATTCCCCGTCCTCCACCACCGGAGGAACAGAGGCAGAGGCGTCACCATCCGACACAACAGCTTTTTTTAACAGAGAGACATGAAAGACCGGATTAATTCTCCAGGAGGTAGGAACCTCCAACCTAACAGAAGATTGGTTGACAACCTGAAGCACCTTAAAGGGCCCTACAAACTTGGGACCCAATTTCTTAGAAGGAATCCTCAACCGCAGATTCCTAGAGGACAACCAAACCATGTCACCAACAGCGAACAAAACCTCCTGTCGTTTCCTATCAAAGTAGTCTTTAGATTTTCTGTTGGCCTCCTGAAGATTACCACGCACATCCGTCCAAACTCTTTCCAAATCACCGGAAAAATTCTCCTCCTCAGGCACGGCAGATCCCAACTTGGAGAACGACCCAAACGACGGATGTCTCCCAGAACAACAAATAAAAGGCGAACAACCAGCAGAAGAAGATGTATGATTGTTCAGAGCAAATTCGGCAAGTGGCAGAAACTCAGACCACCCCTCTTGATTGTCTGCCACAAAACAACGCAAGAACTGCTCAACATCCTGGTTTTTCCTTTCTGTCTGGCCATTAGATTCAGGATGATATCCGGACGAAAACGACAAATGAATTCCCAACCTGTCACAAAAGGCACGCCAAAAACGAGCCACGAACTGAGGACCCCTATCAGAAACAATGTCAGTAGGAACGCCATGAAGTCTGACAATTTCCTTGACAAAGGCCTTAGCGAGAGTTTTAGCGCAGGGCAGTTTGACGAAGGGAACCAAGTGACACATCTTGCTAAAACGGTCCACGACCACCCAGATGACAGTAAAACCCTCAGAGGAGGGAAGGTCAGTTATAAAGTCCATAGCCAAATGTGTCCAAGGAGCACTGGGGACCTCCAAAGGACAAAGCAACCCCGCAGCAGGAGTATGTGAGGACTTAGATCTAGCACATATAGTACATTGGCGCACCCACTTAATGACTTCCTTCTGCCATCCAGGCCACCAAAAACTGCGACCCACCAGTCTCTTGGTCTCAGAGATTCCGGGATGACCTGCCAACCGAGATTCGTGACACTCAACAAACAAATCTCTCCTAAAGGTCCCAGGCACAAACAACCTCCCATGAGGAGTGTTAGATGGGGCATTCTCCTGAGCTTTAAGAATCTCATCTTCCAAAACGGAGTCTAAAGCAGCTATCACAACACCTTCTTGTAAAATGTTTTCCTCTTTCTCAGCACCGACTATGGGAGAAAAACTGCGAGACAAGGCATCCGCCTTAACATTCTTAGTACCAGGGATGTAAGTAACGGAGAAATTAAACCGCGAGAAAAACAGTGCCCACCTAGCCTGACGGGCATTCAGGCGCTTGGCAGCATCAAGATATATCAGATTTTTATGATCCGTAAGAACCTGAACGGGAAATTCCGCACCTTCCAAGAAGTGGCGCCAGTGTTCAAATGCGAGTTTAATAGCCAATAATTCCCGATTACCAATATCGTAATTCAGTTCAGTCTCCGAAAATTTTTTTGAAAAAAAGGCACAGGGATGTAATCCATCCCCGTTATCCTGAGACAATACTGCGCCAACCCCCACAGAGGAAGCATCAACCTCAACCAAAAACGGCCTAGTAACATCAGGCTGCATAAGGATGGGAGCAGAGGTGAACCTCTCCTTGAGATACACAAAAGCTTCAATGGCCTCAGAAGACCACTGAACCGCATCAGCACCTTTCCTGGTGTGATCAGTCAGAGGTTTGACAATACTAGAAAAATTTTTTATGAATTTTCTGTAGTAATTGGCGAAACCCAAAAACCTCTGTATCGATTTCAAACCAATAGGCCTAGGCCATTCCTGCACAGCCTGAACCTTAACCGGATCCATCTCAAAACCTTTGCTGGAGATAATGTAGCCCAAAAAACTAATTCTCTGTACAGCGAACTCACATTTCTCCAGCTTAGCAAAAAGCGAATTGTCCATTAATAACTGTAATACCTCACGCACGCTCCGCCAATGAGACTCCAGATCTGGCGAATAAATCAAAATGTCATCCAAATACACAACCACATTTTTACCGATCAAAGGTCTAAGGATGCCATTAATCAGATTCTGAAAAAATGCAGGAGCATTAGTAAGACCAAAAGGCATAACCAGATTCTCAAAATGACCCACAGGAGTGTTAAAAGCAGTCTTCCATTCATCACCCTCCTTCATGCGCAACAGATTGTATGCCCCCTTAAGGTCAATTTTAGAGAACCACTTGGCCCCCAATAACTGGTTAAACAGATCAGGAATCAATGGCAGTGGGTAAGGATTGCGTACCGTAATTTGGTTAATCTCACGAAAATCCAGACAAGGACGTAAACCGCCGTCCTTTTTTTTTTACAAAAAAAAATCCAACCGCCACAGGAGACTTAGAGGGCCTAATGTGACCGGCGGCCAAACTTGTCTGTATGTATTCCTCCAAAGCCTTCCTCTCAGGAATGGTAAGGTTAAATAAACGACTTTTAGGAAGAGTCGCTCCAGGGACAAATTCAATAGAACAATCATAGTCTCTATGGGGAGGCAAAACCTGCGATTCCTTCTCAGAAAAAACTCTCCAAAAATCCTGAATAGGAACAGGTAATTCTCCCCTATCCAAAGCTGCAATACGCCCGTTACAACACTTGTCATAACATTTATGGCTCCAGGATTTAATTTCACTGGTAGACCAATCCAGTACAGGATTGTGAAATTTTAACCAGGGCAAACCCAATATTACTGGAGAAGGCAAGTTATTCAACACTACCAAATCCAATTTCTCATGGTGAACACCATTAATAGTGAGAGGAAATTCACTGACCTTGAGAGTAATATTCTTCAAAGGGGAGCCATCCACAGAAACCACAGCAATGGGGGATGATAAAGGTTCAGGTTTTAAATTGAGTTTTTCCACGAATCCCCCATCAATTACATTCAGTGTAGACCCGCAATCAACAAACACCCGAAATTCCATTAATTTTTCCTGAGCAATCGTGGAAGCAGCTAAAAATATACCCTTGGAATTTAAACAGGCAATACGGGCGTGACTGACCATTTTTTTTTCTTTCTTCATACGAAGCTCACAGCCTTTAATCAAATGACCAGATTTTCCGCAATAGAAACACAAGCCTTCTGAAAAACGACGGTCTTTTTCTTGAGAGCGAGGTGCCACCGATCCAATCTCCATCGGTTCACCACTGTTAGTACACACATTATCATAACCAGAAACTGACATAGCAGAGGATTTGCTCTCATTAACCCTAGCACGCAGTCTTCTATCCACCCGTATAGCTAATTGCATAGCCTGTTGCAAATCCTCAGGTGTAGGATAAGCAATTAGCAGGTCTTTAACCCTTTCACTGAGCCCAGCAAGAAATAGACTTTTCAGAGCAGAATCGTTCCACCCTGTTTGAGTGGACCAACGACGAAAATGAGTACAATATTTTTCGACATTACCTGATCCTTGTTTTAAACGTCTCAACTCAGTCTCAGCTGATGCCACACGGTCAGGATCATCATATAATAGTCCTAAAGCAGAAAAAAAACTATCCACTGATCTGAAGCATGTATCACTAGGTTGCAAAGAAAAGGCCCACTCCTGAGGCTCTTTGCGCAAAAGTGACATTATGAACCCTACGCGCTGGGATTCATCCCCAGAGGACTTGGGTCTCAAACGAAAATACAATAAGCAAGCATTTTTAAATGAAAAAAATTCTCGATGTTCACCAAAAAATAAATCCGGCAAACATACCTTAGGCTCCAAGAAATATGCTCCAGGACAGTTACTCACGTGCTGACGGAGCTCGGCCACTTCCAGAGAGAGTCCCTGCAGGTGTTTAGCCAAATCCTGAACCGACACCATGATGGAACAAAAAAAAAAAAAAAAAAAAAAAATCTTAGAGAATTTGCAGGCTGGACTTACTGTTATGTTCTGCTACCAAAGCTAAGGAAAGAGAGGAGATCTGTCCCTACTATAAGACTCAGCTGAATCCCTACGATGTAACAGGGAACCTGATCCTGCGATCAGACCTGCTAAAGTCCTAATCTAGTCTGTACGGAGACCTATAGATGTGAGGAGGGAATCCCTACAAGTACTAAGGACTGGGAGGAATATGGGACACCTCCTAACAGAAATAGTAGCAGACAGACGAACAAACAAAATAGATAGAACATAGAGGTCCGTAGACCAAGCAAACTAACAGAGTTAGATACAGAGCACAGGCTAGCTAGAAAGTAGATATACAATGAAGTCCAGCAAAGCCAGAAGGGCGGAGCAGGATTAAATAGGCCAACAAGGTCATGTGACCAGCAAAGGAAAAAAAACCTAACAGCAAGGTTCTAACACCTAGGATCCCTTCTTAGAACGGAGCCTACACCTCTGCTCCCCTCCTGGGCCTCTATCACTAGACCCCTACTTGTGGAGCAGAGCTCCCAATGAGACTCTGCTCCTGGACTGTTCTTCTGAACTGTCCTCTCACTACTGACTGATCTTTCTGTGTTCTGGCTTCCCTTTATACTCCTACTACTATAGTGCTCCCTTAAACTACTTCCTCCACCTACACCCACTACTGGCTCCCCCTACCTTTGGTTCCCCCCACTCCAGCCAGGGTCAGGGCTCAGCAGAAACATACATTGCGTCTTGCCCTTCCAGCCGGCCTGGAGCAGTGTAGTGTTGGATGCAGGTGTTGGGGTTCCGGGCAGCACTCCCTCCTTACCTGAGACAAGGGAGACACCACACCTCTGGGTGAGGTGCAGTACCTCTGTGGCGACTGAACCCTCAGGGGCGTCACATACGCAGAGCCCCCCACACTGAATGTGGGTTCCCTATACTTTATGATGCCCCTACAGTCACACCACAAGTTTTAATTAAATTTAAAAAGCATCAAATACTAACCTAATCCTGACGAGTCCACCAGCGCCTCAATCAGTGCAACACCCTGCAGTTCTGTAGACCGCAGGTCACTTTAAAGGGGTTGTCCGGTCCAAATCGATAAGTCTGCAGTCACTCTGTGTGACTGCAGACTTATGAATCCCCCAGTGCACGCACTGTGTGTTGCGGATATTCGCCGGTTTCTGAGTCGGGACCAGAGGGTATGTATGCGTTATACATATCCCCGGCCCGTGGGCGTGGCCTCTCTCCATACACTTGTATTGAGCGAGGCCACGCCGTGTGTAGTGACACGGAGGGCCAGTGGGTGTGGCTGTGAAGTGGGCATGGCAGACTAGAGCTAGAGTGTATGTGTATGGACAAGTGTATGGAGCGAGACCTCACCCACTGGCCGGGGGTATATATAACTCATACATACTCTTGATCCTGGGTCTGAAACCAGCGAATCCTCGCACAGTGCACAGTAGGACCTTCAGACATACATTGCATCACTTATTGTCGGCTTATTGTCCCTGGTCCACACTTACTGTTACATCACGTGGAGGTAATCCTGCCCTCATCATTGGGTGCAAGTGTAGCACCCTGAGGATTCGGCTGCTACAGGGGTATTGCACCTCAACCCAGAGGTGTGATATTCCACTCCCGGGTAAGGATGGAGTGTGGAGCTGAGCTCAGAAAGCTGCATGCACTACACACATCCCATTTCCGAGGAACAGACCAACGGTACTCCCACTTAGAAATGTGCAGGTACGACCGAGTCTGTTCCTGGCTGGAGTGGGAGGGGGGTGGTACATCCCAGTAGTGTAGGGGCAGATAGGGGGAGCAGCCTGGGTAAAGATAGGAGCTCATTGGGTGCTGGTCACCTGAGCTCACACATAGAGGGAGTATTTAAGGTGGGCACCATCTAAGATCAGGGTCAGTCTGTGAGAGGTCAGTCAGTCAGTCAGCCACAGTCAGTCAGTCTGCCAGTCTTTGCAGAGTCAGAGGAAGAAAGCAGAGGAGCAGAGCAGCCCAAGGCCCAGAGAGAGAGGAGAGCAAGAAAGACCCAGAGGGGGAGACAGAAGGAACTCTGAGAACCCAAGTACAACCCTAGGGTGAAGAGTTGGCAACAGGGTACCGGATCCCAAACTGGTGGGGGCTAAAGCATACCTCAGCCAGAGACCGGAGGCCGTGGGCAGGATCTGCCACGGCCACCCACCACATCCACCCTGAAGGCAAACCACGTGTAGGGTCAGGGAACCCAAGGCCAAGGGTCTCCCAACAGAAGGCCCGAGGGAGCTGGACCTAGGTGGATCCCTGGTGGGGACGGCCAGAAGAAAGGACAAGAAGGAGGGCTCAGGGACACGCTCCGGACTTGCTTGGGGGTTGGCTGAATCCAGGACCTGGTGGACGCAGCACGGCTCGGGTGGTCACTCAAGGCCGGAGTGACCGGAATATCTGCAGTAAGTAAACACCCTGAACTGCACAACCCGACTCTGTCTTTAATCATCTACGCTGCACCACCACAACCCCCATCCTCTGCACCTGACCCCCTGAGGCTATACCCCTCCCGTTGGGGGTTATACTACCTAAGCTGCACAAACACCATCAGCCTCAGCGGACCCTGCTGCAGCGGCGGCCGTAGTGACCGCAATCCAACGGGTGGCGTAGTCGACATAACGAACTTTGTAACATCTGTAGGACTGCCACATACTCTGAGCTTGACACCCTGGGCACGGACCGGGTCACAGCCACTCGGAGACTACAACCCCCATCTGATCCGGCTCCGGGTATTCCCCCTAAAGAATATGGCCCAGGGGGTGCGTCAACTTTGGCGTAGTCGGCAGGATAACGTGCCCGCAACACCCGGGTACTGCGTGCCTGAAGAAAAGAACAAGTTTACCTCAAAAAGAAGTCTCCTGCCGGTTCCGGAGGGTCCCCGCCATCGGACTCCATCACAGGTCGATTCCCGCCGGTTGTCCGCCATTAACAGCTTTTTCCCGCCATCTGCAGAGTTTCCCGCCACTGGGAGACGATTCCCGCCATTTCCAAAGGTTTCCCGCCTTGTCAGAGCGGACGCCATTATGGGCGTGCCAGAGGATGGCAAGAGGCCGCCTCCCATCGTGGGCCAGGACCGAAAATGGCGCCAAAAGTGGAAACCGCGCCCACCAACAGAGACTGTGATGCTAGAGGTGTCTGTCAGCGTGAAAGAACTGCCCCTGGAGCTGACAATCACCAAGTGGCCCCGGGACCGCCCTCGAAGTAGGAGGACTGAGAAGAAGAGAGCAAAGATGGGTGTCGCCTGGAGCAGTCTGGAGAGAGCGCACCCGGAGACAAGAAGCCTGGAGCAGAGTCCAGAAAGAGCCTACCGGGAGATGGAGGGAGAGCCAGGCAGCACCGACCCAGCGGTCAGGAGCCTGATGCGGGCCGCCACTCCAGGCAGCACCGACCCAGTGGTCAGGAGCCTGTTGCCGGTCGCCACTCCAGAAGGCCTGCTGGAGACAACGGGAGGAGAGCAGAGCAGCACCGACCCGTTGGTCAGGAGCCTGCTAGAAGCAACGACCCCACTAGGCTTAGTGGAGGTCTTAGCACAGCTCCCCCGAGATCGGGAGTGTGCACAGACCGCGCTGGAGGGCCTCGCACGGAGGATGGCCCGGGTGCAGCGAGAGACGTTAGCAGAATGGAGCCGTGAGATGGCACAGCAGACAAGAACCCGTCAGCGGAGCACGCCACCCGAGACGAGGAGACAGACCGCCTCTGAGGATGGCGCAGGAGGACTGAAGGCCGGAGACGGCGCCGAGAAGGGAGCCGAACGAAAGGAGGCAGGTAAAGGGGACGTCTCTACCCCAAACCGGGAAACCGCGTACCTGCCCCAGTTCCCCGTCGCAGAGCCCGAAGTATCCCCTGCCGTGCCCGTCGCTGCAACGTCACCGCCGCAGACTAGGCCTCAAACGGGAGCCGCGACCCCTGTGACGTCACACGCCTCGACCCCGAGCATGACCAAGCAGGAAGTACCATCGGCCTGGTCGCAAGGCCTAGTACCCCCGGGCGCCGCAATACCAACAGCGCCCCCTACCTCCGCGGAGCCACCGGCCTGGTCGCAGGGCCAAGTAACACAGGGCGCCGCCGTTCTTACGGTGCCCTTTGCCTTTAGGGTGCCCCAAGCCTGGTCGCAAGGCCTGGTCGACCCGGGCGCCGCTACCATCAACGCGCCCTCAACATCTAGAGTGCCGCACCTGGGTGAAAATCTATTTGCCCAGCATACGTGCCCGAACGGGTCTGAAACTGAAACTGTCCACAAAGAAAGAGCAGGAGGACGCCGTCGTTGAGTACGGTAGTATAGAGACTGTATATAGTTGCCCGTCGGGGCACAGTGAACCGTTGCTGCTAATAAAGTCCCCGTTGGGACCAGAGAACTGAACTGTTAACCCCGTGTGTCCCTATTCCCACTGACCGAGGACTGAGAGCGGTCATCCCTTTCCTAATACCTGGCCGAGGACTGAGAGCGGCCATACCTTCCCTTTGTATATAGTTGCGCTTCCTAAAGCGCCCCCTACTGGTTTTATAGAAGAACTGATTTTTCTTCAAGAGACTGTCGCACTTTACCCGGTCACAAGTTGCACCATGACCGGAGGTACCAGAAGACAAGAATGTTTATATGAAAAGTTTATGCTGATATATATGATGTTTTATATGTTTTATATGTTTATGTTTATGAAAAAAAAATTGTATGTTTTGGATGTTGTTTATATCTTACAGCCCGAGGACGTGCTGTGATTTACCAGGGGGGAATGTAGCACCCTGAGGATTCGGCTGCTACAGGGGTATTGCACCTCAACCCAGAGGTGTGATATTCCACTCCCGGGTAAGGATGGAGTGTAGAGCTGAGCTCAGAAAGCTGCATGCACTACACACATCCCATTTCCGAGGAACAGACCAACGGTACTCCCACTTAGAAATGTGCAGGTACGACCGAGTCTGTTCCTGGCTGGAGTGGGAGGGGGGTGGTACATCCCAGTAGTGTAGGGGCAGATAGGGGGAGCAGCCTGGGTAAAGATAGGAGCTCATTGGGTGCTGGTCACCTGAGCTCACACATAGAGGGAGTATTTAAGGTGGGCACCATCTAAGATCAGGGTCAGTCTGTGAGAGGTCAGTCAGTCAGTCAGCCACAGTCAGTCAGTCTGCCAGTCTTTGCAGAGTCAGAGGAAGAAAGCAGAGGAGCAGAGCAGCCCAAGGCCCAGAGAGAGAGGAGAGCAAGAAAGACCCAGAGGGGGAGACAGAAGGAACTCTGAGAACCCAAGTACAACCCTAGGGTGAAGAGTTGGCAACAGGGTACCGGATCCCAAACTGGTGGGGGCTAAAGCATACCTCAGCCAGAGACCGGAGGCCGTGGGCAGGATCTGCCACGGCCACCCACCACATCCACCCTGAAGGCAAACCACGTGTAGGGTCAGGGAACCCAAGGCCAAGGGTCTCCCAACAGAAGGCCCGAGGGAGCTGGACCTAGGTGGATCCCTGGTGGGGACGGCCAGAAGAAAGGACAAGAAGGAGGGCTCAGGGACACGCTCCGGACTTGCTTGGGGGTTGGCTGAATCCAGGACCTGGTGGACGCAGCACGGCTCGGGTGGTCACTCAAGGCCGGAGTGACCGGAATATCTGCAGTAAGTAAACACCCTGAACTGCACAACCCGACTCTGTCTTTAATCATCTACGCTGCACCACCACAACCCCCATCCTCTGCACCTGACCCCCTGAGGCTATACCCCTCCCGTTGGGGGTTATACTACCTAAGCTGCACAAACACCATCAGCCTCAGCGGACCCTGCTGCAGCGGCGGCCGTAGTGACCGCAATCCAACGGGTGGCGTAGTCGACATAACGAACTTTGTAACATCTGTAGGACTGCCACATACTCTGAGCTTGACACCCTGGGCACGGACCGGGTCACAGCCACTCGGAGACTACAACCCCCATCTGATCCGGCTCCGGGTATTCCCCCTAAAGAATATGGCCCAGGGGGTGCGTCACAAGGTCCATTTGAATCCTCATCTGTTCTATTTTATTGTGCGTTGTATCTGTATAAGAATGAAGTAAATTATTTTTATACTGTATGGAGTGGTGTTTGCTCTTACTGTATGGGAGCTGCACCAGGTTACAGAGTAGAAATTGCCTTTGTGACTGTCCCAGGTGCCACCATAGTGGAGTCACAGAGAGAGAACGCTGATGCTGAGTGATGCAGTAAAGTAACATCATGGAGGATCTGGGGGAAGTGACCTGAAGTGATCAGACTGTCAGTGACAGTGATTGACAAGTCCAGTGCATACAATGCGGGTCTGAGGAGCCGGCGTGGTGGTGATGTGATCACAGGTGCACATGAAGGAGGAGAGACCAGAGACCGTACATAAGTGAGGAAAAGGTCTGCTGTTCTGCAATGTAAAAGCGGCTCCATTTTAGATGTCGGTAATAAAGCCACGATAAACTTGATGTAAGAATCATACAAGAGTAATCTTTTATGATTTTATTTTATTTTTGCAACACATACACATAATCCTATTTGTGAAGTGGGTGAGATTCATTGCAGACCACAATTGTCCATACTGCGGGGTTTGCTTTTCTTGACACTCCGGAGAGCCTCAGCAGACAGCTGCCCTCACTCTGAAGGACTCCACAACACGGATCATTTGGTTCCAGATGACATCGATAGGAGTCATGTAAATTAATGTGGACATTCTAGAAGCCTCCCCCAAGGATAACCGCTGCTCTCTGCCATGGGTTCCACCAATCAGATCTTAGGAGATGAGCTCTTTCTCGGGGACTTGCAATGAGAAGACTACAGAAGGGTCTAGGTTGGAAACAAAGTCATATAATTCATGCCCAGGAGCTGGAAACAGGGATTAAGTACCGTACATTGAGGAAAAATTGTCTTTATATTGAGGATAGAACAAACAGCTAAAAGGGACATCAAAGGCAACTAGAATGACTATTCAGTGGGAAATTGGCCCTTAGAAGAAAGAATCCAGTAACGAGCCACTAATTGTTCTACTTCTTCTAACAACATGTAAAGAATTGTGGGGTAAGTGACATAATTACTAGCTTGGAAATTTGTCTAATCTCCGTTGGGGCATGGAGGTGCTTGGTCTGGTCTTTCAATTCCTTCCGCTCCCTCTCCACATCCTCCTTCTCCAGCAGTAACGCACTGAGGTTCTCCTTGTCTTGGAGAAGGGACAACATTTGTGCCTGCAGCTCGTCAGCAAATTCATGGAACATGTAGTGTAGAATGATCAGGGGGATCAGGTCTGACAAACGAGCGGTCGTGTTCTAGAAGACATATAGAAGCCGAATATTAATGGATTGACGGATCTGCTCATACTATTGATCATATCTAAATCTAAGCACACATTAACCATCGTAATGAACTAACCTTGAAATACCCCTCGATGTGTTGAGACATCTCCTCAACAGAAAATGATGTTTTTCATTTTTATTGTGACTTTTCCACAGATCCAAATGGAGACACAACAGCAATAATAGCAGCCTCTTTAGCGTCCTCTGCCCGGACGTTCCTCAGGGCTCCACCGTAAAGTGAGTCCTGTCAGTAAATGTGTGTGGATCATTTTCTCAGCCTCCTTTTGTTGCTCGCTGAGATATCCTCTAGCTTTTCCTTCCTGATTTAATGACTTGCAATGTTTTCAAATATTTTAAAGTTGATAAATCCTGTAAGTTCCCGGCCACGATGTTGCTGACAAATGTGGTATTCTCTGTCAGGTGCTGGTATTAGGTTATTGTCTCTACTGAAGATACAATGTGAAAGTAAAAAAATCCAAAACAAAGCTTTAAAATATATTAAAAAAAAAATAAAAAAAAAATGATAAAAGTTTAAATTACCCTCCTTTTTCCAATTTTAAACTGAAGAAATACATTAGTAATAATAAATATCTACAAATATCTGAGTTGTCAAAATATAAAACGATTTAAAACATAAGCTTGAAAGCCGAAAAACAAAAGAAACATCTTCATTTTTTAAAGGGTTTGTTAGAGATATTAGCAAAGAAACATGTAAATGTCTGTAGGATCTGTAAGGATTGTTTATACTTATACACTGTGACAAAACTGCAGCTGTGAGAACGTGGCGATTGATTAACAAGCAGAGTGACTAAGGAATGATGTGGGATCAGTATAATCTTTATGCCTCGAGTTTAGTAGAATAATCCCGTAATCCAAACCATAAATAAGGTGGCGTTTGTGGCAGGAAATTAACATGTTGTAACGTATATTATACTAATATGGCAGAGGGGCCTATGGGTGTGTGCAACTACTAATTTGGTAATCCCCCATTGATGCGCACCTATAAGACCCTTATACCATCATTATGGGTGGAGATAATATGTTTGCACTTTACCTGAAATATTCATGCTCCTTGAAGAAATTTGCTTATGTAGTAGGCCGGTCATCAGGGGGGTGAAGTTCTTGGTCTCAGTCTACCCCCCGATAACTGACTATCATGTCGCCTTTCTTAAGCTTCTACATCATTTTTTGGACAATATTCATGCCATCTTGTTCAGATCTTTTGTCAACTAACTTGGGTGAGGACCCGTAGGAAACAAACCAGATTTGATAATGAGGTGTCGTCTATATAGTCACAGCAGCACTGAGAGGGGGAGAGGTTGTCATGGAGGCGTTAGGTGGACCCAAACCACCATCCATATCAATATGAGCACTACAGGACATAAAAAAGCATTAGTATAGTGCATCAGCGGATGTTGAGCAAACTTAGATAGGATTTGTACCTGTGGAATTCAGGTGGCGTCCTTTAGGTTGATCCTGGTGCCCTTGTGAAAATATGAATAGGCTGAGAAAGGGTCTGCCAACTAGAGCCTGTACGGGTCTGTACCTGATAGACAGGCTGTTCCTCGGCTGTTCGTCTGCCGCTCTGCCGTCGATGGTCTGATGAGATGCTCACTGGAGCTTGGGGGTGAATGGAGTCCTGAAGGGTGGTGAATCTGCAGGAGAGGAAGCGGTCCCTGCCGGAGACTCTGATAGTAGAAACCACTCTTCTCGTTGGCGCGCTTAGTGTGGAACAAGGCAAGGACTTGCATGACGTCAAATCACGTGGGATCACGTGATGAGTGTCCGTACGGAGGGCACAGAGGACCAAATCCAACGCGATTCGGAAATCAATCGGTTTCCTTCATCAGGGATGTTCCGAAGTGAAGCAGGAATAAAGTAAGAGCAAAAACAGCTGACGTTTCACCTGGTGACTGCTCCTCTGGCGACTGCTCTCCTGGTGGCTGCTCCTCTGGTGACTGCTCCTCTGGTGACTGCTCCTCTTTAAGTTTACATCTGGGCACAGTGTGGTAAAATAGTAAGAGCACAGAAAGCCTACTGATTCCCCAGAGCTCCTCTGGCTGTGCTCCCCTCAGTCTCTCCTTCTCTTTCTCTTTCTGGCATCGTCGGTGTTTCACAGCTGCAGTCATTCACTGTAGGCCCATACTGGTAATCATCAGTCCAGAAGCCACACAACTGAGGAATCTACAGGAGATAAGACCTAGGTGAGGCTTTCATGGGAATAAACAGATCTGGGGGTGATAATTGTGTCTGTGGAGAAGGATCTAGACTGGGGAGGAGAGGGGATTACTGGGGGGATCACTGCTGTACAGTCTTTGTGCAGGTCCTACAGACCCCGCATGATTTTGGTGAGTCCTACCACAATCAGCTGCTATTAGAGGAGGGAAATGTTTGGGAAACTCTCAAGGGAAAGATAAGTGTTCACTGCAGGAAGGTAAACGACCTTCAAAGATACTTCTGAAGAGTATTTTTGCCCTCAGTAATAGATTGAGGTCCTGATAAGACTACCCTCTTCTATTACCTTTATTTGCTCTAATAAGGCAGGAAACTTTAATACTTACTTTGACGGCTGTTTTTTCTTTTTGTCGCTTCTGCTGCTAACGAAAGATAATAATTTATTATTAATAAACTCATTAAAAGAGAAAACGTAGAGGAGATCCTAATGCCTGCAACAGCCCCTCCTCCACCCCTGGAGCACTCTATGTAAGCAGGGTTAAATAGGATCTTTCCTTCTGCCACTAGAGGGCGCTCACTACAGACTGGATTTGTATACAGTTTAAATGGAGCTGTATGAATCACTATGCAGTGAGCGCCCTCTAAAGGCAGAAATACATAAACTGAAGGTAAGCCATCACACACATATTCCCTTCTTTGTTTCTTTTCAGCAACTTGGGTCTCCACCACCTGTGTTTTTTCCAAAGAAAGAAATTCAGGTAGAAAAGATTAGTGATGAGTGGACGACATTCCCCAGGATCAGTCTATACAATACACTAAGACTGTCATGTTCATTGGCCGGTGAATGAGGCAGAAAGAAAGTATGTGACCCCCTGAGCTCCAGCAGTGTAAATCCAGTCCGGTTTATACTATATTCTTAATGAATAGACTCCTTAATTGACCTCATATAGTCTAAGCTCTGAGATCACTGCATGGACGGTGATCCCGTCGTTTTATATCCAGATGTAGGAAATGTTAGATACAATGAGAAACGTTACATCTGCAGCTCCAGGACATTCTTATTCATACACATGATACAATGTATCACTGTTTCCATAGTGACAACCAATCACATTGCTGGGTTTATCCTAATTCTGTTGTTCACTTATGTGGCTCAGTAACAATATGAAAGGCACAAGGAGACAGAAGTGATCAGGGAATATTGTATGATCAGTATTGTGTATGTAGATTACATAATATGGGGGAGGGGACAAAACAAGTGCAAAATGAAGCTGGAGAAGTTTCTCATAGTGACCACATGATTTCTACGCAATAGGAAAATGTTGCTGTGAGCTGACCGTCTGCTACAGACAAATGCTTCACTTTACTTATCCATTGTGTTGATTTATAAAGGAAAAGACAATCTAAAATTTCACAGTGATATACATACAAATATGGCTGATGTATTTGGTTGTCTTTCTTCCCTTCAGCTGCTGTCTGCTTCTCCAGAATTTCCTCATCTTTGATGTTGATGACCTCCTCCTTGTTGTTATTCACTGTGTCTTCCACCACCTCCATCTCCTCCTTGTTTTTATTCACTATCTCCTCCACCACCTCCATCTCCTCCTTGTTGTTATTCATTATCTCCTCCACCACCTCCGTCTCCTCCTTGTTGTTATTCACTATCTCCTCCACCACCTCCATCTCCTTCTTGTTGTTATTCGCTATCTCCTCCACCACCTCCTTCTCCTTCTTGTTGTTAGTCACCATCTCCTCCACCACCTCCATCTCCTCCTTTTTGTTATTCGCTATATCCTCTACCACCTCCATCTCCTCCTTGTTGTTATTCGCTATCTCCTCCATCTCCTCCTTGTTGTTATTCGCTATCTTCTCCACCACCCCCATCTCCTCCTTGTTATTCGCTATCTCCTCCACCACCTCTGTCTCCTCTTTGTTGTTATTCGCTATCTCCTCCACCACCTCCATCTCCTCCTTGTTGTTATTCACCTTCTCCTCCACCACCTCCATTTCCTCCTTGTTGTTATTTGCTATCTCCTCTACCACCTCCATCTCCTTGTTTTTATTCACCATCTCCTCCACCACCTCCATCTCCTCTTTGTTGTTATTCACTATTTCCTCCACATCTCCTCCTTGATGTTACTATTTGTCAGTGTCTCCTCCACCACCTCCTTCTTGATCATTTCCACTGTCTCCTTCACCACTTTCACCTTGATGTTACTCACTGTCAAATCCACCAACACAACCTCGATGTTACTCACTGTCTCCTCCACCTCCACCTTGATCTTATTCACTGTCCCTTCTACCATCTCCACCTCGACCCTACTCACTGTCTCCTCCATCACCTCCACCTCGATGTTACTCACAGTCTGTACCACTCCCTACAGCACGATCTTACTCACTCCTTGATCTTATCCACTATCTCCTCCACAAACTCCTCCTTGATCTTATCCAGCATCTCCTCTACCACCTCTATCTTCATCTTCTCGACCATCTTCTCCTCACCTTTCTCCATCCTATAAGAAGATAAGACAGTGACAGTTCAGGACTTAGTGTCTGTGCTCTACAGATAATAAATAAATGATGAACATCAGACAGTAGAGAAGAACGGAGCCATAAAGAAGTCTAATTTACCAAACTTATGGAAAACTAATGGGCTTACACTGCTACTATCAAAGACAGTGGGGCCTAGTGACTGCTGCAGAAAACCACTTTGGCAATAATACAAAATGAAGAAATAGCAGCTCAGTACTAGAGTAGGGGCCTCATACTGAGGGGTCTTTCTATAACTTGTCCGATAACTCAACATATATCCCCTATGTACAGGACAATATGGAAAGACAAAGAAATAAAGTTTGTCAGACGAATGCATGCAATGTCTGCCACCTATCGTGTATAGACTCTCAGTTATTTAGTAATAGTATAATTTAGCATAAATTACTATGAAATAAATTTAAATAAATACTAAAAAAGATAAGGGGGAACACATCTAAATCAATCCTAGTGTGTGGCTATATAGTAGCTCCTCCACCTCCGGCCTCTTTCCGTCTAATGGCCCCATCTGACGGTGATATTTCTGCAGGTGGAGACAATGATTGCTGGACATGTGGCTCCATCCAGTCAAGATGAGTACGTTCTCTGGTTAAAATCAGCAGCTGAGCATTATAGACACAATATACATTCAAAGGAAAAATTGACTTACCCAACTCCATCCAAACCACGAACTCCAAAACAGAAAAAATAACGCCGGCACCATCGCTGGAAAGCAGGAGACAAGATACAAGAGAGTGAGGGACACAACAGAGCACAGACCTAGGGCTCATGCAGACATCTGTACAAATCGGTCCGAGCACAGACCGCTAAAGCACGGACTGGCCGCAGCTCTCTCCACCCAATCATGACAGCTTCATATACTTCTATCAGGCTGTCACGTTCGGGTCGGGAGAGCCGCAGCCAGTCTGTGCTTTAGTGGTCTGTGCTCGGACCAATTGGTACGGACGTCTGCACAAGCCTTTACTCTCCACCAGAAACTACAACCCTTATTCGCTTTAGGACCTGACAATTTTTTTTAAGTTTTGATTTTCCTTCCCTTTATTCCAAGAGCCAAATTATTTTATTTTTCTATCAATATATCAATATGATGGCTTGTTTTTTTGTGCGGACAGGTTGTAATTTTGACCATATCATCTACTGAAAAACGAGAAAAAAATTCCAAGTGGAGTGAAATTGTCAAAAAGGGACAAATCCACCACTGATTTTTAGATTTTCTTTTTACGGTATTAATTGTACAGTACATATTACCTGGTTACATGATTCTCCAAGTCAGGATGATTACGGCGATATCAAACTTGTATATATTTTTACTGTGTTGTTGTCTTAAAACAAAGTTTGGAAATTGATAAACAATAAAATGTCGTTTTGTCAGCATTTTCGGAGACTTTGATATTTCCGTCAATAGAGCTGTGTAGGGGCTTATTATTTTGCTTGCTGAGCTAACAAGTTTATTGATACAATTTTGGGGTATGTATGACATATTGACCACTGTTTATTGTATTTTTGCAAGAACTGCAGTGACTGAAAGTCTGAGGCTAAGCTTCACAGGAGTACCAAGATGGCGGCATCAGGGGCCGATGGGAACTAGCGAGTGCGTGCACTGGCAATCATGCTACTTAAATGCCGCCATCAGTGACTAACTGCAACATTTAAATTATTAAAATGCAGCAATCAAGGCTGGCTGTGATCGCTAGTGTGTGACAAACAGATGCTGGTTGTGTATAAAGCCGGCTCCATACATGCAAGGCAACACTGCGATGTACATTTCAGGGTGCGCAAAGGGGTCCAGGGAGTGTCAGCTCTGCAGCTCCTTGTACTATGTGTAATGCCATAATTTATGGGGGCGGAGCCAACAACCACAACATTCCGTGACAATCACAACATTCCGTTACATAGCAACATTCCATGGCATCGCAACATTCCGTGACATCGCAACATTCCGTGACATCGCAACATTCCGTGACATCACAAGTAGCAGCTATTACTGCCGGGTTCCAGTGCCCAATATACTAGAAAACAAACAATTCAAATACTACCAATATGGGGGAATATCAGTATACTATCACTATATATGTATCTAATACTGTATATACATTGGGATTGTACAAGGATTCCCGATATTGGTTGGATTTATATATTTGGATCTGGATTGTATGTTGCTCTATGTCTCAATGACATCCGGCAATTAGATGATTATCTTTAGGTTTCCATATGTTCCCTTTACAAGATAAGACTTTCATCTCCCAGATTTGGATGATTGTAAAATTATATACAGCCAAAATAATCGAAAAGTCATTGTGTTCCCATATGGTGGAGGGTAATAGCTCTGTCCATTATAACTATTCAATGGGACCAATCAGTAACAAAGTCAGAAACCAATAAAGCGTGATGAGAAATGAGTAAATCATTGTCATCTCGGTGCAGAATATACAGAATGTGAGTGGACAGAGCTCTCCTAACTGTAAGGAGAAATTGGGTAAAAGTTGGACGTCACCTAATCTGAGCGGTTCACTCCTTGTTTTGGACTTTTTTGTATTATATAGAAAAAAAAAGACTCTTTAATGAATGCAAAATAAATGAGAATAAAATGAGAGAAGAGAATGAAAGACGGAACAGGAGACATAGAGTGGACTTACCTCTCTCTCCACTAACTACAACCCTCAAACGGAATGTTGGCCCTGCAGCTCCTTATATAATGTGTGTGATGTCATAATGCACAGGGGTGGAGCCAGAAACTACAACATTCCGTGACATCATCAGCCGCAGCAGCAGCAACAGTTATTTAACCCTTTAAAGACCCCCAGCCAGTTTGCATGTTAATAATCATAAACATATTCTATATATAATTTATAATGTGTGGAGAAAAAAAAAATCTGGAGATCTTTTGCAAATACTATTGCCAGAAGCCTCACTATCAAGATGGAGAAATAAGAATTAATATTGCTGGAATAAAATGTTGATATGGTGGGGATAACAGATACGTGGCTGGATGAGACCTATGACCGGGCTGGTAATTTATAGGGCTACAGTCTGTTCAGGAATGACCGTACAAATAAGTGAGGGGAAGGGGTTTATTTATATGGAGCATTTTCTCTAAAATCCATCCTATATGATAATATAGGTGAGGCCAATGAAAATGTGGAATCCCTGTGGGTGGAGATAAGAGTGTAGCGCCGGCGTCCCTGCCCTCTGCTAGGCAGGGACGCTGTTCCCCTCACCTCTCTGCTCCGTGCCCGGCGTCCTCCTCCCGCTCTGCTGGCAGTGCGCGCTCCTTCCCGGCCACTGTGCTTAGGGCGCGCGCGCGCGCTCTCCCTCCCTCTTAAAGGGGCCGCGCGCGCCGTCCTAAGGAGTCCCCGGCCAATGGCCGGAGGACTTCACCATATATAAGACACCTCCTCCAAAATGGAGGTGCCCGAGCAATGTTGTTGCACTGTTCACTACTCTGCTTCAGCCCTCAGGTCCCGTTGCCAGTTACCTGCCAGATACCTGCCAGATTCCTGCCAGCTTGCTGTCTTATTCCTGCCTGATATTCTGCTACCTGCCTGCTAGCCTGAGGTCCGACGGTCTGCCTTACAACTCCTGTCAGTCTGTCTAAGGACCAGCTTGCCCGCTCACCTGGGAGCGCACATCAGCTACCTGCCTGCTTGCCTGAGGTCCGACGGTCTGCCTTCCAACTCCTGTCAGTCTGTCTATGGACCAGCTTGCCCGCTCACCTGGGAGCGCACATCTGCTACCTGCCTGCTAGCCTACCTGGAGGCTCCGCCGTCACGTGCTGTGACCACCTGCCTGTCCAGTGACTCCTGCCCGCTCACCTGGGAGCGCTCATCTCCTGCCTGTCTGCTAGCCTACCTGGAGGCTCTGCCGTCACGTGCTGTGACCACCCGCCTGTCCAAAGACTTCTGCCCGCTCACCTGGGAGCGCTCATCTGCCGCCTGTCTGTTGGTCTTCCTGGAGGCTCCGCCGTCACATACTGTGACCACCCGTTTATCCAGAGACTCTCGCCTGCTCACCTGGGAGCTCACGTCTACCATCAGCCGCCACAGGTCGTACCAACCCTTTACCCAGAGACTGCCCCGGTCACTTGCCGTGACCATCTGCCCGTTCATCCAGAGACTGCCCCGGTCACTTGCCGTGACCTCCTGCCCGTTCTTCCAGAGACTGTCCCGGTCACCTGCTGTGACTGCCTGCCTGGTCGCCACCCGCTCCCTTACAAGGACCGCCCCCTTGTATAGTAGCTCAGAGGTTCCGCCTCCCAGACCCGTTACAGTTTGCTCGGGCCATGGAACCCGGTGGCACCCAAGCTCCCTCGCTCTCGGACCTGTGTCATGAACTGTCCCGTCAGAGGTCCCAACAGGAGTCCATCCTGGGTCACCTGCGGAATGTCAATTCTCGCCTGGACACTCTGACTGCTCCGCCAGCAACCTCCGCCAGTGCCATGACTTGCAATCCGGCAGCTCCGCTGCCCACTAATACCATGGTATCCTACCCCGGACCCCGGCTTTCTGCACCTCCTCGCTTCGGAGGCGACTCCGCCCAGGCTCGGGGCTTCATAAATCAGTGCACCCTGCACTTTGAACTATTGTCCCACCAGTTTAACTCCGACCGGGCCAAAATTGCCTTCATCATGTCCTATCTCACCGGGGAGGCCCTGGCCTGGCTAAATCCTCTATGGGAGAGAGGAGACCCCCTGGTGTCCGACTTGCCTGCCTTTCTCACGGCTTTCCGGAAAGTCTTCGACGAACCCGGACGGAAGACCTCATCCGCATCATCACTGCTACGCCTCCGTCAGGGAAGTCTCACCGTGGGCCAATATGCCATACGGTTCCGTACTGTAACATACCTGGCGGCGTCCTTGCATGGTGGTCCATCTCCCACTGTGCAAGAGCGCGCACTTGATCTCCAGTCCAGAATGTCTCTCTGGCTTCCCTCCATGTTGTCTGTTTGTGTCTGTTTCTGCTGCTTAAGGGCGGCGCCCGATCACTTCCTGCTTTTTGTACCTGCTGTGGGTCACACCCCTTGTGCGTCCTCAGCCTATTGCTGTCTGTCACCTGGTATATAGCTCAGCTGCTCCCATCTATCCCTGCCTGAGCATAGTGTTTCATTCAGTGTGTGCTTGCACTCTGAAGGTGCCAGGTCCCGTTCTTTGTCTCCTGCTTTGCGGTATCAGTTCCCGTGTCTGAGCTGAGTCCTGTCTATGTCTCCTGCCTTGCGGTATCAGTTCCCGTGTCTGAACTGAGTCCTGTCTGTGTTCTCTTGTCTGCCTATCCTGGAGGCTGTATTTCCAGGCCTGTCTGAACACGCTCCTAGCCTGTTCCTGCCGCCTTCTAGGGGCCGATTACCTAGATCCGTTCCTGTATCTTGTCCGTCCTGTCTGAACACGCTCCTAGCCTGTTCCTCCCGCCTTCTAGGAGCCGATTATCTAGACCCACTCCGGTATCTTGTCTGTCCTGTCTGAACACGCTCCTAGCCTGTTCCTCCCGCCTTCTAGGGGCCGATTACCTAGACCCGCTCCTGTATCTTGTCTGTCCTGTCTGAACACGCTCCTTGCCTGTTCATCCTGCCTCTCTGGGGGCCGTATTCCCAGACCCGCTCCTGTATTCCGCTGCAGTGTCGGTCTCCTCCGTACACTCAGTTCCAGTCTGAACTCTCTCCTATCCTTTACCTGTTTTGCCTCTATGTCCGTTCCCTTCCTTTTTCTGCAGAGTCTGAACTCGTACCTAACTCCTGCTTGTTGTCTCTGTACTCCCGTTTGTGAGTTTGTGGTCCACTCGCTACTTCACTGCAAGTACCCTGTGGGTATCTGGCTCTGCCTTTCCCTTCCTGTCTGTTCCGTGTGAACAGAGCCCTGTCCCCCCTGCTCAGCCTTGCCTGCTCTGTCTCCTTTGCTCACTGCTCCGGCGGTTCTAGCCTGCTCTGTCTCCTTTGCTCACCGCTCCGGCGGTTCTAGCCTGCTCTGACTCCTTTGCTTACCGCTCCGGCGGTTCTAGCCTGCTCTGACTCCTTTGCTCGCTGCTCCGGCAGCCTTGCTCCGCTCTGACCCTTTTGCTCACTGCTCCGGCAGTCTCGCTCCGCTCTTATCCTTTTGCTCACTGCTCCGGCAGTCTTGCTCCACTCTTGCTCACCGCTCCAGGCGGTCTCGTCCTGCTTTACTCTTGCTCACTGCTCCGGCAGTCTCGCTCAGCTCTGACCCCTTGCTCACCGCTCCTGGCGGCCTTGTCCTGCTCTACTCTTGCTCACCGCTCCAGGCGGCCTTGTCCTGCCCTGTTCTCGCTCACCTCTCTGGGTGGCCTCACTCTGCTGTGTTTGTCCGCCACATCTGTGGTTCTGTTCCTGAGTCCCAGTGTGTACTGGGTCCTATCCCGCCTGTGTTCCTACCTGCTAGTGCCTCCCTGTCTGCACTCTAGCTGTGCTTGCCTGTACCCCCCTGCCTGCATACCCGCCTGCCTGCATACCAGTTGTGCCTGCCTATACCCACCAGTCTGTGTGCCAGCCTACCAGTCTGTTCCTGTATTCCCCTGTGTGGGTCAACAGCCGTGTCCGGGGTCTGTCCTGGAGTAGCACCTGGTCCCTCTGCTCGGTTCCTCCTTGGTGCACTGGCGTCGTATGCCGTCGTGCGACCCTGGTCGGATCGGGTGAATACCTAGTTACGCCCCTCCAGGCATTCACTCTCCGGCACGGTCCAGTGGAATCACTACAATCACACGCACACGCCGCTCAGCCCGGGCGTGTGCATTACAGCATGCTCAGGCCATGGTTCCCGTTGAGCCCCAAGGCCTTCGCTCTCTGAGAAGTTTTCCAGCGAATACATGCATTAAAATAAATAAATACATTTTTTTTTCCTTAGCTGAGTTCCAGGCGAATTACGCACCGTCCAGATGGATCTATCAGCTCTCGTTCCTGCGGATCCGCCACGTTACTATGGGGATCCAAGACAGTGTCGTGCATTTGTGGAGCAATGCATGCTACACTTTAAGGCCTACCCTCTCTATTTTCCTTCCGATTGGGCTAAAGTGGCCTTTATGATTGACTACCTAGCGGGTGATGCCTTGAAATGGGTCACCCCCCTATGGGAAGCATGGGATCCTGTCGTCCTTGACCTGCAGGCCTTCCTGGTGGCCTTTCGTATGGTCTTCGAGGACCCTAACCCTGAAGCCCCTGCTGAAGCTTCACTTCCCAATATCCCGGAGCAGCCCCGACGGGTAATGTGTGTGGGTAGCGCAATAGTCCTCCAGCCCAATGAGACTACTGCCCACCCAGAATCCTCACAGGGTCACTACGCTTTCCGGAATACTTCTCCCAACCTCAAGAGGCAGTCCAGACGTGCTAGACATAGAGGCAAGCCGTCACGCCAGGGTCTGTCCTCCCTGAGACCTCCTGACCCCAACCTTGAAGTCCCTACTGAAGCTTCATCTCCCTGTATCCCGGAGAAGCCCCAACGGGTAATGTGCGTGGGTAGTGCACCAGTTCTCCTGCCCGAAGAGACTTCTGCCCATCCAGACTCCACACAGGAGAACTTCCTGCACCCGGCATCAGATGCTTCACCCACTTTAACCGGTGTGCATGTCCAAGGATGCTCCAAAGCTGTGGTTACCTCAGAGTCTGTGCACCTCTACTACCTGGTGGAGGACCCCCTGTTGCCTCCTGAATCCTCCGGGATACCACTCGATGACAAATGGAGAGAGACTTCTCTACACCCGGTACTCGATACTTTGTCCGCTTCGTCCTGTGAGCCTGACAATGGGTACCCCAAAGTGGTAGTTACCCCCGAGTCTCTACACCCCTCCGACCAGGCGGAGGACCTCCAGTTGTCTCCAGAACCCTTCGGGGTGCTACCTGGTAGCGAAAGGACAGAGACTCTCCTATACTCTGTACCTGATACCTCGCTCGCTTCGTCCACTGAGTCCAACCTAGTGTACTCCGAAGCAGTGGTTACTCCCGAGTCTCTACACCCCTCCGACCAGGCGGAGGACCTCCAGTTGTCTCCAGAACCCTTCTGGGTGCCACCTGGTGGTGAATGGACAGAGACTTTCCTATATCCTGGATCTGATACCTCGCTTGCTTCGTCCAGTGAGTCCGACCTAGTGTACTCTGAAGCAGAGGTTACCCGTGAGTCTCTACACCCCTCTGACCAGGCGGAGGACCGCCAGTTGTCTCCAGAACCCTTCGGGGTGCCACCTGGTGGTGAATGGACAGAGACTTTCCTATACTCGGTACCCGATACCTCGCCTGCTTCGTCCAGTGAGTCCGACCTAGTGTACTCTGAAGCAGATGTTTTCTCTGAGCCTCTGCACTCTTCTGACCCGGCGGGGGACCTCCAGTTGTTTCCTGAATCCTCCAGGGTACCACCAGATAACAAAGAGACAGTGACTTTTCCTCATTATGTACCTGATAACCCGTCTATTTCTTCCTGTGAGCTTGACAAGATGTACCTCGAAGCAGAGATTACCCCCAAGTCTCTGTCCCCCTCCAACCCGGTGAAGGACTTCCAGTTGTCTCCTGTACCCTCTGGGGTGCCACCTGAAAATATGTGGAGAGAGACTTCCTTGTGTGCTGTTCCTGGTACTCCACCCATTTTGTCTGTTGCTGAGGATGGCTGGATAGGAGGTAGCATCCTAGCTAACCAGATGAGATCAGTTTTTCCTGTGGACAGTGGAAGTGATCTCCTTGAAGTGAACGACTGGTCCTCGAATTCCCTGCGGAAGATTCTGGCAGGCCTGAAGAAGAGGGGGCGTAAGGGGGGGGTACTGTAACATACCTGGCGGCGTCCTTGCATGGTGGTCCATCTCCCACTGTGCAAGAGCGCGCACTTGATCTCCAGTCCAGAATGTCTCTCTGGCTTCCCTCCATGCTGTCTGTTTGTGTCTGTTTCTGCTGCTTAAGGGCGGCGCCCGATCACTTCCTGCTTTTTGTACCTGCTGTGGGTCACACCCCTTGTGCGTCCTCAGCCTATTGCTGTCTGTCACCTGGTATATAGCTCAGCTGCTCCCATCTATCCCTGCCTGAGCATAGTGTTTCATTCAGTGTGTGCTTGCACTCTGAAGGTGCCAGGTCCCGTTCTTTGTCTCCTGCTTTGCGGTATCAGTTCCCGTGTCTGAGCTGAGTCCTGTCTATGTCTCCTGCCTTGCGGTATCAGTTCCCGTGTCTGAACTGAGTCCTGTCTGTGTTCTCTTGTCTGCCTATCCTGGAGGCTGTATTTCCAGGCCTGTCTGAACACGCTCCTAGCCTGTTCCTTCGGCCTTCTAGGGGCCGATTACCTAGATCCGTTCCTGTATCTTGTCCGTCCTATCTGAACACGCTCCTAGCCTGTTCCTCCCGCCTTCTAGGAGCCGATTATCTAGACCCACTCCGGTATCTTGTCTGTCCTGTCTGAACACGCTCCTAGCCTGTTCCTCCCGCCTTCTAGGGGCCGATTACCTAGACCCGCTCCTGTATCTTGTCTGTCCTGTCTGAACACGCTCCTTGCCTGTTCATCCTGCCTCTCTGGGGGCCGTATTCCCAGACCCGCTCCTGTATTCCGCTGCAGTGTCGGTCTCCTCCGTACACTCAGTTCCAGTCTGAACTCTCTCCTATCCTTTACCTGTTTTGCCTCTATGTCCGTTCCCTTCCTTTTTCTGCAGAGTCTGAACTCGTACCTAACTCCTGCTTGTTGTCTCTGTACTCCCGTTTGTGAGTTTGTGGTCCACTCGCTACTTCACTGCAAGTACCCTGTGGGTATCTGGCTTTGCCTTTCCCTTCCTGTCTGTTCCGTGTGAACAGAGCCCTGTCCCCCCTGCTCAGCCTTGCCTGCTCTGTCTCCTTTGCTCACCGCTCCGGCGGTTCTAGCCTGCTCTGTCTCCTTTGCTCACCGCTCCGGCGGTTCTAGCCTGCTCTGACTCCTTTGCTTACCGCTCCGGCGGTTCTAGCCTGCTCTGACTCCTTTGCTCGCTGCTCCGGCAGCCTTGCTCCACTCTGACCCTTTTGCTCACTGCTCCGGCAGTCTCGCTCCGCTCTTATCCTTTTGCTCACTGCTCCGGCAGTCTTGCTCCACTCTTGCTCACCGCTCCAGGCGGTCTCGTCCTGCTTTACTCTTGCTCACTGCTCCGGCAGTCTCGCTCAGCTCTGACCCCTTGCTCACCGCTCCTGGCGGCCTTGTCCTGCTCTACTCTTGCTCACCGCTCCAGGCGGCCTTGTCCTGCCCTGTTCTCGCTCACCTCTCTGGGCGGCCTCACTCTGCTGTGTTTGTCCGCCACATCTGTGGTTCTGTTCCTGAGTCCCAGTGTGTACTGGGTCCTATCCCGCCAGTGTCCCTACCTGCTAGTGCCTCCCTGTCTGCACTCTAGCTGTGCTTGCCTGTACCCCTCTGCCTGTATTGTTCCTGAGTCCCAGTGTGTACTGGGTCCTATCCCGCCTGTGTTCCTACCTGCTAGTGCCTCCCTATCTGCACTCTAGCTGTGCTTGCCTGTACCCCCCTGCCTGCATACCCGCCTGCCTGCATACCAGTTGTGCCTGCCTATACCCACCAGTCTGTGTGCCAGCCTACCAGTCTGTTCCTGTATTCCCCTGTGTGGGTCAACAGCCGTGTCCGGGGTCTGTCCTGGAGTAGCACCTGGTCCCTCTGCTCGGTTCCTCCTTGGTGCACTGGCGTTGTATGCCGTCGTGCGACCATGGTCGGATCGGGTGAATACCTAGTTACGCCCCTCCAGGCATTCACTCTCCGGCACGGTCCAGTGGAATCACTACAATCACACGCACACGCCGCTCAGCCCGGGCGTGTGCATTACACGTACCCTTGCCTCGGAGCTGGCCTGGGATAACGACGCTCTGGTATCCGTCTTCTGGGAGGGTCTGTCCGGCCGTATTAAAGATGAACTTGCCGGTCGGGACATTCCTACCACTCTCGATGACCTAATAACTCTTGCCACCCGGATTGACCTACGGTTCCAGGAGCGTGCCAAAGAGGTCACCCGTGAGAGGAGGTTTCCACGTCTAGCTCCTACTTTTCAGAAACCCGTCACTCCCTCCGTCTCTCCCCAGGTACACTCTCCTGAGCCTATGCAGGTCGACCAGACCAAGATGGTCAAAACCCGTCAGGACTTACGCCGTGCCGAGGGGAGCTGCTTCTACTGTGGCAGTAAGGAGCACCGGATCCGTGCCTGCCCGGAGAGGTCGGGAAACGCCTGTGTCTAGGTTCGCTCAGAGAGGTCGACCTAGACAAGAATAAATCCTCTCCATCTCTGCTGCTGTCAGTCTCAATCGTCTGCGGGGAGAACCGTTATTTCGAACTAGCCCAACTTGACTCTGGAGCAGCCGGGAATCTTATTTCACAGTCCCTGGTAGAGAAATACCGCATCCCCACCAAACCTCTGGCTGTACCCTTGTCTGTTGCTGCCGTGGATGGGGGTCTCTTACCACGCCCCATCCAACTCATCACCGAATCCATTACTCTGCAGGTGGGAATGCTGCATTCTGAGAGTATCTCCTTTCATGTTCTGCCTGGACTCTCTCACGCCCTCTTGCTAGGTCTACCTTGGCTCCAGAGACATGCACCCGTGCTTGACTGGCAGACCGGAGAGGTCCTTCGCTGGGGACAGGACTGCCATAAGACCTGTCTGGTTCCCGTCCATCCCGTCCGTCCTTCTCCTACCCCAGCTAATCTACCTGGACTTCCGATTCCTTATTGGTCTTATGCTGATGTCTTTAATAAAAAGGAGGCAGAGACACTACCCCCTCATAGACCATACGACTGCCCTATCGACCTGTTACCCGGTACTACTCCTCCCCGTGGGCGTATTTATCCATTATCCGCTGCTGAGACCCGGTCGATGTCCGAATATATTGAGGAGAATCTGGCCAGGGGATTCATCCGGAAATCTACCTCCCCGGCGGGAGCAGGCTTCTTTTTCGTCAAAAAGAAGGACGGCTCTCTCCGTCCCTGTATAGACTATAGAGGCCTTAACCAGATCACGGTGAAGAATAAGTACGCCCTTCCGCTCATTCCGGAGTTATTTGATCGTCTGAGGGGGGCTAGAATCTTCACCAAACTGGACCTCCGTGGGGCGTACAACCTGGTTCGTATCCGTCAGGGGGATGAATGGAAGACGGCATTCAACACCCGGGACGGCCACTATGAATATCTGGTAATGCCCTTTGGTCTCTGTAACGCTCCTGCCGTCTTTCAAGAGTTGGTCAATGACATCTTCCGGGACCTTCTCTACTCCTGCGTAGTGGTGTACCTGGACAACATCTTGGTCTTCTCTCCGGATCTCCAGACTCACCGGAGGGACGTTCGTCAGGTCCTGCTCAGGCTCAGGCAGAATCACCTCTTCGCTAAATACGAGAAGTGCCTCTTTGAGCAGACCTCGCTTCCGTTTTTGGGCTACATTATTTCTCAGACCGGCCTACGAATGGATCCAGAGAAACTGTCTGCCATCGAGAAATGGCCTCGACCGGAGGGGTTGAAGGCCATTCAGCGGTTCCTGGGCTTCGCCAACTACTACCGCCTCTTCATACCACACTTCTCTTCCCGGACTGCCCCAATTTCCGCGCTCACCCGTAAGGGTACTAATCCCAAAGAGTGGCCGCCCGAAGCAGAGGAGGCCTTTCTTTCCTTAAAACAGGCCTTCTCTTCCGCCCCGGTGCTGCATCGCCTGGACGGCAACAAGCAGTTCTTCCTGGAAGTTGACGCCTCCTCCTCTGGAGCCGGAGCGGTACTTACTCAAAAATCATCTTCCGGGAGGATGGTAACTTGCGGCTTCTTCTCTAAACTCTTCTCCTCCTCAGAGCGCAATTATTCCATAGGAGACCGAGAGTTATTGGCCATCAAACTGGCATTGGAGGAGTGGCGTTACCTGCTCAAGGGGGCTCTTCACCCGGTAATAATTTACACTGACCACAAGAACTTGGCTTACCTCCAGCATGCCCAGAGACTTAACCCGCGCCAAGCCCGGTGGTCCTTGTTTTTTGCTCGCTTTGATTTTGTTCTTCATTTTCGCCCGGCTGAAAAAAACGTCAAGGCGGACGCCTTGTCTCGATCCTTTCTGGTGTCTGATCTCGAGGAAGATCCGAAACACATCATCGATCCCGCCAGAGTAATGCAGGTGGCTCCCGTGAGTCTAAATCGTCTCCCTCCCGGAAAGACGTTCGTATCAGTACCTGATCGGGAGAAGATCCTTCACTGGGGTCACTCGTCTAAACTGGCTGGCCATGCCGGTCAGAAAAAGACCCTCCAGCTTATTACCCGGCACTACTGGTGGCCTACCCTGCACAAGGACGTAATAGACTTTGTTTCTGCCTGTGTGTCCTGCGCCCGCAACAAGGTTCCGAGACATCTGCCAGCCGGTTGCCTCCTTCCGCTTTCTGTACCTGCTGCCCCCTGGCAGCATATAGCAATGGACTTTATAACTGACCTCCCAGTCTCTGCCGGTTGTACGGTCATTTGGGTGGTCGCTGACTGCTTCTCCAAGATGGCTCATTTCGTTCCCCTGCCAGGCCTCCCGTCTGCACCCGAGCTAGCTTAAGACTTTATTCGTCACATCTTTCGTCTTCATGGCCTGCCCCTCCACATCGTGTCGGATCGTGGGGTACAGTTCACCTCACGCTTCTGGAGAGCCACTTGTAAACTGCTAGACGTCACCCTGGACTTCTCTTCCGCTTACCACCCACAGTCCAATGGTCAAGTGGAGCGGATCAATCAGAACCTGACCAGTTACCTCCGGCACTTCGTTAATGCCCATCATTTAGACTGGGTGGATCTCCTACCATGGGCCAAGTTCTCTTATAACAATCACGAGAGCGAATCCTCCTCCAAATCCCCGTTTTTTGTAGTCTTCGGTCAGCATCCTCGGATTCCTTTTCCTGTCTCCACCTCTGTGGACAACCCGGCTGCGGAATCTCTCGTTAGCAAATTTTCCTCCATTTGGGAGAGTACCCGATCCGCACTCCTTCAGTCGTCCGAACGGATGAAAAGACACGCTGACAAAAAACGCCTGGATCCTCCACAATTTCGTCCTGGAGATAAAGTCTGGCTCTCATCTAAATATGTCCGACTCAAGATACCTTCTTACAAGTTAGGGCCTCGGTTCATCGGTCCTCTGGAGGTCATCAGTCAGATCAACCCGGTGGCCTATAAATTGAAACTCCCGGCCAACTTACGGATCCCTAACTCCTTCCATGTATCTCTCCTCAAACCTGTGGTACTTAACTCTTTTTCCAAGTCTACAGGTACGCCTCCTGCTCCGGTTTCTGCTGAGGACGAGTTTGAGGTAGAGAACATTCTTGCCACCAAAAGGGTAAGAGGAAAGACCTTTTTTCTAGTAGATTGGAAGGGGTTTGGTCCTGAGGAGAGAACGTGGGAGCCCCGGGAGAACATCCATGCCCCTCTTATCCTTGCTAAATTTCTGTCTGGCCTAAAAAAGGGGGGGCCTAAAGGGGGGGGTACTGTAGCGCCGGCGTCCCTGCCCTCTGCTAGGCAGGGACGCTGTTCCCCTCACCTCTCTGCTCCATGCCTGGCGTCCTCCTCCCGCTCTGCTGGCAGCGCGCGCTCCTTCCCGGCCACTGTGCTTAGGGCGCGCGCGCGCGCTCTCCCTCCCTCTTAAAGGGGCCGCGCGCGCCGTCCTAAGGAGTCCCCGGCCAATGGCCGGAGGACTTCACCATATAAGGCACCTCCTCCAAAATGGAGGTGCCCGAGCAATGTTGTTGCACTGTTCACTACTCTGCTTCAGCCCTCAGGTCCCGTTGCCAGTTACCTGCCAGATACCTGCCAGATTCCTGCCAGCTTGCTGTCTTATTCCTGCCTGATATTCTGCTACCTGCCTGCTAGCCTGAGGTCCGACGGTCTGCCTTACAACTCCTGTCAGTCTGTCTAAGGACCAGCTTGCCCGCTCACCTGGGAGCGCACATCAGCTACCTGCCTGCTTGCCTGAGGTCCGACGGTCTGCCTTCCAACTCCTGTCAGTCTGTCTATGGACCAGCTTGCCCGCTCACCTGGGAGCGCACATCTGCTACCTGCCTGCTAGCCTACCTGGAGGCTCCGCCGTCACGTGCTGTGACCACCTGCCTGTCCAGTGACTCCTGCCCGCTCACCTGGGAGCGCTCATCTGCTGCCTGTCTGCTAGCCTACCTGGAGGCTCTGCCGTCACATGCTGTGACCACCCGCCTGTCCAGAGACTTCTGCCCGCTCACCTGGGAGCGCTCATCTGCCGCCTGTCTGTTGGTCTTCCTGGAGGCTCCGCCGTCACATGCTGTGACCACCCGTTTATCCAGAGACTCTCGCCTGCTCACCTGGGAGCTCACGTTTACCATCAGCCACCACAGGTCGTACCAACCCTTTACCCAGAGACTGCCCCGGTCACTTGCCGTGACCATCTGCCCGTTCATCCAGAGACTGCCCCGGTCACTTGCCGTGACCATCTGCCCGTTCATCCAGAGACTGCCCCGGTCACTTGCCGTGACCTCCTGCCCGTTCTTCCAGAGACTGTCCCGGTCACCTGCTGTGACTGCCTGCCTGGTCGCCACCCGCTCCCTTACAAGGACCGCCCCCTTGTATAGTAGCTCAAAGGTTCCGCCTCCCAGACCCGTTACAATTATTTTTGCATTGCTTTATTCTGAGAGCTATAACTTTTATATTTTTCCACTGATGGAGCTACAGTATATTGTGGCGTTTTCAGCTGTACCATTTTTATTTACATTCTTCTTTTTGATCACATTTTATTCCATTTTTTGTTCAGTGGTGTGATGAAAAAGCATAGTTTTTTGCCTCGTTTTTTTTTCTAATTTTTTTACGGTGTTCACTGAAGGGGTTAACTAGTGTGACAATTTTATAGGTCGGGTCATTCTGGAAAGGCCAATGCCATATATGTGTACTTTTTTTTCCATAAAAATATTTATTTGTGCGTACAATAAATGCATTTATTTATTTTTTATTATTTCATGATTTTTTTTATATTTTGACAATTTTTTTTACTTTTTTACTTAGTCAATCTATGGGACCGGTCACCATGGAAACGATCGGCACTGATCAGAGGGGAGAGGATGCCCCCTCCCTCTCCCTGCCTCCTAAATGCTGCGATCGATATTGACCGCAGCATTTAGTGGTAAAACTGCTGGGTGTGGTGCGGGCACCGTGCCTGACAGTGAGAGCCGGGTGTCAGCTGTCAGATTCACTGAACAATCATTAGCGATCGTGCGTGCACACAAAATCATCAGGATGTATCCATACGTCCAAGATCATGAAATCCTTCCCAACCAGGACGTATGAATACATCTGAGGTCGTGAAGGGGTTTAAGCACTTTATCATGGTGCTAAGCACTTCATCATGGT
Source organism: Phyllobates terribilis (assembly GCF_046119375.1). Classification (NCBI taxonomy): domain Eukaryota; kingdom Metazoa; phylum Chordata; class Amphibia; order Anura; family Dendrobatidae; genus Phyllobates; species Phyllobates terribilis. Next base: position 919,515,941 of record NW_027362762.1, read on the forward strand.
GCTGATGGGTAACGCTTGCTCTCAGTGCACAAGATTTAGCCTCTTCTTCTCGTTCATGCTTGTACTCCATCTCTGGATGTTAGTAGTGGATATTTTTGTTGATTGAAAACACAAAATAAATGTGCAGGAACTTTACAAACTCATCACATGCAATCCTAAAAAATCTACATGCCACTGCCGTAACGCATACGCATTCCCATGTCATGCAACTCACTGTGTTCACCACTCTGCTCCTTCCCAAGTCAGGCAGCCATGCTGAGTCCTCATGCAGCTCTTTTAGCTCTTCAACAGTTCCCTGTAATCTGCACCTGGATATAGGGAGACACAGTTAGATTCTACAGGAACTTAAACATTCTGTGTCCTGCAGGGTTTAACTTAACCAGCCTATCCCTAGGCAGCATTGGGTTTAATATGCAGCTCCTCCCACCACTCCTTGCCTGAACGTTGGTTCGCAGTTAGTTCGGCTGCTAGTATCCTGTTTATGCACTTGTTTGTACTGATTCTTCCGTTATCAACCCAGCTTGTATACCCATCCTGACTGACCTCTCCGTTGCTGACCCTGAACGTGGTGCAGTGGGTCCACACCCACCTCCGTCACACCCACTGATCTGATATTGATAGTCTATCCTAACCACAGACTTACAGTACATTCAGGCCATGGACCCCGCTGACAAATCAGGTCCCATAGATCCCAAGTCTAACGTGCAAGTACTGTATGAGGAGGTGTGCTCTCAATGTGAGAGTCAGGACCAGATAATGCAGGCCATCAATATGGTAGCAACGCAGCTGCAGAGTTTTTCCGCCCCAATGTCTGCCCTGCCTTCTGCCTCTACCACGTCTGGACAACCCTCCTCGGGACTGTCAGTCTCCCACCAGGGAACCACCTAGGGCCTCAGTTTCTGGAGGAAATGTTAAGCTCCAGGTTCCACTTCTGTCCCGTTATAATGGAGACCACAAAAAGAGCCATGGCTTCATTAATCAGTGTCAGATCCATTTCAAACTCCACGCTCATCTCTTTCACTCGGACCAGAACAAGATAGCGTTTATGGTCTCTCTGCTGTCTGGGAGCATGGTAGTCTGCAGACCAGTGATTTTGGGAGGTTCGTGGAGATGTTCCAAAAGTTATTCGACGTTGCAGGCCGCAGCTCCTCAGCTGATTCATCCCTTTTGTCTCTAAAGCAGAGCACGGATGCCATGGTCCAGTATGCCTTATGCTTCCACACCTTGGTGGTGGAGCTAGCTTGGAGTGAAGTAGCCTTGATGACAACCTTCTTGCAGGGCCTGTCCGGTCATATCAAGGATGAGTTGGCAGGCAGTGATCTACCATCTTCACTGATTGCCCTTATACACTTGGTAAGATAGATCTCCACTTCCATGAGAGAGCCCTGAAACAAGCCTTTGTGTCTCCACATGCCAGGAGACCACCCAGACTGGCTCCAAACTTCCACTTCACTTTGCTACCGCAAGTTGCACCACTAGCTACTGAGCCGATGCAGGTTGATCAGGCCAAACTTTCTAAGCAGGAATGATAGTGGAGGTACAGAGAGAACATATGCATGTACCGTCGAGACAAGCAATATTTTTTTCAGTAGTGCCCTGTGAGACCGGGAAACTCCAGCACCTAGGGTTGGCCGGAGAAATGACCTTAGGTGAAAGTAATTGCTTTTCAAAGCTATTGACCGAAGTTATCCTGGACTGGGAGAAGAGGTCTACTTCCACGACTGCCCATCTGGATTTTGGTTCTTTAGGCAACTTCACTCATAAGGATCTGGTCAGCCGATTTCAACTCCCTACACAACAGCTGGATTATTCCCCGACTATTGGCTCCATTGACGGACAACTCCTGACAGAGACTATCCGATTCATCATGCTGCCAGTCATGCTGTGGATTAGAGTTCTATATTCTGAAAAAATGTCTTTCTATGTGCTACCCAAATCCGTGAATCCTGCTCTTCTACGTCTTCCATGGCTGCGTCTACACACGTCGGTTGTTGACTGGTCCACCGGTCAGGTTCTTCACTGAGGACAGGACTGTATCGGGCTTCCAACTGCCTAGCCAAGGTCATGCCCTAGACTCCACCCTCCATGCCTTAGAATCTTGCTTCTCTGCCCATCTATTATAGTGCCTTTGCAGATATCTTTTCTGAGGAAAAGTCAGTGGTCTTGCCATCCCATAAACCTTAAGATTGAGAAAATATCTGAAAACGTGGGTCAAGCCTACACAGCGATGTATCTTCCGGCATTTAACACATCATAATTTGCCTTGTCTTTTTATCAGCACACGCACCTCCCGTTGATTATTCATAACAGGGCTGGTCATGGGATGTGGCTTTAGTTTCAGAAAATTATGAGATTCCAAACATTCACGATATCTTCACTCCGGAAGATCACAGGCATTCGATATTGACATCATATTTTTTTATTGTGATTTTACCTTTTCATAGATAGGAAACATGGCATGGTTATTGTCAGCTATCTGGTTACTATTAACTTGGGGCTGATTTGCATGTCTCACAATTATGAAAAAAATATGCATATTCTTCCCCTATTAGTTCTGAAGTTGAAAATGTATGTCCCATCAATATCAGATATATACAAATCCCAATATTAATAACTTTACACCGGTGCCCAGTGTCTAGTTGCAGATGTCCAGTTTCCTCTGAAGAGAACAAGAGTTACCTCTAAAGGTGTTAGATTTGCACCTTCATTCATCTTGAATCTACAAATCTCAGTCTTTCTGACTTCTTCTTACAATAGATATCCTGTTTTAATTACCTGGGAGCTGCAGGGAGTCTCGGTTTCAAAGAGGTTAAAGCCTTATCACTTTCCCTATCTCCCCTATGTTAATTGGTTTTGCTCACTTCTTTGCAATAATTTACTCTTTGCCGCATATATGTCCAATGAGGTCTATTTCAAAAAGTTTGAGTGTAAGCTCCTTCTTATTCTGGAGATTTTAATTTTTCTATGAAGGGAAATTTATATATATACTAGAATGGGCCCAGGATGGGGAACATATATACCAGAAGTGGACCATATATACCAGGATGGTGGACATATATACTATAATGTGCCCAGAATAGACGACATCTTTACCTGTAATTAGCCCAGGATGGGGGACATTACAACATAATGGGGGACGAGGGCAACTGGTATGTCCTTATATATAGATTTAGAACACTACAAGGGCCCATACATCTGACCAACAGGCGGGGAGGGCCCAGGTCCAGATTTTGTATTGGGGCTCATCAGAGTCTAGTTACGCCACTTTCTACCTGAGAGCCTGAATCCCTACAATAGCATGTGATTTATTAGTAATGCAAAGACACTTCCCTATAATATATTTTTGGATATTTTCTGTTGGTTTGGTTTCCCAAAGGCAGGTCTACTTGCGAAATGTTGTGGTCAATTAAGAATAAAGACAAATAAAATAAACAAACAATAAAGTTGTGATAAATATAAGAAATTGGATAATGCAGCAAAATGGAGATTTTGTTCTCTGAAATATTATGTTCACATACAGATATTGTCTACTATGTCTGGGTGTCCGCCTCTAGCAGCTGTATATGCATGAAAATGATGCACGACATAGCAAATGTTGACTCCGTCTGCACCATTATATTCAATGGCCTCATCGGTGCATACACCGGAATCCCGTTTTGCGGGGTTTTGGACATAAGTCCCAACGGGACCACTGAATGTAGCAAAGAACAGAGTGTGAAAGGGCCCCAAGCCAAAACCAGGAGTGTTTGGGAAATGCAGAAGTGGTGACGTGTTTCTATTATACTTTTCCTCTGATTGTTCCACTCCTGATTTTGGCTTGCAAATACTGAACATGTGAATGTGGGTTAATATTCCATAGTAGGTGATTACATAACAAAATCAAGTAGGGTCAAATGTTTTTTTGGGGGGTGGGAATACTTTAAACTCAATTTCTCAAAGGAGTTATTCTTTAGAGAATTATTATATTCATATATATTTTGGGTGGATACCTTTTCAATCAATTCAGAACATGTTGGGGGGCCTTTTTGTTTTTATTTTGCTGCAATTTTAATTGTGGCTACTAGAAAAAATGTGAGATATAAGTGTTTTTTGATCTTTGGTAAATATATCTATACCGAAAGAATGTATTGCTACATGAGGTGTTAATTGATAGTTGGTGTTTGAAGTAGCGCTGTTGCTTTAAAAGCATCCAGCAACTAGAGGGGTTAACACAGTCACAGGAGACAGGGAGGGTTTTAGCAGAGCCCCAGGGGGATTGTGGGGAACTTGTTTACTGTCTGGCTGGAGCTGAAGAGAAAGATGGTGTGTGTTTTGTATCTCACAGAAGCACCCCTGCAAGTGAAAAGGATTCAAGTCAGGAGTGAAGCTAAGCACAGGTCAGAGTATTGTCAGGCAGAAAGATAAGGACTGGAAGAAATGGTGTCACATGGATCATCTCCCTCAGCAACCCCCCCTCCTCCATCTCACTGTGCTGTAAATAATGCTGTGTTCATTAATGTGCCTTTGCATTAGAACTGTGCTGTCCTGTACTACTGGGAATACTGTGAACAGCTGTGCTGCTTAGAAAACTGTACTGTTTGTCACTGGAGCCTGTTGCTGATAAGACTTAGCTTGCACTGGCTGTGCGGCTTCTTATTAAATGCTACTGTTCTACCATTTATGAGGGCTCTTGTCAAGTGTGTCTGGTCAGCAAGTAAAACAACCTACGAAGGGTCGGACTGGGGTGTCAGGCCCACTGACTGATTACAAGATTGTAGACACCTGTGATGCTAATTAGTGGACACAACTTGATTTAACATGTCCCTTTTGTCACATTATTTTCAGGAGTACCATCATTTCTGTCCAGGCCTATTTCATCAGTTTAATTTTTTTTTTCAATTCTGTGGAAGTAGGGTTGAAAAGCAATGTCTGACTTTCATTTGTTCATTTCCATAGATTTTTAATTTATTATTACTTTTGTCAGATTCAAGTTATTTCTGTGACTATTGTGGGTTTTCCTTTCATTAAACTAGGGGTACCAACAATTTTGACCACGTGTATAGTGTAAGTGTACATGTAATACACTGACTCACCAGGGACGTCTCTAGGTCAAGTCCTTCATTTTCGCTTTCCTTCTTCATCTGGCACAGAACGCCATCACTTCTACCAGCCAGGAATCATCTCTGCAGAAGATAACACACAGTTATCAATAACTGATCTCTTCTAGAGCACATTCCCACTCCCCCCCCCCCCGACTTCTACACTACACCAGTTGAAGAAAAGATATAGTGCCGCCCTGCACAGTAACAGAACTCCTCTTTTGTCCCATCCCATGGAAAACAATTTCCTAAAAAGTAAATTATATTACAGAAGTAATAATGTCCCTAATTGGACTAAAGTAATAATGTTCCCCACTGGCCACCATAAACTAATAAAGTATGTTCCTCAGTCTGGCTCCCAAACAGTAATGAAGTCCCTTGTTCCGTCTGGCACCCCCATATATCCATCCTGGCCCCTCCTTCCCTGCATATATCCATCCTAACACCCCCCCTATATATCCCTTTTGGCCCCCATATGTCCAGTGTGACCCCTCCATATATTTATCCAAGCCCACGTGTATCGAGCCTGCCCCCTCCCATATACCCATCTTAGTCCCCCATTTGGCCAGCCTGACCCCTCCCCACATATCCATCCTGGCCTCCATGTTTCCAGCCTGTCCCCCCATATATCTGTCCTGGCCTCCATGTGTCCAGTCTGCCCCCTCCCATATATCCGTCCTAGCGCCCCATGTGTCCAGCCTGCCCCCCCATATATCCATCCTGGCCTCCATGTGTCCAGCCTGCCCCCCTACATATCCATCCTGGCCTCCATGTGTCCAGCCTGCCCCCCCATATATCCATCCTGGGCTCCAACTCTCCAGCCTGCCCCCCCCAATATATCCATCCTGGCCTCCATGTGTCCAGCCTGTCCCCCCATTTATCCATCCTGGCCTCCATGTGTCCAGCCTGCCCCCTCATATATACATCCTGCCCTTCCCCCCTGCATATATCCATCCTGACACCTCGCCATATATCCCTTCTGGCCCCCATATGTCCAGCGTGGCCCCTCCATATATTTATCCTAGCCCACGTGTATTGAGCCTGCCCCCTCATATCCATCCTAGCCCCCCATGTGTCCAGCCTGCCCCCCCACATATCCATCCTGGCCTCCATGTGTCCAGCCTGCCCCCCATATATCCATCCTAGCCCCCCTATGTGCCCAGCCTGCCCCCCCATATGTCCATCCTGGCCTCCATGTGTCCAGCCTGCCCCCTCAAATATCCATCCTGGACACCATGTGTGTCTAGCCTGCCCCCCCATATATCCGTCCTGGCCTCCATGTGTTCAGGTTGCACCCCCCCATATATCCATCCTGGCCTCCATGTGTCCAGCCTGCCCCCCCATATATCCATCCTGACCTCCATGTGTCCAGCCTGCCCCCATATATCCATCCTGGCCTCCATGTGCCCAGCCTGCCCCCTCCCATATATCCATCCTGGCCCCCCATATATCCATAATGGCCTCCATGTGTCCAGCCTGCCCCCCCATATATCCATCCTGGCCTCCATGTGTCCAGCCTGCCCCCCCATATATCCATCCCGCCCTCCATGTGTCCAGCCTGCCCCCCCATATATCCATCCTGGCCTCCATGTGTCCAGCCTGCCCCCCCCCATATATCCACCCCGGCCTCCATGTGTCCAGCCTGACCCCCAATAAATCCATCCTGGTCTCCATGTGCCCAGCCTGCCCCCCATATACCCACCCACCCCCCCTTACCATGTGTCCAGCCAGGCTCCCCTACCCTTATGTGTCCATCCAGGTCCCCCCCTTAACCCCTTTACAACCCAAGGTGGTTTGCATGTTAATGACCAGGCCAATTTTTACAATTCTGACCACTGTCACTTTATGAGGTAATTACTCTGGAACGCTTTAACGGATCCCCCTGATTCTGAGAATGTTTTTTCGTGACATATTGTACTTCATGATAGTGGTAAAATTTCTTCGATATCACTTGCGTTTATTTGTGAAAAAAATGGAAATTTGGCGAAAATTTTGCAATTTTCAAAATTTTAATTTTTATGCCCTTAAATAAGAGAGATATGTCACACAAAATAGTTAATAAATAACATTTCCCACATGTCTACTTTACATCAGCACAATTTTAGAACCAAAATTTTTTTTATTAGGGAGCTATAAGGGTTAAAAGTTGACCACCGATTTCTCATTTTTCCAACAAAATTTACAAAACCATTTTTTTAGGGACCACATCATATTTAAAGTCACTTTTAGGGGTCTTTTTGATAGAAAATACCCAAAAGTGACACCATTCTAAAAACTGCACCGCTCAAGGTGCTCAAAACCACATTCAAGAAGTTTATTAACCCTTCAGGTGCTTCACAGGAATTTTTGGAATGTGGAAGAAAAAAATTAACATTTAACTTTTTTCACAAAAATGTTACTTTAGACCCAATTTTTTTTATTTTCGCAGGGGTAACAGGAAAAAGTGGACCACAAAATTTGTTGTGCAGTTTCTCCTGAGTAAGCAGATACCCCATATGTGGGGAAAAACCACTGTTTGGGCACACGGCTCGGTTCGGAAGGGAAGGAGCGCCATTTGTCTTTTTGAATGTAAAATTTGCTTGAATAATTAGCGGACGCCATGTTGCATTTGGGGAGCCGCTGATGTGCCTAAACAGTGGAAACCCCCCACAAGTGACACCATTTTGGAAACTAAACCCCTCAGTGAACTTATCTAGATGTGTGGTGAGCACCTTGAACCCCCATGTGCTTCACAGAAGTTTATAACATTGAGCCGTAAAAATAAAATTTTCACATTTTTCCCACAAAAATGTTTTTCAGCCCCCACTTTTGCATTTTCATAAGGGTAACAAGAGAAATTGCACCATGCAGTTTTTGTGTAATTTCTCCTGAGTAAGAAGATACCCCACATGTGGGGGAAAACCACTGATTGGGCGCACGGCAGGGTTCGGAAGGGAAGGAGCGCCATTTGACTTTTTGAATGTAAAATTTGCTTGAATAATTAGCGGACGCCATGTTGCATTTGGGGAGCCCCTGATGTGCCTAAACAGTGGAAACCCCCCCACAAGTGACACCATTTTGGAAACTAGACCCCTCAGGGAACTTCTCTAGATGTGTGGTGAGCACCTTGAACCCCCAGGTGCTTCAGAGAAGTTTATAACATTGAGCCGTAAAAATAAAATTTTCACATTTTTCCCACAAAAATGTTTTTCAGCCCCCACTTTTGCATTTTCATAAGGGTAACAGAAGAAATTGCACCATGCAGTTTGTTGTGCAATTTCTCCTGAGTTAGCAGATACCCCATATGTAGGGGAAAACCACTGTATGGGCGTGCGGCAGGGTGCGGAAGGGAAGGAGCGCCATTTGACTTTTTGATTGTAAAATTTGCTTGAATAATTAGCGGATGTACCCCTGATGTGCCTAAACAGTGGAAACCCCCCACAAGTGACACCATTTTGGAAACTAGATCCCTCAGGGAACTTATCTAGATGTGTGGTGAGCACCTTGAACCCCCAAGTCCTTTACAGAAGTTTATAGCATGGAGCCGTGAAAATAAAAAAAATCTAACTTTTTCCACAAAAATGATGTTTTAGCCCCAATTTTTTTATTTTCACATGGGTAAGAGGAGAAAATGGACCACAAAAACTTTTGTGCAATTTCTCCTGAGTACGCCAATACCCCATATGTGGGGAAAATATAGTGTTTCGGCGCACGGCAGAGTTTAGAAGGGAAGGAGCACTGTGTGACTTTTCAAACTCAAAATCGTCTGGAATCAAGAGCGGACGCCATGTCGCGTTTGGATGTGCCTAAATAGTTGAAACCCCCCACAAGTGACCCCATTTTGGAAACTACACCCCTCAAGGATTTTATCAAGGGGTATAGTGAACATTTTGAACCCAGAGGTACGACACAGAATTTGATGACATTAGGTCATCATATTGAATAAGTTGTCATTAGTGTTCGCTTTTTGAGTTTGCATCGGGTACTCAGGTATGCACCATGTATCACGGGTGCTCAAGTGAAATGCTTGAGTCCCCGCCTGCATGTTTCACGGTTATTAAACACCCCAAAAAAAACATGCGGGGATCGCTCGTGCATGGCAGGAAATCCCCGCGAAGTTTTTTTGGCTGCAAAGCATATGGGACGGAGACTCTAGCACCCGCAATACTCAATGCATACCCGAGCACCCGATGCAAACTCAAGTAGCGAGCACTTGCGTTCAACACTAGTTGCCATATTGTCATCTTTTTTTTTTTACTTTTGAGAAAAAAAACAACCCTAACCCCAACCCTAACATTAGCACAACCCTAACCCCAACCCCAGCCCTAGCATTTATTTTTTACGCCGTTCCTAGTGCGGTATAAGTGATTAGACGACCTTATTCTTCGGGTCGGTGCGACTACAGAGATACCAGAATGATATCAAATTTTTATGATTGACAGCTGTCACACACTAAAAGACACATATTTTGTAAAATCTAGTTTTTGCATCGCCATATTTTGAGAGCTATAATTTTTCCATATTTTGGCCGACAGAGTCATGTGATGGCTTGTTTTTTGCGGGATGAGTTGACGTTTTTATTGGTGCCATTTTCAGGCACGTGACATTTTTTGATCGCTTTCTATTCCAGCTTTTGGGAGGCAGAATAAACAAAAACCAACAATTCAGGAATTGTTTTTTTTTTCAATTTTTTTATTCTACTTCGCGTGTGGTAAAATTGATAAGGTAGCTTTATTCTTTGGGTCAGTATGTTTACAGCGGTACCACATTTATATAGTTTTTCTATGTTTTGGCTCTTTTACACAATAAAAGCTATTTTATAGAAAAAATAATTTTTTTGCATCGCTTTATTCTGAGAGCTATAACTTTTTGATTTTTTGATGATGAAGCTTTATGGTGGCTTGTTTTTTGCGGGACAAGATGACATTTTCAGCGGTACCATTTTTATTTATATTTGTCTTTTTGATCGCGTGTTATTCCATTTTTTTGGGGGCGGTATGATGATAAAGCAATGTTTTTGTTGCTTGTTTTTTTCTTTTTTTTTTACCGTGTTCACTGAAGGGGTTAACTAGTGGGACAGTTTTATAGGTCAGGTCGTTACGGACGTGGCGATACCAAATATGTGTACTTTTATTGTTTGGTTGTTTTTTTTCATAATAATATTTATTGATGGGTACATTATATTTTTATTTTTGGTGGATTATTTTTTAATTTTTTTTTAATATTTTTACAATTTTTTTTTTTTAAAAAATTTCACTTTCTGAAAGTTTTTTTACTTTTTTACTTTGTCCCACTCTGGGACTTTCACTTTTTTTATTCTGATCGCCTTCATAGCGCAGGGATGGAGCACCATCCCTGTGCCATGCAAGCAGTCAGCGCTGCACAGTGAGAAGATTGTTTGGTCATGCACTGCGCATGACCAAACAATCTTCCTGCTGTCTGGTGACCCGGATGTTGTCATGACGACATCGGGTCGTCATGGCAACACCCGGGAAGCCGCGGCAGACAGCGCTGGAGGCTGGAAGAGGAGGTGAGTATTGCGATCACCGCCCCTTAGCCACCGCAATGCTGCAATCGACTTCGATCGCAGCATTGCCGGGGTTAATGTGCCGGGAGCAGTACAGGACTGCTCCCTGCACATAGTACCGGGTGTCAGCTGTGACAATCAGCTGACACCCGACAGCAATTGCACCCGCACAACTTGTGTGCGCGTGCGATCGCGATGACGTACTAATACGGGTCAGGCTGTTAAGTCCCAGAGCACAGACGCATATTAGTACGTCATGGGCTTTAAAGGGGTAATGTATCCAGCCAGCACCCCCCTTATGTGTCTAGTTGAGCTCCCCCCTTATGTGTCTAGCCGGGCCCCCTCTTATGTGTCCATCCGGGCTCCCCCCTCCTGTGTCCTGCCGGGCTTCCCCCTCATGTGTCCAGCCAGGGTTTCCCTTGCGTGCCCAGCCAGGGTTCCCCCTTGTGTGTCCACCAAGGTTTCTCCTCGTGTGTCCAGCCAGTGCCCCCCCTCATGTGTCCAGCCAGGGTTTCCCCTCGTGTGTCCAGCCATGGTTCCCCCTCGTGTGTCCAGCCAGGGCCCCCCCTCGTGTGTCCAGTCAGGGTTCCCCCTCGTGTGTCCAGTCAGGGTTCCTCCTCATGTGTCCAGCCAGGGATCCCCCTTGTGTGTCCAGCCAGGGTTCCCCCTTGTGTGTCCAGCCAGGGTTTCCTCTTGTGGGTCTAGCCCTCTTCCCCTTGTGTGCCCAGCCGGGCCCCCCCATGTGTGTCCAGCCAGAGTTCCCTCTTGTGTGTCCATCCAGTGCCCCACCTTGTGTGTCCAGCCAGGGTTACCCCTCATGTGTCCAGCCAGGGTTCCCCCTCGTGTGTCCAGCCAGGGTTCCCCTTCATGTGTCCAGCCAGGGTTCCCCCTCGTGTGTCCAGCTGGCTCCCCCCTTGTGTGCCAAGCCGGGCCCTCCCTTGTGTGCCCAGCCAGGCCTCCCCTTGTGTGTCCAGCCAGGGTTACCCCTCGTGTGTCCAGCCAGTGCCCCCCCTCATGTGTCCAGCCAGGGTTCCCCCTTGTGTGTCCAGCCAGGGTTCCCCCTTGTGTGTCCAGCCAGGGCCCCCCCTTGTATGTCTAGCCAGGGTTCCCCCTTGTGTGTCCAGCCAGGGTTCCCTCTTGTGTGTCCAGCCAGGGCCCCCCCTTGTGTGTCGAGCCAGGGTTCCTCCTTGTGTGTGTAGGCGGGCCCCCCCTTGTGTGTCCAGCCAGGGTTCTCCCTTGTGTGTCCAACCAGGGCCCCCCTTGTGAGTCCAGCCAGGGTTCCCCCTCGTGTGTCCATCCAGGGTTCCCCCTCATGTGTCCAGCCAGGGTTCCCCCTTGTGTGTCCAGCTGGCTCCCCCCTTGTGTGCCAAGTCGGGCCCTCCCTTGTGTGCCCAGCCAGGCCCCCCCTTGTGTGTCCAGCCAGGGCCCCCCCCTTGTGTGTCCAGCCAGGGTTCCCCCCTTGTGTGTCCCGCCGGGCCTCCCTTTGTGTGTCCAGCCAGGGTTCCCCCTCGTGTGTCAAGCCAGGGTCCCCCCTTGTGTGTCCAGCAAGGGTTCCCCCTTGTGAGTGACGCGCCCCCTGGGCCTGTGCTGTGCAGGGGGATACCCGGAGCCGGATCGCTGGGGGTTGTAGTTCTCCGTGGCGGTGACCCGGTCCGTGCCCAGGGCGGTCAAACCAGTGGCAGTCTTAGGTAATAACAATGTCCGACTACGCCACCCGTGGATTGCGGTCAGTGGGGGACTGCCGCTGCGCTGCAGACCGCTGAGGCTGATGTTGTTTGCGCAACTGAGTATGGGATAACTCCCCACGGGAGAAGTATTTCCTCAGGGCAGCTAGAGTGAATGATGGGAGTGATGGTGTGAGCGTCCCAGAAGTAATGGTGCTGGTGCGGCGATGAAACACAGAGACGTGTGGTGCAGTTCAGGGTCTTTACTGATGTTATAACGCAGACCCTCCCGGGAGTACTGGTTAGCAGTAGGGGCCTGGTCAGTCTGTGAGCAAGCAGGATCTCCCCTGGCCAGGTGGAGTTGTAGGCCTCCCCGACTATCTGCACTCTTTCCTGGCTACCTTGCTCTATGCGGGTAGAAGTAGCCCACGTCCCTGAGTATACCGTGTGGTGCTCACCCGTATGGCCGGTGACTTGGGGCCTTCCGTTAGCCTCCGCTTCACGATGGCGGTGCTGGTCCCTTGCTTGTGACCGTGCCTCCGGGCTTCTAAGGCCAGAGGACATGGAATCCCCTGCCGGTTGGATTCTGCTGCTGGACCTGGATGCCCCCACAGCCTCGGACTCCGTGTCCGGGTTTAGTGTCTTCAGCCAAGGCGAGCTATCTAGCTTCCAGCCTCTGGCACTCGCTCCTGCTCCTACAGAGCTCCTGTTGTAACTCTCCCTGTGTCTGGAACTTCACTCCAGGCTCTGACTGCTCTGCTTGTTCTGCAGGCTCTGTCTGACTTAATCCCGCCCCAGACCCAGTTTATAAGGGCAGATTCCTCCCCTCCCAGGTCTGGGTGGGCCGTGTTGCATGCTTAGGGCTCCTGACCAGAGAAACCTCCCACTTGCTCTCAGACATAATATTTCTATTACTGTGGTAACCAGTAATTCTCCCCTAGTAAATTTTAGTACTCCGGGACTAAACACATTTTTTAAAAAAACATAAATGCAGGGTATAACAATAACACAATAACATATTTACAAGTAGCTTTAGTTCTTTAAAGGTCACGGCGTGTCCGCAACCGGGTGTCCATATCACCCAAGGTGAAGTTTTTGAGCGAAGTAGGGGACCTGTCCAAAGCAAACCCCTTGCGTTGGCCCTGGGCGTGGCTGCAAGGCTGGAGCTAGCTACTTTGGGCAGCAAGTAGGCCACGCCAGACAGGTTTTCTCTTCCGCGGCCGTCTTCGCAAGAGGCACCAAGGTGCAACTATCTACAAGAATTGTTCCGGTTATCCAGTGTCCATAACCTGTTAGTCCAAATAAATCTGCAGGGTAACTGAGAAACATAATTAATAACAGGCAACAAACATAAACCATAAACAGTTAAACAGATAAATTCACAGTGCATTAGTTAGATTTTCCAGCGAGCGGGCATCTGACCTCTAGTGACTCTAGTGGACCTACGGAGCTCACTAACTGGTCCTGCACTACAGGGTGTAGGAGGTGTTATGGGTAAGCTGGGCAGCTGTCTGCGCACTCTTTGGCTCACTAGGGACACGGCAGGCTCACTACTAGCAGAGGGTTGATTCTCCTGTGCTGCTGGTGTGGATTCTTCTGCCTCCTGGGCCGGCTGCTCTTCCAGCTCTACCTGGTCTTCTGTAGGCACTTGAGGGGCTGGCTGGAGAAAGGTGAGGACAGGCACCACGATAGCGTTGTTTACTTGTGTCCAGGACCGGGGAAAGTCTCCGAGTACGGTGCTGATCATTTCCTCCTTTTCCTCTACGGGTTGAGGGTCTTCCTGATCTTCATCCGTGCTTTGCTACTTCTCGGGGCACTTTTTCAGGTGGTCTCTGGAGACAGTGGCTGTGGTCTCTTCTCCATCCTTGCTGATGACGTACACCTTTGGATTATTGTGGCTTGAGGGCAGTACGGTGTACGGGTCCTTTTCCCACTGGTCGTCCAACTTATGGAGCCGCCTTTTTCTTTTCAAGACCTGCTCTCCAGGTACCAGGGGAATAGCGGGAGCATGTTGGTTATAAGTCCTCTCCTGCCTTTCTCTTGATTGACAGAGACTTCGCTCGACGCTCTCCTGTACTTTCCGGTACTGCTGCTGCTGTTCTGTATCCCAGTCTGTCTCTGGTGAGGTGTCCTCGGGTATCAGGACTCCCATATCCAGGTCAACAGGCAGCTTACCAGGTCTTGCTCGAATTAGGTAGGCCGGGGTACAGTTGGTGGAACCTACTGGGATGTGGTTATACAGGTCCACCAGATCGGGCAGTTTCTCGGGCCACAGACTGTGTTCTTCCAGGGGCAATGTTTTTAGCAGATCTATCACCACCTGGTTCATCTTCTTGCAGAGTCCATTGGTTTGGGGGTGATAGGGCGTTGTTCTTATCTTCTTGCAGCCATACAGGTTGCAGAACTCCTGGAAGACCTCTGCTTCGAAGGCTGGTCCTTGGTCTGTCAACACTTGGTCCGGGTACCCGTGTGGGCGGCAGACTGCAGCTGGAAGGCTCTGGCTGCTGTCTGAGCAGTCAAGTCTTTGACAGGGACCACCACCAGGAACCGGGAGTAGTGATCCACGATGGTTAGGGCGTAGACATACCCGCTTCGGCTTGGAGCCAGTTTAACATGGTCCAGAGCGACCAGTTCCAGCGGCTGCCTGGTGATGATGGGCTGCAGGGGAGTCCTCTGGCTGGCACGGTCCCTTCTTCTTAGATTGCACGGGCCACAGTCTCTACACCACCTCTCAATGGCTCCTCTCATTCCTATCCAGTAGAACCGTTCACGCAGCAGGAACTCCAGCTTCTTCCATCCGAAGTGCCCTGCCCCATTGTGGTAGGCCTCCAGCATCATAGCTGCGTCCCGTCTCGGTACCACAACCTGCCAGATCAGTTCATGTGTCCGGGAATTGACCATTCTGCGGCACAACTTCTCCTTGTAGAGAAACTGTCTGCTCTTCTCCGTCCACAGTTGCTTGGTCTCTTCCGGAGCGTCTGGGTCCAGGCGGGCGTCAGCCTGGGTCAGCATTTCCTTCACCAGATGGACTGCGGGGTCACTGTCTTGCGTCTCCGCCCAGTTGTAGTGGGGTAAGGGGTTGAACGTAGCGGATCGCTGGCCCCTCACACGGTGGGAATACTGGGTAATCCCATGACGGTGGAACGCAGGGAGTTCGACCTCTTCCAGTTCTTCTGGATCTTCCCCTCCGTCCGGTAGGTTTGGCATCCTGGACAGGGCGTCCGCGTTGGTATTGGAGCGTCCTGCCCGGTATTTGATCGTGAACTCAAAATTGGACAGGCGGGCCATCCATCTCTGCTCTAGGGCACCCAGTCTTGCAGTGTCCAGGTGTGTCAACGGGTTGTTGTCCGTGTACACGGTGAACCTGGAAGAGGCAAGGTAATGCTTGAAACGTTCAGTTACCGCCCACACCACTGCCAGGAACTCTAGCTTGAACGAGCTGTAATTCTCAGGGTTTCTTTCCGTGGGTCGCAGTTTTCGGCTGGCGTAAACAATTACCCGTTCTCTCCTCTGCTGGATCTGAGACAGTACGGCTCCTAGCCCGATGTTGCTTGCGTCCGTGTAGAGGATAAAGGGCTGGCTGTAATCAGGGTACGCCAGGATTTCATCCCCCGTGAGGGCCATCTTCAGCTGGCAGAAGGACTCCTCTTCCAGCTTTTCCCATTTGAAGGGTGGCTTCTGGTTTTTGGCCTTCCTGGACTGGCCTATCAGGAGGTCCTGCATAGGAGCTGCCTTCATGGTAAAACCGGGAATGAATCTTCGGTAGTAGCCTACCAACCCGAGGAACTGCCGCACTTCCTTTATGCTGGAGGGTCTTGGCCAGTCCTTAATCACGGTGATCTTGTCAGGGTCGGGAGCCACTCCATCAGCACTCACCACGTGTCCCAGGTACTGTACCTTTGGCTTCAGTAGGTGACACTTTGAGGGTTTTACCTTTAGGCCATAGTTTGCCAGGGCTTCAAACACTTCTGCCAGGTGTTCCAGATGGTCCTCATAGGTTTTGGAATAGACGATGATGTCGTCCAGGTATAATAGGACCGTCTCGAAGTTCCGGTGTCCCAGACAGCATTCCATCAACCGTTGGAAGGTTCCTGGTGCGTTGCAGAGCCCGAACGGCATACAGTTAAATTCGCTGAGTCCCATCGGGGTGGTGAATCCGGTCTTCTCCCGGTCCGCCTCTGCTACCGGAACCTGCCAGTACCCGCTAGTGAGATCCAAAGTAGAGAAGAAGTTATCAGATTTTAATGCAGCTAAGGACTCTTCTATCCTTGGTAACGGGTACGCATCTTTGTGTGTGATACTGTTGACCTTCCTGTAGTCTACACACATTCTCATGGTGTTGTCTTTCTTTTTCACCAAGACTAGTGGAGCTGCCCAGGGGCTACAGCTGTCCCTAATTACCCCAGCCTCCTTCATGTCTTTTAGCATCCCCTTGGCGTGTTGATAGTGTGCAGGGGGTACGGGTCGGTATCTCTCCTTTATGGGAGGATGGTCTCCCGTGGGGATGTGATGTTCTACCCCCTTTACTCGCCCGAAGTCTAGCGGGTGTTTACTAAACACTCTCTCGTACTCTTGAACCACCCGATAGACTCCCTGTTTTTGGTGTGAGGGAGTGGAGTCAGTACCCAAATGCAGTTGCTGACACCAGTCCTCCATTGGTTTCTTAGAGCCGTTACCTTCCTCTGGTTGAGATGGAGGCAAGGGTTCCACGGCCTGTACAGAGTTCTGGTTGATGGTGAACAATTTGGCTAGCGTGGCATACCGGGGCAGGTATACTTCTCTCTCCCCGATATTTATGATGCGGACGGGCACCCTCCCATGACGTACATCGACCACCCCCCGTGCTGTCAAAATGGTGGGCCTACTGTCTGAGTAGACGGGTTCTACCATTGCTTGGTAGTCTCTACCTCTTAGACCAATAGCTGCCCGGCACCAAATCATCATCTCACTTTTGGGGGCATGGCAATAGGGAACAGGTCACACATTCTCACGCTACCTATCTCACCACCAGATAGTTCCACCTGTTGCCGTTTCATCAGTGCCCGGATCTCTTTTTGGAGCACACGCTGCTGGCTGGAACTGGCGTTCTTGGCAACCTGCTGCAAAATAAGAATCACCTCTGCAAGACAGTTTTCAATTACGTTAGTACCTAGGGTTATTTTTGGGTGACTCTCGCGACGGTCAATGTCCACAATGATCAGTCCTTGTGCCGGCAGTTCAACCTTACCGACCTTGGTGGTCACCTCTTTAAATCCTATCTGTGGCACGGGCTGACCATTGCTGGCGATAATGCTCAGGTCGTCATCTGGGTAGCGGGTTATGTCCGAGTCATTCCAGTACCGCTTGAAGAGCACGTACGGGATGGTGGTGACCTGTGACCCGGTGTCTTGTAGGGCACTCATAGGAATGCCATCCAGTACCACAGGCAAGACCGGACGTCCCCCTACGTATTTGTCGCGCCAGTTCGATGGGCCTGATGATCTTAAGCCTGGGGGTTGGCCCTCTACCCCTGGTTGTGCCCGTTTAAATGACAGTACCTTGCCATATGTCCGGGTTGATTGCAGCGGCGGCAGATGGGTCGTCCGTCCTCGCTGTATCTGTCGCTGGGTCTTCCTCTGGCCGGTGGGGTCCTCCTCAGTCGGCGCCATGGGACGTCCTCCGGTCCAGATGCCAGCTGGATCTTTCCTGGAGAAGAGACCTGTAAAGACTGCACAGTTCTGGTTAGCGCGGCAACGCTCTTAGTCAGCTCTTGGACCTGATGGTGCAGGTCTGTTGCCGGGTCATTGTTCAAAGCCTGCGCATCAGCTCCCACAGGCCCTGCAGACAAGGGCGCCGCGTCCTGGTGATAAGTGATAGCAGGGCGCCTGTGGGTCACAGCGCCACCTGGTGCTGGTTCTCGGAGCACCCGGATGGCTCTGTCCTTGAACTGTGCAAAGTCCAGGTCAGGGTCCTGTAAGGCCATTGCCCGCAACTGGGTTCGGTGGGCATTGCACAGTAGACACTCAATAAATTGTTCGGTCAACAGCTTGTCTTCATTTCCCACGCTGTCAGGGTCTGCCTGCTTAATGGCTCTCAGGGCCTCTTGTAGGTTTAGAGCATAGTCTCTTATACTTTCATGTGCCCGTTGTTTGCACCCGTAAAATCTGAGCTTTATTTCGGCTGAGGTGCGGGTGTCAAATGTGTCTTTCAGCCGGGCTAGTATTTCTCTGACAGTCCTCTTCTTCCCAGGTGACCAGGACTTTACCTCCCTTTGGGCTGCCCCGATTAACTGGGCCACCAGGATGCTCACTTTTTGCTCTTCCGTGAGGGGGTATACCTGGAAGAGGCTATCCAGTCTTTCCCTAAAGTCACTTAGAGTATGTGACTCCCCTGAGTACTGGGGTAGCCAGGTTGCCCCCGGGATATAGGGCATGGTGAATGGCATGACCGCTGCAGCGGTTGCGCTGGCGGTGGCTGTGGCAGTGGAGCTCCCCTCGGTGTCCGACATCCTCCTTCCCCCCTAGTGGACCGTGGCCTACCTTGCGATGCTCTTCTTCCGTAGGCAGCGGCTCCGCAGTCAATCGTCGGGGTAGGGGACCTGGCGTCGCGCTCCGATGATGTCAGCGTCGCTCTTCCTCCCTTCCAGGACCTTACGCAGCGTCGGAGCGTGGGGCGGAGATTCGGATCTTGCGCGCTTTCGGTGTCCACGCCCCTCTTCTTCCCGCGCGGCGACCCGAACATGGCGTCCGAAGGCGGGAAGCAGCTGCGGATGGCGGGAAGAAGGCAGAAGACAGCGGGAAACGGTCCAAGATAGCGTCCGATGGCGGGAAACGACTACGGATGGCGGGAAACTTCGCCACAGGTAAGTTCAAAAGTCTTTTTCAGGCACGCAGTACCCGGTGGTTGCGGGCACGAAATCCTGCCGACTACGCCAAAGTTGACGCGCCCCCTGGGCCTGTGCTGTGCAGGGGGATACCCGGAGCCGGATCGCTGGGGGTTGTAGTTCTCCGTGGCGGTGACCCGGTCCGTGCCCAGGGCGGTCAAACCAGTGGCAGTCTTAGGTAATAACAATGTCCGACTACGCCACCCATGGATTGCGGTCAGTGGGGGACCGCCGCTGCGCTGCAGACCGCTGAGGCTGATGTTGTTTGCGCAACTGAGTATGGGATAACTCCCCACGGGAGAAGTATTGCCTCAGGGCAGCTAGAGTGAATGATGGGAGTGATGGTGTGAGCATCCCAGAAGTAATGGTGCTGGTGCGGCGATGAAACACAGAGACGTGTGGTGCAGTTCAGGGTCTTTACTGATGGTATAACGCAGACCCTCCCGGGAGTACTGGTTAGCAGTAGGGGCCTGGTCAGTCTGTGAGCAAGCAGGATCTCCCCTGGCCAGGTGGAGTTGTAGGCCTCCCCGACTATCTGCACTCTTTCCTGGCTACCTTGCTCTATGCGGGTAGAAGTAGCCCACGTCCCTGAGTATACCGTGTGGTGCTCAACCGTATGGCCGGTGACTTGGGGCCTTCCGTTAGCCTCCGCTTCACGATGGCGGTGCTGGTCCCTTGCTTGTGACCGTGCCTCCGGGCTTCTAAGGCCAGAGGACATGGAATCCCCTGCCGGTTGGATTCTGCTGCTGGACCTGGATGTCCCCACAGCCTCGGACTCCGTGTCTGGGTTTAGTGTCTTCAGCCAAGGCGAGCTATCTAGCTTCCAGCCTCTGGCACTCGCTCCTGCTCCTACAGAGCTCCTGTTGTAACTCTCCCTGTGTCTGGAACTTCACTCCAGGCTCTGACTGCTCTGCTTGTTCTGCAGGCTCTGTTTGACTTAATCCCGCCCCAGACCCAGTTTATAAGGGCAGATTCCTCCCCTCCCAGGTCTGGGTGGGCCGTGTTGCATGGTTAGGGCTCCTGACCAGAGAAACCTCCCACTTGCTCTCAGACATAATATTTCTATTACTGTGGTAACCAGACCCCTGGGGTGCCACATGAGTCCAGCCAGGGACCCCCCTTGTGTGTCCAGCCAGGGCTCCCCTTTGTGTGTCCAGCCAGGGCCCCCCTTGTGTGTCCAGCCAATGCTCCCCTTTGTGTGTCCAGCCAGGGCCCCCCCTTGTGTGTCCAGCCAGGGCTCCCCCTTGTGTGTCCATCCTTGGCCCCCCCTTGTGTGTCCAGCCAGGGGCCCATCCCATTCTACATCCACTCATATACATACACACACATACACACACACACAGATACCTCTTACCTTCCTGCGCTCCCGTGCGGTGTCCTTCTCTGGCAGCTGAGTTGTACGCCTCCTTCACAGCAGGTGCAGGACGACGGCCTGTGCCCCTTAAAACCACAGGTTTTTTTTTTTCGTTCTCGTCTCCTCCTCTCCTCTGCAGCAGGGTGGCGGGGCCCACCGGGAAATTTACCGCTATCACGCCAGCCCAGTCCGACCCTGAACCTACGTGTCTGTGCCTGAGGGTCAATACCCCTGTGTGCCTGAGAGAAGCTGCAGCACATGGTCTATGATCGGCTTGAGTAATGGTTCCCCCAGGATTCCAAAGAATTCATGTAACCTGTCTAGCCCCATTCTGAACCTAGCGGCATGCATGTAACATTGGTGGCTCATACGGGGAATCCTGAGCGGGAATTAGCATGTAGAGGGAGAAGAGGAAAAGTGTCTGGAAAAACACAGCAGCACAGCACCTCACTTCAACTCTGCTACACCAGTTAAAGGGGACCAGTCCTAAAGAAAACTCACTAGCAGCAATGGATGTGGAAATACATATAGACAGAATTAGTGAGCTGCTTCTTCAGTTAACTTGTGAAGAACTGAGAACAGTAGCAGAACATATAAAGATGTCAGAAGAACAGATTTCTAAAGCACACAACCGTAGGCAACTGTTAGCTGCCATTAATGCAAAAATGGATGAGTTTGGGGAGAAAGAAGCTGAAGACATCATGGGGACATTCCTCCAGGAAATAACACAGTTTCTAACCAGGTTGAAGTTGGAGAATGGAGGGGCGACATCAATTACCAAAAGCAGGAATCTCCCTCCACAGACCGAACTACAGGAATTGAACGAACAATTCAAAGCCCTAACAACAGCCCTGCAGGAATCAAACAAAACCTCTGAATGGGTGATAGACTCAGACAGGACCTTTAACCTGCTCAGGTTAGATAAATCAGGGACACAGTCCTCTCTAACACCACAAATCACCATAAGGAAAGAATTCAAAATACTGGGACAGATTGGAGAATGTGAACAGAAAGAGAGCCTGTCTTATAGGAACTTGTTGCACTAGATCGATGCAGGCTTACAGAAAGACTACCAGTCAGATGAGATCATTGAGGGGGTGGTGAAAGTGATCAGCCCAGTTCTGAACCTCTGTAGTATGCTAGAAATGAAGAGTCAATTGACATTGCAATAGCTGAAGATGATTTTAAAAGGGCACTATAAATAAGAGAGTACTTCGGAATTGTTCCACCCACTCATTAACCTCTCACAGAAAAATAATGAATCACCCCAAAGTTTCTTGTTCAGAGCAATTGAACTGAAGGATAGACTGTTGATTGCATCCAGAGATGTAGAAGCGAAAGAGAAGTTTGATGCTGGACTAGTCCAGAAGAAGTTCTTGAGATCATTGGGAACCAGCAAAGACATCAAGTTGCAGTTGAAACAGTACCTCGATGATTCTGGAATTCTGGACAAAGTCCTAATTGAAAAAATGAACGAGGCAGCTAGTTTGGAGTCACTGAGCGAACAGAAGTTAAAGAAAGGCTCTGCTCCTAAAATCACCAAAATGAGTCAGCTGAAGTTGGAGACACCCAGTGGCCAGTCCGAAGATCATTATAGACACCCTCCAGTGCCACCTCTGAGAGGGAACCTTAAATCACCAACAAAAGAGAGGACCGCCAGCGCTGACTGGGAGGAAGTAATAGGAGAACGGCGAGCCGAGTTGATTGAGGTGAAAAAGTTGATTTGTTTCAGGCCAGAACCGGTATCCCTCAGAACCAGGAGTGGGTTCCAAAACAGAAGACACCCCGCTTGTGAAGCGTGCCATTCATTAAATCAGAATACCATGTGTGTCCAAGGAATGCCAATGGTCACGGTCGTTTGGGTTAAAAGACAGGAGGTTGCCAGTGCGGGGCGACTGGTAACCGCGACACAGAGGAGACCCCAGAAGCAAATCCAAATCTCACCAAACCCCAGAACGGCGCATGAGGTAAAACGGCTGCGTCAGTACTATCCCCAAGTGTGTTCCCATCTACAACAGCTGCAAGGGAGACAGGGGTATCAGTTACCTAATGCCCAGTGCAGAGGTCAAACTATGTACTCCTGGGAGGAGGATTCCCCGGTCAGTAAAGGCCTCATCAGCCTAATTGGTGAAAAGTGCTTTGTACAGTGTCAGCTAGATGGACTCCTAGAAAAAGCACTGTGGGATACAGGAGCCCAAGCGAGCCTTTTAAATGAAGAATGGACAAGGCGCTACCTGCCACACACTTGCCTTCGGTCACTAAAAGACCTCTTGGGACCAGTGGAACTCCACGGCAAAGCTGTCAACCAGACCGAAATCCCTTTCATAGGCTGGGTGGACTTGACTTTCCAACTCAGGGCCACAAAGAACAGCAACACCATCGAGCTTTTGGTACCTTTTCTTGGGACCAGTGATCAGAATATGGCAGAGGATCTTATCCTGGGTTATAATTAGTGTTGAGCCACCCCCGTAGTGTTCGAGTTCGGTTTGTCGAACACCCTTGTGTTCGCCGAACTGTTAGTCGAACTGTTCGTCGAACACCTTCAAACACCGTCAAAACCAATGGCAGGCAAACAAAAACACATAGAAACACATAGAAAACACCTTCAAAAGGTGTCCAAAAGCTGACAAACTGCTCAGAAGACATAACTAACACATGGAAAAGTGACAAGTACATATAGTCATGCGAAAAGAAAAGAGGTGGAGGAGTAAAAGGAGGGGGAGACACAGATATAGGCATGTCATGCCCTTCTAAAATCCAAAAAGTGAGAAGCCGACACGGCCAGTCCATTCCTGCCCGTGCCACCTCCGTTTGTGCCAGAGCCGCGGTGGACCCTGACGGCCAGCCCTCCTCTCCCAATACTGGTGCCTGTCCGCTGGTGGGTCGAGCAAGCCCCCCTGTGGTGGAGGCAGCTCTAAGCTTTTTAATTTAAATTGACTCTCAAATTTGAATGAATACACTTTAAATCCTTTTACAAGGATCTATTGAAGGGCAAGTCTCATGCCAGCAGCCGCGTAATTCCAGCTCCAGTAGTGTCCACTAAAGCTGCTGCAGTTAAAAAGCTTTTATAAGGATCGAGCTCGGCTGTCCACCACAAGGCGTCCTACCACCAGTCCCAGCCCCTATGCCTTGGGGTGCCTCCTGATGCTCTTCACTGAGTATCCCGTGGTCCCGAAGCATTTCCTTTGAAAAAATTAAGTGTCCAAACTACAGGTGGTGTAACTTGCTTAACAGCTGGGATAATCCGCTGACTAGCAGACACTGCTACTAGGCACAAAGTATTTCCTGGGCTAGATGCAGTTAAAAATTTGTAATTAGATACTCTTATTGGATGCGGAGAAAGCATTCCATAGAGTCTCCTGGCACGCCATATATTATTCTCTTAAAAAGCTTGGGGTAGGGGTCTAGGGGACCCTTTTATAGCCAAAATCATGGCCCTGTATCGCAATGCGTCACCTAGGCTGAAGATAAATGGAACTGTAGCACCCCGAGGGCTCGGTTGCTGCAGAGGTATTGCACCTCACCCAGAGGTGTGATATCTCACTCTCAGGTAAGGATAGAGTGTGGATCAGGACCCCAACACCTGCATGCATTACACCACATTGCCGTGGGGCAGGCCGACCAATATGCCCCTGAGATGGGCACGACAGTCCCTGTCCGTGGCTGGAGTGGGGGGAGGGAACACTGAGGAAGGGGAACCCTGTAGTGCAGGAGCAGGGAGGAAGCAGTTCCTGGGTGCATTGAGAAGGGAGTATAAAAGGTGGGCACCATCTTAGTTCAGTGCAGAGAAGTCTGAGCAGAAGCGACAGGGAGCAGGGGCTCTGCATGAGCTCTGCTCCAGAGGCGGGCCTAGTAACAGAGGCCCAGGCCTGGAAGAGGGAGAAGGAAGGAAGAGGAGCGGAGAAGGCTCCAGGAACGAGGAACGAAGGGATCCCAGGGGTGTGGACGGGCAAGTCGCCACCGCACGCCCGAATCCACCTGCGTGGAGGGGTCAGGCCAAAGGGGGAGACCGGTCCCCGAAACTAGTGGAGGCGGGAAACGACCCTCGGCTAGAAACCGGATTTTCATTTTATGTGGCGCATAGGGTCAGGGAAACTGGCGCCAAGTTTACCAAGAGGAGGCCCGAGGCAGCCGGACAGAAGGGTTGGTAAGAAAGGCCAGACAAAGGACACACAAAGGGGGTCCTGTGAAGCGCTCCAAAGTTATCTGGGAGTTGTCTGAGCCCCTCACCTGGTGAGCACAGTACGACGTGGGCAGCCGTTACCTGCAGAAGTGGTCTAGATAATAAGAAATGTGAGTAAAGGCCCTGGACTGCATCACTGACTCCGTGTCGTTACTGCTGCTGCCCTGCACCATAACCCCCATCCTCCGCATACACTGCCCTGAGGCTACACTCCTCCCGTGTGGAGTTATGCTACGCTCTGCTGCACCCACAACACCAGCCTCAGCGGTCTGCCCTGCAGCGGCGGTTCACTCTGACCGCAATCCACGGGTGGCGTAGTCGGACATTTAAACATCAAAACCACATAAATAGTTCCGCCACTGGTTTGACCGCCCAGAGCCATGGAACCAGGTCGCCGCCACGGAGACTACAACCACCAGCGTCCACCAAAAAGGGTCCGACTCCGGGTGTCCCAAGGCCCAGGGGGCGCGTCAGAACATTTTCATCACCTTTCATAATCACCAATGGGACAAGGCAGGGATGTCCTCTGTCTCCTCTCTTATACATCCTAGTGACGGAGCACCTGCTCTCATCAATTCGCCATAACCCCAATATTAGGTGGATTGAGGTGGGAGGCACCGAGTACAAGTGCTCTCGATTTGCTGATGATGTCCTAGTATATATCACTCAATCACATATATCCATCCCTGCTGTTATGGCTGAAATAGATCACTTTGTTACATGGTCAAATTTTAAAATCAATACAGCGAAGTCTGAGGCCCTCGATGTCTCCCTCCCCAAATCCATACAGGATTCCATCCAGTCCAACTTTCCCTTTGCCTGGCCCTCACAGGGTATCAAATTCTTAGGAATTCCTATTCATAGAGACCTCTCCCGTCTATGTTATCTTAATTTTGGGCCCTTTATTGAACAACTCCATACAGACCACGGTTGGCAAGTTAGAACTGTAAGATTCACTACGTGAACCACTGGTGTTTTGTGGAAAAGCACATGTACACTGTGTTCCAAATTATTATGCAAAAAGTGTTTAGGAGTGATAAGGGAAGAATTTGTTTGTTTGTCAGTTAAACTCATTGATGGTGATGTGTGTCAGGGCTCTTTATATCACTGTAAGCAATTGCAGACACCTGTGCTAATTAGCTTGGCAGGTGTGTCCAATGAACGGCAAGACTACTTAAGAAGGCTGTCCCACATTATTAAGCAGCCTACATTTTCTGCCAAAATGGGAAAGAAAAAGGATGTGTCGGCTGCTGAGAAGCAACAAATTGTGGAGTGTTTAGGTCAAGGCATGACTACAATCAACATTGTGCGATGATCAGGATGAAGTGTCTTGGCAATCAAGAAGTATGTAGCTGATTCACAGTACACACGTGTGCGTGCTGATAAGGGCAAATTGAGGACTCTTTCCTACAGGCAATTACGTCAGGTTAAAAGAGCAGCGGCAAAAAAGCCTTGTCATAGCAGCAGACAAGTTTTTGAAGCTGCTGGTGCCTCCAACGTCCCCCCGAACAACAAGATGCAGGGTCCTTCAGAGGTTTGCAGCTGTGTGTACGCCATCCTATCGACCTCCTCTATCCACTGCACACAAACAGAAACGGCTCCAGTGGGCCAAGCATTACATGAAGACTGATTTCAAAACTGTTTTGTTCACGGATGATTGCCATGCAACGCTCGATGGTCCAGATGGATAGAGTGGAGGATGGCTGGTTGATGGACACCCCAAGCAAACACGGCCACAGCGCCAACAAGAAGGAGGTGGAGTAATGTTTTGGGCTGGAATCATAGGGAGAGAGATTGTCAGCCCCTTTAGGATCCCTGAAGGGGTAAAGATGAACACCATAATGTATGTGGAGTTTCTCAAACAGCACTTCCTGCCATGGTTCAAGAAGAAGAACCGTGTATTCCGCAGCAAGATCATTTTCATGCATGATAATGCACCGTCTCATGCTGCACATAACACATCTGCATCTCTGGCTGATATGGGCATAAAAGGGGACAAACTTATGGTGTGACCCCCATGCTCCCCTGACCTCTACCCCATTCAGAAACTCTGGAGAATCATCAAAAGGAGTGTCTATGATGGCGGGAGGCAGTTCACATCTAAGCAACAGCTCTGGGAGGGTATTCTGTCTTCATGCAAAACAATTGAAGCAGAAACCATCCAAAACCTGACAAATTCAATGGACGAGAGAGTTCAGAAGCTCCTTTCGAACAAGGGGTCCTATGTGCAAATGTAACATCACCTAGAATAAAGTTTTGAGTTGAAAACTGTTTGATTTCAGTTTCTAATAACCTGCTAATGCTTATAATTTCAAAAATGACCATTTTTTTGGTCTTTATTAAAATGAAAAGGTTGATCGAAGAGTGTGGGGGATCTAAGAGTGTGGCAACCCAGTAGTCAGGATTACTTCGAATTCTGACAATCTGAGGGTCATGTTGCAGGTAGTGCAGCAAGAAGGCACTTATGTGTCTTGCGCATCTCGGAGCCCCAAAATTATTTTCCGGGCTAGATGCAGCTAAAAATTATTGGTAATTTTAAATCTGGTGGAGCTTAGTATAGATGGCCTAATAGAATCAGTACTGCACACTGCTACAAAGCCCAAATTATTTTTCAGCCAAGATACAGATAAACATGATTAGTCATTTTAAATCTGGTGGAGCTTAGTATAGATGGCCTAATAGAATCAGTACTGCACACTGCTACAAAGCCCAAATTATTTTCCTGCCAAGATACAGATAAACATGATTAGTAATTTGAAAGCTTAAAACGGTTGGTGAGGTGATTTTAACCAATCATCAAGCTTTTACTCTCCCCAGGATGACACAGGGGTAGAAAAGTCGTTTCGGATAAATGATTTGTTCATCTTTATGAACGTGAGTCTGTCTACATTATCAGTGGAGAGCCGCGTGCGCTTATCTGTCAGCACACCACCAGCAGCGCTGAACACACGTTCAGACAGAACGCTGGCTGCGGGGCATGACAAGATCTCCAAGGCGTAAGTGGCGAGCTCCGGCCATTTATCCAGATTGGAAGCCCAAAAAGAGCAAGGGTCCAGTGACACAGTCATGGCTTCAATGTTTACTTGGAGATACTCCTGTACCATCGTCTCTAGGCGTTGACTATGTGTCAGACTTCTTGTCTCCTGTGGCCTTGCAAAGGATGGGCTAAAAAAGTGGTGAAATGATTCCGCAAAATTGATGTTACCAGCAGATACTGTGTTTCTGTTACGGTTTGAGTGCTGAACACTCGACGGTCCCATGGTTGGCAAGTTGGAACTGTGAGATTCACTACGTGCACCACTGGTGTTTTGTGGAAAAGCACATGTAAGATTCTGCAACAGTCTCTGCTGATACTCCTGCATGCATGCATCCCTTTCTATGGCAGGAATTATTTCTGCAAATTTACTTTTGTACCGGGGATCTAACAGTGTGGCAACCAAGTAGTCAGGATTATTTCTAATTCTCCCAATTCGAGGGTCATGTTGCAGGTAGTGCAGCAAGAAGGCACTCATGTGTCTTGCGCATCCAGGAGCACCAAGTCCCTGTTGTGTTGGTGGCGAGGTAACAATCATGCTTCCTTCCTCTGTCCTCTCCCCCCAACCTCGCACAACAGAAATGTGATCAAGGTCTCCCTCATCTGATGAGTCTTCCATCAGTTCGTCCTCCACTTCTTCCTGGGTTCCTGCACCTTCCTCACTAGTTTGGCTGCTACCATGCGCCCTGGTAAAAACATCTCCCCCACCCTCACATGCCTGCCGCCTTGGTGCTGCCGACCGTCTGGACCTTGCAGATGTTAGCCCTTCTGTGGCACCCCAGGGGTCTGGTTTCCACAGTAACAGCAATGTTATGTCTGAGAGCAGGTGGGAGGTCTCTTGGTCAGGAATCCTATGCATGCCACACCTCCTGCCCAGTCCTGGGAGGGGAAGAACTTCCCCTATATAAACCTGGGGCTGAGGCAGGGTTAGAGAGTTCAGAGGGAGAGTTCAGCCAGGAGGGCTGACAGGGAGCTGTGGCTCCGGCTGGGCCCAGCTCCTGGGCCATGCCAGAAGTAGAGACAGAGAAGAGAAGCAGCTATGGGAAGAAACAACAGGAGCTCTGTGGGAGCAGTGTTACAAGGAGTCAGGGGCTGGCAGCTGCAGAGCTCGCCCTGACTGAGATGATTTCTTACCGGACCCGGAGTCCGAGGCTGTGGGGACTAACTCCTACCCAGCAGCAGAATCCGTCAGGCAGGGGATTTCAGGTCCTCTGGCCAAGAAACCTGAAGGCACGGTCACACGCATGGGACCAGCACCGCCGTCGTGGAGCGGAAGCTACTAGAAGGCCCCGAGTCACCGGCCATACGGGTGAGCACCACACGGTACACTCAGGGACGTGGGCTACTTATACCCGCCTCTAGCAAGGTAGCCAGAAGAGTACAGTTAGTTTGGGAGGCCTACAACTCTGCCTGGCCAGGGGAGATCCCATCTGCTCAAGGACTGACCAGGCCCCAATCGCTAGCCAGTACTCCGGGAGGGTCTATCTTTGTCACCAGTAAAGACCCTGAACTACACCGTACCGTCTCCGAGTGGTTCCTGCTACCCCCATCATCCACATCAGCTGCCCTGAGGCCATACCCCTCCCGTTGGGGGTTATACCATCTACGCTGCACCATCCATCCACCGGCCTCAGCGGACTGTCCTGCAGCGGCAGCTCCATAGCTGTACTCAACGGGTGGCGTAGTCGTCCAACATCTACCGCTAATACAGCGCCACTTAGTCTGACTCCCTGGGCACGGACCGGATCACCGCCACGAGACTACAACCCTCAAGAGATCCGGCTCCGGGTAAGCTCCCGCGTGCGCAACGCAGCGCGACACAGGCCCAGGGGCGCGTCAACTTTTGGCGTAGTCGGCAGGATCTCGTGCCCGCAACCACCGGGTACTGCGTGCCTGAAAAAGACTGTTCAAACTTACCAGTGGTGAAGAGTCCCGCCATCCGGCGCCATCTTCTGTCTTCTTCCCGCCATCCGTGAAGTTTTCCCGCCATCCGGCGCCATCTTCTGCCTTCTTCCCGCCATCCGTGGAGTTTTCCCGCCGTTGGACGCCATCTTGAAGACGCCGCGCGGGAAGAAGAGGGGCGTGGACTCCGAAAGCGCGCGAGAACTGAAGCCCCGCCTCACGTCCGGACGTTGCGTAAGGTCCTGGAAGGAGCCCAGCAGACGCCGACGTCACAGGAGCGCGACGGAAGGTCCTCAACCCTGACGATCCACTGCGGAGCCGCGGCCTACGGAAGAGGATCATCGCAAGGTAGGCCACGGTCCACTAGGGGGGAGAAGGATACGGAGGAGAGCTTCACCGCTTCAACCCCCGCCAGCGCCACCGCTGTTGCGGTCATGCCTTTCACCATGCCCTATATCCCGGGGGCAGCCT
Organism: Phyllobates terribilis; assembly: GCF_046119375.1. NCBI lineage: Eukaryota > Metazoa > Chordata > Amphibia > Anura > Dendrobatidae > Phyllobates > Phyllobates terribilis. Next base: position 919,545,995 of record NW_027362762.1, read on the forward strand.
GGCTACCCCAGTACTCAGGGGAGTCACATACCCTGCATGACTTTAGAGAAAAGCTGGATAGCCTCTTCCAGGTGTACCCCCTCACAGAGGAGCAAAAAGTGAGCATCCTGGTGGCCCAATTAACCGGGGCAGCCCAAAGGGAGGCAAAGTCCTGGCCACCTGGGAGGAGGACTGTCGCAGAGATACTAACCCAGCTAACCGAGGAGGAGCTGCAGTACTACCAATACGAGGAAAGCCAAGAGGACCCGGACGGGTTTGAGGACTACCCTCAGGAGGGAGCACAAAGAGGACATAGCTACTGAAGGGAAGTAGCGTGAATAAAGAGCTGTAAATAGTTACCCGTAAGGGTACAAGGACTGCTGCTAATTAAAATATGGTCCCCGTTGGGATTAGTGAATTGTTCCCCATGTGCCCCTATCTTAAACCAGGCTGAGGACTGTGAGCAGCCATTCCTTATCCCCACTGGCCGAGGACTGAGAGCGGCCATATCCTGTAAATAATTATGTGTTTCTAGTAATTTATGGGAGTCTTTGGTGGATTTACCGGGAATCCTTTGTGTATAGTTGGAGCGTAACCCAGGAATGGACTAAAGACTGTTAAGGACTCGGGGCAGGACAGACCCCTACCTGGTTACGTCTCCCTGTTTTGGTGAAATGGACACCTTACTTTTCTTCAAAGACTGCACCCGGTTGCGGACCAGCCGTAACCATCTTTATGTGTTTTTCTTATTGTATTATTATTGTTTATACCTTGTTATGTTTTTCTAAAAATATGTTTAGTCCCGGAGTACTAAATTTCACTAGGGGGGAATGTGGCACCCCAGGGGTCTGGTTTCCACAGTAACAGCAATGTTATGTCTGAGAGCAGGTGGGAGGTCTCTTGGTCAGGAATCCTATGCATGCCACACCTCCTGCCCAGTCCTGGGAGGGGAAGAACTTCCCCTATATAAACCTGGGGCTGAGGCAGGGTTAGAGAGTTCAGAGGGAGAGTTCAGCCAGGAGGGCTGACAGGGAGCTGTGGCTCCGGCTGGGCCCAGCTCCTGGGCCATGCCAGAAGTAGAGACAGAGAAGAGAAGCAGCTATGGGAAGAAACAACAGGAGCTCTGTGGGAGCAGTGTTACAAGGAGTCAGGGGCTGGCAGCTGCAGAGCTCGCCCTGACTGAGATGATTTCTTACCGGACCCGGAGTCCGAGGCTGTGGGGACTAACTCCTACCCAGCAGCAGAATCCGTCAGGCAGGGGATTTCAGGTCCTCTGGCCAAGAAACCCGAAGGCACGGTCACACGCATGGGACCAGCACCGCCGTCGTGGAGCGGAAGCTACTAGAAGGCCCCGAGTCACCGGCCATACGGGTGAGCACCACACGGTACACTCAGGGATGTGGGCTACTTATACCCGCCTCTAGCAAGGTAGCCAGAAGAGTACAGTTAGTTTGGGAGGCCTACAACTCCGCCTGGCCAGGGGAGATCCCATCTGCTCAAGGACTGACCAGGCCCCAATCGCTAGCCAGTACTCCGGGAGGGTCTATCTTTGTCACCAGTAAAGACCCTGAACTACACCGTACCGTCTCCGAGTGGTTCCTGCTACCCCCATCATCCACGTCGGCTGCCCTGAGGCCATACCCCTCCCGTTGGGGGTTATACCATCTACGCTGCACCATCCATCCACCGGCCTCAGCGGACTGTCCTGCAGCGGCAGCTCCATAGCTGTACTCAACGGGTGGCGTAGTCGTCCAACATCTACCGCTAATACAGCGCCACTTAGTCTGACTCCCTGGGCACGGACCGGATCACCGCCACGAGACTACAACCCTCAAGAGATCCGGCTCCGGGTAAGCTCCCGCGTGCGCAACGCAGCGCGACACAGGCCCAGGGGCGCGTCACTTCCACATACAACTCCTCCTCCTCTACTTCCTCCACCTCCTCTTGTGCCACCACCTGACTCCGAATTCTGTTTAACATGTGCTCCAGCATGTAAATCACCGGAATAGTCATGCTGATAATGGCATCGTCAGCACTAAACATCTTCGTCGCCATTTCAAAACTGTGCAGAAGGGTGCATAGGTCCCTGATCTGAGACCACTCCTCCAGCGTGATTTGCCCCACCTCTGAATCTCGTTAGCCCAGGCTATACGTCAGAACGTATTGCACCAGGGCTTGTCGGTGCTGCCACAGTTGCTGCAACATGTGCAGAGTTGAATTCCACCGGGTAGGCACATCGCATTTTAGCCGGTGAAGTGGCAGGCCCAACGACTTCTGTAGAGATGTAAGTCGCTGAGCTGCGGGATGCGAACGGCGGAAGTGAGCACACAGCGACCGTGCCCTCTGCAGAAGGCCATCTAGTCCGGGATAGTGGGCTAAAAATTGCTGGACAACCAGGTTCAACACGTGAGCCATACAAGGCACGTGTGTGACATTGCCCCGGCGAAGGGCCGCACCCAGGTTTGCAGCATTGTCGCACACGGCCTTCCCTGGTTTCAGGTCCAGTGGAGACAACCATTCATGAAATTGGTTCTCCAGAGCTGACCACAACTCCTCAGCTGTGTGACTCACATTTCCCAGACATTTCAAATTAAAAACCGCCTGATGACGTTGAGCCCTACTGCCAGCATAGTAAGGAGTTGTGTAGGATCCCTTCTGCGCAGTTAGAAAGCTTGTGGCATGACCAGACAGGCTTTGGGTGCAGGTGGAGGACCGAGAGGAGGTTGAGGAGGCAGAAGCAGTGGAGGAACTTTGACATAAAGAGGATTGACGCACAACTCGTGGGGACGGCAAGACTTGGACAGCAGCCCCTTGTCCTGCTGTCACCATAGTTACCCAGTGCCCAGTCAGCGACATGTAACGCCCCTGTCCATGCCTACTCGTCCAAGTGTCTGTGGTGAAATGCACCCTGTCACACACAGAGTTTCTCAAAGAAGCGGTGATGTTGTGTGCAACATGCTGGTGGAGCGCAGGCACACCTTTCTTTGAGAAGTAGTGCCGACTGGGCATCTGGTACTGGGGCACTGCGATGGACATAAGGTCTCGAAAATCCTCTGTGTCCACCAGGCGGAAAGGCAGCATTTCTGTAGCCAAGAGCTTGCAGATGGTGAAATTCAACCTCTTAGCTTTCTCATGGCTAGGAGGAAATGGTCTTTTACTTGTCCAAATCTAAGGGACTGAGGGCTGGCTGTTGTGCTTAGACGGGGTTGATAAGGTTGTCCCAGGCAAACTGCCGGTCTGTGAGGAAGATGCAGGCGGACATGTTAGGTTGCCTTGATCCAAAGGTGGTGCTATCGATGTCGGACAGCGCTCAACACCAGCTGGTGTTACCACCTCCAAAGAAAATGATGACCTGCCAATCACGCTGGCTGTTGCGGGTAAAGAGGTGGCAGGTCTGCGTCCCAAAACAGGTGTGACTGCTGTCCCCCCAGTCACAGAGGATGAAGAGGCCGCAGATGCACAAGATGGGGCAGACGGTGGTTGGCCCGGCCGGCTAGGCCGCATTGTAGCACAGTGAGCTTCCCACTGCAACTTATGCTTCATGTCCATGTGCCGGTTCATGCATGAAGTACTCAAACTATGTATTTTTTGGCCTCTACTTAGCTTTTGTTGACAAATGTTACAGATAACACGAGTTGGGTCATCTTTATCGATCTGAAAAAATGCCCAGGCTATGCAAGGCTTAGCACCCATGCGACCTGAAGAGCCACCACGACTTGTGGTGAGAGGCAGAGTTGTGTTTGAGGATGCAGTTGTTGACGTGCTTCCAGTACTACATCTCTGTCCAGGAAGGAGCAACCTGACCTCGTCGTCACTAGCATCCTCCTCCACCTCCTCTACTGACCTCATCTCTTGGCTGACTGTGGGTTGACAGTAAGTGGGATCTCCAACCTCATCATCATCACCCTGTGTGTTATCACGCCCGTCGTCCTCAGAGCCAACCTGTTCCTGCCCTGACAAAAAACTAAAGTTGTCGCTCCAATCAGGTGTTTGAGTCTCATCATCGTCTTCCTCATTGTCTCCACCAACAGGAGTTACAGTTTGGAAATGAGGGTCTACATTATGGTCAGAACCTTCTGCGTCTGGTCCAGGATCTGACTCATAAAGATTCTGGGCATCAGTGCAGATCATTTCCTCGTCTGGATTCACAGAAGCGCTGGAGCCGACCTCTGATTCCCAGGCTATAGTATGAGTAAACAGCTCTGCAGACTCAACCATCTGTTCTACCTCATACTCAGATGGGCAGCTGGAGATTTGGGAGCTGTGAGGAAGCAAGTGCGATTGGGGTGACACCTCTGAGGACTGGAGTATTTGTGATGTTGAAGTTGATGTGGAGGAGAGCCCACTTAAAGGAGCACTTGATATCCGTTGAAGCACCTGCTGTTTTTGTGCCTCATCTGGAATTTGTAGCGATTGGCGTGGCCGTAAAAAAGGGATCTTATCACATTGTCCGCTAAAAGAAGTAGACATTTTAGTTTTGCTGGAAGATGGTCTTTCTTCTGCAGATGTTACTGTTGCTTTAACACCTACTCCACAGACACAACCTTTTTTCCCCTTCCCAACACGCCTATTCCCCTTTCCACCAGCAGCAGGCCTTTTTCCACTCATTTTGGTGGTTAACTAATTCACAACTCTGGAGTTGTTTGCACAAAAAAACAATGGATGGGAACCGAGCAGAGCTGAGTGGCCAAACTGTGGTATTAGGCCAAAACTATTGGCTGGGTTAGATGCAGAAAAAAATTATATTCAGTTTGCAACCTGATGGAGGTCAGTATAGATGGACTAATAGAACAAGTCCCACACACAGCTAGAAGCCCAAATATTTTTTCAGAGGTAGATGCAGAAAAAAATTATATTCAGTTTGCAACCTGATGGAGGTCAGTATAGATGGACTAATAGAACAAGTCCCACACACAGCTAGAAGCCCAAATATTTTTTCAGAGCTAGATGCAGAAAAAAATTATATTCAATTTGCAACCTGATGGAGGTCAGTATAGATGGACTAATAGAACAAGTCCCACACACAGCTAGAAGCCCAAATATTTTTTCAGAGCTAGATGCAGAAAAAAATTATATTCAATTTGCAACCTGATGGAGGTCAGTATAGATGGACTAATAGAACAAGTCCCACACACAGCTAGAAGCCCAAATATTTTTTCAGAGCTAGATGCAGAAAAAAATTATATTCAATTTGCAACCTTATGGAAGTCAGTATAGATGGACTAATAGAACAAGTCCCACACACTGCTAGAAGGCCAAATATTTTTTCAGAGCTAGATGCAGAAAAAAATTATATTCAATTTGCAACCTGATGGAGGTCAGTATAGATGGACTAATAGAATGATGCTATGCCCAAAAGGTTTTGCTTCACTAGGTGCAGTAAAAAAATTGGTATTCTATACACAGGTGGTATATCTTGCAACACAGATAGGCTACTCCACTGACTAACACACTCTGCAATAGGCCAAAAAGGATTAGCTTTGCTAGATTTAGCCAAATGCTGTGAAAAAAACTTGCACAGCACTGGCACAGACCTGCCTGGCAAAAACTGATAGGAACTGATCTAACTTAGTCCTGAAAAGGACTGCAATTACAATTAGTCTTTACTCCCAACCTATCTATTTAAGAGCACAGACCTGCCTGATAAAAGTCGTAAGAAATGCTGTAACGTAGTCCTTAAAAGGACTGCAATCACAACTATTCCCTACTCCCAAGCTATCTGTAGAGTTGTGCGAAAATTGGCTTGAAATTAACAAGGTATAGCGCACACAGCAACAGCGGTGCCGTCTAACTCGCAGCTGCAGCAGTGAGAAAATGGTGGCGACGGGGAAAATGGCTGGGTCTTATAGGGCAAGGACATGTGACATACACTGCCAATGACACATGCCCTTGCTTGTGTGAATAAAAGCACTTCGCTCCGTGTGTGCGCTGCTGATAGGCTGACAGACTGCACCCCCCCACTGTAAATGCGGGAAAGAGAAAAAAAAAATGGAGATCTTCATTATTCCTGCAGAGATCCATCCCCTGCCCCTCCCCCCGCCCCGCTGTACACTCAAACTGCGTATTAACATTAATTTTCATCATTACTGAGAAAAAATCCTGTTATGATTTTGGTGCACGAACAGTTATCGAACATAACCTCGAACAGCCGAATTTTTTTCAAATCGTTCGTGTTCGCCGAACGGCTCGAACACCGCCCAAAACAGCTCGAATTTGAGATTGGCGAACAGTTCAAGTCGAACACCGCTCATCTCTAGTTATAATGTAATCAATGAGGTCATCACGAAACACAAGGCAGGGGCACTGGTGGTGGATGCAATCGCCACATTGCTCGCCATACCTAAGGCCTTGGCGGAAAATGTGATTCATAGAGTAAAGAAAGCACAGAATACAATGGACCTAAAAGAAGTCAAGGTAGGCTGGCGCACAACCATCATCCCTGCAAACCAAATGGTGGGGGTTAGGTGTGGAGTCCAGGTAGAACCAGGAAGAAAAGTCCAGACAAGACTGTTCGTGCCAAAAGACTCCTCAGAACTTCCGGAAGGCCTAGTTCAAGGTGAGACTGTGCTTACGATTCCTACTGGTGGGTTTGCTCGAGGTGATGAATACTACAAGTCAAGAAATTAGACTGGATCCAAAGACTGTGTTAGGTCACATCGAAACCGTTAAAACGGTATATCCAGCCAGTGTGAGACCCGCCCAGGAGTCTACATGGAAATTTAGTCTCCCCACCAAGGAACAGGAATTGCCCACTGGAAGAAATTGCACGACCAACCTCGGAGTCCTGGCATCCCCCAGTACCCCTGGAACACTTGTGTGCTGAAGATCGAGCGGTAGCAAAACAGATGCTGAGAGAAGAGTGTCATGCATTCTCCAAAGATGACTCTGATATAGGCTGTATCCCATCGTTGCAGTTGAAAATCAATTTGAAAGACACGACCCCAGTAACCAGAAGCTACATGTCTGTGCCGAAACCATTACACCATGAAGTGAAAGACCTAATCAACAGAGGTTGGGTCCAAAAGTCAAAGTCATCTTATTCCTCTCCTATTGTTTGTGTTAGGAAGAAGGACGGTACGTTGAGACTCTGCTGTGATTACTGAGAACTAAACCGAAAGTCAGTACCTGATCGGCACCTGATACCAAAGATCCAAGATATGCTGGATAGTGTATCAGGAAGTACCTGGTTCTCTGTCCTCGATCTGGTAAAGCATACCATCAAGGGTTTGTTGAAGAGTCCAGTAGACCCTTGACAGCATTCATCACACCATGGGGATTATATGAGCGGATCCGCATACTGTTTGGACTCAGTTCAGCTCCAGCAGAATTCCAGAAGGAGCATGGAGACATGTTTAGAAGGATTGAGGGATGATATCTGCCAGCCGTACCTGGATGACAATGTGGTACACAGCAAAACCTTCCAGAAGCATGTTGACCACGTGAGGAGCGTATTACAACAGTATCAACAGCACGGAGTTAAGTTGACCCCAAAGAAGTGTGAACTGTTCAAAAGACAAGTCCGATTTCTAGGGAAAACTGTGTCCGGAGAAGGATATACCTCGGACCCAGCAGAAATCGCTTCAGTACTGGCCTTAAAAGACAATCGGCCCTCTACAGTCAGGGAGTTGAGGCAGATATTAGGATTCCTCTCCTACTATCGTACTTACGTTCGGAACTTCTCCAGGCTTGCCGCCCTACTATACCACATCTTGAGCACAACGGGAAGATCAGATACTTGGTAGAATACTACTTTATGTGGACCAAAATCGGTTTCCAAGTAAACGAGAGAGAGACAATGAGTCACCAGCAGTATCTTCTGTTTTAATTAAAGAATGGACGAAGCTCCACCTCAGTGAAAACAGTATCCTGAATCGTAAAGGAGGACAAAACCGTTGCTACTACCCAGAGTATACCGTAGGCTGGTGTTCAAAGAACTCCATCAAAACATGGGACACCTGGGAGTAGAAAGGACAACCAACTTGATCCATGAACATTTCTTCTGGCCGTACATGCAGAGAGATATTGAGAGGTACGTCACCAGAGAGTGTGGGTGTCTGAAAGATAAACATCCCAACACCAACTCGGGCACCTATGGGCAACATCCAAACTACGTATCCGTTTGAGATGGTCTCAATAGACTTTCTACATCTCGAGACATGCAAGGGTGGTTACAAATACATCTTGGTGGTGATGGACCATTTCACTCGATTTGCTCAAGCATTTGCCACCACCAATAAATCAGGTCGAACAGCGGCAGAGAAGATCTTCAATGATTTTGCTTTGAGGTTTGGTTTCCCTACGAGGTTACATCATGACCAAGGAAGAGAATTTGAAAGCCAGCTATTTGCCAAGCTAGGAAAGTACTGTAGAATTCAGAGATCCCACACAACGCCTTATCACCCAGAGAGTAATGGACAAGTGGAACATTTTAACCGATCATTATTGTCGATGTTGTGCACTTTAACAGCTGATCAGAAGAAAGACTGGAAGAGTTCTCTGTCAAAAGTGGTACATGCCTATAACTGTACAAAGAGTGATGCAATGGGTTACTCACCCTTTTTCCTATTGTATGGACGATCACCAAGACTGCCAATTGACATCATGTTCGATACTCCAGTGTCAGAGACTTACAGAACATATTGGGAGTATGTTTGGAAATGGAAGGAACGGAAGGCAGAGGCATACAACATAGCGTCCAAAGTGGTTACGCAAGAACAAAGCAAGAGTAAGGAGCACTATGATCGAAAATGTTATGGAGCAGAATTGGCACTGGGAAGCCGGGTGCTAGTCAAGAACGTATGTGAAAAAGGTGGTCCAGGAAAACTTTGTTCGTACTGGGAAGACAAGGTGTATGTGGTCATAAGGAGGAGAGCTTATGACAGCCCAGTGTATGAAATCCGATTGGAAATGGGAGACAAGAAAACCAGAATAGTCCATCGGAATTTACTACTACCCTGTGATTATCTCCCACCACAACAAGACTTCCCAGAAGTAGACTGACATCGTCCGAGACCGACTAAGGGACCACCACAAACTGAAGCTCCGGAGGTGGATAGTGACCTTGAAAGTTCCGATGGAGAAGAACACACCGTTGTATTTCTCGGACCAGCAAAGAGAGGGATGTACCATCCTCAGGAGAGTGAACTAAGTCCTGAGGCTCCATAGTTCGTACCAAGGAGTACTGATGAAGTCCAATTCAGATCAGATGATCGAACACCGGCCACTGAAGAGACCGATCAACACTCAACAGGAGCGGAATTACCAGTCCGTGCCGAAACAAGCGACTCAGGAGAAGTACAGGAACTTACAGAGGCAGCTCCAAGAGCATCTGAGGAAGCACGGGAAATGAGTGCGGCGGAAGAAACTTCTGCGACCGAAGAACCTGTGGTCTCTGAGGAAAAACCCACCAGGAGGATGTCGACTCGAGAAGTGAGGAGGACGTGATGCTGACGTATGAGACACTTGGTGAACGAAGTCAAGTGCCAAGGACTGTTGACTGAAAACAGGTATCTCTGCCTGCGGACCAGGTAAGCCCACTTGAGTGGTATTCACCACTAAGAGGCAGTATGGAAGATGTTGCCTGGTGGAAAGACTTATTTTCATGCTTTGATTTTCCTTAAAAGACTTTGTAGAAACAAAGAACTGTTAAAGAATAGAGAGAGAGAGCTGGTTGAAGACGTACGAAAAGCTCCAGCTGAAGAGATGCTGATTGTTTTAATTGTATTAATCGTTTTTTTTCTTACAGGCGTCCTAAAGAAAAAGGTCATAAGAATAGGTTGTTATCAATGTTTATAAATTTCATGCCAATTTGACAGTGTGCATTTGTATATAAAGTTACTCAACTTTCACCACTGTCTCAGAATTGGTCAGATTGACCAACTAAGGCAAATGTCGAGGACGACATTCAAAAAGGAGGGAAGAGTGTGACATGCAGAAGTAGCACTGTTGCTTTAAAAGCATCCAGCAACTAGAGGGGTTAACACAGTCACAGGAGACAGGGAGGGTTTTAGCAGAGCCCCAGGGGGATTGTGGGGAAGTTATTTACTGTCTGGCTGGAGCTGAAGAGAAAGGTGGTGTGTGTGTTCTATATCTCACAGAAGCGCCCCTGCAAGTGAAAAGGATTCAAGTCAGGAGTGAAGCTAAGCACAGGTCAGTAGAGATCCTGAACTAGCAGTGCAGGGTATTGTCAAGCAGAAAGATAAGGACTGGAAGAAATGGTGTCACAGGGATCATCTCCCTCAGTAAACCCTCCCCCCACCTCCATCTCACTGTGCTGTAAATAATGCTGTGTTCATTAATGTGCCTTTACATTAGAACTGTGCTGTCCTGTACTCCTGGGAAGACTGTGAACTGCTGTGTGTTAGAACCTTCCTGTTTGTTTTTTTATCTTGTGTTTTGCGGTCACGTGACCATCTGCCTTTATATTCCAGCTCCGCCCTTTTGGCTGTGCTGGACTTCAGTGTTTGACTGTTTCTCTAGCCAGGTGCTTCGGTGCCTTTCTCTGTCAGTTCACTTGGTCCTTCTAGGACCTCTAGTACCTTTTTGTCAGTTTGTCTTTTTGTGTTCTGCAACAACTTCTCTGTTTAGGAGGTGTCCCATTTTTGTCCCAGTCCTTAGTTCTTTTAGGGACCCCTCCCCTTATGCTATAGGTCTTCATTCAGACTAGCCGAGGACTAAGGCGGGTCTGTTCGCTAGGAACAGGCAGCACATCGTAGAGATTCAGCTTAGTCTTACTGTAGGGACAGCTTTCCCCTATCTTTCCTTAGTACTTGTTGCAGATCATAACACTGTGCTGCTAAGGAAACTGTACTGTTTGTCACTGGAGCCTGTTGCTGATAAGACTTAACTTGCACTGGCTGTGCGGCTTCTTATTAAATGCTACTGTTCTACCATTTATGAGGACTCTTGTCTAGTGTGTCTGGTCAGCAAGTGAAACATCCTACGTGTCTGTGCCTGAGGGTCAATACCCCTGTGTGCCTGAGAGAAGCTGCAGCACATGGTCTATGGTCGCCCTGAGTAACGGTTCCCCCAGGATTCCAAAGAATTCATGTTACCTGTCTTGCCCCTATCTGAACCTAGCGGCGTGCGTGTAACATTGGTTTGGATATTTTTTTAATTAATGTTGAAATTTCTTCCCAAAAGTTCTTTAATTTGGAGCACTGCCATAATATGTGTAAAAAGTTACCTTGATCCCCACAATTCTTTCAAAATCTATCCAACAGTTCGGGAAAAGCTGAATGTTATCTAGATGTGCTGAAATACCATCTGGTGAATATTTTATACTGGCAGCCTCTGTAAGCGCTAAGATTAGCAAACACTGAATATATGAATTGTGGATTGCATTACTGCTATATAGAATATACTTGAAAAAATGAAGATACTTGGTGAATATATTGGGCAGTTCATGTGATCCCATAAGCCATGACAAGGCCACCTTTCTTTGATGGGATCCTAAACCTAATGTTCATCAAACATGTCTCTCCTGGGCTAAAAGCTACAAATTTAAAGGGCAGGTAGGATCAAGTACTAATTAACAACAGCCGAAGTGTGATGGGAGGCGTGCACAGTTAGAAAAGGAAGCAGTCAAAACCTCGAATAGAATACTACAAAAAACTGACCAGCCCCTCCAAACAGAATAAAGCAAGTGTGAACAGGTGCAACTGCTATGACTGCATAATATACAAACAAAAGAATACAGCGGCCTCTATAAACGCAGACATTGAATATATGAGATATGAACTGCAATACTACTATATAGAATATACTTGTAAAAATGAAGATATTTAGCGCATAAATTGGCCAATTCATGAGAGCCCATCAGCAGAGTCAAGGCGTACCTTGTTGGACATTTCTGAACGCAGTAATACCAAATATGTGCATTTTTTTATTGTTTTATTCTTAATGAGCAAAACGGGGGTGATAAGAAATTTTGCATTTATTTTTTAAAATTTTTAAAAACTTTTTTTTTTACTTTTCACTGTATCTAATAGCTGTGATCATCACATCTCTTGTGCTATACATAGAAATCACAAGCGGCCACGGACAGACTTTCTCTGGAGGATCGTAATTACAGGCACGTGGGTCATCAGTAGAGATCAGCAAACATGTTTGGAAAACGTTCGTTTTTTTCACATTTGGCCTGAACAGTGCATATTTGGATTCGTGATCAGACACCTGAGAGTTTTTGTTAAAAATTGGCACAATTCGGCAAAAGTGTGGTAAATGATTGCGTTTCCACTACTGTATTTTTTAGGACTTTGGCTAGGATAGTGGTGCAGTATGATGAGGGGGACATATTTGATAAGGGGAGGGGGTGGGGAGAGGTCAGACTAGCGGCGGACTGTTAATCTTAATTTTTTTTCTTTTCTTAACTTAATGTGTGGAGATTCTGGCAAACCAATCAGGGCGCAGGAACCATCCACAACATCCAAACACAAGCGCTTCTGTCATTGGCTGCTAAAGTCCCATGTTCCTCATCATATAAAGAGTGGACATGTTGTTTAAGCGCCATTTTGTCAATGTAATAGCGCAGAGAGGCTGCTCCTGCTGCTGCGACTGGATACTGAGAGATTGAGATAGTTAGCTAGGCGGTTTCTTGTAAGTCAGATAATTTAGATAGATAGGATCCTGTGTGGCTGTGAAATCGACCTTCCAGCAGATCAATAGTTTTTGCTATTAGTGTGGTCCAGAGACTCCAGGCCACATTTCAGCATAGAACTCTGTAGTGATGATATTGTGCTCCATGCAGGACTACACCTTTGAAACTCTAATTTTTTCTGTTCCTACCATGCTACATAAAGCAGGCCACATCTCAGCTTGTAATTTTTTTTCGTTGACATTCTGTTGTGTACAGGGCTCATCCACAGTAAAAAAATCAATTTTTTTCTGTTACTACTGTGCTATACAAAGCTCGCCACATCTCAGCTTGTAATTCTTTTGCACTGAAATTCTGCTGTATCCAGGGTTCCTCCACAGTAAAAAATTTAATTTATTCTATTACTACCATGATACATACAGCAGGCCACATCTCAGTTTCTAATTATTTGGCGCTGAGATCCAGGGCTCTGCAGTAAAAAATCTATTTTTTTCTGTTCCTACCGTGATACATACAGCAGGCCACATCTCAGTTTGAAATTATTTGGCGCTGAGATTTAGCTGTATCCAGGGTTTCACAGTAAAAAAATCTAATTTTTTCTGTTACTACTTTGCTACATAAAACACGCCACGTCTCGGCTGGTAATTCTTTGGTGCTGATATTCTTCTCCATTCAGGGGTTCACATGATAAAATCTAAATTTGTTGTTTTACTACTAAACTACATGAAGCAGGCCACATTTCATCCTTTAATTCTTTTGTGCTGAGATTGTTCTCCATACAGGGGTTCACATGATTAAATCTAAATTTGTTTTCTTACTACTGAAGCAGGCCACATTTCAGCTTTTAATTCTTTGATGCAGATATTGTTCTCCATACAGGGGTTCACATGATAAAATCTAAATTTGTTGTATTACTACCATGCTACATGAAGCAGGCCACATTTCAGCTTTTAATTCTTTGGTGCTAATATTGTTCTCCATACAGGGGTTCTCATGATAAAATCTAAATTTGTTGTCTTACTACCGTGCTACATGAAGCAGGCCACATTTCAGCTTTTAATTCTTTAGTGCTGATATTGTTCTCCATACAGGGGGTTCACATGATAAAATTTAAAGTTGCGATCTTACTACTAAACAACATGAAGCAGGCCACATTTCAGCTTTTAATTCTTTGGTGCTGATATTGTTCTCCATACAGGGGTTCACATGATAAAATCTAAATTTATTGTCTTACCACCGTGGTACATGAAGCAAGCCACATTTCAGCTTTTAATTCTTTGGTGCTGATATTGTTCTCCATACAGGGGTTCACATTATAAAATCAAGATTTGTTGCGTTACTACAGTGCTACAGAAACTAGGCCACATTTCAGCTTTTAATTATTTTGTACTAGTATTGTGCTCCAGCCAGGAGTCCACATTTCACAATATAATTTTTTTATGCTAATAGTGTGGTCCAGAAACCAGGACACATTTCAGCAGATAAATATTTTGTGCTAATATTGTGCTCCATCCATGAGTCCAAATTTCAGAATCTAAATTGGTTGTGCAAACAGCATGGTCCTGAAACCATGCCACATTTAAGCATTGGACAGAGCTTGAAGCAGCATTTCTAGCTTAAACTTTGATCAGTAACTGGTGGATGAGTGACAGGTGTAGGCCTGGTGCTCTGAGAGCTCTGCCAAATTCAGGCAACACACATGAAGGAGACCCAACTTGAAGACTAAACATTTCCAATAATTATGGGCAGATACTACTAAACTGGCCTCAATTTCTATTTATTAATTTATTTACTTTACTCACTTGTATAGCGACAATTATTCCACACTGCTTTACAGACATTATCAATTTCCCCATAGTAGAAATAGTATAAATGGGTTCTGACACCCATTCCACTACAGGCAACCCACCAGATGGAGACCCAAGTTGGAGTCTCCACATTTCGATAAAAAAATTGTAACATCAGCAGCACTAGCAACAACAGGCACAGTAGCCACAACAAAGGTACCACAGACTGAAATAATGCATGATCAATGCAGCACATTAAAAACTACACCATCGCCTAGTCTTCTGGTGCAAAAGTCATTGGAGATCCATGACTTGTTCATCTTGATGAAAGTTAGGCGGTCTACACTTTGAGGGGACAGTCAGATGCACTTATTCATCGAGACACCAGCAGCGCTGAAGACACGTTCTGAGAAAATCCTAGCTACCGCCCATGACAAAACTTCTAAGGCGTGACAGACGAGCTCAGGCCACTCTTCAATTTTTCTAGGCCAAAATTCAAAAGGGTCCAAACCCCCACTGATGGCATTGATATTAAACTCGGAGATACTCCAGCATCATCTTCTCCAGTCGTTCACTACGTGTCAGACTTGTACTCTGTTCTGCAGGTGCACAGTCTGGTCTAAAAAAGGAGTGAATCGATTCCCAGAATTTTTTTTTTTTTTACATTTATTTTACTCATATAGTGCCATTAATTCCACAGCACTTTACAGACATTAATGCTACTGTCTCCATTGGGGCTAACAATCTAAATTTCCTATCAGTATGTCTTTGAAATGTGGGAAGAAAAATGAGTACCCGAAGGAAACCATCGCAAACACGGAGAGACCATACAAACTCCTTGCAGATGTTGTCCTTGGTGGGGTTGAAACGCAGGACCCCAGCGCTGCAAGGCTGGTGATGTTTCTGCATTGATGACTTAACGTTACCGGGGTTGGAAGTCTAAAACTGCAATGCACACTGTGTGCCTCACTGTTGTCTAGGGAAAACCACTCTCAAGATTGTCTTCAACAAGGTTTTGATACTCCAGCATGGGCGCATCTCTTTCCAGGGGGGGAAGCATCTGGCAACATTTACTCTTGTACTGTGGATCGAACGGAGTAGCGAACACAGTAGTCAGCACTATTTCTAATCCTAACCATGCGGGCAATAATCATGTTGCAGATAGTGGGTCGGTCTCTTTCATGAGGTCCTCCTCCATAGTGTGTTGGTGGTGGGGTAACATTCAAGCTTGTTTCCTTCATCCCCTCCTGGCAACCACGGACAACAGAGAGGGGATCATTATCCTCTTCATCTCCTAACTGTTGCGCGTCCATCACCTCTTCCTCCTCCATTTGTTCCTCGGCTCATGTACCTTCACTAACAGTTTGTCTGGTTACCATGAGTCCCCCTTGATCACTGTAATCCACCCTCCCGTGGCAACCGCCAGTGCGACGCCAGTCCGGAACTTAAAGATATAGTAAGTCATTCCACATCCTCCCATGCATCCTCCTCTTCCCCTGGGACCACCACCTCTTCCCGCAGACTATTCAAAGTGTGCTCCATCATGTAGATGACCAGAATTGTGATGCTGATGACGGCATTGTCAGCACTAACCATCTTAGTAGCCATTTCAAAATGTGAAGGAGAGTGCAGAGCTCCTTCATCTGTGTCCACTCCGCAAGTGTGATTTGCACCACGTCTGTACTACAATTGGCCCAGGCTATGCAAAATGACATAGTGCATCAGGGCTTGTCGCTGCTGCCACAGTCGCTGCAACATGTGCAGAGTTCAATTACACCATGTCGCAACATCACATATCAACCAGTTAACTGGTAGGCCGAAAGATCTCTATAGCAATGCAAGTCAATGACCCATGGGTTGCGAATGGCGGAAGTGCAAACACAACGAACGTGGTTTCTGCAGCAGCGCATTCAGGCCGGGATAGAGGCGGAGAAATTGCTGTACCACCAGGTTGAGAATGTGAGCAATGCAAGGCACGTGTGTGAGGTTGCCCTGGCATAGGGCCACCGCCAGGTTTGCACCATTATTGCATACGGCCTTCCCTGGCTCCAGTTTCAGTGGAGAGAGCCATTGATCAAACTCGGCATGGATAGCTGTCCATAACTCTTGATCTGTATGACTGTGATCGCCGAGGCATATTCATTTAAACATTGCCTGATTGAGGTGAGCCCTGGCTGATCAGTTTGGATGGTGGGGAGGATTCTCTCTGCACTGTTGGAATGCGTGTCTCATTAAGGCAGAGGTTGAGGGCGCAGGTGGAGGTCCTAGAGGAGGTGGAGGAGGCAGAAGCAGTGAAGGAAGTGTTGGATATGAAGGTTTGTCCTGCAAGACTTAGGGATTCCAAGACTTGGTGTCTAGTGGTTTAGTTCTCCATTCCCTTGTGTGTAGTGGTTTAGTTCTCCAACCCTAGCAGTTTAGTAGTTTAGTTCTCCAATTGCTGTTGTCTATTAGTCTAGTTGTCCATGTTCTGATGGGTATTTATTTCATTCTCCAACCCTAGGTGATTGGCAGTTTGTTCTCCAACCCCTGTTGTCTAGTACTTTAGTTCTCCATCTTCTGGTGGGTAGTGGTTTAGTTCTCCATCCCCTAGCGCCCTGAAAGCCTTGCAGATTCCAAGACTTGTGAAGCAGACCATTCCCTGCCTGCCTCCACAGCCATCAGACTCACCCAGTGCCCAGTCAGCGAGACGTAACGCCCCTGGCCATGCTTGCTTGTCCAGGTGTCAGTGGTGAAATGCACAGTGTCAGACATAGATTTTTTCAAGGAATGGGTGATGTTGTCTGTAACATGCTGGTGTACCGCAGGCACATCTTTCTTAGAGAAGTAATGGCGACTGGGCAAGTGTTACTGTGGGACTGCAACAGCCATCAGCTTTTGGAAAAAGTCTTATCCACCAGACGGAAAGGCAGCATTTCCGTGGCCAACAGATTGGAGATGGTGAAGTTCAAGTTCTTTGCTTTGGCATGTGTAGGAGGAAACAATCTTTTACGTGACCACAACTGCGGGAACGAGAGCTGGCTGCTGTGCTGAGAGAGGGTGGAGTAGGGTGAAGTAGTGCTTGTCGTTGTTGCATCACTCAGTGTTTGTGCGGGAATCCACAACGTAATCTCCTCGTCTTCCTCCTCCACCTCCTCTGCTGATCTACTCAGCTGCGTCCCTCTGGGTTCACACCAAGTGGGATCTACAACCTCATCATCGTCCTTTCTGTTCTCCCACTTCTTGCCCTGAGAGTCACCTTCCTCCTCTTCCTGTCCTGACGGCACAATACAGTCTGCGTGCATCTCAGGTATCTGAGTCTCATCAGTATCACCTCTATGCTGATGACACAGAAATCTACCTCTCTGGACCTGATATCACCTCCTTACTAACCAGAATCCCACAATGTCTGTCTGCTATTTCATCTTTCTTCCCTGCTAGATTTCTAAAAGTTAACATGGGAAAAAAAACAAATTCATCATCTTTCCCCCATCTCATTCAACCCCCCAACTGACCTATCCATCAAAGTCAATGGCTGCCCACTCTCCCCAGCCTCGCAAGATTGACTCTGATCTCTCCTTCAAACCTGAGATCCAAGCCCTTTCCACTTCCTGCCGACTCCAACTCCAAAATACCTACCAGATCCACACATTCCTCAACCATGAAACAGCAAAAACACTAGTGCACCCCCTCATCATCTCCCGTCATGACTACTGCAAGCTTCTGCTCTGTGGTCTCCCTTCTAACACTCTTGCACCCCTCCAATCTATTCTAAACTCTGCTGGCCGGCTAATTTACTTGCAAGCCCACTTGTAGATTGTTTGTGAGCCCTCGTGGGCAGGGTCCTCGCTCCTCCTGTACCAGTTAGTGACTCTTTTTTGTTCAAGATTATTGTACTTGTTGTTTGCTATGTATACCCTTTTCACAGGTAAACCACCATTGAATAAATGGCGTTATAATAATAAATTATAATAATAATTATACTATTTGTACTATGGGTCAACTGATGCCACTTTCCTGGTGTTTGTCCCTAATTTTAGCTGTTTTGGCAGCTTTTGTGCCCCTTTGAAAGTGTTGTGTATGCGTTTGGTTTTGCCTCCCACTCAATACAATGGGATTCGGAAATGTTCGACGAATTGTTCGGCAAACATCGGGAAGTTCGCCGATCTGAAACTAATCAAACCTTTGAAGGTTCGCTCATCTCTAGTCATCAGCAGACCCCCAGCTGTCATGATAACACATCAGTGCCCTGCGATCACATCACAGGCGAACCGATGGGAGCAGGGGCGGACACAGACTGTAGTGGGCCCCTGTGCAAGAAATTTTTGGGGGCCCCCCCCCCCTGCGCTTCATAAGGCAACAAAGTTATGTAAACATAACCCCCCCATGTGCAGCTCTCATCCCCCCCATGTGCAGCTCACCCCCCCGATGCATCTCTCATCCCCCCCCCCGTGCATCTCTCATCCCCCCCCGTGCATCTCTCACCCCCCCCATGTGCATCTCTCACCCCCCCATGTGCGTCTCTCACCCCCCCCATGTGCATCTCTCACCCCCCCATGTGCATCTCTCACCCCCCCCATGTGCATCTCTCACCCCCCCCATGTGCATCTCTCACCCCCCCCATGTGCATCTCTCACCCCCCCATGTGCATCTCTCACCCCCCCATGTGCATCTCTCATCCCCCCCATGTGCATCTCTCATCCCCCCCATGTGCATCTCTCATCCCCCCCATGTGCATCTCTCATCCCCCCCATGTGCATCTCTCATCCCCCCATGTGCATCTCTCATCCCCCCCATGTGCATCTCTCACCCCCCCATGTGCATCTCTCACCCCCCCCATGTGCATCTCTCACCCCCCCTCATGTGCATCTCTCACCCCCCCTCATGTGCATCTCTCATCCCCCCCACTCCTAGTTAATTAATTGTATTTAAGAAAAATAAAACTTGTTATACTTACCCCCATGCGATCCCTGCAGAATCCTGGCGCTCGTCCACGTCGCTGCCACCAGGCTCTCCTGACGTTCGGCCATATGACGGTGCCACATACATAGCCAACAGCTTTTGTTTTGGCCAAAAGATTTTTAAAGCTGCCACTACGATAAGGTAGACTCTTCTGGCCGGGCCCTACTCTAACCTATTAAAATTTTCTTAAAATATCCAATACTCTTTTTAGATATATTTTTATTTAGTTTTCTTTAAGGGAATGTGTCATATACATTTTTTTTTTAAATGACCAATAATACCACATACAGGGAATACCGCCACACCATCACCAGACCACATATTACCACAACATAGTGACCGAATAATACCACACAGAAGGGAGAAAAACTGCCACACCATGACCAGACCACATATTACCACCACATTACTAATATTACCATAAGTGTCATTATACACAGGAGCTCTATACATGGTATGTATAATGTAAGTGTCCAGGTAATCTAGTGATCACCAGTGACATTATACACAGGAGCTCTGTATATAGTGTCAGTGTACAGGTAATACAGTGATCACCAGTGACATTATACACAGGAGCTCTGTATATAGTGTACAGGTAATACAGGGATCACCAGTGACATTATACACAGGAGCTCTGTATATAGTGTACAGGTAATACATGGATCACCAGTGACATTATACACAGGAGCTCTGTATATATTGTCAGTGTACAGGTAATACAGTGATCACCAGTGACATTATACACAGGAGCTCTGTATATAGTGTCAGTGTACAGGTAATACAGTGATCACCAGTGACATTATACACAGGAGCTCTGTATATAGTGTACAGGTAATACAGGGATCACCAGTGACATTATACACAGGAGCTCTGTATATAGTGTACAGGTAATACAGGGATCACCAGTGACATTATACACAGGAGCTCTGTATATATTGTCAGTGTACAGGTAATACAGTGATCACCAGTGACATTATACACAAGAGCTCTGTATATAGTGTCAGTGTACAGGTAATACAGTGATCACCAGTGACATTATACACAGGAGCTCTGTATATAGTGTACAGGTAATATACAGTGATCACCAGTGACATTATACACAGGAGCCCGGTACATAGTATATAGTGTAAGTGTACATGTAATGCACTGACTCACTGGTGACGTCTCTAGGTGAAGTCCTTCAGCTACGCTTTCCTCCTTCATCCAGCACAGACCGCCATCACGTCTTCCAGCCAGGACTCGTCTCTGCATAAAATAACACAGTTATCTAGAGCACATTCCCCAACTTCTACATTACGCAGCTGAATACAGACGTGCATCCACCATCAATATATGGTTAGTTATTATGCAACCTACCATTCCAAATATAAATTGTAATCCACCACGGTGCCCCCATTAACTGTAAATAGGCACTTAATATATAATTTAATTAGAACCTCTACTCTATACTTCCTGCTCCCCGCATTCATTATTTACATGCACCCCCTGCCCCAATTCATTATATCATGTCCGTGCTCTCCCCACCCCATCGTCATTTATCATTTACTCTCCCCCACCCCACATTCATTATGTGCAGCTCATTATCCCCCTACTCCTAATTCCCCCATGTGCAGCTCATTTTCTCCCAATTCCCCCATGTGCAGCTCTCACCCCCCCATGAGCACATCTCTCATCCCCCTCCCCCACATGTGCCCCTCTCTCATCCCCCTCCCCCACATGTGCCCCTCTCTCATCCCCCTCCCCCACATGTGCCCCTCTCTCATCCCCCTCCCCCACATGTGCCCCTCTCTCATCCCCCCCATGTGCATCTCTCATCCCCCCCATGTGCATCTCTCATCCCCCCCATGTGCATCTCTCATCTCCCCCACATGTGCACATCTCTCATCCCCCTCCCCCACATGTGCACCTCTCTCATCCCCCGCCATGTGCATCTCTTATCTCCCCCCCATGTGCATCTCTTATCTCCCCCCCATGTGCATCTCTTATCCCCCCCCACATGTGCACCTCTCTCATCCCCCCCACCCCATGTGCATCTTTTATCATCTCCCCCCCCACGTGCACCTCTCTCATCCCCCTCCCCCCACATGTGCACCTTTTATCATCTCCCCCCCCCCATGTGCATCTCTTATCTCACACACACACACACCTCCCATTCCCCCCACTCCTAGTAAATTGTATTTTGAAAAAAACAAAACTTGTTATACTTACCCCCATGCGATCCCTGCAGAATCCTGGCGCTCGTCCAAATCGCTGACACTAGGTTCTCCTGACTTCCGGCCATGTGACGGCGCCGTCACATGACCGGAAATCAGGGGAATCATGAAGGCGCTGCCGCAGGAGCGCAGCGCAGCGCTGAGATGTCCCGGACCCGGCGCTTAGCATGGGGCCGGGGGGCCCCATGAGGAGAGAGACTCACAAGAGGGGGCCCCCAACGGGGCTCCAAGGGGGCCCCTACCGGCTGGGCCCCACACTGGAGTCAGGGCAGACATGCCCTGATGGCGGCCCTGCTGGAGGCTGGAGGGGCCCCCTCTCCCTCGGGGCCCCCGTTCAATGAACCGGCTGCACGGGCGGTAGTTCCGCCCCTGGATGGGAGCATGGAATGATGCGCTCCCTGCTGGTGTGTGTTAAATCACATCATCAGAAATTGACAGCAGGATTTAACAGGTTAACAGCCGAGGGCGGAGTAGCACTCCGCCCTCAGCTGTTGAAATGCTTATGATGGCTGATTAAATCAGCTGTCATGTACCGGGAAAGAAGAGGCTGAAGCACCACTCCAGAGGATATTTTTATTTCAGCACTGGAATGGTGCTACTAATCTAAGTTCTTTGACCCTAGCAGTCATCTTCAGCTCTTCCTGGCACTGCTCCAGTCACGCGGCGCCATTTTCTGACTCACTGGAAGTCAGAGGTAATGGTCACAAGCGCTCAGTGTAAGTCTATGAGACCCTTGTTCTTGCCCGTTTCTGGCTCTCATAGACTTACATTGAGTTGTGACTTCCGGCTCGCCCAGAAAACACTGGAGCGATCCGGCAAGTCACAACCTGCAGAAGACGACTGGAGGGCTGCCGATAAAAGATCAAGATGGTGGCTGGTAAACATGATACTAGGGGCAGGGAACTTACATTAGTGACACTACACATCTGAAATAAAAAATACGCTGGAGCGGTGCTTTACTGCTCCTATGGGGTACTTTAGAGTACATACAAAGTTTTGATTGTTTTTTATTGCATTTTTTGGAGGAGGTGCCGAGACCGAAAAACAAAAATTTTTCTGTTTAAATTTTTATTTTCTTTATGGTGTTTGGCTTATTGGTTAAATAATTTGATGTTTGGGAGACCAGTCTTTTATAGAAGCAGAAATTGCTGCTATTCTTATTTTTTATTTCTTCATTTTTATATGGGAAAAAGGTGGCAATTCATATATATTTAAATTTTTTAGGCTAATCGTTATCCTATAGCACCACCAGACATAGCCTGCGGAACTGAAGTCTCCCAGTATTTCTTGCTGGATCACTGTCTTCACAATGTTTGATTTCTGATTTACATTCTAAGATGTTCAAGTTTATTTTTCACCTGGATATTAACCCCTTCACAACTTATGACCTATGGACACGTCACAGATCGTGTCCCGGCATTTGATGCGGGCTGCGGAGCTGAGCCAGCATCTTTTCTAGCACATGACAGCTGATTTGATCAGCTGTCATGTACCTATAACAGCCGCAGGTGGAATTGCGATCCACACGCGGCTGTTAACTTGTTAAATGCATCTGTCAATCTCTGACAGCGACATCTAACTCGCGCTTACTGGAAGAGCGTCACAAACCCTGCCCATGAGCACCCCTATCACATGATCATGGGGCATCAATGGGTTGGCATGAAAACCGGGGGTCTACAGAAGTCCCCCGTGCTTGTCATTGCAAATCTCCGGCATTCATAGGAGATGATTATTTCTGCTACATATAGCAGTGCTGAAGCCCTGCTATGTGTAGCACAAGCGATCAAAGGATCGCAGCTTCACGTCTCCTAAGGAGATTACTGAAGCAAGTATAAAGTAAAAAAAATGTTTTAAAAAAATATAAAAAAAAAATATGTAAAAAATATAAAAGTTCAAATCACCCCCCTTTTGCCCCATTCAAAATAAAACAATAAAAAAATAAAAAATACACATATTTGGTTCAGAAATGTCTGATCTATCAAAATATAAAAAGAATTAACCCGTCCGGTAAACGGCGCAATGAGAAAAAAAAATCAAAACTCCAAAATTACGATTTTTTTGGTCGCCTCAACATTGCGATAAAATGCAATAACAGGTGATCAAAACATCGTATCTACCCCAAAATGGTATCAATAAAAAACATCACCTGGCCCCAGATCCCAAAAAATGGAGACGCTACGGGTCTTGGAAAAAGGGCGCCATATATTTTTTTTTTACAAACTTTGGAATTTTTTTTCACCACTTAAATAAAAGATAATCTTTATATGTTTGGTATCTTCGAACTCGTAATGACCTGAAGAATCATAATGACAAGTCAGTTTTAGCATTTAGTGAACATGGTAAAAAAAAAAAAAACAATTGTGGAATTGCACTTTATTTGAAATTTCACCGCACTTGGAATTTTTTTCCCCTTTTCCAATACACTATATCGTAAAATCAATGGTGCCTTTCAAAAGTAAAACTCGTCCCGCAAAAAAACAAGCCCTCATATAGCCAAATTTAGGGAAAAATAAAAACGTTAAGGCTCTGTTAAGAAGGGAAGCAAAAAACGAAAACGCAAAAACGGAAAATCCCAAGGTCGTGAAGGGGTCAATCAGATGTGGGAAAAACTACACATGCAACAAACTTTAAAATCGGCAGCACTCTACTATGTAATTTTACCTTTTTAATACATCTGTTTTATTACACTTTGTATTAGTAGCCACTCTATGTAGTCTCACCAAGGTTCCGCTGCAGCAGGTTACATCAGCTAGCTTGGTGCCTGATACATTTATAACTGTCCCAATGCATTCTAGTTCAGCTAAGGCAGTGTTCACATCACGTCCGTGGTCACTGCTTAGTGCGTTCCATGTGAAAAGCTCCTGAACTATATACTACGTGTGCCCATAGGGTTTAATTGACTCAATGGAGACAGAAAGTGTCTATTGGCTTCTGTCAGACCTTTATGTGTTGAGAACGCTATGGGCAACATATCGAAACGTATGGTCTAAGGGAAAGTACACTTTGGGAGCTTTTCCATATACAACTGCAATCCCAAAAAAAGTTGGGAGCAATGGGTTGCTATGAACGCCCCCATGCCTGTCATGTGGTCTCTTCTGTAACATCTATAATATAACCGGAGATGCGTGTTTCTGTCTGAAGCCTTTATAGACTGCTCAAGCGCGACACGCCTGCGCTGTCTGGCTCTAGACAGAAGAAAGCATCGAGCCGTTACAAATAAGAGGAGTGTATGGAGCTGAAGATCACGGTATGCGTAGACACTGAACGCATACCACCCGCGATCTCCGGCGCCATACTTACATACTTACCTGACCAGGAGGAGCGTTACCGCGGTGCCTCTCTTCCTGGAGACCGGGCAGGAGTGAGGTGTCGGAATCGGCGCATGCTCATAGCGCTATCCGGCGCCATTTTACTGAAGACACATTTGCAGTGTGTCTCAGCCAAATAGCGCTGGACAGCGCGGTATGGGCAGGCGCGTACTCCGGCACCGCACTCCTCCCCCGGCCTCCGGCAGAACAGGACGCAGCAGCGCTGGAGCACAGGGAAGAAAGATGAGTATAAGTGTTTATTTTTTTGTATGTGTGCAGCATGAAAGGGATGAGGGGTACCATGCATACCAGGATTGGGGGATGAGGGGGCCACACATACCAGGATTGGGGGATGAGGGGGCCATACATACCAGGATTGGGGGATGAGGGGTGCCATACATACCAGGATTGGAGGTGAGAGGCCCATTTATACCAGGATTGGGGGTGAGGGGTGCCATACATACCAGAATAGGGATGAGGGGGTACCATGCATACCAGGATTGGGGGGTGAGGAGACCATGCATACCAGGATTGGGGGTTGAGGGGACCATGCATACCAGGATTGGAGGGTGAGGGGACCATGCATACCAGGATTGGGGGGTGAGGGGTGCCATACATACCAGGATTGGGGGATGAGGGATATCAAGCATACCAGGATTTGGGGATGATGGGACCATGCATACCAGGATTGGGGATGAGGGGGCCACGTATACCAGGATTGTGGGGTGAGGGGACTATGCATACCAGTATTGGGGATGAGGGGGCGCCATGCATACCAGGATTGTGGGGTGAGGAGACCGTGCATACCAGAATTGCGAGGTGAGGGGGGAACTATGCATACCAGGATTGGGGGGTGAGGGGACCATGCATACCAGGATGAGGGAGGGGTGCCATGCATACCAGGATTGGGGATGAGGGGTGCCATGCATACCAGAATTGGGGATAAGGGGTGCCATGCATACCAGGATTGGGGATAAGGGGTGCTATGCATACCAGGATTGGGGATGAGGGGTGCCATGCATACCAGGATTGGGGATGAGGGGTGCCATGCATGCCAGGATTGGGAATGAGGGGTGCTATGCATACCAGGATTGGGGATGAGGGGTACCATGCATACCAGGATAAGGGATGGGGTACCATGCATACCAGGATAGGGATGAGGAGTTCCATGCATACCAGGATGGGGGTGAGGGGCCCATGCATACCAGGATAAGGCTTAGGGGGTCATGCATATCAGGATTGGGTATGAGGGAGCCATGCATACCAGGATTAGGGGTGAGGGATGCCATGCATACCAGGATTGGGGGTGAGGGGTGCCATGCATACCAGGATTGGGGATGAGGGGTGCCATGCATACCAGGATGGGGAAGAAGGGTGCCATGCATACCAGGATAGGGATGAGAGGTGCCATGCATATCAAGATAGGGAAGAGGGGTGCCATGCATACCAGGAAAGGATGGTGGGGACAGGATGGGGGCAGCACAAATACCAGGAGGGGGTCAGCACATACCAGCATGGGAGACCATATACCAATAAAAATGCTCGCCACCTGAGCGTAGAACGGGTTCAATAGCTAGTTTTTACTATATACAGCAATGCTGTGGTATTGCTGTAGTCAACAATATAGAAAGGTAAAAAAAAATACATATTTGGTAAGTCCAACCTATCAAAATATAAAATGAGTTAAGCTGATGGGTAAAAGCCATAATGAGTAAAAAAAAAAATCAAAAACACCACAATTGTGTTTTTTATTCAGTTACCGCAATAAAACTAAAAAATACAATAAGAAGAGATTAAAGCAAAGTATGTACCCCAAAATGTAACAATTATAAACACCGGCTCTAAACACAAAAAACACAACTTCATTAATGGTAATATAAAAAATTACAGGTCTCGGAAAATGATGACACAAACCAATTTTTTTTTATACAAAATTCAGTATTTTTTAAGCCAATAAAATAGTAAAAAAAAACTATACATGTTCTGTGTAATCTTACTGACCTGGAGAATCATGTTTTCCGGGTCATTTTTATTGTACCACGGACACTGTGAAAAATAAATTGTGAAATTGCGTTATTTTTTTTCATTATTTCATTGCATTTGAAATTTTGTTGCCATTTTTCATTACTTTATAGAGTAAAATAAATGGTGTCATTCAAAATTACATCTTGTCCCACAAAAAAAAAAAAAAATCAAGCCTTCATATCTCTGTTTTACTGCAAAAATAAATTATGGGTATTTGTGACATGCAGAAGTAGTGTTGTTGCAGAGTGTGACATGCAGAAGTAGCGCTGTTGCTTTAAAAAGCATTCAGCAACTATTAGAAGTAACACAAGCACAGGAGACAGGAAGTGTTGTGCTCCAGAAACATCCAGCAACTAGAGGGGTTAACCCAGTCAAATGAGAAGGGGAGTGTTTTAGCAGAGCCCCAGGGGGATTGTGGGGAAGTTGTTTACTGTCTGGCTGGAGCCGAAGAGAAAGGTGTGTGTATGTGTGTGTGTTCTGCATCTCACAAAAGCGGCCCTGCAAGTGAAAAGGATTCAAGTCAGGAGTGAAGCTAAGCACAGGTCAGGCAGAGTTCCTGAACTAGCAGTGCAGAGTATTGTCAGGCTGAAAGATAAGGACTGGAAGAAATGGTGTCACAGGGACAGGGATCTCCCTCAGCATACCCTTCCCCCTCCTCCATCTCTCTGTGCTGTAAAGAATGTGTGGCACCCCAGGGGTCTGGTTGCCACGGTGATAGAAATATCACGTCTGAGAGCAAGTGGGAGGTTCCCTGGTCAGGAGCCCTTGAACATGCAACACCTCCTGTCCCAGACCAGATAGGGGAGGAACCTGCCCTATATAAACTGGATCTGGGGCGGGATTAGTTCAGTTAGAGCCTGGAGTGAAGTTCCAGACACAGGGAAAGCAACAGCTAGGAGCTCTGTCGGAGCAGGAGCTGAGTGCCAGAGACTGGAAGCAGATATTGCTCGTCCTGGCTGAAGACACTACGACTGGACGACGGAGTCCGAGGCTGTGAGGACTTATATATCTAGCAGCAGAAACCAGCCGGCAGGGGATTTAGGTCCTCTGGCCATAGAAAGCCCGGAGGCCCAGTCACACACACAAGGGACCGGTACCGCCATCGAGGAGCGGAAGCTACCAGAGGGCCCAAGTCACCAGCCATATGGGTGAGCACCACACGGTATACTCAGGGACGTGGGCTACTTCCACTCGCTTACAGCAAGGTAGCCAGGAAGAGTGCAGATAGACAGGGAGGCCTACAACTCCACCTGGCCAGGGGAACTCCTGTTGTTCACAGACTGACCAGGCCCCTTATGCTAGCCAGTAGTCCCGGGAGGGTCTGCCTTATCATCATCAGTAAAGACCCTGAACTGGCAAAAAATAATAATAAAATATTACTGGGGGTCTGCTATAAGCCACCCAATATAACAGAGGAGAATGAGAAACTGCTATTAGGACAAATAGACAAAGTAGCAAAACATAATGAGGTGATTGTAATGGGGGACTTCAACTACCCGGATATTGACTGGGAAACAGAAACCTGTAGATCGCAGAAAGGAAAAAGGTTCTTGACAAATATCAAGGATAATTATCTCTCCCAACTAGTGCAGGAACCAACGAGAGGGAAGGCCGTGTTGGACTTAATATTGACTAATAGGCCTGATAGAATAACTGAGGTACAGATAGGGGGGCACCTAGTTAATAGCGATCATAATATTATCAATTTCAAAATGCCCTTCAGTAGGGTTATCAATAAGGGAACAACAAAAACATTAAACTTTAGGAGGGCGAAGTTTGATCAGCTGAAAGAAAACCTTCAACTTATAGACTGGGACAAAGTTCTTAATCAAGGAAATACGAATAGTAAATGGGAAACCTTCAAAAGAATTCTGAATAATCACTGCGAGAGGTATATACCGTATGGGAATAAAAGGGCCAGAAATAAGAGGAAACCAATATGGTTGAATAAGAACGTAAAAGGGGCGTTAAATAGCAAAAAAGAGGCATTCAAGAGATTAAAACAGGAAAACAGTAAGGAGGCACTAATGTGTTACAAGGAAAAAACGAGAACCTGCAAAAAACAAATAAAAATAGCAAAGGAGGAAACAGAGAGACGTATTGCTAGGGAAAGTAGATCAAATCCCAAACTGTTCTTTACGTATATAAATAGTAAAAGGATTAAATCGGATAATATTGGACCGATAAAAAGTGATGAAGGCAAAATCATAGAGAAAGATGAGGATAAAGCTAATCTATTAAATAATTTTTTTTCGTCAACTTTCACAAAGGAAAAAGAACTAACAGGCGAAATGAGAAGTGACAAGCTTAATCCTCCACTAAGTATGACAAATCTAACCCAAGCTGGGGTACAGAAACGCCTCAGTAACATTAAAATAAACAAATCACCAGGACCTGATGGCATACACCCACGGGTACTAAGGGAACTAAGTAATGTGATAGACAGACCGTTATATCTTATATTTAAGGACTCTGTTGAGACTGAGTCTGTGCCACTTGATTGGCGACAGGCGAATGTAGTGCCAATATTCAAAAAGGGAGCGAAAAGTGACGCCGGAAACTATCGGCCGGTGAGTCTGACGTCCGTTGTGGGCAAAATTTTTGAAGGCTTTATTAATGAGGCAATTATGGAGCATCTTGATGCTAATAATCTATTAACCCCGAACCAACATGGATTCATGAGGAATCGCTCCTGCCAAACAAACCTGATTGACTTCTACGAGGAGGTGAGCTCTCGAGTAGATCAGGGGGAACCAGTGGATGTCGTGTATCTCGACTTCTCAAAAGCGTTCGATAGCGTGCCACATAATAGGTTGCTATACAAAATGAGAATGATGGGGCTGGGGGAAAATGTTTGCAAGTGGGTAGCTAACTGGCTAAAGGATAGAAGGCAGAGGGTGGTTATAAATGGAATATACTCAGATTGGGTAAGCGTCACTAGTGGGGTACCACAGGGGTCTGTACTAGGCCCAATGTTATTTAATATCTTTATTAACGACATAGTCAACGGGATAAATAGTAAAATATCAATATTTGCAGACGACACAAAGTTATGTAAAACAATTAATACAAAAGAGGACAGTGCAGACCTACAGAGGGACTTGGATAAACTGGGTAGGTGGAGCATTAAATGGCAAATGAGGTTTAACGAGGAGAAATGTAAGGTCATACATATGGGAAGGAAAAATGGAAGTCACCAGTACTCACTGAATGGGAAATCATTGGGGAATTCAGAGATGGTGAAGGACTTGGGCATCTTGATTGATAGCAAACTAAATTGGAGTGCCCAAAGTCAGGCGGCTGCTGTAAGGGCAAACAGGGTAATGGGATGTATCAGAAGAGGTATAGCTGCAAAGGATGAGAACATTGTTCTTCCACTGTACAAAGCACTGGTCAGACCACACTTGGAATACTGTGCTCAGTTATGGGCCCCACTATATAGAAAGGATATAAATGAGCTTGAAAAGGTACAAAGGAGGGCAACAAAATTAATAAAGGGAATGGAGGGACTGCAATACCCAGAGAGGTTGGCAAAACTAAGACTATTCAGCCTGGAAAAGAGAAGGTTGAGGGGGGACATAATAAATGTGTACAAATATGTTAGGGGACAGTATAGAGACCTTGCCCGGGATTTGTTCAAAAGGAGGGATATTACGGTAACAAGAGGGCACTCACTAAGACTGGAAGAGAAAAGGTTCAAGCACCAGCATAGGAAGGGGTTCTTTACGGTAAGAGCAGTGAGAATATGGAATTCACTGAGTGAGGAGACGGTAATGTCGGATTCACTACACCAGTTCAAGCGGGGACTGGATGCATTCCTAGATACCAGACAGATTTCTGCATATACTTAAAAATAGAATAAAATAGTAGGTTGATACAGGGATTTATTCTGACTGCTGGTTTCAGAGTCGGGAGGGAATTTTTCCTCAGGTGAAGATTGGCTAAATCATTTGGGGTTTTTGCCCTCCTCTGGATCAACTTTAGCAATTACAGAACTAACAGGTCGAACTTGATGGACGCAAGTCTTTATTCGGCTTTACTAACTATGTAACTATGTAACTGCACTGCAAAGACTCTGAGTCATTCCTGCTTCACCCGTGCACCATCACTCCCATCATCCACACTCACTGCCCTGAAGCTACACTCCTCCCGTGGGGAGTTATCCTATCCTTTGCTGCGCACACCACACCAGCCTCAGCGGTCTGCCTCGCAGCGGCGGTACACCCTGACCGCAATCCACGGGTGGCGTAGTCGGACATTAAATCATAAAAACCCTATAAAAGACGGCCACTGGTTTGACCACCCTGAGCCACGGGACCGGGTCACCGCCACGAAGACTACAACCCCCAGAGACCCGGCTCCGGGTAACCCACACACGTGCATACACGGCCCAGGGGGCGCATCAACCTTTTGGCGTAGTTGGCAGGATTGTGACCAACCCGCCACAAACAGGTATTGCCTGCCTGAAAAAGACTTTGCACTTACCTGAGTGAAGTTTCCCGCCATCCGGAGCCGTTTCCCGCCATCTTCAGTCGTCTCCCGCCGTCTTAAGCCGTTTTCCCGCCATCGGACGCCATCTTCAGGACACCGCGCGGGAAGAAGAGGGGCGTGGACGTCCAAACCGCGCGAGACCTGAAGCCCCGCCCTACACACCAACGCTGCGCAAGGTCCTGGAAGGAGAGAGAGCGACGTTGACGTCACCAGGACGCGATGCAAGGTCCTCGCCCCGAGAAGCACCAGCGGAGTCTCGGCCTACGGAGGAAGAGCAACAAAAGGTAGGCCACGGTTAACTAGGGGGGCGGAAGATACCAGGAATGGAGGAAGCTCCCACCGCCAGTGCGGCCGCTGCCGCAGTAATGCCATTTACAATGCCTTACATCCCTGGAGCGGCCTGGCTGCCCCAATACTCAGGGGAGTCGCATACCCTAAGCGACTTTAAAGAGAAACTGTACAGCCTATTTAAAGTGTACCCTCTGACGGAGGGACAAAAAGTGAGCATATTGGTAGGCCAGCTAACCGGCGCAGCCCAACGTGAAGTAAAGTCCTGGTCAGTCAGGGACAAAGAGACTGTGAAGGAGATCTTAGCCCGTCTGAAGGACACTTTTGATACCCGTACCTCAGCAGAGATCAAAATGAGATTTTATGGGTGCAAGCAGCGGGCCCAAGACAGTATAAGAGACTATGCTTTGAATTTGCAGGAGGCCCTGGGGGCCATTAAACAGGCAGACCCTGACAGTGTGTGGAATGCAGATGAACTGTTGACTGAGCAATTCATTGAGGGTCTGCTGTCCAACGCCCACCGAACCCAGTTACGTGCAATGGCCTTGCAGAACCCTGGGTTAGACTTTGCAAAGTTCAAAGACAGGGCCATCCGGGTGCTCCGAGAACCGGCACCGGGTAGCGCTGTAACCCACCGGTGCCCTGCTATTACCTATTACCAGGAGGCGGCGCCTTTGTCTGCAGAGCCTGTGGGAGCTGGTGCGCAGGCTTTGGATAAAGACCCGGCTGCAGACCTGCACCATCAGGTCCAAGAACTGACCAAAAGCGTTGCCACATTAACCAGGACTGTGCAGTCGTTACAGGTATCTTCTCCAGGAAGGATCAAGCTGGCCACCAGTCCGGAGGACGTCCCGTAGCGCCGACAGAGGAGGATCCCATCATCCAGAGGAAGACCCAGCGACAGATACAACGAGGACGGACAACCCATCTGCCGCCGCTGCAATCAACCCGGACATATGGCAAGGTACTGTCATTTAAACGGGCACAACCTGGGACAGAGGGCCAATCTCCAGGCATAAGATCATCAGGCCCATTGAACTGGCGTGATAAATACGTAGGGGGATGTCCAGTCTTGCCTGTGGTTCTGGATGGCATTCCTATGAGTGCCCTACTAGACACCGGGTCACAGGTGACTACCATCCCTTATGTGCTCTTTAAGCGGTACTGGAATGACTCGGACATAACCCGCTACCCAGATGACGACCTGAGTATCATCGCCAGCAATGGTCAGCCCGTGCCGCAGGTGGGATTTAAAGAGGTGACCATTAAAATCGGTAAAGTTGAACTGGCGGCACAGGGACTGATTATTGTGGACATTGACCGTCGTGAGAGTCACCCTAAAATAACCTTGGGTACTAACATTATTGAGAATTGCCTTTCAGAAGTAATTGCCATTTTACAGCAGGTTGCCATGAACGGCAGCTCCGGCCAGCAGCGGGTCCTACAAAAGGAGATCCGGGCACTGATGAAACGGCAACAGGTAGAACTGTCGGGTGGTGAGATAGGTAGCGTTAGGATGAGTGACCCGTTCCCTATCGCCATGCCCCCAAAGAGTGAGATGATGATCTGGTGTCGGGCAGCTATTGGTCTGAGGGGTAGAGACTACCAAGCTATGGTAGAACCCGTTTACTCAGACAGTAGGCCCACCATTTTGACGGCACGGGGGGTGGTTGATGTCCGCCATGGGAGGGTACCGCTCCGCATCCTAAACATTGGGGAAAGAGAAGTATACTTGCCCCGGTAAGCCACGCTAGCCAAATTGTTCACCATAAACCAAAATTCTGTAAAGGCCGTAGAACCCTTGCCTCCATCTCAACCAGAGGAAGGTAACGGCTCTAAGAAACAAATGGAGGACTGGTGTCAGCAGCTGCATTTGGGTACTGACTCCACTCCCTCACACCAAAAACTCGGAGTCTACCGGGTGGTTCAGGAGTACGAAAGAGTCTTTAGTAAACACCCGCTAGACTTCGGGCGAGTAAAGGGGGTAGAGCATCACATCCCCACAGGAGATCATCCACCCATAAAGGAAAGATACCGACCTGTACCCCCTGCACACTATGAGCATGCAAAGGGGATGTTGCGAGACATGAAGGAGGCTGGGGTAATCAGGGACAGCTGTAGCCCCTGGGCGGCTCCACTGGTTCTAGTGAAAAAGAAGGACAACACAATGAGAATGTGCGTAGACTACAGAAAGGTCAACCGTATCACACACAAAGATGCGTACCCGTTACCTAGGATAGAAGAATCTTTAGCTGCATTAAAATCTGCTAACTTCTTCTCCACTTTGGATCTTACTAGCGGGTACTGGCAGGTTCCTGTAGCAGAGGCGGACAAGGAGAAGACTGCGTTCACCACCCCGATGGGTCTCAGCGAATTCAACTGTATGCCGTTCGGGCTCTGCAACGCACCAGGAACCTTCCAGCGGTTGATGGAATGCTGTCTGGGACACCGGAATTTCGAGACGGTTCTGTTATACCTGGATGATGTCATCGTTTATTCCAAAACCTACGAGGACCATCTGAAACACCTGGCAGAGGTGTTTGATGCCCTGGCAAGCTACGGCCTAAAGGTGAAACCCTCCAAGTGTCATCTGCTGAAACCAAAGGTACAGTACCTGGGACACGTGGTGAGTGCCGACGGAGTGGCTCCCGACCGCGATAAGATCACCGTGATTAAGGACTGGCCAAGACCCTCCAACATAAAGGAAGTGCGACAGTTCCTCGGGTTGGTAGGCTACTACCAAAGATTCATTCCCGGTTTCACCAAAATGGCAGCGCCTATGCAGGACCTCCTGATAGGTCAATCCAGGAAGGCCAAAAAACAGAAGCCGCCCTTCAGGTGGGAAAAGCTGGAAAAGGACTCCTTCCGCCAGCTGAAGATGGCCCTCACGGGGGATGAAATCCTAGCGTACCCTGACTACAGCCTGCCCTTTATCCTCCACACGGACGCGAGCAACATCGGGCTAGGAGCCGTACTGTCCGAGATCCAGCAGGGGAGAGAACGGGTAATCGCTTACGCCAGCCGAAAACTATGGCCCACAGAGAGAAACCCTGAGAATTATAGCTCATTCAAGCTAGAGTTCCTGGCAGTGGTGTGGGCAGTGACGGAACGTTTCAAGCATTACCTTGCCTCCTCCAAGTTCACCGTGTACACGGACAACAACCCGTTGACACATCTGGACACTGCAAAACTTGGTGCCCTGGAGCAGAGATGGATGGCCCGCCTGTCCAACTATGAATTCACCATCAAATACCGGGCGGGACGCTCAAATGCCAACGCAGACGCCCTGTCCAGGATGCCGAACTTACGGGACGGAGGGGAAGATCCAGAGGAACTGGAAGACATCGAACTCCTTGCATTCCACTGTCATGGGATTACCCAGTATTCCCACCGAGTAAGGGACAGGCACTCTGCTACGTTCAATCCCTTACCCCACTACAGCTGGGCAGAGACTCAAGACAGTGACCCCGCAGTCCGTCTGGTGAAGGAAATGCTGACACAGGCTGATGTCCGCCTTGACCCAGACGCCCCGGAGGAGACCAAACAGCTGTGGAAGGAGAAGAGTGAACTGTTTCTCTACAAGGGAAAGCTGTGCGGAGAACTGTCAACTCCCGGACACATGAGCTGACCTGGCAGGTAGTGGTCCCGAGATGGGACGCGGCTATGGTCCTGGAAGCATACCACGATGGAGCAGGGTACTTCGGATGGAAGAAGCTGGAGCTCCTGTTGCGTGACCGGTTCTTCTGGGTAAACATGAGAGGGGCCATTGAGAGATGGTGCAGAGACTGCGGCCCGTGCAACCTGAGGAGGAAGGACCGTGCCAGCCAGAAGACCTCCCTGCAGCCCATCATCATGAAGCAACCACTAGAACTGGTAGCCCTGGACCATGTGAAGCTGGCTCCGAGTAGGTCCGGGTATGTCTACGCCCTCACCACCGTAGACCACTACTCCCGGTTGCTGGTGGTGGTCCCTGTCAAGGACTTAACGGCTCAAACGGCAGCTAGAGCCTTCCAGCAGCACTTCTGTCGTCCACACGGGTATCCGGAGCAAGTGTTGACTGACCAAGGTCCAGCCTTCGAAGAGGAGGTCTTCCAGGAGTTCTGCAACTTGTATGGCTGCAAGAAGATAAGGACAACGCCTTACCACCCAAAAACCAACGGGCTGTGTGAGAAAATGAACAATATCGTCATTGATCTCCTCAAGACATTGCCCCTGGAAGAACGCAGCCTGTGGCGGGAGAAGCTGCCAGACCTGATTGACTTGTACAACCATATCCCGGTGAATGCTACAAATTGCACCCCGGCTTACCTGATGCGCGCTAGACCAGGTAAGCTGCCAATTGACCTGGAGATGGGAGTCCTGACACTCGAAGACACCTCACCAGAAGCAGACTGGGACATGGAACGGCAGCAGCAGTACCGGAAACTACAGGAGAAAGTGAAGCGAAGTCTGTCTCAAGCAAGAGGAAGGCAACAGAGGACTTATAACCAACATGCTCCCGCTGTTCCCCTGGCACCTGGAGAGCAGGTCTTGAAGAGGAAGAGATGGCACCACAAGTTGGATGACCAGTGGGAGAAGGACCCGTACACAGTACTGCCCTCAAGCCATGAGAACCCAAAAGTATGTGTCATCAGTAAGGATGGGGGAGGGACCACAGCCACTGTCTCCAGAGACCACCTGAAGAAGTGTCCCGAGCAGCTACAAGGTGCTGAAGAAGACCAGGATATCCTTCAACCCGCAGAGGAAAGGGAAGAAATGATCAGTACCGTACTCTGAGACTTTCCCCGGTCCTGGACTCAGATCAACAACGCAGTCGTGGTACCCGTCATCACCTTTCTCCAGCCAGCCCCTCAAGGGCCTACAGAAGAACAGGTCGTGTCAGAAGAGCAGCCAGCCCAGGAGGCAGAAGGATCCATACAAGCAGCCCAGGAGAATCAACTCTCTGCTAGTAGTGAGCCTGTCGTGCCCCTAGTAAGCGAAAGAGTAAGCATGAAGCTGCCAGGCCTACCCGCAACACCTCCTACACCCTGTAGTGCCGAGCCAGATAGTGGGTTACGTAGGTCCACCAGGAGCACTAGAGGACAGATGCCCGCTCGCTGGAGAATCTAAAATGTAATGTGAATTTGCTTGTAAATTGCCAACGCTGAAAATGGTTTATGTTTTTGTTACCTGGTTATTAATTATGTCTTTCTAGTTTTCCTAGCTCATGGACTGACAGGTTATGGACGCTGAATAACCGGAACTACATTGTAAATAGTTGCACTTGGTGCCTCTTGCGAGGACGGCCACGGAAGAAAAACCTGTCTGGCGTGGCCCCGTGTGGTCCAAAGTAGTTCGCTTCGCCTTGCAGCCACGCCCAGGGCCAATGTTTGGGGTTTCCTTTGTATAGGTCCTCTACTCTGTTCTAAGACTTCACCTTGGGTGATATGGACACCCAGTTACGGAAATGCTGTGACCATCAAGACAAAATGTACTTTTTCCTGTTATTGTTTATACCCTGTTATATTATGTTTCAAAAATGTGCTTAGTCCCGGAGTACTAAAATTCACTAGGGGGGAATGTGGCACCCCAGGGGTCTGGTTGCCACAGTGATAGAAATATCACGTCTGAGAGCAAGTGGGAGGTTCCATGGTCAGGAGCCCTTGAACATGCAACACCTCCTGTCCCAGACCAGATAGGGGAGGAACCTGCCCTATATAAACTGGATCTGGGGCGGGATTAGTTCAGTTAGAGCCTGGAGTGAAGTTCCAGACACAGGGAAAGCAACAGCTAGGAGCTCTGTCGGAGCAGGAGCTGAGTGCCAGAGACTAGAAGCAGATATTGCTCGTCCTGGCTGAAGACACTACGACCGGACGACGGAGTCCGAGGCTGTGAGGACTTATATATCTAGCAGCAGAAACCAGCCGGCAGGGGATTTAGGTCCTCTGGCCATAGGAAGCCCGGAGGCTCAGTTACACACACAAGGGACCGGTACCGCCATCGAGGAGCGGAAGCTACCAGAGGGCCCAAGTCACCAGCCATATGGGTGAGCACCACACGGTATACTCAGGGACGTGGGCTACTTCCACTCGCTTACAGCAAGGTAGCCAGGAAGAGTGCAGATAGACGGGGAGGCCTACAACTCCACCTGGCCAGGGGAACTCCTGTTGTTCACAGACTGACCAGGCCCCTTATGCTAGCCAGTACTCCCGGGAGGGTCTGCCTTATCATCATCAGTAAAGACCCTGAACTGCACTGCAAAGACTCTGAGTCGTTCCTGCTTCACCCGTGCACCATCACTCCCATCATCCACACTCACTGCCCTGAGGCTACACTCCTCCCGTGGGGAGTTATCCCATCCTTTGCTGCGCACACCACACGAGCCTCAGCGGTCTGCCTCGCAGCGGCGGTACACCCTGACCGCAATCCACGGGTGGCGTAGTCGGACATTAAATCATAAAAACCCTATAAAAGACGGCCACTGATTTGACCACCCTGAGCCACGGGACTGGGTCACCGCCACGGAGACTACAACCCCCAGAGACCCGGCTCCTGGTAACCCACACACGTGCATACACGGCCCAGGGGGTGCGTCAAATGCTTCATTCATTAATGTGCCTTTGCATTAGAATTGTGCTGTCCTGTACTACTGGGAAGACTGTGAACTTCTGTGCTGCTAAGGAAACTGTACTGTTTGTCACTGGAACCTGTTGCTGATAAGACTTAACTTGCACTGGCTGTGCGGCTTCTTATTAAATGCTACTGTTCTACCATTTATGAGGACTCTTGTCAAGTGTGTCTGGTCAGCAAGTGAAACAACCTACGTATCTGTGCCTGAGGGTCAATACCCCTGTGTGCCTGAGAGAAGCTGCAGCACATGGTCTATGGTCGTCCTGAGTAACGGTTCCCCCAGGATTCCAAAGAATTCATGTAACCTGTCTCGCTGCTATCTGAACCTAGCGGCGTGCGTGTAACATATTTAATAAAAGGAAAGGAAAAAATTAAAATGCAAAATTGAAAAATGGCTGCGGAGGAAAGGGGTTAAAGACAACAGAAAAGTGGTGGATATAGTCTGGCTTTTAAAGGGTTGCTTTTTAAGGGTCTAAAAATGAAATATGCCAGAAATGGTACGGATAACTATTTACTATTTGAACTTAGATTCTCTTTCACATTCACACTTAACATTCATTATGCTTACATATGCCCTTATTTTTTTGTCCCACTAATCCTTACTCTGCTTCGCTATCCCCAAACCCCAGCACCCTCTGACCAAATCATCATCTCTCCTTCCCTCTTACCTCCCCACCTCACCTCATCTACAGACCTGCTCCTCAACCTCAGATCGATCTTACCAAAACATAAAACAAGCCAGACACTCTCCTTCTCCCACCTGCTCTCCCTCTCTCTCTGCTTTTCCTCACTGCTGGCGACATATCTCCCAATCCTGGACCCCCACAGTGTGCACCTTCCACCAATTCCCCCACCAATCGCATCAAACCAACTGCAAACTACCACAACCCCTCTTACGCAAAACAAGTCCCCCTGACGCCCA
The DNA here is from genome assembly GCF_046119375.1 of Phyllobates terribilis. Taxonomy (NCBI): domain Eukaryota; kingdom Metazoa; phylum Chordata; class Amphibia; order Anura; family Dendrobatidae; genus Phyllobates; species Phyllobates terribilis. Next base: position 919,585,150 of record NW_027362762.1, read on the forward strand.
CCCCCCTGCTCCCTCTCTCTGGAGCACTCTGGAATGCCCACTCTCTCTTCAACAAGCTCCATTTTGTCCACGACCTCTTTACCTCTCATCATCTCTCCTTCCTGGGCATCACAGAGACATGGCTGACACCCTCTGACACTGCCTCCCCTGATGCGCTGTGTTATGGTGGCTTCCACTTCACCCACACTCCTCGCCCTGGTAACAGATATGGTGGAGGAGTGGGTCTTCTCCTCTCTAACAACTGCACCTTTAGCCCTACTCCTCCTCTTCCCTCCCTTATTCTCCCTTGTTTTGAAGTCCACTCTGTCCGCAATTACTCTCCCTCCAACCTCCAAGTGGCTGTCATATACCGACCTCCAGACTCGGTCACTGCCTTTATTGACCAATTCTCCACCTGGCTTCTTTACTTTCTCTCTGCTGACATTCCCACAATCATCATGGGCGATTTCAACATCCCCACTGACACTCGCCAGTCAGCAGCATCCAAACTCCTGTCGCTTACTTCATCCTTTGGACTTACTCAGTGGTCCTATTCAGCCACCCACACAGACGGACACACACTAGACCTCATCTTCACCCGACTCTGCTCCCTATCTAACCTCACAACCTACCCCCTACCTGTATCTGACCACCATCTACTCACTTTCTCATTACTGTCCTCCTCACCTGTCACCCATGTCCAGCAACTGGCACACCCCTGCAGAAACCTTGCACATCTAGACACCCACACACTCTCTGACTCTGTTCTACCACTGACATCCATATCTTCACTTCATGACACAGACAGCGCCACTGCTTTCTACAATGCCACTCTCACATCAGCTATTGACTCGGTCGCCCCTCTAATTCATGGCAGAGAACGACAAGTCAACAGGCAACCCTGGCACAACAACCTCACTAAACAGCTTCGACAAGCGTCCAGGGTTGCGGAGCGACATTGGAAGAAAACATTCTCAAGATGACTTCACTGCATTCAAACAAGTAACACTCGCATTCAAATCAGCACTCACCTCTGTTAAACAGGCCTACTTCACAACCCTCATATCTTCCCTATCCTACAACACCAAACAGCTATTCAACACTTTTAACTCTCACCTCCGCCTTCCACTGCCTCCTCCAACCTCCGTCATCTCTAATGAGGAGTTTGCCACACACTTCAAAAACAAGGTTGACCAAACACGGCAAGTCTTTACTGTCCGACTACCACAACCCCTTTGTTTTCCACACCATTGCCCTACCCCCATAACCTCCCTTCCCAACATCACGGAAAGAGACCTTACTCGTCTCCTCTCCAAATCACACCTCACCACATGTGCACTCGACCCCATCCCATCCATCTCCTCCCCAACCTCACCCCCCCACTCATCCCATCCCTAACCCATCTTTTCAACCTATCACTATCTTCTGGTACCTTCCCCGCTGCCTTCAAACATGCCACAATCACGCCCATCCTCAAAAAGCCATCCCTAGTCCCAACCGCCTTGTCCAGCTATCACCCCATATCTCTGCTCCCATTTGCCTCTAAACTCCTTGAGCAACACGTTCATGCTGAACTTTCCTCGCACTTCTCATCTAACTCTCTCTTCGACAACCGACAATCCGGCTTCCGCCTCCATCATTCCACCGAAACTGCCCTTACCAAAATCACCAATGGCTTTCTTACAGCCAAAGCTAACAGACAATTCTCTGTACTCCTTCTTCACCTGTCCTCTGCTTTCGATACAGTTGACCCCTGCCTCCTACTACAGATCCTCTCTTCCTTTGGCGTCAAAGATCTTGCCCTATCTTGGATCTCCTCATACCTTTCTAAATGCACATTTAGCATCTCCTACTCCCACACGACCTCCTCACCCTGCCCCCTCTCTGTTGGATTCCCTCAAGGCTCTGTCCTAGGACCCCATCTCTTCTCAATCTATACCCTTGGCCTGGGACAGATCATAAAATCCCATGGTTTCCAGTACCATCTGTACGCTGTTGACACCCAGATCTACCTCTCTGGCCCAGATGTCACCTCTCTGCTGTCCAGAATCCCAGCATGTCTAGCAGCTGTATCCTCCTTGTTCTCCTACAGCTACCTCAAGCTCAATGTGGACAAAACTGAACTCATTATCTTTCCCCCATCTCGCATATCTTTCTCACCTGATCTTTCTATCACAATAAATTACATCACTCTTTCCCCTGTACTGACAATCTGCTGCCTCGGGGTAACCCTTGACTCTGCCCTGTCCTTCAAACCCCACACCCAAGCAGTTGCCACCTCCTGTCGCCTCCAGCTCAAAAATATTTCCAGAATTCATCCTTTCCACAACCCTCAATCTACTAAACTGCTTGTGCATGCCCTTATCATCTCCCGCCTCGACTACTGCAACATCCTCCTCTGTGGCCTACCTGCTAGCACTCACGTACCCCTCCAGTCCATCCTTAACTCTGCTGCGCGACTGGACCATCTCTCGCCTCGCTACTCCTCTGCTACCCCCCTTTGCAAATGCCTTCACTGGCTCCCATTTCCCCAGCGTATCCAGTTCAAACTACTAACAATGACCTACAAAGCCATCCATAAATTCAAATTTTGTTTGAATGCAGATTGCACATTTTCTGTTAGTACAATAAACCTCATTTCAAGGCAGAAACATTATTGTGTCCAACAGTTATTACATATATCAAACTGAAATAGCTGTTGCAAAAACACCAATTTTTATAAAAAATTAAGCTTAAGATTAATAGGGGTGCCCAAACTTTTTCATATAACTGTATATAAATTAATAATAATAATATAGTCAGTGTCGGAGTAGAGTGCCCAGGGCCCACCAGTAACCAGCTCCAGGGCCCCACTTTTCAGCTACATGCAAATATGACATTTTTCTCAATCACAAATTTATATAACAATGAACTGGGTAGATTGTTACTTGAATAAGATGCCGCCTTTGTCTCTACATAGTGATTCAAGTATATTGTGCCAAGTCAAGTACGGCTCATCTAAGAGGTTGGTGGCCCAGTCTTGCACAGGGTACCACCGGAGGATTTCCCTGTTCTCCTGTGGACCAGTCTAAGCCTGGGTATAGTATATATAGGTAAAACCTGGTGACAGCTTTCTTTCATTCTAAGTCAGATGCAAAGGGCATGAGGAGCAGGTAAGAGCTTTGTGAGCTTTATCCAATAGTTGTGCCAAATGTTTCCTCCGGTCTCCTGTAAGAGCTTTGTGACTTGTAAATGGTAAGAAGGCACGGCGGTACTAGATTGCCTCAGTGACTGACTGTCCCGAGTGGAGGAGACGCCCAATGAGTGAGGGTAAGTAGCTTAGAGAGGGTGCCACCTGATGATAGACTGTTTTATCCTGGGGGTTTTTTTTTTGTTCAACAAACTTGTTAACGCACCACTCCAGCGGTTCTTTTTATTTTACTGCTGGAGTGGTGCTTAAAATCCAAGTCCCCTGCCCCCTCTGTGATACTCATTTTCATCTGTTTCCGCCGCCGCTGCAGTCTGTCCCCTGTAGTTTGTGACCTGCTTGCAGATCCAGTGTTTCATGTTCACTGGAGGTCATTAATCAGTGTAAGTCTATGAGAGCCTCATTCTGGCCTCGTTCTGGATCTCATAGACTTGTATTGAGAGCGGGTGATGTAGCTTCTGACTTCCAGCCACTCCCAAGATGGCGCCGCGGGACTGGGGAGGCACTGAAAAACAGTGAAGACATCGGAGGGTGAGTATACGACAGGGGGCATGTGCCCCTAACAGCCGTGGGTGGAATCGCGATCCACCCCATGCTGTTAACATGTTAAATGCCATTGTCAATCTCTGACAGCGCCATTTAACATCGCCGCGCTGGAAGTGCGTCACTAGTCCCGCCCATCGGTGCCCGTGTCACATGACTGCGGGTCGCCGATGGGTTGGCATGACAACCAGGGGTCTGCAGGAGACCCCTGCGGTTGTCATTGCCAGATGGCTATGAGCACTGCCCAGCGGTCGGTGCTTATAGCAAGTGAGCATTTCTGCTACACACAGGCGATCTGATGATTGTAGCTTCTAGTCTCCCATGGAGACTATTGAAGCAAGTAAAAAGTAAAAAAAATGTTTTTAAAAAAATATAAAAGTTTATATCACCCCCCTTTCGCCCCATTCAAAATAAAACAAAAAAAAGAAAAATACACATATTTGGTATGACCGCACTGAGAATCACCCGATCTATCAATATATAAAAAGAATTAATCCAATCAGTAAACGACGTAACGAGAAAGCAAAATCAAAATGCCAGAGTTACGTTTTTTGGTCGGCACAACATTGCAATAAAATGCAATAACAGGTGATCAAAACATCGGATCTACCCCATAATGATAACAATAAAAATGTCAGCTTGGCGCGCAGAAAATAAGGCTTCATCCAGCACCAGATCCCGAAAAATGGAGACGCTGCGAATCTCGGAAAATGGCAACTTTTTTTTTTAACCAGTTAAATAAAAAATAAAGTGTTCAAACCGTGTGTTGAGGACCTCCGAAATTGGTTCAAGAGTAAGAAAAAAACTTTCCGTTATGGGATTCCTATGGTATGGCGAGAGCAAAAGAACCACAGTGACAACTGTTACTTTTGTTCATGCAATGTGAAAGGGTATTGTTCCAAATGGACTTTATGAAGCAATTCGTAAAATCCCTTCCAAGAGATGGGGAATGCCTCAAAACACTTGGTCACCAAGTTTCCAAGCCTCTTGGAGGCAAAAGTGAAGGAAGGAGTGTTCGTCAGACCAGACATTAGAAGGCTTATAGCTGATAAAGAGTTTGTCAATACCATCACGGATCTTCAAAAAGAATGGTGGATTGCATTTAAAGAGAAATTTTTAGGCAATAAAAATAGATCCTGACTGCAAAAAAATTATCGGACGAATACTGAAAGCATTTCAAGCTTTAGGTTACCTGATGAGTTTGAAAGTGCATTTCCTCCATTCCCACCTTGACTACTTTCCTGAAAATTTGGAATCTGTGAGTGAAGAGCAAGGTGAACGATTCCACCAGGACATTAAAGAGATGGAAATAAGATACCAGGGAAAATGGAGCATTACCATGATGCCAGACTATTATTGGATGCTTCAGAGACATTCCGGATGCTACTTACAAGCGTAAATGTACCAAGAGGAGCCTCAGAGGGAAAAAAAAAAATCGATTTTAGTGAGATAGTGAGCTCATTTCCGTTAAAAAAGTATTTTCATTAAAAATTTGTAATAAAATATAAATTTTGTAAGTCTTTTTTCATTTATTTCACGCTATTGCCTTATTTAAAATAGTTACCTAAGCTGTCAGGAAACCTGATGTCCTATGACAAAACGGAGGTCACTTTCGGATTCAGCGCACCAAAAAAATATAAATATTAATAACCAAAACAGCTCTTGAAATTTTATTTTTTGCAGACTTGTGTTATTATAGCAACCATCAGAATTGTGCATACAGCTCTGAAGTACAATACAGACTGTAACAAGACAAGAAAACCAATGCATTTATAAAGTTCCTCTATCCTTCCTAGGTTGTGTTGCTTGTACCCTTATTTGAGTTCCTATGACAACACTGACGGCGCCTATACTGTAGAACAGAACAATAATGGTTGTTTTGTTTGATGAACTGCAAATTCCTGCCCCTCAGAAGAAATTCAGCCATAAATGTAAATGTCTCACGTCTCCATCTGTCCTGTACTAACACGGCCTGATGGAGAACACCGTGACACTTCTGATGAATGAAGCAGATTTTTTTTTTTGCTTAGGTCTGAGTTCACTGATGATTTACGGCTTGTTCTGATGTTATAGGAAACTGTATCACACTCCAACAGGGACCTGTAGAAGCAAATAGTAAATGGCCTATGGCTGCGGGATTTACCTTACTGAGATTTCAGCTGACATTTACCATAAAGCACGTGGACCTGTACAGTACAGGCAGCATATAAGGCCACGGTCACACTGTCAGTATTTGACCTCATTATTTGTAATCCTTCCTGAAGAAGGAGCCTCTGTGCTCTGAAAGCTTGTGTATATATATATATTATTTTTATTTTTATTTTATTTTTATTTTTTTTCTGGTTAGCCAGGTAAGGTATCACTCCGAGAATACTTTTGTTATTTTTGGGCATAAAAGTATTTACATCGATCCCCTCAGTATTTGGAAGCCAAAATCAGGAGAGGGTGATAAATACAGAAGTGGTGACTGGTGACGTGTTTCTATTATATTTTTCCTCGGACTATTCCACTCCTGGTTTTGGCGTCTGAATCCGATCTCGGATGTGTCACGCTGTCTCTGCGTACAGGAGGTCAGGGGCCTAAGCTGACCCTAAGCTGGGGCCCTGACTAATCCCTCTACCTGGAGGTACTGTTAAAGGTACAGAGGTCCAGGCCGCCAGCGTAACCCCTACCTCCTGAGGATCCCTGCACCTCAGTAATCTAGTCCTGAGAAGGACCCCGATCACAACAATAGGGGACAGGAAATAATATGCCAACACTCAGTACTTAGACGAACGAGACAGTACAAGGGTCAAACCAAAAACCACCTTGCATACAAAAACTACTCACAACAACAGAGGGCACACCAACGGGAAAGGAGATAAATGATAAAGCGAGGAAGGGAAAAACTACACCAAATACACTTAGCTCAGAACTCCAAAACACCACGATCCGCTCTGTTTGTCTGTATGAAATGCTTTCACCGACACTTCCCTAACAGACTGGCAGGCATTTGAAGGAGTCCCACTACAGCAGCATTGATTGCAGCTGGGCAAGGCTGGACCTCGTCTAGCACAGAGAGAGAGAGTTTACTCCCTCACTGCCGAAAAACACAAAGCACCAAAAACTCAGCTGAGAGAAGTCAGGCTGTGTAATCGTGACGATCTTCGTGGCGACACACCCGTGACAGTACCCCCCCTTCCACGAGGGGCCTCCGGAACCTCAGGGCCAGGTTTATCCGGGTGAGTCGTGTGGAAAGCCCGAACTAATCGGTCTGCGTTAATATCCAATGCAGGAACCCACATCCTCTCCTCAGGACCATACCCCTTCCAATGAACCAGGTACTGAAGGGACCGGCGATTAAAGCGTGAATCGATGACCCTCGATACCTGGAACTCCAAGTTACCATTGACCACCACTGGAGGGGGAGGTAAAGGTGACGGTACCACCGGCGCCACATACCTCTTAAGCAACGATCTGTGGAACACGTTGTGAATTTTAAACGTAGGGGGGAGGTCAAGACGGAATGCCACCGGATTAATTATAGAACTGATCCTGTACGGCCCGATGAACCTGGGACCCAGTTTCCAGGAGGGAACCTTAAGTTTTATATTCCTGGTAGACAACCATACCCGATCGTTCACACTTATGTCCGGACCAGACACTCTCCTCCTATCAGCCATACGTTTGTATCGGTTCCCCATAGTATTCAGATTCTTCAGCACCCCTCTCCATACTGAAGCGAGTGATGAGGAAAATCGTTCCTCCTCAGGAACCCCCGAAGAGCCCCCCCTACTGAAAGTACAAAACTGGGGGTGAAAACTGTTACAACTCTCCTGTTAGGTTTTTTTTAGTTTGCTGGTCACATGACCAGTTTGGCCTATTTAATCCAGCTCCGCCCTCCTGGCATTGCTGGACTTCATTGTATTTACTACTGTTGAGCTAGCTTTGTGCTCTGTTGCCTTTCTCTGTTAGTTTTGCTAGGTCTTCTGACCTCTATGCTTTTTGCTGTGTGTTTGTCTTTGACTACTACTATTTCTGCTAGGAGGTGACCAACTTATCCCAGTCCCTAGTTCTTGTAGGGATCCCTCCCTCACCTCTATAGGTCTTCGTACAGACTAGCCGAGGACTTTAGCGGGTCTGATCGCAGGATCAGGTTCCCCGTTACATCGTAGGGATCTAGTTTAGTTCTATTGTAGGGACAGATCTCCTGTCTTTCCTTAGTTTCTGTAGCAGATCATAACAGTAAGTCCAGCCATATAAAAAAAAAAAAAAAAAAAATTTCTCTAAGGAAAGACCTCCAGTTTTCCATCATGGTCTCGGTGCAAGATTTGGCTCAACGCTTGCAGGGACTCTCTCTGGAGGTAACCAAGCTCCAACAACACGTGAGTAGCTGTTCTGGAGCGCATTTTGTGGAACCAAAGGTACGTCTGCCTGATCTATTTTTTGGCGAACAACAAGATTTTTTTTCTTTTAAAAATGCTTGTCTATTATATTTTCGTTTGAGACCCGGATCCTCTGGTGATGAATCACAGCGCATAGGGTTCATAATGTCACTTTTGCGCAAAGATCCTCAGGGATGGGCCTTCTCTCTCCAACCTAGTGATCTGTGCTTTAGATCAGTGGATAGTTTTTTTTCTGCTTTGGGTTTGTTGTACGATGATCCTGATCGTGTCTCATCTGCTGAGTCTGAATTAAGACGTTTGAGGCAGGGATCAGGTAATGTGGAAAAATATTGTTCTCACTTCCGTCGGTGGTCTGCCCAGGTGGGGTGGAACGATTCAGCTTTGAAAAGCTTGTTTCTTGCAGGGCTAGGTGAAAGGGTTAAGGATTTACTGATTGCTTATCCCACACCTGGAAACTTGCAGGAGGCAATGCAATTAGCTATACGGTTGGACAGGAGACTGCGTGCAAGGGTTAATGAGAGCAAATCCTCTGCTATGTCAGCTTCGAGTCCTGAGAGGTTCAGTGCTGACAATGGTGAGCCCATGGAAATTGGGGCGGTGGCACCCCGCTCTCAGGAAAAAGACCGCCGACTTTCTGAAGGCTTGTGTTTCTATTGCGGAAATTCTGGTCATCTTATTAAGAGCTGTGTGCTTCGTATGAAGAAAGAAAAAAAAATGGTCAGTCATGCCCGTATTGCCTGTTTAAATTCTAAGGGAGTATTCCTATCTGCCACTACTGCTGCTCAGGATGAATTAATTGAATTTCGGGTATTTGTGGATTGTGGACCTACTCTGAATGTGATTGATGGGGGATTCTTGGAAAAACTTAGATTAGAACCTAAAACTTTGTCATCCCCTATTGCTGTGGTTTCTGTCGATGGCTCTCCCTTGAAGAGTGTTATTCACAAGGTCTGTGAATTTCCCCTCACTATTAATGGTATTCATCAAGAGAATTTGGATTTGGTGGTATTGGATAATTTGCCTTCTCCAGTAATATTGGGGTTGCCCTGGTTAAAATTGCACAATCCTGTACTGGATTGGTCTACCAATGAAATTAAGTCCTGGAGCCCTAAGTGTTATTACAAGTGTTGTAACGGACGTATTGCTGCTGTGGATAGAGGGGAATTACCTGTACCTATTCAGGATTTTTGGAGAGTTTTTTCTGAGGAGGAGTCGCAGGTTTTGCCTCCCCATAGAGACTATGATTGTACCATTGAATTTGTCCCTGGAGCGACTCTTCCTAAGAGTCGTTTATTTAATCTTACTATTCCTGAGAGAAAGGCTTTGGAGGAATACATACAGACAAGCTTGGCCGCTGGTCACATTAGGCCTTCCAAGTCTCCTGTGGCTGTTGGATTTTTTTT